>NC_053397.1:171866531-172491531 GCF_905171765.1 Bufo bufo
GACTGATATTAGCAAGAATCTGAGAAGTGATAAGTGATATAAACCTAATATCACGCAATATAAACCTAATATCATGCGATATAAACCTAATATCATGCGATATAAACCTAATATCAAGCGATATAAACCTAATATCAAGCGATATAAAAGGGGGCGTATAAAAGAGGGCGTGGTACCTGTCACTTTGACAAAACATATACCCTCTTACTACTGGCATATACATAGAATATGCCATAAATACCTGATATGTGCAGGTCTCACCTCGGGTTCCTGTTCAGATTCATACTGGCTGCTTCAGAAGTCAGTGAAGAGGGGGTCATGCTGTTATTTTTGTAGTTTACGGGAGTTACAGAAAGAGTCAAGCACTGCTTGCACTGCTCTTTCCAAAACTACCATGTGAATATTTCACAATAAGTGAATGGGAGTTGTCAAAACCTCATTCACATACATTGAGCTGATCTTTGTGGATTCAGCATCTGAAAATCTGCAACTGATACACTGTAAGAACCAGGAATAGGTATTATATGCAGGCACATATGTTTAGGCCTATTAAGAACACAGCCTGAGAGGCTCTGTGTCTCCAGTCAAATGCGTTTAAAAAATAAAACTTCAGCACTCCTCCAATTCAAAGCAATGTGGTTATTTATTCATTAGGCATCACTACAAGGTGACATTTCGACTCCAAATCTTTGAAGAAAAAGACTTGAGAGAGTCGAAATTTCGCCTTGTATTGATGCCTAATGAATAAATAACCACATTGCTTTGAATTAGAGGAGTGCTGCAGTTTTACTTTTTGAACTACTGTCTGGGACCATAGGCCAGGGTTCGACACTGCTTGCACCCATTACTCCCTTAGGGATTACTTCTCTGGAAACACCTATTGAGGTAAACGTAGTGCTTCTCTCTCCTGGATCTTTCTTTTCCCGTCAAATGCAGACACTCAGCTCCGTTGCCTCCTTATTGACAGCCAGTTAGAGTCTGTACTAAACCCACCCCCCACTTGCTGAGGTTTCAGATTATTTGACCATGTCAGACATTTGTAAAACACCAACATAAATTGCGCTAACTAGTAGTAAAACTTAATTTTAAGGTTCAAATAATTTGAGAACTAAAACCTTCTAGCTGGAGCCAGATGTAAAGGCCGTTGACCCTCGTTACAGTGGCAATGCAGATATCCCGTGGCTGAAAGGGATTGACGGCCTCGAGCTTCATGCGTTCCTGAAGAACATGTTCATTCTGGACCTTCATACAGAAGAAAAACCATGTAGGTCAGAATGTGCAGCAGGAATCAAGAAGATTACTAGCATCAGTGTTTGGTCCTAATGAATAGACTCATTTATAATTCTACTGTACATGGGGAACAATATTGAGCCACATAGTGTTTTCATTTAGTTATCCCATTACATTGACTTCTCTCATACTACATAATTAGTTGCTTGGTGAGTCTTGTGCAACCTTGGCAAGGTAAGACAAACTATTTTAATGGATCCAAAATATTCCCATGCCCATGTCGATGTAGGTAAACCTATATGGACAGCAATTACCCCCTTACCACTTTATGTGCCTTAGGCAGGGTGATGAATCTCCTGAAAGAAACCAGTCCTTTCTGGAGACTTATTGGCAATGGGAAACAAATATGCAAGGAGGTATCTCCCAAGAAAGAGAACCATCCTGCTAGCGCCACCTATTGGAAGTGGCTCCTTATAAGTCAAGATCCAACTTTCTAAGAAGCCTTGCCTGGCCATATTCCCTTGTCAAATCCCAAGGCTTGTTGGAAAGTCAGATCTTGACTCATTGGGAGCCACTTCTAAGAGGTGGCGCTGTCGAGATGGTTCTCCTTCTTGAGAAGATACTTCTTTGCACTTTATGTGGCCAAATAGGTAGAGAATTAGAATTTTACTACAAACCAGAAGCAGGAGCAGACTCGGAACTTATGTACTGAACTATGTACCCAGCCAGCAGCAGAGAGGAGGGCTTGGGCAGCTCCCTGGGCATCAGCCCACCATGAAATCTTACTGTAGGGCCTATAGCCAGTCTGCCCTTGCCTGAAAGTCAAAACATATTCCTAAGCCAATCTGCAATTTCACATTCTTCAGCAAGTTACTCCTGCATTAAGGAACAGCGTAAAGATTTGCTGGTGACTTCAGGCAAAATGCCTAGATCCATCCGTGTTGCCAGTTGTTACCACTGACACAGGTAAGAGCATACTGAGCTCTGATCTATGGTTTCATTGCTCATTACTTACCCATCACTGTGGGAATAGTAAATATAAAAGGACTCATTTTACTGTCACTTTTTTAAGAGGCTTTTTATTACATATTTGGAAGTTAGTTTGGCTACAGGACACAGATGCCTCAAACAGTCTAAGTTCTGAAAATAAGAAATTATACATGACATACTTACAGCCAACTCTATGTGAACCAGACGGGACATGCAGAGGTAATCAAAAGAAACGTTTTCTAGACTCTAGATAATTGTCTCTAGCTGACCACTAGGTGGTACTGCAGGGCACACTTTCAGCAGGCTGTAGAAATTCAAGCTCTATACCAGGAAACATCTTATAGATACAATAGACCTCACCTACACAAGAGCTTCAGATGTTGTGCATATTAATGGTGTTTTTAAAGGGAATGTGTCAATATCTATATTTAAACAAACAATAAAATCCAGCAATTTTCGCACTGACCACTAAGCAGTTATCTAAATCTGCCTATAATTATATCACCTCTGGTTACAGATATTACAGGATCCTCCAGTCACAATACTTTGTCAAAGCTTATCTATTCTTTCCTTGTACAATGACCTCTGCACAGGGCACAGAGCATGCCTAAAACTCTCCCATGTAAGTCAAGGAGGTACCCTGCTGACCATTGTGCCTATGGCGCATGTGGCTGCTTTAAAGGGAACCTGTCACCGGGATTTTGTGTATAGAGCTGAGGACATGGGTTGCTAGATGGCCGCTAGCACATCCACAACACCCAGTCCCCATAGCTCTGTGTGCTTTTATTGTGTAAAAAAAAACGATTTTATACATATGCAAATTAACCTGAGATGAGTCCTGTTCCTGACCCATCTCACAGACAGGACTCATCTCAGGTTAATTTGCATCTGTATCAAATCGTTTTTTTTACACAATAAAAGCACGCAGAGCTATGGGGACTGGGTATTGCGGATGTGCCAGCGGCCATTTAGCAACCCATGTCCTCAGCTCTATAGACAAAATCCCAGTGACAGGTTCCCTTTAAAGCAATTTTCTTAATGCTTTTCTAAATGCTGTTAAGAACAGCTCAGACAAGATGTCCGCCCCCTTAATCATGTTCAGGAAACAGAATAAATCTGCAACCAGAAAATAACAGATTAGAAAAAAAACATATATGTTTCCAGAGATTTAAATTCAGATTACCTATCCTCTGGATTGGTGGGCGTCTTGGGTGTTGATCAGCTGTTTGAGAAGGCACTGGCACTCCTTCGAGCGCCATGGCCTTTTCCGTGTTCACCAAGCACAGCGCCGCACATTGTACAGAGACTGTGCTTGGCATCGTGGCTCAGCCCCATTCACTTCTATGGGTCTGAGATGTGCCTAGGCCATGTGACCAATGTTGACATTTGGCCTTGGAAAAGCTGAGAGACAGCAGCGGCACTACTGCGAGGATAGGTCATCAGTATTTAGAGAGGTTGTCTCACTTCAGCAAATGTAATTTATCATGTAGACAAAGGTAATACAAGGCACTTACTAATGTATTGTGATTGTCCATATTGCTTCCTTTTCTAGCTTGATTAATTTTTCCATTGCAATATACACTACTGATTTTCCATCCTGAAATCCATCAGCGGTTGCCGTGCTTGTACACTATAAGAAAAGGTGCCACCTCTCTGGTGGCCAGGATTGCAGGAGTGCACACAATCCAGCACTTTTACCTATGGTGTGCAAGCTCGGCCACTGCTGGATCGTAAGGTGGTCGTAACCATGGAAATGAGCAGTGAATAAAGTGATGGAAATCACTGAATCAAGCCAGCAAAGGAGACAACATGGACAATCACAACACATTATGCAGTAAAATTTACCTGTTACCTTCATTCTCCAGGTCAGTACGATTACAATGATACCACACTTATATAGTTTTTCTTGCTTTTTAATGCTGAAACAAAATTTAAAACCTTGAAAAAAATTCTCTTCATCACCATATTCTACCCCTATAACTTTTTTGTAGTTAGAAGTATAGAGCTGTGGAAGTGCTAAAAAAAAATTTGCAGAGCAATCTGTACATTTCAGTGGTACCATTTTGAAGTGTGTGTGACTTTTTGATCACTTTTAATAAAATACTTTTTGTGACAAAAAATGGCAAATTGGCAGTTTTTTTTTTTTTTCCCCATTACGCCATTTGCCGTATGGGATTAATATTGCTATATTTTAATAGTACTGGCATTTACGCATGCGGTAATTCCCATGATTTTTTATTTTTTTTTGTTAAGTATTTTCATTTTGGGGAAAGGAAGGGGCAGAGTTGAACCTTTATATATATTTTTTAAAACTGGGTCATTATAACTGGCAATCATTAGATTATATATATTATACAGCCATCATTGAACACTTCATTTTCAATATAACAATACAGTGCTGCCACCTAGTGGCCTGTATTGATATATTCCAGTAATAGCTGCCAAAGCCTGCTTGAGAATTCGGGCTATTAGTATAGTGTAACAGGTTTCCCGATCTCAGCCGGGGAACACTGTTACAGGAGCGGGAGCGTGCGGCTCCCGCTTCTAGACTGCTCAGATGCCGTGGTCACATTTGACCACGGCATCTGAGAGGTGAAATATATGCGATCAGTCTTATGGCTGATCTCATACATGTGCCTCAGGTCTCTGCTGAAACAGCAGAAACCCGGCAGCTATGGCGCCCACTGCACGTGCAAGTGGGTGACATGTTTAAAGAAAGGGTTAATAGCTAGCTAGCGGGATAGATTAAGAGATAGGTTTCTTTTTATTTACAGGACGGAAGCGATTCCCATTTTTCTTTACCGCCATACCTTGTCTGCGAGAAATTGTCTTTGTTTCTTTTGTCCTTTGCTAATAAAAAAATTAAAAAAAAACTCCTGTGCACATCTATAGCTGAACATACAGAAAAGTCTAGGGAGCCTGCTAGGTTTCAACCGTGAAAAACTCACCTCGGGGAAGCAACTGTCGGGAGCAGCGTGAGCATTGCAATGAGTCAGATATTTATCCCAGTCAAAGACCTCTTCTGAATAACCTGAAGGAGAAGAATGACAAAGTAAAACATGTTACCTAGATTTACCAGATGTGGAAGAAGGCAACCTAAGAATGTACATGCAACACAATGGCTGTTTATAGGATCTTCAGGCTGTTTATAGGCATCTTCAAGGTTATTATATTATTAAGTCTCAGCAAAAGCAGGAAACATTCACATTAGACAGAAAGCTCTAGCACAGAATATCACACCGCTGCCACAGATCCTCCATAATACCTTAACACCAGTGATCTACTGCCATGTCCTCCCAAGCTGTCACTGACGATACTATAGGCATTAAAGATTCATTTCACACACTGCTTTTTATTAGCTGTGCCAAAAGGGTATCTTTAGATATCAAAATAACGTATCCAATCATAACTATACAAAGTTTTGCATAGGCGAGACCTAAGACAAAAGGGCGCGCTTTATACACTTTGGGGGTCATTTATCAAACTGGTGTAAAGTAGAACTGCCTTAGTTTCCCATAGCAACCAATCAGATTCCTCCTTTCATGTTCCAAAGGAGTTGTCCAAAATGAAAGGTGGAATCCGATTGGTTGCTATGGGCAACTAAGGCAGTTCTACCTTACACCAGTTTGATAAATGACCCCATTTATGTGGACATACCAGAAGGGGAGCAGACAGTCAGGCCCATCTTCAGGCTCCATCGTGCAGGGAGAATGTGTGGGCTATTCCTGTGACACACCATGGACTGATGGTCCGTAGAGTTGTCAGGCCTTAGATCATCTAGTTCAACCAGGAAATACTGGTCATTGAAGACCTAAGACACAAAAGGGTTTAAGTGAAAAATAACATGGAGCAACAAGGGCAGAAGCTGACAACAAAAGTGCAAGAACAGTATACGGGCACCAAGGGGGTCATTGATTAAGACCGGCGTTTTAGATGCCAGTCTTAATAACCCCTATAGCTGGCGGTGGATCCGCCAAAGTTATATAGAGGCACTGGCCTCTACATAACTTCGGCGCAGCCAGCGCCAGTTCTTACTGTAAGAAAGCTTCCTTGCTTGCTTACATTTAGACCATTTTCTACGCCTAAAACATGCATAAAAGTTGCAGATTGTGGCGCAAATAAACTTTGAGGTGCATTCTGTGCCAGAAAAATGCCCAATATAGGCATATTTCTAATCATAAATGACACCCCCAGTTTTCAACTTTCAATTTAATAACACAACACTGTTACCTACAGACCACCTCATACAGAGCTTGCCAGAAAATCTCTGGTGACTGTTGGATGGGAATGAGCATAGTCCCTTGCATAGGATCTAATTGACAGAGAGCACTATCAAGTTCAACATGTTAAAAGGCACATGCAGTTCTCCATTCTTTCCTATAGCTTGTTTTAAGAGGTTCTCATAAGATCTGGACGTGTGTGCATTACACAAACGGAAAGGATGTTCCTCCAGGCAGAGAATCTGGCACAGAATATCATTACAGGGTGTGTACACAATCACAAACTATATTACAGGGTCAGAGAAGTGTACATGCACATCAGACCACATCAGTACAAATGAAGAACTGTTAAAATAAAGTTGTAAGAACATGAGATCCACCATAGTAAAGAATAGGACACTTGTCGTACCTCAGTCACTGTTGCAGGAACAATGCATGAAGGATCTTTGGGGTTTATTGCCTCAATCTTCATGCCAGACTTGAATGTATGATTGGGAATTTGTGCCTGTTCCTAGAAAAACACATCAATAATATAGTGATTTTTCTGAAAAGAAAAAAGAACAGCCATTTTATATCTGAGTAATTTTGCACTGGAGTTTTCGTTAAATGTTAAAGGAGTTTTCCCAAGAGTTTTACACTGATGACCTATTCCCTGGATATGGTCTTCAGTATCTGATCGGTCGGGTTTCCGACACCTGGGACCCACGCAGATCAGCTGATTGAGAAGGCACCAGCACCACAGCCGTCTCTCAGCTTTCCCTAGGCCATGTGACGTCACGTACATCGATCACATGGCCTAGGCGCAGCTCAACTCCCTTAAAGTGAATGAGGCCGAGCTGCAATACCAAACAGCCGCTATATTAAGTGCTGGGTTTGCAGAGAAGGCCACAGTACTATTGCGAGCACTGATGGCTTCTCAAACAGCTGATCGGCGGGGATCCCAGGTGTCAGGCCCCTACAGAACAGATTCTGATGGCCTATCTAGAGGCTAGGTCATCAGTATAAAACTCCCGGAAAACTCTTTTAATGTTCAGGCTGTTTCTCAATGCCCTTTACACTGCCCAGTATTCGGGCAGATTATCTCTAACGAACGTTCATAGGAAAACTTATTAGCGATAATCTGCCAGTGTAAAGGTGCTGCTGATTACCTAATAAATGAGCGAAACGATTGCTCACCAGGTAATTGCATCATTCACTCGGTCACCTAAATCTTCGTGCCGTCTAAACGGCCTCTGCTGCCGGCAAACAAGGATTCTGTATGGGGACAAGCGATGGCATTGGTGATCACTTCTCCCTATAATGTAGAGGGGATCATTGCATGGAAATGCAGCAGTTCCCTCTACTAATGACCAGGCGCTAGCCGGGAAGGAACACTTCATTCTTGACAATCGTCAGCCTCGTCTGTCAGTGTAAAGGGGCCTTTAGCGACACAGGGGGCATTTATCAATGTCTTTATGCCACAAACGTGGCGTAAAAAAGTCGCACATTATGGCGCATGGCATCTGTGCACCATAATTTGCGACTTTTTGAGGTTCTTGACACTTTCGCCAGAAGTTATAGCAGAAGTCTACGACGGCCTGTAGGTGGCGTAGACTTCACTTTCTGTTGCACAGCAGGGCAGCAAATCAGCCACATCTCACGGCAATGAGGGGAGATCAAGACCGGCGGATGGATCCGCCAGTCCTGATATATCTCCCCACAGACTGAGACACATGGGTGACACCAACAGGTTGCGTGATAGTTATCCCTCTCCACTGCTAAAAAGAAGGAAAATATGGGTGAAAGGGGTCTGCATGGTGATCCTAAAAAATTCTTAATACAACACACAAAAATACTATGAGAAAATTGGAAAGTAAGACTTGTAAAATCCATAAAGTAATATAATAATCTAATTTCTTCAGGTCTCTAAGGAGCTTTTCGCATGAGCCGAGGACTGGGAAGGAACAAATAGCATTTCCCCAATAAACATGCCACTAATCACTTTATCACTTTACAAATCAAAGAGATATATATATATATATCGGGTTCTTGCATCTTTTACATGTCATGAAGTATTGGTTTTCTGCAGCACATGACCCTTTGTAAACAGGGAAGAGCTGTTGGCCCATCTTTTGGACAAGAGCGGCAATCAGCATGCTACATCACCGAACAGCAAAGAAAAATAAAAACGTGTGTGTAAAAGGCAGATTTCAATCCAGGAGAATCTCCTAGATTAATTCCAGATGGCAATGACTTCTCGCATTGTAGAACCACCACATGTGGTTCGTCCATACTAACCTGAAAGAACTCAGTTGGTACAAAGTTTTCACTGTCTTCTAAGCACTTGGTCAGTATTTCTTTCCATTTCTCATCTGTGTTCAGAGAAACAATTTCTGCATAAAAAACAAAAAACAAAAATCACTTTTATTAGTAAGAATTATCGACAATCTGAAAATGCTGGAAATTAGAACAAACAGTTCTCATCCAGTGTCCTGCAGAGTAAATGTACTTACCTTTGGGGGGCTTTAGTTCATAGCCATTTCGATTAGCCCACCCTATTTCATGCAGGGATGAGTTAAGGTAGAAACAGTGTAGCGATGGGCAGTCAGGGGCCCCTTCATACTGCAGCTGAAGTCTTCCACCAATGTTGTCTAGCACAAGAACTGGCCATGTGGCCAAGGAGTCCTGTGAATGCTGAAGCTCCAGCCTACAACCAGGCCCGAACAGATCTAGTGGGTCTTTTCCTCTGTGTGGCTTCATGAAAATACAAATTGGCAAGGGATGAATAACACAAAAATTAAAATCACTGGAATAATCTAAACTTATCTAGGCAGTAAGATCAGAGGCTTAAAAGGGGTTGTGTCACAAAACACATTCTACATTTTTCAAACCAGAATCTGGATCTGAATACTTTTTTAATTGCATGTCATTAAAAATTTAGAATAGCTATTTAATGTATAGCACCAGCTCCTGTTTTTTCTTTTCCTTTTTTTTTTTTTGTCTGTCTCACCGAGCTGGTCAAACATGCTCATTTTAAATCTTCAACTACCATCAACTGTTAGAAGCAGCAGAAAGGACACAACCCCTGAGCTGCCAGGGTGAAGTTCATTTAGTAGAGCAATTGGAGCAGTGAATGAGGAGATCTCTGGACCCATGTGAGGTACAGGGCTGGTTTTAACTCTGTTAGAAAGAGATTGTCATGTGCTAAATGATCTCCGATTATCATATGGCATAACCTCTTTAAATTGGCCATACACATTCGATCTATGTTGACCAAACCCAATAATTCCAGCTGGTTCAGACATCTATCTAATGTGTATGGGTTTTCAGCAAGGATGGGGCATGTGGGATTTCAGCTGCCTGATCCTTTTGTTCTCAGGAGATGTCACTGCCAGGTGTCCAGCGGCAGCTTTCTCTCCTCTCCCCATTCACTACTTAGCTGAGCATACATAGGTACAGAAGGATAAGGAGAGACCGCTGTCAGATACATGATTGGCCAGCAGCTATGTTTTGTGTATGCCCAGCTTCATAGTCGAGGGAAGGTAGTACTTAAAGGAGCTATCTCACTTCAGTGGCATGTATCATGTAGAGAAAGTTAATACAAGGCACTTACTAATCTATTGTGATTATCCATATTGCCTCCTTTGGTAGTTTGACTCATTTTTCCATCATATTATACACTACTCATTTCCATGGCTACGACCACCCTGTAACCCAGCTGTGGTGGACGTGCTTGCACATTATAGGAAAAAGAGCCAGACTCTCAAGCGGCTGGGACTTTGGCAGTGTGCATAGACTGGCGCTTTTTCCTATAGTGTGCAAGCACGACCACCACTGCTGGATTGTAGTGTGGTCATAACGCCTGGATGTGAGCAATCTATAATGCGATGGAAAAATGAATCAAGCCGGGAAAGGAAGCAATATGGAGAATCACAATACATTAGTAAGTGCCTTGTATTTACTTTTTCAGCCATTTGCTGAAGCAAGACAACCCCTTTAAAACATAGAAATTAAGAAGCCTGAGGAAACAGATCTAAAGAACCTGACTGTACGTTGGCGGAGACCATGAGTGGACTTTAAGAGACCAGTTTACATTAGTGTGGCCTTTTCAACAAAGGAAGAGCATTCATTTCCCTATGTGTGTAAACCATTACAGTTCATTCTACACTAATACATATGAAGGGTATACTCACGCCCTCAAGCAGATGAGTAGGTGCACTGAAAGCCCCTTTCAATGTCTCTGCATGAAATTCTTCCCAATTCTGCAATTTGTCCTTTAGAACTAAAAGGTGAACAAAGATAATTCAGAACAGCCCAATAAGGGAAATAAGAGATTTTTAAAAAATATATTAAAAACTTCTCCATCCGTTATATACAGTCATGTATTTGGATTCAACGGTCATGTTACTTTGCAAATATTACCACTTTCTTTTTTTTATTTGATGATGTCATGTAACATGCAGATAAACTACAGAGTCTATGAAGCAATACTGGATCTTGTGTATATTCTTCCCCATCTTCTAACACCTCATACAACATGTTAGAACAATGCATTGCTGGGAGTTCAAACCACCATGCCTCTAGTAGAGGCAGTCTTAGAGCTTGCAAAATCTTCAATGAATCAAAGGAGAGTCTCACAGTAAAGCCTGCAAGCATGGTCATTTAAAGGGAATCAGTAGAAAATTATAAAATAACCAGTACTCACCCCTTTAAGGTGTCACATTACAGTTAATAGGGCTTTCGAAGACTTTAGAACTGATAAACTCTAGATAGGTCAACTGTCTGAGAAGGCACTGGTGCTCCTTTGAGCGCCACGGCCTTCTCCATGCTTACCAAGCACAGCGCCGTACATAGTATAGTGGCTGTACTTGGTATCGTAGCTCGCCCCATTCACTTCTAACGAGTTGAGCTGCGTCTAGGCCATGTGACCGATGAACATGTCGTCACTGGCCTACAGAAACTTGAGAGCGTCGCTCCCTTTTCAAACAGCTGATCAGCAGGGGTCCTGCATGTCGGACCCCCACTGATCAGATACTGATGACCTAGCCAGAGGATAGTTTATCAGTTCTAAAGTCTTGGAAATCCCACATCCTCCTTTTCACAGTCCTGTGACTTTCAATAAGACAACTAGCTGGAGCAGGACCCTCCCTGCTGTGCCCCTTGAAGTGGTAGCAGCACTGCAGTGACGAGCTCAGTTCACCACAGAATAGATGAAGCTGTCTTCAACCACAGGAGACGGGTGTCTCCTGTGGTGAAGGGTGTCTGACCTCTGCCGATCAGCCAGTGATGCCCTATCATGAGGATAGGCTATTTTTTAATAAAAGGTGGACAACCACTTTAAGAGAATTGTGTTCAGTTTAACTAAGAATTAAAGCGCTAACCAACTCTCTTCCAATAAAATGTTTCTTGTGTATGTGGTTCCATTATTTATTTATTTTTGCCTGAGGACTCCTGTTTTATGCAAGGCCCTATTATGGTCCCTACAACATTTTGTTTCAGGACCATAGAAAAAGTTCTACAGACTGAAAAACAGCGAGGGCAAGATTATCTCCCGTTTACGGGTATCATCTATTTCCAGGATTAAAGCTATGATATCTTACATTTTAATGCATTCGGTATCTAATGAAAAATGGCGTACAAGATAAAAAAAAAAACATGTCTGCCTTCCTCCAGATGGGCTTTCTCATATTAAAATAAAAAGTTCTATGCTGCAATACTAGACACAGCCAATGCACATGAGTGGGACTGTTCCTGGAACAAAGGAGGCTTGTTTTTCAAATTTCTTAAGGGACACTTCCATTAACACCTTCAGAACCTTGGACGAGAATGCTCGTCCTAACTCGCAGGTACTTCAGGCACTAGGACGAGCATTCTCGTCCTGCAGTTAAACTGTCATTGTGAGTAAACACACAGGGTCAGGATAGTGACAATAGCTGTTACCGACAGCCGGTGTTGTCAGTGCTAGTGCTGAGGACATGAGCTGTGGATAAGCCTGCCCTTCCCCCTCAGCTGCAGAGTTAACCCCTTCAGTCCCCCTCACACATCTATAGCCCTTCATTAGAGCTCCCTGATGTTTGGGGAGCTGTGTGACCAGTGAGCTGTGCCTGACCTTCCCGCTTAGCTGCAGTTAACCCCATCAGCTGCACTTAGTCCCCCTCAGACACCTATACCCCTTCCCTAGTGCTGTGTGACCTGTGACTAAAAAGGCAGGACGCTGTAAGTGTATTACATTGAGTAATACACTTACAGCCAATGCATTACAATACAGAAGTATTGTAATGCATTGTAAAGGGGATCAGACCCCCAAAAGTTGAAGTCCCAGAGTGGGACAAAAAAAAGAAAGTGGGGAAAAAAAAAGTGAAAAAAAATATATAAAAATAGGGAAAATGTAGACATATTAGGTATCGCCGAATCCGTAACGACCAGCACTATAAATATACCACATGACGTAACCTTTCAGGTGAACACCGTGAATAAAAAAAAAGGGTCAAAAAAGCCATTTTTTGTCACCTTACATCACAAAAAGTGTAATAGCAAGCGATCAAAAAAATCATATGCATCCCAAAATAGTGCCATTCAAACAGTCATCTCATCCCGTAAAAAATGATACCCTACATTAGACAATCTCCCAAAAAATAAAAAAATAACCATAGTTCTCAGACATATGGAGACACTAAAACATGATTTTTTTTTTGTTTTGTTTCAAAAATGCTGTTATTGGGGGGCGGAGCCTGACCGAGCTTGATGGCAGACGCTTGAAGAGAGCTCTCCCGCCAGCAGACCCTCATCAAGCCCTGAAAATCGCAGATATCCCCCATCATGGTGAAAACCAACAGCAGAGACTGGGACACAAGCTGCCCCCCGAGGGCACAGTGCTCACAGTCAGACATGGAGAAATACCTCCAGAAACAAGCGGCCAAACCCTTGGCACAGATGTCTAAGATGGCCCGCCACAGCAGGAAGAGGTGCAGCTCAGGTGAGTCCCTCGCAATCACCTGGGGCTTCTTACAAAAAGCTCTTAAAAGAGCTCTAGCCCCGATTGCATCGGATCTAGCTGACATTAAGGCGGATGTCCGCTATATTGGGGATAGAGTTGAAACCCTGGAAACCTCTCATCAGGCCCTAGTGGCCTTTGATATAGCAGCTGAAGATAACCTAGTGGCACACTCAGCCCGCATCAATTAATCCATGCTCCTATTAGAGGACCAGGAGAACAGAAGACGCAGGAAAAACATCTGAATCCGCAGTATACCTGAGGCCTCTGATAAGGCAGACTCTTCTGCAGTGGCGCAGCGATTATTCGCTGGAATATTAGGGGGAGAAAGAGCAGACGCCATTATTATTGAAAGAGCTCATAGAGCCCTGCGCTCTAAACCACCACCCACTGAGTGACCCAGGGACATCATTTGTGGCCTCTTGTCATTCTGCGACATGGCAGACATATTATCCAAAGCAAGAGAGCTTGGTGAAACCCAGTTTGATGGCTCAAATGTGCAAGTTTTTCAAGATTTAGCACCATCCACTCTGCATAAAAGGAGACTCCTAAAGCCTCTTACAGATAAGCTCAGAGCGGAGGGGATCCCATATAGGTGGCTATTCCCTTTTGGACTCCTCATCGTCCATGGCAACAAAAGGCTGACTGTTAGGGCAACGGAAGATCTCCCATCTGTTTGGGACTCTCTTTGTATATCACCAATGTAAATTCCTTTTCAACTATATATCCGTTATTACTCATGGATACACATAGGGAGATTTCTTTGATGCTTCAGTTGCTGGGCTTTTAGGATGGGGGGGCCTGTTCGATCAGGCTATTCATGAAACATCACCCCTCCCCCCTTATCTGCTCCATTCGGAGCCCATACTTCCTAAGCCACACACTTTGTTCACATTACTATACAACACCACATTTATTTGGTTTTATACTGTTACCTGTATTATTCATTGTTATTGGTTTGTTCGTGGGAATGAGGCCTAATGTATCTGATAATACCCATGTAACCTACTATGGCTAAGCTACATATTGGCTTTGCCTCCTTTAATGTAAAAGGAGTTAACTCACCAGTTAAGAGAAGTCATGTTTTCCAAGTGTTGAGAAAGACCAAAGCTGACATTGTTCTGTTACAAGAAACGCATGAAAAAAAAAAAAAAAAAAAGGCGGTATTCCCAATCTCTCTCATTCCCACTATCAGAAATGGTACCACGCGTGCCAAGATTGGCATCTAGGGGTGTCAGCATTCGCCTTCATAAAAATGTTCCCTTTTCATTGTCAGACAAGCTTATCGACCCAGAAGGGAGATATCTCTTGCTTAAAGCCCAAATTGACAGTAAGGAACTTACCATATGTAACCTCTACTCCCCTAATAATAACACTGTGAAATGGCTGAGAGAGACACTATGCATAATCTCACAATTTGCCTCAGGTCTTGTTATTTTGGGCGGAGACCTTAATCTTGTATTGAATCCTGTTGTGGATTCATCCTCTCAGAAATCAGCTCTCCCCTACAAAACCTTGAGGGGAATCCACCGTCAATTACAAGATCTTCACCTGTGTGATGTCTGGCGCACCCTCAATGCAAATGTCAGAGATTACACCTTCTATTCCAATGCCCACAAATCTTACCAAAGATTGGACTACTTTTTAATTAGCAGTGGATATCCCCCTCTGGTGTTGAAAACTGACATACACTGTATCACAATATCGGACCATGCTCCCATTACATTTATTCTAGAATTCCCTGAGTTACCTGAAAGGATGTGGACGTGGAAACTCAATCCCACTCTCTTAGACTCCTCTGATACAGTACAAGCATTTTCTGAGAAACTACATAGGTATTTTGCAGAAAATGCATCCCCTCAGACACAAAAGTCATCTATATGGGTTGCCCATAAAGCTGTGATCAGGGGTGAGTTCATAGCATTCGGTTCCTTTTTGAAGAAACAACGCTCATCTCAAATTACTGCACTCCTCCAAAATATAGCTAAATTGGCGAAAACACAAAAAAGATCTTTTGCATTGCGAGGACCACGGAGAACTAACTAAATTATGCAACTTCCTTAAGGATTTACTTAATATTAGAGAAGCTAAAGCTTACAGTATATGTGGGTAAAACAAACAGTACGCACATGGCGAAAAAGTGAATAAGATTATGTCTGCCCTTATAAAGAAAAGAATAGAACAAACCCACATAAAAGCGATCAAAAGGGCAACATACTAACCGACATGTCAGATATTGCTTCCGCTTTCTCCACGTATTATCACTCCCTATATACTTTGAGAAAGAAGGAATCTCAGGAAGACCTCACAAAAAGATCCTCACTTATTAAAAAATTCCTAGACTCCTTACAGTTTCCCTCCTTAAATGACGAAGACACTGAAGCCCTCATAGCCCCAATTCATTTAGATGAAATTAAATCAGCGCTATATTCCACACCCTCTGGTAAGAGCCCCGGCCCAGACAGTTTGGCTATCTCATATTATAAAAGATTTTTTCCCGTATTGGGCTCTCGCATTGAACTATATTTCAATGCACTCTAGGAAGGATCACCCCCTGCTAAACAATAATTAGAAGCACACATAGTTGTACTGCCTAAACCGGGTAAAGACCCTGAAGCAACAACCAGCTACAGGCAAATATATCACTTTTAAATGCAGATACCAAACTTTGGGCCAAAGTCCTGGCATCGCGTATCGCCCCACTGCTTCAAAAAATAATCTCTCCAGAACAAACAGGCTTTGTTAAAGGAAGGGAAGGGAGAGACAGTACCTTCAGGGTTATACAGGCCATAGAGTATGCCAACCGTACTGGAACAGGTCTAACGCTCCTTAGCACAGATGCCGAAAAGGCGTTTGATAGGGTTGACTGGAGGTTCATGGAACTGACACTGCAAAAATGTGGCTTCCCAATTCCGTTTATCAGAGCGGTTATGTCCTTATATTCTTCTCCTTACACTAGGGTCCGAGTAAATGGTATCCTCTCTCCTCCTACTTTCAACAATCACAATGTCACAAGACAGGGATGCCCCCTACCCCCTTCCCTTTTTATTTTATGACTAGAGACTCTAACTCAAACCATTAGGCGAGTTACGGCTATTCAAGGGCTGACTATCGTGAACTTTACTCATACGGTTGCTGCATTTGCAGACGATATGCTACTCTTCCTTACGGACCTGGTCAGTGCATTCCCGGCCCTTCTGAATCTATTTGACAGGTTCGGCTCATTGTCGAACTTCAAGATTACTTTCCCAAAATGTTTGGCGTTAGGGATCAAAATAACATGTCCTACCTAAGAATTAACATAGCTCCCAAGACAGAGACCTTGTTCCAGCTAAATTATCCCCCTCTATTAAAAGAGATTACACAACAATTAAACAATTTAGATATCCTGTTCATGTCTTGGATAGGGCGTGAAAACTTATTGAAAACCTTCATCACCCCAAAACTACTATATATTATGCAAACTGCCCCAATACATGTCCCATCTAGCTTTTTGGCCTCAATCAAGAAACTCTTTTCAGCATTTGTTTGGAAAAATTCCCACCCACGATCCTGACTTTGCCTAAGAGTATGGGTGGCTTTGGTCTTCCAGATATCACAATGTATTACAGAGCGATCCAACTATGCCTGCACATTGAAGTGCTCAACCCTCACACTAACAAACTAGGTGTGAACATAGCTTCTCTGCTTCTCTCTCCATCTGAGATATCTAATCTCTGGAAAACCCCTAGCAAACCCCAACCGGGCTTGGCAATTCACATGGCAAAACCTATCTACCCCTTTACAACTACTCGATTCCCCTTCTCTCACTCCTGCCAAATTACTTCCTCCCCTACTGCGGTTTGACTATAGAGATGACTTTGAGATTTGATCCACATTAGGTAACGTCCTAATTAAGGATTTGATAGCGGGTAACTCAATCCCCCCCTGGAAAAGATTAAAGATACTTATTGAATTAAACCATGGTCCGAAAGCCACTATAGACATTTCCATAAGGAATGCACTCGCTTTCTAGAGGCCCAGAGGCCACGTAGGTCTCAATCCTGGTATGAGGCATTGTTAGATTCTTCAACCCAACGCAAAGAACTCATTTCCTTACTCTACAAAAAGATCTTAGAAAACTATGCCACAAATAAACCCACCTTCCTCAAACAGTGGGAGAAGGACTTGGGTATATCCTTTTCAGACTCAGAATCTAAACAGATCCTTCAAAACTCTTATGGCATCTCAAAATGTATAAGAATTCAAGAGAATTGATACAAAATAGTGACAAGATGGTATTGCACCCCTGATATAATCCATAAAATAAATCCATCCGTTCCTGCGGACTGCTGGAGATGTCACAGAGCCCAAAGTTCCATGCTCCACATATGGTGGGAATGTCCACGTATCTCTATATTTTGGGGGAAAGTTACCACAGCAATTAATCAGATATGCTCCTCGTCCATTACGCTCACCCCAGCTCTAGCCTTACTTAACAAGCCTGAGCACGATTGCCCACTTAAAAAATTACACCTCCCACCGATGCATAGATTGGCGGCCAAGTTATTAATACCCAAATTCTGGATCAGTGAACAAACTCCCTCGATAAATGACTGGGTTGGGAAAATGCAGGACATTTATAGAATGGAAGAACTTAGTAGTTGGTTAACCTTATCACATGATAAATTCCTATCTGTGTGGTGACCTTGGTTGAAGTGGTACTAGTCTTACTCGCACTGATTTCGTACTTGTCTGGCAGATAAGACTCAACATCAAACTCACTCTTAACCTTACATTATTTTGCATACAGGATCACTCCAGTGATCAATGGCAAAATATGCTACATGGTCTTCATAGGATCCAAGTTTATGTACATGCTCTTTAGGCCTCATGCACACGACCGTTGTGTGCATCCGTGGCCGTTGTGCCATTTTCCGTTTTTTTTCGCGGACCCATTGGCTTACAATGGGTCCGTGGAAAAATCGGAAAATGCACCGTTTTGCAGCCGCATCCGTGATCCGTGTTTCCTGGCCGTGAAAAAAATATGACCTGTCCTATTTTTTTCACGGCCAACGGTTCACGGACCCATTCAAGTCAATGAGTCCGTGAAAGAACACGGATGCACACAAGATTGGCATCCGTGTCCGTGATCCGTGGCCGTAGGTTACTTTTTATACAGACGGATCCGAAGATCCGTCTGCATAAAAGCTTTTTCATAGCTGAGTTTTCACTTCGTGAAAACTCAGAACCGACAGTATATTCTAACACAGAGGCGTTCCCATGGTGATGGGGACGCTTCAGGTTAGAATATACTAAAAGAACTGTGTACATGACTGCCCCCTGCTGCCTGGCAGCAGGGGGCAGCCCCCCCCCCCCCCCCCCGCTGTAGTTAACACATTGGTGGCCAGTGCGGCCGCCCCCCCCTCCCTCCCTTGTAGTTAATTCATTGGTGGCCAGTGCCCCCCCCCTGTAGTTAACACATTGGTGGCCAGTGCGGCCGCCCCCCCCTCCCCTGTAGTTAACTCGTTGGTGGCCAGTGGGCCCCCCTCCCTCCCCTGTAGTTAACTCGTTGGTGGCCAGTGCGCCGGCCCCCCTCCCTCCCCTGTAGTTAACTCGTTGGTGGCCAGTGGGCCCTCTCCCCTCCCTCCTCCTCCTAATTAAAATCTCCCCCCCTATCATTGGTGGCAGCGGAGAGTACCGATCGGAGTCCCAGTTTAATCGCTGGGGCTCCGATCGGTAACCATGGCAACCAGGACGCTACTGCTGTCCCGGTTGCCATGGTTACTTAGCAATTTGTAGAACCATTATACTTACCTGCGAGCTGCGATCTCTGCGTCCGGCCGGGAGCTCCTCCTACTGGTAAGTGACAGGTCTGTGCGGCGCATTGCTTAATGACCTGTCACTTACCAGTAGGAGGAGCTCCCGGCCGGACGCAGAGATCGCAGCTCGCAGGTAAGTATAATGGTTCTACAAATTGCTAAGTAACCATGGCAACCGGGACAGCAGTAGCAGCGTCCTGGTTGCCATGGTTACCGATCGGAGCCCCAGCGATTAAACTGGGACTCCGATCGGTACTCTCCGCTGCCACCAATGATAGGGGGGGAGATTTTAATTAGGAGGGGGAGGGAAGGGAGAGGGCCCACTGGCCACCAACGAGTTAACTACAGGGGAGGGAGGGGCCCACTGGCCACCAACGAGTTAACTACAGGGGAGGGAGGGGGGCCCACTGGCCACCAATGAGTTAACTACAGGGGAGGGGGGGGGCCGGCCGCACTGGCCACCAATGTGTTAACTACAGGGGGGGGGGCTGCCCCCTGCTGCCTGGCAGCACCTGCCAGGCAGCAGGGGGCAGTCATGTACACAGTTATTTTAGTATATTCTAACCTGAAGCGTCCCCATCACCATGGGAACGCCTCTGTGTTAGAATATGCTGTTGGATCTGAGTTTCACGATGTAACCTCATATCCGACAGTATAGTCTAACATAGAGGCGTTCCCATGGTGATGGGGACGCTTCAAGTTAAAATATACCATCGGATTGGAGAAAACTCCGATCCTATGGTATATTAACTCCTGACTTTACATTGAAAGTCAATATGGGACGGATCCGTTTGAAATTGCACCATATTGTGTCAACGTCAAACGGATCCGTCCCCATTGACTTGCATTGTAATTCAGGACGGATCCGTTTGGCTCCGCACGGCCAGGCGGACACCAAAACGACAGTTTTTTCATGTCCGTGGATCCTCCAAAAATCAAGGAAGACCCACGGATGAAAAAACGGTCACGGATCACGGACCTACGGACCCCGTTTTTGTGGACCGTAAAAAAAAACGGTCGTGTGCATGAGGCCTTACTTGCACGCTTTGTATCTATGCCTCATTTTCACTTGACATTGTTCTTTGTTATTCAATCTTTCATTACGTTTCTCATATATGATTATATGTTCATGCTTATCATTATGAATATACTGCTTAAATAAAGATTTAAAAAAGAAAATGCGCTGCAGTGTGCTCGTACAGCAGTTTACGACCACATATGGGGTGTTTCTGTAAACTACAGAATCAGAGCAATAAATATTTAGTTTTGTTTGGCTGTTAACCCATGCTTTGTTAGCAGAAAAAAAAATGGATTAAAATGCAAAATCTGTCAAAAAAATGAAAAAAAAAATTCCCAATTTTTGGCAAATTTTTATTTTTTTTTCTAAATAAATATGAAATATTTTGACTCAAATTTACCACTGTCATGAAGTACAATATGTGACGAGAAAACCATCTCAGAATGGCCTGGATAAGTAAAAGCGTTTTAAAGTTGTTACCACATAAAGTGACATGTCAGATTTGCAAAAAATGGCCTGGTGCTTAAGGTGAAAAATGGCAGGGTCCTTAAGGGGTTAAGAAAAAAAACAAAAAACACAAAACAAACATTAACAACCTAAAATTTAACACATTAACATTAATATATATTTTTTTTTTTATAAAAACGGGTGGATGGTTTTCTGGATATAATTATTTTAAGTCACTGCACATTCTACTTCCTGTCCTGGCTCTTTAACGTCTTCCTTTTTTTGCACTTTTAGCACAGCAAACAGCATTGCTACACTTTCTCATTCAGACCATTCACTCTAACGAGAGAGGGAAGGAGGAGTGACTCAACTAAAGCATCACACATTACACTAATCAATACAATACTCTTCTGTGTGCATCTTTATCTAGGCCTATCAGCAGAACAATGGATTCGTCATACTGTTATCCCAATACTACATTTACGATTTTACTTGCAGATAATCACCCTCGCTTCACAGAAGCAGCAAACTAAAAATAGATTACCAATCTGTATGGGAGTTTTCGCTCTCTGAGCTGACTGCTACAGAAGGGCAATATTTTGTATTTCATTTTCAATGGCATTGTACTACCAAAATGAAAAAGCAAGCAATTCTTTAAAAAAGTTTTTTTTTTTTTTTTTTTTTTTTTTTTAAATAAATACAGAGTTTAAAAAATACCCCTTTTTGACGGAAGGGTCTTTTTAACCTTTTAGCTTATTTAACTGACATTTCTTTGCCATTATTCAGATTTTTTTCATTATGGAAGACAATTTTATCTGTAAGAGTTTGTGTGCACTGGGGTTCTCAGATGCCTGCCCAACTCTGGAAGGCCACAGTGCTAACCACAGGGCCACCTTGGGTTATAATCTAAAATCAGAAGGTGATAACAACCAGCTAAGGCTACTTTCACACTCGCGTTTAGTGCGGATCCGTCATGGATCTACACAGACAGATCCATTCAGATAATACAAACATCTGCATCCGTTTGTATTATCTTTAACATAGCCAAGACAGATCCGTCTTGAACACCATTGAAAGTCAATGGAGGACGCATCCGTTTTCTATTGTGTCATAGAAAACGGATCCGTCCCCATTGACTCACATTGTGTGTCAGAACGGATCCGTTTGTCTCAGTTTCGTCAGACTGACACCAAAACGCTGCAAGCAGTGTTTTGGTGTCCGCCTCCAAAGCGGAATGGAGACGAAACGGAGGCAAACTGATGCATTCTGAGCGGATCCTTTTACATTCAGAATGCATTAGGGCAAAACTGATCCGTTTTGAACCGCGTATGAGAGCCATGAACGGATCTCCCAAACGGAAAGCCAAAACGCCAGTGTGAAAGTAGCCTAACCTGTTGAACAGAGGCCGCCTCAGTCTGGAACATTAACATTTTCTCCTTGCCAAAGGCATTGTTTTGCTACAAGCAGGCTTACTCTAGGGAGTGCACATTCAGACAGCAAACCTTGTGCCCAATCGTTCTCATTGTAAGGTGCGGGTCCCATTGCCTGAGATGGTAAAACCTCTTTAAGGACTGGGCCAATTATTTTTACATTTTTGTTTTTCCTCCCTGCCGTTCAAGAGCCAAAACTTTAGGCATTTTATAGGTTTTGCATTTACGGTGTTCACCATTATTCTGTGGGTTAGTACAATTACAGCGTTACCAAATTCATATAGTTTTTAAATTAACAAAAGTTGAAAATAAAATCTTTGCATCACCATATTCTAACACCCATAACTTTTTCATAGTCTTATCTACAGAGTTGTGTGAGGCCCCTGTTTTTGCAGGACATTTTTTTCTTCCATTATCACATTTACCATATGGGCTAAAAAAATTTAATAACTCATATTTTTCGATGTGGTGATACATGATGTTTAATGTTTTTTTGGTTTTTAACACTTTTCGGGGAGCTCCCTCCCTTAAAATGACCATTCAAATGCTGTGGTCACAATTGAAAATGGCATCTGAGAGGTTGAATTTCTGCGATCAGTTGCCAATCACAAACACTGGCGGTGGATGTTTGGTGTGCAAAAGAGTAGATATCGACCAGCTATGGTGCCTGCTCAACACCTAAGCGGGCTCTATATTTAAAGCCCCAAAATTTGCCATTCATAAACCGCAAATCTTGCCAAAGACTAAGGTCTCTTTCACACGGGCGTCGCATGTGAGGGCCGGATAGGATGCGTCGCGGGAAAATGCCAGATTTTTCAGGGCGAGTGCAAAGTGTTTTAATGCATTTTGCACGCGCGTGAGAAAAATCGTCATGTTTGGTACCCAGATCCGAACTTCTTCACAGAAGTTCGGGTTTGGGTTAGGTGTTGTGTAAATTTTATTCTTTTCCCTTATAACATGCTTATAAGGGAAAATAATAGCATTCTTAATACAGAATGCTTAGTAAAATAGGGATGGAGGGGTTAAAAAAATTTAACTCACCTCATCCACTTGTTTGCGCAGCCCGGCTTGTCTTCTTTCTTCTTCTTTGATGACCTGGGAGGAAAAGGACCTTTGGTGACGTCACTGCGCTCATCACATGGTCCATCACCATGGTGATGGACCATGTGAGGAGCGCAGTGACGTCACCAAAGGTCCTTTTACTCCTAGGTCATCAAAGAAGAAGAAAGAAGACAAGCCGGGCTGCGTGAACAAGTGGATGAGTTTAATTTTATTTTTATTTATTTTTTAACCCCTCCATCCCTATTTTACTAAGCATTCTGTATTAAGAATGCTATTATTTTCCCTTATAACCATGCTATAAGGGAAAATAATAATGATCGGGTCCCCATCCCGATCGTCACCTAGAAACCATGCGTGAAAATCGCACCGCATCCGCACTTGCTTGCGGATGCTTGCGATTTTCACGCAGCCCCATTTACTTCTAAGGGGCCTGCGTTGCGTGAAAAACGCACAATATAGAGCATGCTGCGATTTTCACGCAACGCAAAAGTGATGCGTAAAAATCACCGCTTATGTGCACAGCTCCATAGAAATTAATGGGTCCGGATTCAGTGCGGGTGCAATGCGTTCGCCTCACGCATTGCACCCGCGCAGAAAACTCGTCCGTGTGAAAGGGGCCTAAGGCCCCCTTCACACCAGTGAGTTTCACACACTGGACTCGCAGGGTGTGCCAGCGAGAGCACCCGGCATGATATATCCAGAGGATAGGTCATCAGTTTAAAAGAACTGCAAAACCCCTTTAAACTATCCTATCAAGGTTGTATCTTACTTTCAGGGGGTCTAAGGGTCTTCTTGTTCTGCTGGGCCCAGCCAATGGAATGAAGGTCAGAAGTCACAATATCACACCAGAAGTCTGCAGATCGATCTTCTCCACATCCGTCATATCTCAGAAGCAGCAATTTGCCACAAGTAGTGATGATACTTGCAATCCAGTAAGACTGGGGGTCTGTCCCAAGCGGGACCTCTAATTTCATTCCTGGGGACAAACCAGTCTGCATGGAGGTGTCGACCTGTCCAGATACAGGACATAGGATGTGAACTAGAAGTGAATCATTCTTTATAGTATGCATAGTATAACAAAGAGTAATTTAAAAATGCATAAGCTCCCCTACCTGGCTAGCTGTGGGCAACAAAATATTTTTGGTAATAAGATTGGGAATAAGTAGCTAAAGAAATATTTTAGGTAGTGATTCCAAGCCTTATTGCCATGGGGAAACTGGAGCATACACAAAGACTTGAAGTATAATGTAAAACATTCTGACACTGCACGGTATATGAAATGAGAACTGCAAAATTTTGCACTTTGTCTAGACATGTTTTGATCGAATGATCCAGGTCTCTGTGTGAAGTATGATGATATTAAACACATTGGAATAAGTCCATGAAATTATGAGGCAGATTTTCAATAACTCACATGTTTGAAAAAGCTGTGAGGAGCTGTTGTACTCCCCGTCTCTTCCAGATACTCCTCCCAGTTAAATTCTGCCTCCTCAAGACTGGAGTCTGCATCTTTGCCAAAACAAGAAAAGAAAGAGAAAAAAGACAAATAGGATTTTTTTTTATTTTGGTTGCCGACACACAAACTTAGCCTTTAAAGGGGAATAAAGAGAAATAGTAATTTCGGTAGTATGCTCCTCTTCCGGAACAGACTCCCGGAATACTGTAACGCAGATGTGGAGATAGTATATCCTTATATAAATGAATCTAAGGCTAAGAATCCAGCAAGTATGCAGTCATGACTTAAGTTAGATTATATATAATAATGTTATGTGGACAAATTGTTCAGGATAAATAAGCAGCACAAATTTTTCACAGCAGTGTGACGTGCACATGAAAAGTTTAAGGAATATTTTGCATGTAAGACCACTTATGGCAGCCATTTACTACTGGGTATTTCCAATACTTCTATATGCCTGAAGATGCTGTAAGATGTTTAATGCATATGGCACACAACTGGTGTCAGAACAATAAAAAAATATAAATAAAAGACAAAAAACAGTTTTCATGAATAAAACAAGTGAATTCGGACACTTTTCATATATTAGTATTATTTGTATACTGTTCATCATAGTGTTCACGTCGAAGGTTAGCTTACTGTTGCATCAGTCACTATCAATCCTGTATGTAGCAACTCTAACAATGGGGATACCATGCCATACTAATACCAGACATGCACAACACTTCTTTAGTGGCCAACCTGCCCTAAAATGTCAAGCATCAGGGGTGTCCAGTAACTATATTCAATTAGTCCACTATGTAAATGAAGGAAAGTGACAAACAAGTAGGAATCTTGCCAAGACTACAGGAAGGAAAGGTGGCCTGGTGGTAGGGTGTGGTTAGTCTTGCTGTGAGTACTGGTAGAGAAGGTAGGCTGGGAGGAATCCTGCTGTGACTAAAGAGGAAGTAGGGAGGGGCTTTGTGGCTACTGACGAAGTATTATGGACCTGCTATGACTACCGGTGAAGAGGGTAGAAGGAGGCCTGCTGAAACTCCCAAAAAAGCAAAAAGAGGCGCCTGCTGAAGAGGTGGGGGTTTACTCTGACTAGGGAAGTAGGACAACCTTTTGAGAACAAGAGGGAAAACGATGGAGGGATAGGACAGACCTGGAACTACCACGGGAAACTTTATACTAACTAGGGAGGGTTGAAGATCAAACCCTCATTAGATACATGAGGTCAAGATGTGACATCCTCAATTGCTGGACTTTGGTTTCTTTCAGGTATCAATTGTGGATCGTTAGCTGGAAAAAAAATAGGAGCTATCTCCCAGGCCTAACTAAGACTTGTCCAGTGATTTTCTCCATACTGTTCTCCTCCTTAAGGTTGGCCCGCTACTGAGTGGATCCTGACCACACTGGCAGCGCCGTCTACTCTTCACTAATGGCTCTCCATTAGTGTTGTGCCTAATCTTGCACAGCACAAGAAGGTGAGGACCCTCACTATATTCCTAACACATTTGATCTCAACATACTCACTATATGTGAACCTCCCTTTATTTGTTTCTTGCCATTTTGTAGTGTACATATTAAGACACTTTGGCACTGTTCAAAAATTTCTGTTCCTGATAATCTTGCACAACGATCTGAACACGCTGTCCTTGATCCGAATGGTCCTTTGATTCTAATTTGGTGTCAGAATGTCAATGGAAAAATCTCAGTTCCAAAAGGGTTTGAGCGTCCTATACAGCTCATTCCATCAGAAACTCAGTGATCTGCTCACTCGTATATGACATATCAGAGAATC
This sequence comes from Bufo bufo, assembly GCF_905171765.1. Classification (NCBI taxonomy): domain Eukaryota; kingdom Metazoa; phylum Chordata; class Amphibia; order Anura; family Bufonidae; genus Bufo; species Bufo bufo. The sequence goes on from NC_053397.1 coordinate 171,892,945, forward strand.
ACGATTCCCCTTTAAAGTGCAATCTGCAGGCAGCATGTTATAGAGCAGGAGGAGCTGAGCAGATTGATGTACAGTTTTATGGGAAAAGATACAGTAAAGCTTGTAATTTATACATTTATAGCTCTGCTTTTTGTATACATTAAGGGGCATATTTATTAAGACCGGCGTTTTGCTGGCGGTGGTTCCGCTGAAGTTATGAAAATGACCCCCTATGAGTTTTACTGAATTCCTTCCCACAGAACTATATATCAATCTGCTCAGCTCCTCCTGCTCTATAACATGCTGCCTATAATTTGCACTGCATTTTGTGGTGACAGGTTCTTTTTTAAGTGTAACTTTATTATTATTTTTTCTTTTTTTGTAATGTCTCCACAGTTCAGTAAACAGAAGATGGGGAGTGTTGCTAAGGCAAAAAATGGGCCACTTTAGAGCTATTTTTGGTAATAGAAATCTACGATTTCAGTGAATAAAGTATATTGAAAAAATTGTCAATATTACTGCCCCTACACATTACAATTTATTTTTTTAAATGAATGAAACTTTAAATGTAGTCTGTCGCCATGGAGACAGTGAGAAGCACTGAACAAACAAATGGCTTGCATCAAACCTTTGCAACACTGAACTTTAAATTTCTCATAGTTTTCACTCAGACCATGATCATATGCCAGATTACATCATATTTTCTGTATTGTCCAACAAAGGATTGGCTGCACAGACACATACATGTATGGCTGAAGTGGCAATTTCACATGGATTCAAGGTAAAATTACAGTTAAGAAAACAAAACAAAAATGTTGGTTAAAAGGCGTCAGGATTGTCACATACTTGTATCTTCATGTTTTTTTCCCTGGGCGATCATTTCAGTAGGGGGACCACCGGTGGGATTTGCAAGCGGTGTCTGTAACATCAGGCCAGCACTCAGAGTTCCCATTCAACCAACCCTAAAAACAGAAACAATATAATACACCTTAGGCTACTTTCACACTAGCGTTCAGAGCGGATCCGTCTGATGTCTGCCCAGACGGATCCGACATATAATGCAGACTTGGGATCCGTTCAGAACGGATCCGTCTGCATTATATTGTAGAAAAATTTCTAAGTGTGAAAGTAGTTCAGACGGATCCGTCCACACTTTACATTGAAAGTCAATGGGGGACGGATCCGTTTGAAGATAGATGACACAATATGGCTCAATCTTAAAACGGATCCGTCCCCATTGACTTACATTGTAAGTCTGGACGGATCCGCTTGCCTCCGCACGGCCAGGCGGACACCCGAATGCTGCAAGCAGCGCTCAGGTGTCCGCTTGCTGAGCGGAGCGGAGGCTGAACGCTGCCAGACTGATGCATTCTGAGCGGATCCGCGTCCACTCAGAATGCATTAGGGCTGGACGGATGCGTTCGGAGCCGCTTGTGAGCCCCTTCAAACGGAGCTCACAAGCGGATACCCGAACGCTAGTGTGAAAGTAGCCTTACTTTTTAGAATTGAGCCTGACAGAAATAAAGGATTGAAAAAGCAAGTCAGTGCCCCACAGTCCACCGCCATTTGTTGTAGTAACACATCCATCTTCTATTGCGTCTCTGTCAGAAATTGTTTATACCCCACGTCCTTCCTGTACATAATGAACTCACCATGTGTCACTCCCCTGTCTTACCATAGCTATTTAACCACTTAGATGATCAGCAGGAGAAGATCCTGTATGCTTCAGATATACAGCAAAAAATACTGGTCCTGGCAATCCTTCGGGTATATGCATATTGGTCAGCACCAAAGAACAGATGTAATATGCATGGATAACTTGCACGGATAAAATGCACTACCCCCATATTATAAAGCAGGGATCAGCAACCTCCCGCATTCCGGCTGCACTGAAACTGCAATTCTCAGAATTTTCCATTCACTTCTATGAGAGTAGAACAGCCAAGTTTATTTGCTGGGAGTTGTAGTTTCACAGCAGCTGGCGTGCCGAAGTTTGCTGATCCCTGTTATAAAGTGAAGGCACGTCACTTTGTGATTAGTGAGGCTCCAATCCCAGCAGAGGCGGAGCATTGAACTCAAAATGGCCCTAGAAAAATCGCAGATGTGGCCCTGTGTTGCAGGTGGAGCCAAAGCGGTAAAAGTTGTGGCCAAGCCCAATGGCGGGGTCAGCAAAATGTTAGGCATGGTCATAATGCTGGCTGGTGGCGCCAATGCAGGCAAAAGACTTTTCTCTCCGGTATGGGAACACAACCAAACGGAACAGAATGCATTTTGGTGAATTCCGTTCTGTTCAGTTTTGTTCCCATTGAAAATGAATGGGGACAAAATGGTATTCTCCGGTATTGTGAAAGTAGCCTGAGGCTACTTTCACACTTGCGGCAGAGGAATCCGGCAGCTGGAACTGCCTGCCGGTTCCGGAAAAACGTATGCCAACGGATTGCATTTTAAGACTGATCAGGATCCTCATCCGTCTTACAAATGCATTGCAATAACGGATCCGTCTGTCATACGGACAAACGGGTTTGTTTTGTTTTTTTCCCCACATTTTTACGGATCAGACATTCCGGTATTTTGAATGCCGGATCCGGCACTAATACATTCCTATGGAAAAAAAATGCCGCCATTCAGGCAAGTCTTCAGTTTTTTTGGCCGGAGATAAAACCGTAGCATGCTGCGGAATTATCTACGTCCTGATCAGTATAAAAGACTGAACTGAAGACATCCTGATGTATCCTGAACAGATTGCTCTCCATTCAGAATGCATTAGGATAAAACTGATCAGTTCTTTTCCGGTATTGAGCCCCTAGGACGGAACTCTATGCCGGAAAAGTACCCTAAGCAAGGCACTGCACTGGTAGACAGGGCCAACGCAATGGAACTGTACTTGATGCAAAAACAGCAGTCGGTCAGCACACACATCAGTTATGTTTGCCACATAATCATAAACATTCACTTTGCAGCAAAAGTGACATAATTTTGTTTTCAGTACAATTACAGCAATACCAAATATATAATATAAATGTTTTACTAGTTTTCCCCCAATAAAGCGCTTTTTTTTTTTTATAGAAATAGTTTGTGCATCACCTTAACCCGAGACCATAACTTTCTTTTTACGGAGCTGTGCGAGTGCTGAATTTTTGCAAGACGACTTGGTTTTCATTGGTATCTTTTTGGGGTACATGGTATTTTTTAAGCGCTTAATCAGTGTTTTTTGGTAGCACACAAGAAAAAAAAAAAATGTATGCTGCTCACTATGCAGGATAAATTACTAGCTAATTGTATAGTTTGGGTTCTTACAGATGTGCCGATACATGATATGTGGAGGGATTTTTATTTTTCAGTTTTTGTTGAAAAGCATTTTTTTTCAATTGAAAAAGGGTAAGCATGTTTAACAAAGTTTTATTTAATTCTTATGGTTCCTTCACCCTTTGCGGAATTTTCTGCAAAAATAAAATCCGCAGTTGCGCATTTTTCAAAGTTGCGGTTTTTGTGTGTGACTAAGGCCTCATGCACACGACCGTTGTGTGCATCCGTGTCCGTTGTTCCGTTTTTTTCGCGGACCCATTGACTTTCAATGGGTCCGTGGAAAAATAGGAAAATGCACCGTTTGGCTTCCGCGTCCGTGATCCGTTTTTCTAGTCCGTGAAAAAAATACGACCTGTCCTATTTTTTTCATGGACAACGGTTCATGGACCTATTCAAGTCAATGGGTCCGTGAAAAATCACGGATGCACACAAGATAGTCATCCGCGTCCGTGATCCGTGTCCGTGATCCTTGTCCGTTTTTCCTATCATTTTCAATGCAAACTTGACTTCGTTTTTTTTTTCACTTTTCATGTCCGTGGATCCTCCAAAAATCAAGGAAGACCCACGGATGAAAAACGGACACGGATCACGGAACAACGGAAACCGTTTTTGCGGACCGCAAAAAAACGTTAGTGTGCATGAGGCCTAACGTTGAGGATTTCTGTGCCGATTACATCCCCACTGAAATGAATGGAGACAATCAGCTACAGGGAATCCGGAACAAAACTTTATCTGCATTCTGTTCCACTGTGGAATGTTTTCATCCCCATAGGCTAAGGCTACTTTCACACTTGCGTTGTTGGATTCCGGTAGGCAGTTCCGTTCCCGGAACTGCCTGCCGGATCCGGAAATCTGTATGCAAACGGATAGAATTTTTTTCCGGATCAGGCTGATAAATGCATTGAAACACTGGATGTGTCTCTCCGGTGTCATCCGGAAAAACGGATCCAGTATTTATTTGCATTTTTAAAAGTCTGAACACTTGGTATCGGATCCGGCATTAATACATTTTAATGGAAATTAATGTGCTGCGGTATTTTCTCCGGCCAAATACCGTAAGGGTGACTGAACTGAAGACATCGTGATGCATACTGAACGGAATGCTTTCCATTCAGAATGCATTTGGATAAAACGGAAGCTTTTTTTCAGGTCTTGAGCCTCTGCGACGGAACGCAATACCGGAAAGCTTTAAAGCAAGTGTGAAAGTACCTTAAAGGCTACTTTCACACCAGCGTTTTTGCTGGATCCGTCATGGATCAGCAAAAACGCTTCCATTCTGATAATACAACCGCCGCAATCCGTTATGAATGGATCCGCTTGTATTTTCTTTAACATAACCAAGACGGATTAGTCATGAACTCCATTGAAAGTCAATGGGGGACGGATCCTTTTTCTATTGTGTCACTACGTTGCAGACAGAAAAACGCTGCTTGCAGCGTTATTCTGTCCGCGATGGGAATGCAACCAAACGGAATGCATTCAGGTGCATTCCGTTTCATTCAGTTTTGTCCCCATTGACAATGAATGGGGACAAAACGGAAGCGTTTTCCCCCCGCTATTGAGATTCCATGACGGATCTCAATAGCGGAAAAGGGAAAGCGCAAGTGTGAAAGTAGCCTAACATGGGGGATGTCTTTATGATGCGTATTTTGTTGCGAAAAATTCCATAACGTGTGAAGGCACCCATACTTTCACCAATTATTAGTCCCACAAGAGGACTTTTACATGCAATCCTTTGACCGTTCACATAATATATTGTACTACTTATATAGTGTAGTGTATTATACGGTCAGCCGGGCCACTGAAACCACTTGGATGCTCCGGTCACTATTAATGGTATTATAAATGTTGTAGTGATCATATGCCCTCTTTGCAATACATATCACAGGTAGTGTTGGGCGAAGCGAGCTTCGGATCATAAATCTAAAGTCGCTTCAGTCAAAACTTTGTTTGAATGCTGTAAGAAGATCTGTCTCCTTACAGCATTAGACCTCCTGCACACGACCGGTTTTTTTTCCGTTTACTGACCGTTTTTTGCTTTCCGTATACAGAACCATTTATTTCAATGGTTCCGCAAAAAAACAGAAATGTACTCCGTATGCATTCCGTATTTCCGTTCCATTGAAAGATAGAACATGTCCTATTATTGCCCGCAAATCACGTTCCGTGGCTGAATTCAAGTCAATGGGTCCGCAAAAAAAACGGAAGACTAACGGAAATGCATCCATATGTCTTCGGTATCCGTTCCGTTTTTGCAGAACCATCTATTGAAAATGTTATGCCCAGCCCAATTTTTTTCTATGTAATTACTGTATACTGTATATGCCATACGGAAAAAACGGAACAGAAACACAAAACGGAATGGATCCGTGAAAAACACTGAAAAAGCCATATGGTCGTGTGCAGGAGTAGAGATGAGCAAACTTCTGTTTTAAGTTCGGCGTCTAAAGTTCGGCTTCCGGTTAGCGGAGGATCCAGATATGGATTCCGAATTCCGTTGTGGTCCGTGGTAGCGGAATCAATAATGACCATTATTGATTCCGCTACCACGGACCACAACGGAATTCGGAATCCATATCGGGATCCTCCGCTAACCGGAAGCCGAACTTTAGACGCCGAACTTAAAACAGAAGTTCGCTCATCTCTATGCAGGAGGCCTTAAAAAAAATTCAAGTAGAAAAATCGAAGTCTGAATTTTTTCACCTAAGTCTTGCAATACTTTGGAGATCATGAATTGCACCTCTGCGGAGCCCATACATTTGAATGCTGTATAGAGACGGATCTCCGTACAGCATTCAAACAAAGTTTTTATTGTAGTGACTTGGGATCTATGATCCAAAGCTCGCTTCGCTCACACTAATCACAGGCAGCCCTGCTGTGCTGTCAATTATAATGTCACACATGATAATGATCGCACGGCACTCTGTGTAGGGAAAAACACCACCATTATTAACATCTAAGGACTGGCAGCTGTCCCAGAATACAGTCCCCACTGATCACAAAGTGACAGCAAATCCCAGCAAAGTGCTATGTTTTTATGAGATGGGAATAACCAAGACAGTCTTCGAGGGGTTGCATCATGAGCGATAACTCCTTTCAAAATAAAGGCACCCCGCTGATCTCTGTGGGCACAGCTCCTGGCGCCCCTAGAAACAGCTTATTTTGTCAGGGGAAGCTGCATCCATCCCATTAAAATATAGTACTATATGGTATCTATTCAGATGAATAGCCATCCATGCAATATAAGGAGTGCGGGAGGTGGCAAGCAGAGGAAACTAGGATATAGAGTCTAGACAGGTGTTGTCTTCATGACAACAAAAGGACACAGCCCCAGTTCTGCTGAAATGGTGTCATGAGCAAGGCAAGGCTTCACAATAAGGGTCCATTCACACGTCCGCAAAATGGGTCTGCATTCGTTCCTCAATTTTGCGGAACAGGTGCGGACCCATTCATTTTTTAATGGGGCCGGAATGTGCTGTCCGTATCCGCACTTCCGTTCCGCCCAAAAAATAGAACATGTCCTATTCTTGTACGCAATTGCGGACAAGAAAAGGCATTTTCCATGAGAGTGCCGGCGATGTGCGGTCCACAAAATGCGAATTTGCGGATCCGCAAAACACATACGGACATGTGAATGGACCCTAAGTAGTTGCTCCAAATTTCATGGTATTAGAGGAAATGAGTCACCAAAATAGTTTTTTGACAGTCATAACCAGATAATGACACAGATCCTTTTTTTTTTATTTTATTATTACAGAATTTTTTATTCTATTTTCTGAACAAGATTATGGGGGCGGCCATCTTGCCTAAGCTGTTCTTTACAGCATTCAGAAAGCATAAAGAAAATTGCTTTACAGCAGCCACACGGTCCATAGACACAATAGTCTGGAGAGGACCTCACTGACTTCTATGGGAGAGTTTTCTGGGCATGCTCTGTGACCTGTGCAGAGGTCACTGTACAAGGAAGGAATAGATAAGCTTTGACAATCACCTATTATGAATGGAGGATCCTGTCTTATCTATACACAGAGTTGATATCATTACAAGCAGGATTACAATGACAGATAAGCAGGTAACTGTAGTAAATTGGTCTGTACAGACCAAGAAGTGGCGCCTATAATTAAGCTATTAGTGGCCAGTGCGAAAACAGCAGGATTTTATGGTTTGTGTTTAAATATAATGACATGGAAAATTAAAAGATTACATAAAAAAAATCTTAAAAAATATGATTTCTGATGACACATTTCCTTTCAGATCCCTAAAGCCATAGCTTACAGAGAGGTGATCAAGCAAATGCCAGTTTTTGACCGGTCATTAGGATCTACTGCTTACCACTCAGCCGGCCTAACACTCTCCATTATCCACCTTACTTCTCTTGTGCTGCTCCTGTATTCATTCCCAATTTAATTAACAATGTTTGCTCTTCTAATCCACAATTTGAGTCCATATAGTTAAAGGGGTTATCCGACACTAACAAATGCACCCCATATGCCCGGGCCCCTCACACTGATTCTACTTACCTGACCCCCCACTCTGTGCACCGCCGCTGCGGAGACAGCTAATGGTAGGCGGTGATGGGGACGAGCCTCTCTAGCATCACCCGCAACGCTAGGGAGGCTTGTCCCCATCGCTGCCTGCCATTGGCTACCTTCACCCCCACACACACCGGATGTTTTCATCCACGCACGGGGAGAAGCAGCAACGGCGGTGCAGAACCAGGAGCGACGCAGGGAGTCAGCTAAGTAGAATCAGTGTGAGGGGCCCGGCATTTGTTAGTGTCGGATAACCACTTTAAATAACTTAAGTTATATTAAATTTGGAACACCTGGGTCTGAATACTTCTGTAACTGCGTGTAATTAAAAATGTATTATAGCCGCTGGGTTATTCAATGAAATCTATCTGTATAGCGCCACCTGCTGTTTGCTCCTTTTCTAATTTCTCTGTCCACCTCACCGAGAGGACACACCGCCTGAGCTGCCAGCTTGAAATCAATGAATGGGAAAATCTCTGGATCCATGTGAGGTACAGGGATGGTTTTAGCTTTGTTTCAAAGAGAATGCCATGGACATAACCCCTTTAAAAAGCAGAAAGACAACCTGTAATCACATGGGGGATGCAAGTAGTTACTAAAACATGTCATGGGAGGAGACAAGTCCTCTTTAAATCAGGAGTGGGACTGTCAATCATGGACTCTCTCCCGCCGGCAGCCCCCATGGACACAGCTGCAGTATGTCCAAATGTCTTTTCCTGCATATCGCACACAAATGTATGTGTCCAAATGCAAGAAGGGGTTAAGCTAAACTTGAAAATGTCTTTTAGTGGAGTCACCTCTACATATTGGAATTGAAGACCTTGATTTCCATAACCTCTGTTGCAACTGGACTGCTAAAATCAACTGGCAGTGTACTGCAGCTCTGCTCTCCTCCATATTCCTCGTCAGTGCACGTATACAAATGACACTGGTGCTTTCTGAGATCACACTCTGTGACCGCCTCATTCAGCATTCTTTATAACCCCCACTCCTGTGGTCCACTGTCCAAACAAGAACGCCTAATAAGTGACCCCCTCAGAATTTAAGCTCTAGTCAGAGGGTAATACTAGTCTTCTTGCCTTTTTTTAAATAAAAAAAATGTTTGCTAACATCATCCCCTAATTGATTAGGAAGGTTATAGGTCAGAAAGGCAAATAGTGCAATTTTGCACAAAATAAGTTTCACTTTCGTTTCCACCTGTTTTTGTTTCTGCAACATATTGCATATGACATACATAAACTACTACACCTTAGCGTGACCACACAACTTTGCTACCAGTTTTCACATTGTTGAGACACAGGTCGGAAAAAAAATAAAAAAATCGGATGTGTATTTGAAGCGGAATCTGTGGCAACCCTCAGATTTCTGCCAAGAATTAGAAGTTTGCCATGATGCGGATGCGCACATGTATTAGCCCGGTGGTATCCACACAGATTTTGCACAGAATGAGTCAAGAAGTGGCATGTAACATTTTTTTTTTAAGGGTAATCTGTCACTAGTTTTATGGTGTCCTAACTAAGGGCAACATAAACTAGTGGGTCCCCTTAGCAAAATGCAGGGTCACTCAGTTTAAATGACTCATCCATTTTGCTAAAATCTTGTACTCAACAGCTCCAGCACATGGTGAATGAGTCCTGATATTCATGATCTCCTTGTTTTCCCCGCCCACCTGCTGCTGATTCATATGGAAAAAGACTGTCAATCAGAAGCAGGTGGGCGAGGAGAGCCGTGAGCTCATGAATACGCGGACTCACTGGCATGCGCTGGAGCTGGAACCTAGCAGCAGAAAACTGGTGACAGATTCCCTTTAAATCCACAGTGGAAAAAAGAAAGAAAAGTCGTATGAACTATGAGCAGATTCTCATTTACACTGATCGGTTGCTGAATACAGGCCTGTTTCACACATACTTCTTATGGCATGTTTGTATGTTCCTGCTTATTCTGAAAACAGAACCTTTAGGCCTCATGCACAGCCGTGTGCATCCTTCACTTTTCACCGTTTTCTTTCCTTCCAGACAAGAACAGAACATGTTCTACAATTTGCGGATGCGGACAGCACACTTATCACATCCATGTGCTGTCCGCATTTTTTGCAGGCCCAAAGAAATTAATAGGTCCGCGTGCAATCCACAAAAATGAGGCTTGGACACGGATCCAAAATACATGTCATGTGCATGAGGCCTTAGGCCAGGGATGGCCAACCTGAGGCTCTCCAGCTGTTGCAAAACTACAACTCCCAGCATGCCTAGACTGCCTACAGCAGGGTAGTTTTACAACAGCTGGAGAGCCACAGGTTGGCCATCCATGCCTCAGCCTCTCAGCCACACGCGAACCCATTCTCGGTGGGTTTGGCCAAGAATACAGTAATTAGTATTGGGATGATTAGCCCTCACAGCATTAGGGCTCATGCACACGACGTATGTATTTTGTGGTCCGCAAAACACGGATCCGCAAAAAATACGGATGACGTCAATGTGCATTTTGTATTTTGTGGAATGTAACAGCTGGCCCCTAATAGAACAGTCCCAGCCTTGTCAGTAATGCGGACAATAATAGGACATGTGAATTATTTTTTTTTGTGTAACTAACATACGGAAACGGAATGCACATGAAGTCATTTACGTTTTCTTTGCAGCCCCATTGAAGTCAATGGTTCCGCATACGGGCTGCAAAAAAAAAAACGGAACGGACATGGAGACAAAATAAGTTCTTGTGCATGAGCCCTTAAAGGGGTTGACCCGTTTTAATACTGAAGACATATCCTCAGGATTGGTCATCAATATCAGATGGGTGGGGGTCTGATTCTCAGCACCCCAGCCGATCAGCTGTTTGAAGAGAACGCAGCATTTGTGCAAGCTCTGTGTTCTTCACCGTTTACCTGATCCCTGTCGACACTGCAGCGGCAGAGCGGTGTAATTAGAGTTGTACTGTTCAATCATGTGAATGGGATGGAGCAGCTGTAATTTCACCGCTCCGCCCCTGCAATGTCGAGCTTGCACAAACGCTACAGTCTCTGCGGGGGTGCCCATTAAATGGAAACTGATGACCTATCCTGTCATTTATATATATATAAATTAAGTCATGAATATGTGAAAGCTGGACAACCCCTTTATTGTCCCCTCCATTACAGGTTTGCACTGTCACTGTGACAAATCTGCATTCTGTATAATGTTGCAGCTTTGCGCCATGTAGCTCTCGTCTTAATGTAGTATTACTGACAAATCACAACTACAACTGTCCACAAAACCTTGTAAAACCTGCGCATCCCATCAGTATAGCAGTCTCTATGACCACCAAACCATCAGCCATGTCAACAGATCTTTGTTCCTGTGCCTGACAAAGGTGGCCAGCCGAGGGCTCACATTTAGGCCTAGTTCACACGATCGTTTTTTTTGCGAGTGTACGGGCCGTTTTTTTGTGTTCCGTATACAGAACCATTCATTTCAATGGTTCCGCATTAAAAACGGAATGTGTTCCGTAAGCATTCCATTTCCGTATTTCCGTTTTTCTGTTCTGGCAAAAGATAGAACATTTCCTATTATTGCCCGCAAATCACGTTCCGTGGCTCCATTCAAGTCAATGGGTCCGCAAAGAAAACGGAACACATACGGAAATGCATCCTTTCCGTTTTTGTGGAACCATCTATTGAAAATGTTATGCCCAGCCCAATTTTTTCTATGTAATTACTGTATACTGTATATGCCATACAGAAAAACGGAACAGAAACACAACGGAACTCATAAACGGAACAACGGATCCGTGAAGAACGGACCGCAAAAAAGTATAAAAGCCATATGTTCGTGTGAACTAGGCCTTACCGGTAGTTTTTTTCTGGGTATATTTTTAAACCTGTTGTATCTTCCATTCAACCATTAATAAATCTCCTTTCATCCTAGAACGAGGTTTGCAATCTTGACACTTTCGCTGAGGAGCATCTTTGTTTTTTTTCTCATGCTTTTCACTTTTTATAAGAATCAATAGGTTGATGTATAATTTACTAGTAAATCTCAACAAGTCCAGGACTATACAGTGATGGGAGGACTGTCGAGGCAGCCTGCCACAGGTTGCTTGCTTTCACTTTTCGTTTTGGCTACATTACAGCTAGAAGTAAATATATTGTAAGAGTCACTCCCTATTCAAGCCATCAAAAATAATGTAACCCTGACAGAGATCACATTTTAAGTCACTGGGGTCTATCAGAATTAATTGGGAAAAGGATCCACCAGTGGAGAAGTTAGAGGGGTTTCAGTGGTCTCACTTGCCACCGGGCCCCTAAGCCAGGGTTGCCACCCTCACCACACTAAGGCCTTATTTACACGTCCAAGTTTGTGACGGCACCAATGATAAGACGGTCACTGTTTCACCCAATATTTGTGAAGGGTCCATTATTGGTCCATGTGTCCATTTTTTGTCCTCTGTGGGTCATCCGTTTGCCATTTGCACTGCGAGCCTGAAAAGGGCATTTCCAGGGCATCTCCTACCAATGGTCAGTGAAAACCACTGACAGAACACGGATGACATCCATGTTTGGTCATTGGTTTCACAGACCCACAGCCTTTAATGTGCATGTTTGGTCCACAACAAGGGCCCAAAGTAGTGCACGTTGTTTTTTCCACTTACCCACGGTGGAAGAACAAACACAATAAAATAAATGGATACACGAGTCACACAGCACACGTCCGAGAGTCAATGATCTGAACGTGTCTTGCACCGTTACCTGTACCTCTTCTGCTCTGTACAAAGAAATTGATGGACAAAGTGCTGTAGTGGCCCAACAAGCCACTCCTGTAGTCACCAGGCAATGAACCCCAAAACTTTGCATATTGGCTACCTGGCTTTTGGGATTTGTCCACCATGCTCTAACATTGCCATCTTTTCAAAGGTCAAAAGGTAGCCCTCTAATTTGGCCATTATTCATGGCTATGGGAATCATGGCATACCAGCTGCCTCATCCGAGGTAAGCGCTTGAATGTACCATTGCTGGTCTGACTTCAGTTTTTTTTTATCAGCTGCTTTCCTGTGTGTCCCCCTCACTCTCAGACAGGAATTTGGCATATTTTGGCTGACGACTGTTTTATTTTGTGGGAGTTCATTGTTTTATTTTTGGTCTACTTTGTAACACGGAAGAGGAACTAGACATTTACTACAATGTACAGACCTTACTTACTAAAATATTAATATATTAATAGAGATGGACCAATCCCATGGGCTAACTTTTAGTCCGTGTCCTTTGTAAATTTTTATAGTAAACCAGCATCTGTTGGGGCTGAACCGACTTCTACAATCTTAGTTAGGCCTCTTGCACACAACCATATGTATTTTGTGGTCCGCAAAAAACACGGCTGACAGAACGGACATGAAAAGAAAATATGTTTGCGTGCAAGAGGCCTTAATTGTCCACCTCTGTGGGGGACATTTACTATGGCCTCTTGCACACGAATGTTATTTTTTTTCCGTTTACGTTCCGTTTTTTTGCGTTTCGTATATGGAACCATTCATTTCAATGAATCCGCCCAAAAAAACGGAAGGTACTCTGTATGCCTTCCGTTTAAAGATAGAACATGTCCTATTATTCTCCGCATAAGGCCTCATGCACACAACCGTTCAGTTTTTTGCGGTCCGCAAACCGCGGATCCGCAAAAAACGGAAGCTGCCCGTGTGCCTTCCACAATTTGTGGAACGGAACGGGCGGCCCATTGGAGAAATGCCAATTCTTGTCCGCAAAACGGACAAGAATAGGACATGCTATATTATTTTTGCGGGGCCACGGAACGGAGCAACGGATGCGGACAGCACACGGAGTGCTGTCCGCATCTTTTGCGGTCCCATTGAAGTGAATGGGTCCGCACACGAGCCACAAAAAATGCGGCTCAGATGCGGACCACAACAACGGTCGTGTGCATGAGGCCTAACAGACAAGGATAGTATTGTTCTATTAGGAGCCAGCTGTTCCATTCCGCAAAAAACGGAATGCACACGGACATCATCCGTATTTTTTGCGGATCCGTTAAAAAAAGCCATACGGTGGTGTGCAAGAGTCCTAAGACTGCTTTTTACGCCGGTCTTAGCTTAGTATATGGCTAAATTAAGCACATATATGGCAGTCCGTGTGCCTGTCTGAAAAACGTGTCTACTTTTTGCCTGTTTCCAGGTGAAAAAGCAGTACATTTGTCTTGTCCAGCATTTCCCATCCTGACCATTTTTTTCACTTGGCATACAAACGCCTGTGCGACAAAATAATGTTGCATGGGTGTTAAAAGAGTTTAAAAAATGCCCTTTGTGACTATTTTTATGCCAGACAACCTTAATAAATGACCACCCAAATGCAGTGTATGTTAGTGGGTTAATAGATAATACATTAGGGGGTACATTTATCAATAATGGGCGTAATTCGCGCAAAAAACAAACAAAAAACATTACAAATCAGAACTGGTGATTATTTTCACCTCATATCATATTTCACCACTTTCAAAATATGACTTTTTAACATATAAACTTGATTATCCGCCTATTTCTCTTGATTTGACACATTTTAACGCCAATAGCAATAAAATATGACTTTTTAAATACTGTGCCATTCCAGCCAACCTTGCCAGATCGCACTTGCGTCTTTTGAAACACATTTGCGACTTTTGAAGCATATTTGTGACATTTCCTCTGGTAAATTGCGACTTTTATCTCAGACTTGGGACATTTGTTATTGTTTTGTTGAATGTCAATTTACTGACAAAACCCTATTTAGCTAATTTATATTAGATCAAAATTAATGCATCCTGTTTTATTACTTACCTATCACTTGTTCCCACGACGAGCTGTTTTTCTTTTCATAAATGCAACTTTCTGACAAAAAGGTTGCATCTTTATGCCATAAATGCAAATTTTTACACAAAACACCACCACATAAGCTGGCTTAGGCTATTTTCACACTTGCGGCAGTGTGATCCGGCGGGCAGTTCCATCGTCGGAACTGCCCGCCGGATCCGCCGATCTGGATGTGACTGAAAGCATTTGTGAGACGCATCCGGATGCGGATCCGTCTCACAAATGCATTGCAAGAACGGATCCGTCTCTCCGCTTGTCATGTGGACAGACTGATCCGTCTTGTATCTTTTTTCAAATTTTTACCGGTCTGCGCATGAAGGGCAGATCCGGCATTCCGGTATTTTATACATTCCTATGGGGAAAAATGCCGGCAGTTCCGGCATTTCGGCAAGTCTTCAGTTTTTTTCGCCGGAGTTAAAACCGTAGCATGCTGCGATATTATCTCCGTCCTGATCAGTCAAAATGACTGAACTGAAGACGTCCTGATGCATCCTGAACGGATTGCTCTCCATTCAGAATGCATGGGGATATGCCTGATCGGTTCTTTTCCGGTATAGAGCCCCTGTGACGGAACTCTATGCCGGAAAAGAAAACGCAAGTGTGAAAGTAGCCTTAATTGTCCGCAACAATTTCAGCCATTTCTGCCTATAAGAGGATGATAAATGAAGTGTAATATGCGCCAATTTGAAATTGTGGAGAAAGCAGTTGATATATTTGGTGCAAATCAAAACGCCATTCTTTTTGGTGCATTTTACACCAATATTCTGGCACAACTTGCGCAGTAAAGGTGCCCCTATGTATCATTATTATGTATTCTAACACAACATTCAGGGAAATCTGCATCATATAAAGACAGAGTGACTAGAATGTAAAATGTCTCCATTTCTAGCAGTGATGACACGTATGGACACATTATGAAAGCACATTTTGTAAATCTGGTTTAGAACATAGCAGATCTCTTCTGGATGCTGATCAGATCCTAGACAATATACTGAACGGCTTCTGACAAGGAGAAGCTCTCCATACCGATCAAAACTGAATTTACAACGTGCTGTAAAAATCTCTGAGTGATCCTTCCCTTTTCTCACAGAGAAGTAAAGGACCTGCTGTGCTAGCATTTCACCAGCTGTGGAGACAGCCAGACATTTGTCAGTCTGTGGTCATCATAAGGCTACCCACGCATGTGGCATATTTGCATGCAGAAAATCCGCACAAAACCCCCATATAAATCTGCACTATGGAATACATTTTTGTGCGTTTTTTTATAAGGTTTTTGGTGTGGGTTTTCGGTTTATGTTAACAGCCCAATTAAAGTCTATGGGAAAAACCACTAGGTATAAGGTGTGGAATTCCACAAACAATTCATATGCTGCGTTTTTTTAAAATCTCACAGCAGGTTAATTTCCGCGCATAATAAATACACAAAGGGTACTTGCGGGTGAACGTGCAAAAGATCCGCACAAGTTTCTGCGCAGATTTATGTGCGTTTCAGACCCATAGTTTCCAATCTCTAACTGTTTTTTGGTGTGCAAAACCGCATGTAAAACCGCAAACATAATATACATGCTGCAGATTTGGAAATCCGCACAGCAGGTCAATTTCCGCACAGAAAAAAAATCTGCAAAATGCACAGGAGCTTTGTGTAATCTTTTACACTTTTTTGGTACTGTAGTAGGCTGCATTTTTTTTTGCACAGGAAAACACACGTGTGCAGTTGGCCAAGGTGAAAAAAGGTATCGTTTTACTCAGCAGACTCAACCCTACCAGGCATCATATCTACTTTAATAGGGTTGATCCCACTGACAAATGCTGTTTAAATTCTTTATTTCCATTTTATTCCGAGGGACTGACCCCAGCCATTAATATCACCTTGATAGGCACACAGGGTGACCTTTGATGACATCAAGTCACAATCTAAACACGTATGCAGCCTGCTATTGCATTGCAGTCGTAGGGCTATTTTGCTATCTGACGTGGCTGCAGGTCAAGTGCAATGTAGGATTTGTAGCACCCATTAGTCATGGTCACATGTGGCTTAGGGCTCATGCACAAGAACGTTTTTTGCGTTCCGTATACGGGCCATATTTTGATTCTGTATACGGTACCATTCATTTCAATGGGTCCACAAAAGATGCAGACAGCACTCTGTGTGCTGTCCGCATCCGTTGCTCCGTTCCGTGGCCCCGCAAAAAATATGAGGCATGTCCTATTCTTAGCAAAAAAAGAACGGATGATCCAGCACTTGTGGGATAGTTGCTCTGACTTTATTGGCAAAATGTGAAATCGCATACAGTAGACCCCTCTGCACACTAGCTCCCCTTCAGTTTACGCGTTTCGACCACTACTTGGTCTTAATCATAACTAGTAATATGATTAAGACCATGTAGTGGTCAAGTGCTGGATCATTGTTCTTTTCTGCTGTGGACACGAGACTTACCTGGTTCGATCCGTGAACAAGGAATTCAACATACAGGGTGAGCTGGATTTGTCGTTGGTTTCTTCATGTCCTATTCTTGTCCGTTTTGCGGACAAGAATAGGTATTTCTATGATGGGCCTCCTGTTCCATTTCGCAAATTCTGCAAAGGCACACGGGCAGCATCCGGCCGTGTGCATAAGCCCTTACACTGATCTCTATGCCAAAAAAAGTTGATTGCTATTTGCAATCTGCGACCAAAGAGGCAGCAGGTTTTGAGTTTTTACAACTCTTGTTAAGGTTGCACCATGACCAAATCCACAAATATTACATGTGTTTTGCAATTTGACCATGTTATCTTGGCGTGGCATGATCAACGTGGTATTTGTAGAACCAGGAAGAAATGGTAGCACCAGGCTATGAGAAAACATTGGGGGAGATTTATTAAAGGGGTTTTCCGCTTTTTACTATTGATGACCTAGTAAACCCTAGTAAAAAGCAGACAACCCCTTTAAGACTAGCGTTATTTACACTGGTCTTAATTTGCCCTGGGTTGCAGTGCGATGCGACAAATCTATTAAGAGGCTGCCACTTAATAAAGTTGTACTAGGAGCTGGAGTGGATTCCAGGTGTAAAGTCGTCCCGAGAAGCTCCCGCCCACATGCCACCCACTTTTTGCTAAAGTCGCAAACTTTGTCGGGGAACAGCACTTGCAACAAAATTTGCAACTTTAGTATGCCAGAAAACTAGCGTATAGCTATAATAAATCTCCCTCATTGCCTACACGATAGAAAAACATCCGCACCAAAATCCGCATGTGTTACTTGGGAATTTTGCCGTGGATCTTCCCCAGATGTCACTCTTTGCATTGCAAAGGAGAAATAAGGAGATATAAACTTCCCATTTGGCTGCAGCAGTCTTTTTGTCTGTGTGTCTCTTTTGTCTCGCAAAGCTGTTGCTCACTCCTCCCCCCCCTCCCATCTCTATAGACTTGTATTGACACGTGTGATCTGATCCTTCAATGACCTGGTCCATCTTGGACGAATTCAAGTGAAATTTTAAGGAGAAAAGCATTTAGCAAGCAGGCAGGTTGGTAAGTAAACAGCTGATAACAGAACTAGACATTTCTATTTGAAAAGGTATATTACAAAGTTTCTTGTAGTCGCCTGTACTACTGATTTTTGCTAAGTTGTGTGAAAAGTTAGTGACCATTTAAGGGTCCCCACACACATGAATTTGCACCAAACACTGATTTTTTTTTATTTTTTATCCACGAGTGAACAATGGAGTACATTTATCAAAACTGGTGTAAAGGAAAACTGGCTTAATTACCCATAGCAACCAATCAGATTCCACCTTTCATTTTCAAAGCTCCTTTGATAAATGAAAGGTGGAATCTGATTGGTTGCTATGGGCAACTAAGCCAGTTTTCCTTTACACCAGTTTTGAATAAATCTCCCACTGATTTTTTTCTGTTTAATTTTTTTTAACATGCTGCATAAAAAAAAAAGGCCAGAAACCCCCAAAAATGTTTAATTTGTTCCATAAACTTTTAGCTAAAATCTGGAGCTGGTACTTTTACCGAAAAAAAAAAAAAATCATGGGTGCAAGAAACACCCCTAAAAAACCCAAAAGTGCGTAAAAACACCACTAAAAACCTATGTGTGAACCTACTCTAACAAAACCTGCACCTCTGCCAAATCCCTTACCTGCAGACGACATATAGGGCCCCAGGTATGTAAAACAATTCAGAGAAGAAGTGCACTGGGTGCCCATAGCAACCAATAAGATTTCTGTAGTTAACCTGCAGTGAGAAAGTGAAAGCTGAAGTCTGATTGGTTGCTACTGCTGCCCTCCTCTACTTTTTTATAGGGGAGGGTCAGTTGTCCAACATGGCTGTGAATCTCATGGCTAAACTAATAATATGGGGGGATTTATCATGAGGGGAACTTCTGAAGTCAATTTTGCTTGGGTGTACATTACCATTATTTGCATCAAATTTATCAAACGTTATTTCATATGTTTGGTGCATCTTTAAATATGTTAAGAGATGCAACTGGGTAACGCTAGGGAGGCTGGTCAACGTTGCGGCCTGCTATTGGCCGCTCCGCCCCCCCCCCTCCATTGCCGGATGTTTTGACCCGCACGTCGGGGACATGCAGCGGTGGCCATGCAGAGATCCGGACGGACGCGGGTACCAGGGACTGGGTAAGTATCATCTATAGGAGGGGCCCGGGCATTATGGGGGGGTATTTGTATTATTGGATAACCCCTTTAACATAGCCAACCATGCAAACTTTTAAAAACTAGAGTGAGTGGTGTTTAAAAAAAATATATGATTAAGGAAAAAAAGATATAAAGTAGTAGGGCACACCACCACTACTTTAATTTTAAAGTAATAATTTTAGCTATGTTTTAATAAATATTACATGTCACAACGAATAAGAATAAATATTGTTATACCAACTCTCCTTGTGGTACCAAGTGGTGGTGTGCCCTACTACTTTATATCTTTTTTTCCTTAATCATTTTTAGAGGATTGGGTGAATCCTTCTTTGTAGGAGCACCCATACCATTCTTGACTAGTAGGTGAGCCCTCTCTAAACATTTGAATAAAAAAAAAATAAAAAAAAATTATATACTAAAAAGTTGCACATTTTTATGCAAGGAAGCCCTTAAAGTTTTTAAAGTCAGAATTCTGGAGTGAAGGGTGTAATAAATCCAAAACACTGAATAAGAAATATCTGCTGACATAGCTGCTTTGCTGTAACACACGTTTAGGGTCCATTCACACGTCCGTAATTTGGGTCCGCATTCGTTCCGCAATTTGCGGACCCCTTTACTTTCAATGGGGCTGGAACGGATGCAAATCCACATTTCCTGGATCCGCATCCGTTTTTTCGAGATCCGCATCCGTTGTTTTGGGATCCGTTTTTTCGGGATCCGCAATTTCGTTCCTGGAAAAAAATAGAACATGTCCTATTCTTGTCCGCAATTGCGGACCAGAAAAGGCATTTTCTATTATAGTGTCTGATGTGCGGTTCCGCAAATTGCGGATCGCACATTGCAGTTGTCCGTGTTTTGCGGATCCGCAATTTGCGGATCCGCAAAACACTTACGGACGTGTGAATGGTCCCTTAGTCTTCTTTTTCTATGACTGTTTATAGGGTCTCCTCCACAAATCTTGTTTGATGCAAGAAAAACACAACAAAATGCCCTAAAAATGCAACAGGTCAAACTGAAGCTTATGGTACCTTTTTTTTTGTTTAAAAATTTGAGGTACATGGGTGGTAGACACCCCAAGGCCTAATACACGCCACCATATCTGCTTTGCAAAACACAGAACCCAACTGTGTGCATGCCGCCATCTTAAAAGGGTTCTTAATATTGTTGTGGAAAAATTATTGTTCGCCGTATGGTCGCCATCTATCCTATGGAGATGCGCAGATTTGTTCGCATTGTGCAGAAACTTTCGCACGATGGTCTGGTCTTCCCGACCTGTAGCTGATTTGTGCCCGGCCTGGTATTACTGCAGGATACCAGTGTCATGGCGCCGGCTGAGGCGGGAGGGATGGGGACAGTCGAACAAAGGTTTCTTCATCCACGAGGATCATTCGCGCGATCATTCACATCTTTGCCAGCCAATCACCTGTCTCCCCATTGGTCATGATTGTAAGACTGCCCTCCAGCCAATCACCTGTCTCCCCATTGGTCATGATTGTAAGACCGCCTTCCAGCCAATCACCTGTCTCCCCATTGGTCATGATTGTAAGACCGCCTTCCAGCCAATAACCTGTCTCCCCATTGGTCATGATTGTAAGACCGCCTTCCAGCCAATCACCTGTCTCCCCATTGGTCATGATTGTAAGACTGCCCTCCAGCCAATCACCTGTCTCCCCATTGGTCATGATTGTAAGATCGCCTTCCATCTTCTGGTATAAATAAACCTCGTCTAGCTGTGGGAAGCAGGCACATTATTGGATCCTACTTGAGAACGTCTCTGTGACGTTTTTTTGGAGGAATTGCGCACACATCGACGCACACTACACCAAGGATTTCCCGATTGTATTTCTGGCGGTCGTTTTCGGTTGTGAGAACGAGACAAAGGAGCAAACAGCAATATCAATATTGATGACCTATCCTCAGGATAGGTCATCAATATCAGATCGGCGGGGGTCTGACACCCGGCACCCCCGCGAAACAGCTGTATGAGGAGATGACGTGCACAGTGTGCAAGTGCCGTCTCCCGTCTCTCTTCCTGCTGCTGCTATGTGTATGGCAAAGCAGCAGCGAGTAGGAAGAATGAAGGGAGACAGCACCTGCACACTGTGTGCGTCATCTCCTTATACAGCTGATCGGAGGGGGTGCCGGGAGTCGGACCCCCGACAATCTGATATTGATGACCTATCCCGAGGAACCCCTTTAAACCCCTGTAGAAATGTCCCATCCCTGTCTGCAAAACAGACAAGAATAGGACGTGTTCTATCTTTTTTGCGGGGCCACAGAACGGACAGGCGTGCTGTCCATATCTTTTGCGACCCCATGGAAATGAATGGGTCTGCATCTGATCCACATCAGATGTTGGCAAAAAAATACGGTCGTGTACATGAGGCCTAAAATAACACCGCATCTGAAACAAGTTGTGTTTTGGAGAAAATAACTCAAGGTTCAAAACTGTCAAAAAAAAAAATTAAAATTTTAAAAAATAAAATGCAATGTGTAAACTTCATACTGACAACTAGAAAGCAGCTGGCTGTATTTTTAGCAACCAAAAACGGATAAAACCCCCCATGAAAACCTGACCTATATTCATATTGAGGTTTCTACCCCCGTTGAGAATGGTGTAGAGAAGACTGCCACGCCTAGGATATTCCACCGTTTCACAAACATTGCTTCAGGCTCTATCACTACGGTAAGAGAAAAAGTGTAACATGAGAACGTTTGATATTCACTCCAACAAGAACGTACGGTGAGAGGGTAAGGTGCTGCATCTGCAGAACCACCACAAAGACTTTACTGTACACAAAAAAAGTGCTACATAGTGTTCAAGGGGGGAAAAATTCAGGAAAAAAAAGTATAATCTTCACTTCTTCCTCGTTCTCACCTCCACATCCTAGGCAGACAAAATATAAAAAGTCTGTATGTATAATATAATAATAGTAGATGGATTACTAATAATTATCTTTATCAAATATTACCCATTCTTGCTTTACTCTAAGGCCTAGTTCACACGAACGTATGGCTTTTATAGTTTTTTTGCGGTCCATTTTTAACGGATCCGTTGGTCCGTTTTTGAGTTCCGTTGTGTTTCCGTTTCCCCGTTCCGTTTTTCCGTATGGCATATACAGTATACAGTAACTACATAGAAAAAATTTGCTGGGCATAACATTTTCAATAGATGGTTCAGCAAAAACGGAACAGATACGGAAGACATACGGATGCATTTCCGTATGTGTTCCGTTTTTTTTGTGGACCCATTGACTTTAATGGAGCCACGGAACGTGATTTGTGGCCAAATATAGGACATGTTCCATCTTTCA
Source organism: Bufo bufo (assembly GCF_905171765.1). Lineage (NCBI taxonomy): Eukaryota > Metazoa > Chordata > Amphibia > Anura > Bufonidae > Bufo > Bufo bufo. The sequence continues at coordinate 171,915,538 of NC_053397.1, forward strand.
ACGGAACGGAAAAACGGAAATACGGAAACGGAATGCATACGGAACACATTACGTTATTTTTGCGGAACCATTGAAATGAATGGTTCCGTATACGGACCGTATACGGAACACAAAAAAACGGCCCGTACACTCGCAAAAAAAAACGTTCGTGTGAACTAGGCCTAAGGCTAGATCTTCTGGCAGAGGAACAGCCTCCTGGAGTTTATCATATCTGGCATAGGCAGATACTGCTTTTCTCCGCAGAAGCCCATTGCCCAAGCACCCTTTTGTTTGTTTTTTGCCCGCTGAATTCCGGGACTAATTCCGGAAAAAAGCCGATTCCCAATAGAGTTAACGGGACATGGCGGTGTTCCAGCAGTTTCTGGATATGCAGCTTCAGATGTTGCATGGAAGTCTGAGAAATATTTAGGGTCATTTCAGAGAAGTGTGTCCGCTGCAGAAAATATGCTCCGTATGGAAGCGCGATTTCCCATTACGGACATTGAACGCACATAAGAGCCACACAAATTTCCATGCAGATTTATTTGCGTTTCTGCAGCATATGCGCACCAAAATCCACAATGTCTAACAGTGGTTTTTGGTGCGGATTTGATGTGGTTTTGCCGCAGATCTCATTCTTCCATTGAAAAGGGTGAAATATTCAGCTAAAACAACAAACATAATTGACACGCCGCATATTTTGAAATCGGCAGGTCAATTTCCGCATGTAACTTCAGTGTACATGAGATTTGTGCAATCTTATACACTTTGCTGGTACTGGAATACGTTGCAGTTTTTCCGCATGGGAATCCTCGTAGAAAAAAAAATGCACATATTCCGCAACGCGTGCATGTGGCCTAATGATTTAGAAGGCCTCTTTCACACAAGCGTTGTGGATTGGCTCCGGATGCGTTCAGGGAAACTCGCACGATTTTGCAAGCAAGTTCAGTCAGTTTTGTCTACGATTGCGTGCAGTTTTTTCCACGCAATCGTAGACAACACTGACTGATGGTGCAATGCGTTTTGGTGCATTTTTTTTTTGCAGAACTACGGAACGGAAACAAAAAACTGAACAATGGATCTGAAAAAACGGACCGCAAAATACAGAAAGTCATACAGTCATGTGCAAGAGGCCTAAAAGGACACTTCCATCAATTTTGTTTCTCACAGCCTATGGCCTCCTGCACACGACCGTATGGTTTTGCAGTCCGTTTTAAACGGATCCGTTTTAGGTTTCAGTAGTGTTTCCGTTACGCTTTGCCGTTCCATTGTTCCGTTTGGTGATGGATAATGTGACGGACCATGTGATGAGCGTAGTGACATTATCAAAGGTCCTATTCCTCAGATGAAGACAGAAGAGATGCCGGCTGCGCGAACAAGTGGATTAAAGGTGAGTTAAATTTTTTTATTTACTTTTTAACCCCTCCAGCGCTATTGTACTATGCATTCTGTATTCAGAATGCTATTATTTTCCCTTATAACCATGTTATAAGGGAAAATAATACAATCTACACAACCTTGAGCCCAGACCTGAACTTCTGTGAAGAAGTTCGGGTCTGGGTACCACATTCAGTTTTTTATCACGCGCGTGCAAAACACATTGTACCCGCACGATAAAAACTGAACAACGGAACGCAATCGCAGTCAAAACTGACTGCAATTGTGTACCTACTCGAGCGGGTTTGCCGCAATGCACCGGGACGCATCCGGACCTAATCCGGACACGCTCGTGTGAAAGAAGCCTTAAGTACATAAAAAAATTGGTCTGGCATAACAATTTCAATAGATGGTTCCGCAAAAACAAAACGGATACGGAAGACATACGGATGCATTCCGTTTTTTTTGCGGAACCATTGACTTGAATGGAGCCACGGAAAGTGATTTGCAGGCAATAATAGGACATGTTCTATCTTTGAACGGAACGGAAACGGAATGCATACGGAGTACCTTCCGTTGTTTTTGCGGAGCCATTTAAATGAATGGTTACGCATATGGACCACAAACAGAATCCGCAAAAACGGAAGGGAAAAAAATACGGTTGTGTGCAGTAAAAGGGAAGTTGTGGTAATCCAAAAGGCACTTTATTGAATATCAAATGTTAAAAACATCCAGGTACTGGTTGCATAAGTCTACGCGTTTTGGGTCTCATGACAGGTCGTGTGCAGTAGGCCTATATGTGTATTTTTATTATTATTTCTTTTAAAAAATTATATCCAGATTTTTTATTAAGTCACTCCATCTATTCTACATTCCTTCCTTTGTTTGGTCTTGGCATGACAACAGCCTTGCTTCACTTTCTCAGACCATTTACTGCGGCCAGAGAGGGAAGGAGGATGAGTGACTCAATAAGAGCGAAACACATTACACTAATAAGCGTCCCATCTTTTTGGGTCAGAGAGGGACACTTAGGCCTCTTTCGCACGGGCGTTGCGGGAAAATGTGCGGGTGCGTTGCGGGAACACCCGCGATTTTTCCGCGCGAGTGCAAAACATTGTAATGCGTTTTGCACTCGCGTGAGAAAAATCGCGCGTGTTTGGTACACAAACCCGAACTTCTTCACAGAAGTTCGGGCTTGGGATCGGTGTTCTGTAAATAGTATTATTTTCCCTTATAACATGGTTAGAAGGGAAAATAATAACTTTCTGAATACAGACTGCATAGTAAAATAGGGCTGGAGGGGTTTAAAAAAAATAATAATAATAATTTAACTCACCTTAGTCCACTTGTTCGCAGCCCGGCATCTCCTTCTGTCTTCATCTGATCTCTGTGCAGCAACAGGACCTGTGGTGACGTCATTCCGGTCATCACATGATCCATCACCATGGTAAAAGATCATGTGACATACCATGTGATGACCGGAGTGACGTCATCAAAGGTCCTTGACCTATAATTAATGCTCACCACAGGTCCTATTCAGTAAAGGGGACAGAAGGAGATGCCGACATCGCGATCAAGTGGATTAGGCCTATTGCACACGACCGTATGGCTTTTTCAGTGTTTTGCGGTCCGTTTTTCACGGATCCGTTGTTCCGTTTTTTGTTTCCGTTGTGTTTCCGTTTCTGTTCCGTTTTTCCGTTCCATTTTTCCGTATGGCATATACAGTATACAGTAATTACATAGATAAAATTGGGCTGGGCATAACATTTTCAATAGATGGTTCAACAAAAAACGGAACGGAAACGGAAGACATACGGATGCATTTCCGTATGTGTTCCGTTTTTTTTGCGGACCCATTGACTTGAATGGAGCCACGGACCGTGATTTGCGGGCAATAATAGGACATGTTCTATGTTAAAACGGAACGGAAAAACGGAAATACGGAAACGGAATGCATACGGAGTACAATCCGTTTTTTTTGCGGAACCATTGAAATGAATGGTTCCGTATACGGACCGTATACGGACCGTATACGGAACGCAAAAAACTGCCAGTAAACGGGGAAAAAAAACGGCCGTGTGCAATAGGCCTTAAGGTGAGTTAAATGATTTTTTATTTTTTTTAACCCCTCCAGCGCTGTTTTACTTTGCATTCTGTATTCAGAATGCTATTATTTTCCCTTATAACCATGTTATAAGGGAAAATAATAATGATCGGGTCTCCATCCCGATCGTCTCCTAGCAACCATGCGTGAAAATCGCACCGCATCCGCACTTGCTTGCGGATGCTTGCGATTTTCACGAAACCCCATTCATTTCTATGGGGCTTGCGTTACGTGAAAAACGCACAAAGAGGAGTATGCTGCGATTTTCACGCAACGCACAAGTGATGCGTGAAAATCACCGCTCATGTGAACAGCCCCATAGAAATGAATGGGTCAGGATTCTGTGCGGATGCAATGCGTTCACCTCCCACAACGCATCCGCGCGGAATACTCGCCCGTGTGAAAGGGGCCTTATGGTTCATGGTCTAAAAGATCAAATTTTCCATTGCATAGTTAAACACTTCAATAGTTTTCTTTTACACAACAGCGCAAAAATGATCTGAATATAGAAATTTCTAAAATTCTAATTTCAATTTCAAGGCGAGCTCTAATATACAGATAGGAACCAGACAAACACTTTCTGGATCAATATTGCAAATGTAATAATGCAAATCTATACCTCAGATCAAAAAGAGGGGCTTTGAAAGGCTATGAACATCTTTTGTGGCAATTTTTTTTTATTATTGCATTGTACTCATTTTGTGCTAAAAATTATTTTTTAAATTGGTCTTTATTAAAAATATGGTGTCTTTTTTTTCTGTACAGAGCTGAGATGCTCTAGTAGCACCCTTTGGATTTTCTCTCTTTTCAGTCAGATCAGTAGCAGAGGGACTCCTTAGGCCTCCTGCACACGAACGTGTGCGCACTGTGGCCGCAATGCACGAACACCAACCGTGGGGCAGCCGCAGCAGATCGTGGACCTTTTCATTTTAATGGGTCCACGATCCGCCAGTTCCGCAAAAAGATAGGACATGTATTATCTTTTTGCGGAACGGAAGTACGGGACGAAACCCCATGGAAGCACTCTGTAGTGCTTCCGTAGGGTTCCGTTACGTGCTTCCGTTCCGCACCATTCCGCATCTCCGGATTTGCGGACCCATTGAAGTGAATGGGCCCGCATCCGTGATGCAGAATGCCCACGGAATGGCGCCCGTGTATTGCGGATCCGCATATGCGGTCCGCAGCATGGGCACGGGACACCTACGGTCGTCTGCAATAGGCCTTACTGTATCTCTGCCCTGTTAAACACTCATTATAGCTTAGTTCTGATCTTACTGATAAGAATGTGGCTTAGGCCTCCTGCACACGACCGTTTTTTTTTTTTCGTTTATTGGCCGTTTTTTGCGTTCCGCATATTGATTTCAATGGTTCAGCAAAAAAAAAAAACGGAATGTACTCCGTATGCATTCCGTTTCCGTATTTCCGTTGAAAGATAGAACATGTCCTATTATTGCCTGCAAATCACGTTCCGTGTCTTCCGTATCCGTTCCGTTTTTGCGGAACCGTCTATTAAAAATTTTATGCCCAGCCCAATTTTTTCTATGTAATTACTGTACACTGTATATGCCATACGGAAAAACGGAACGGAAACCCAAAGGTAAACAAAAAAATGGAACAACGGATCCGTGAAAAATGGACCGCAAAACACTAAAAAAGCCATACGGTCGTGTGCAGGAGGCCTTAAATAAGTGTTTATGACCATCTTAGTAGTTTAGAGATAAGGTTTATTAGATGACAAAGTGAAAGTACCAGTTAAACAGCTAGAAAAACTGTTAACCCTTTGTGACAGAACAGATCAATATTTTTAATAAAAGGCCAATTGAAAAAAAAAAAAATTTTTTGCCAAAAATAAGTAACATGCAATCATAAAAAAAAAAATATACATAGCCTTTGAGGAGCAAAGAGGGATAGAGGGACTTGGGTTGAAAGTAGGCACTGTCCCTCTAAAAGTAGGACACTTGGGAGGTCTGAATAAGGCCTCCTGCACACAACCGTTTTTTTCCCCCCGTTTACTGGCCGTTTTTTGAGTTCCGTATACGGAACCATTCATTTCAATGGTTCTGCAAAAAAAACGGAATGTACTCCGTATGCATTCAGTTTCCGTATTTCAGTTTTTCCGTTTAAAGATAGAACATGTCCTATTATTGCCCGCAAATCACGTTCCGTGGCTCCATTCATTTCAATGGGTCCGCAAAACAACGGACCACATACGGAAATGCATCCGTATGTCTTCCGTTTCCATTCCGTTTTTTGCGGAACCATCTATTGAAAATGTTATGCCCAGCCCAATTTTATCTATGTAATTACTGCATATGCCATACGGAAAAACGGAACGGAAACACAACGGAAACAAAAAACGGAACAACGGATCCGTGAAAAATGGACCGCAAAACACTGAAAAAGCCATACGGTCGTGTGCAGGAGGCCTAAGTGCTATGCTATTTTGTGGCCATTTTATCAAGGTCTATGAAAAGAACAATAGAGGTGTCATCCTAAATTCTACAACTACTGTTTTACTGGTGGACAACCTCTCAGCACAAGTAAACTAACAAAAGGATGCCTACCTATAGAGGAGTGTAATCTCTCTGTGTTGAGAAGGACAAGATTTTGTATTTTTGAGTGGCACAGTACTGCCGAAATGAAAAAGAAAAACATCAAAAATTCTACAACTGTATTCTATAAATATTAGGCAGAATTTTTAGGGTCAGTGGTGTTTTCCTTTTATTTTTTTGCAGTATCAGCATGCTCTGTGTCTGGAAAGGGGGGGGGGGTATATACTTTCCTATTAAAAGAAAAACATACAAAAAATACCATTAAATAAGCCCCCTGGTAAAACATACTACATGGGGAAGAACACCTCAAAAACAAAAAACTAAGAAGACAAGCTTTTTTGGTCCAGAAATGCACCACAGAAAACTGTCTGTGGAAGCATCCTTAGGCCTCATGCACAAGAACGTTGTGTGCCCGTGGCCGTATTGCGGCCCGCATACGGCAGGTCTGCAATACACGGGCACCGGCCTGTGTGCTCTCTGCATCATGGATGTGGACCCATTCACTTGAATGGGTCTGCAATCACGGAGATACGGAACAGAAGCACGGATCGGAACCCCACAGAAGCACTACAGAGTGCTTCCATGGTGATTTTGGTCATTCCTCCGCACCGCAAAAAAATAGAACTTGTTCTATTTTTTTCCAGTGTGGACAGATCACAGACCCATTCAAGTTGAACGGGTCTAAATCCTTCCCGGCCGCCACACGGACGCTGCCCGTGCATTGAGGACTGCAAATTGCGGTCCCTAATGCACGGAACAGACGCACAACGTTCGTGTGCATGAGCCCTAAATTTGGGTAATTAGACCTGTGGTCAGTCTGGGATTTGTGACTACGTCCCTCTAAAAGAGGCCTAATGGAAACATTTGTACCACCTCCGTGCTTTGGACCTAGTCATAGTTTGGGCTTGGGCCATGTTCACATATGTGCTAGTTATTTCAGCTGTTCTGTTCCATTAGAAAAGCAGGAAAATGAAAAGGACAGAAATGCCCGATTCGGCAGAGAAACCAATGGAGCCGAAAAGACCCCACTGACTATAATGGGGTCAGTTTGGTTTCCGTTCAGGTGTCTGCTTTTTCAGCGGAAAAAAAGTCCTGCATGTAGGACTTTTTTGTCTGCTGCTATTTGGCATAATCTGCGACAGAGCCTCCAACAAAGATGTGAACATGCCGTCACCAATACTGAGGTAAAATACTCATCTAAATACGGCCATGTGAAGTGGTCTTGAGTTGGGTCCACACAGGTTTTTTTTCTTACATTCTTCATTGCACTATTTTTTTTAGACAACACCACAACCATATATTAGTCTAGGGCTACACAGCGACGTGTCGTGCGACAATAAGGCTACTTTCACACTCCCGTTTTGGCTTTCCGTTTGCGAGATCCGTTCAGGGCTCTCACAAGCGGTCCACAACGGATCAGTTTTGCCCTAATGCATTCTAAATGGAAAAGGATCCGTTCAGAATGCATCAGTTTGCCTCCGATCAGTCTCCATTCCGCTCTGGAGGTGGACACCAAAACGCTGCCTGCGGCGTTCTGCTGTCCGCTTGACTAAACTGAGCCAAGCGGATCCGTCCTGGCACACAATGTAAGTCAATGGGGACGGATCCGTTTTCTCCGACACAATCTGGCACAAAAGAAAACAGATCTGTCTCCCATTGACTTTCAATGGAGTTCATGACCGATCCGTCTTGGCTATGTTACAAATAATACAAACAGATGCGTTTATGACGGATGCCTGCAGTTGTATTATTGTAACGGATCCGTTTTTGCAGATCCATGACGAATCTGCCCAAAACGCGAGTGTGAAAGTGGCCTAAGTCGAGTGACAAAAAGGGAACAACTACACTGCAATATGTGTCGCACCAATGTCATGTGACAAAAATCCAACTTTGATGATTTTTTTGCGACCGTCGTGTCACAGTTGAAGCATGTCGCATGGACACTATTAACCCATTCTAAAAAATGTTGCGCGACTTTTCGGCCCCACATGTCGCTGTGTAGCCCTAGCTTTAATAATGAGAATATGATTAAAAAGAAAAAAAAATTCATACAATAGGAAAGGAAAAGAAAAAGTCAAGTTCTTATCCATGACAATCAGATGGCTGTTTGCACTTTCCAAATGACTTCGGAGAAATGAGACCTGAAATCTCTTCCACTTTTCCCTGGAACTCATTTTTTCCTAAAGTATCCATTTTAGTCCGTCAAAGCAGCAAATTAATAGTTAGGGATCATTCACACTGACAAAATCAATTATTTTAGGCCTCATGCACACGACCGTTGTGTGCATCCGTGTCCGTTGTTCAGTCTTCCGTGATTTTCTGCGGACCCATTGACTTTCAATGGGTCCGTGGAAAACTTGGAAAATGCACCGTTTGTCATCCGCGTCCGTGATCAGTGTTTCCAGTCACTCCAAAAAATAGGACCTGTCCTATTTTTTTGATGGACAACGGTTCGCGGACCCATTCAAGTCAATGGGTCCGTGAAAAAACACGGAGGCACACAAGATTGTCATCCGCGTCCGTGATCCGTGTCCGTTTTTTTCCTATCATTTTCAAGGCAAACTTGACTTAGATTTTTTTTTCACTTTTCTTGTCTGGTGATTCTCCAAAAATCAAGGAAGACACACGGAAAAAAAAAAACAGACACGGATCACGGAACAACGGAACCCCGTTTTGCGGATCATGAAAAAATACTGCCGTGTGCATGAGGCCAAAGTTTGAGGTTTAGGAATTTTAAGAAAAACACATAGGTGCTTTCACACTTTTTTTTCTTTTTTGCACCACATCTTGGGAAATTTGATGCGGGACACGAAGTTTTTTTTTGTTCCTGCCGTTTTTGTTAATTAGGTGGCTTTTTTGTCATTCTCGCTTCTCTTCAAAAATGTTGTATGCCGTGGCTCAGCTTGATCAGGCGTCTTCATGTCACAACACAAGAAGTGCTGCAAAACTAGAAGGGGCCAATTAAAAAAAGTTCTGCTTAGGCCTCATGCACACGGCCATTGTGCTGTCGACATCCGTTGCTCTGTTCCGTGGACCGCGAAAAAAAAATAACATGTCCTATGCGGACAAGAATAGGCAGTTATATTAAAGGCTGTCCGTGCCGTTTCGCAAATTGCGGAACACACACGGACGCCATCCGTGTTTTGCGGATGCACGATTTGCGGACCGCAATACACACAACGGTCGTGTGCATGAGGCCTTACACTGGTGTTTTATTTTTTTTACTGGTAAAAAAAAAAAAGCTAGTGCAAATTCATGTGTGTAAGGACCCTTAGGCCTCTTTCACACGGGCGTTGCGGGAACATGCGCGATTTTTCCACGCGAGTGCAAAACATTGTAATGCGTTTTGCATTCGCGTGAGAAAAATCGCGCATGTTTGGTACCCAAACCCGAACTTCTTCACAGAAGTTCGGGCATGGGATCGGTGTTCTGTAGATTGCATTATTTTCCCTTATAACATGGTTATAAGGGAAAATAATAGCATTCTGAATACAGAATGCAAAGTAAAATAGGGCTTGGGGGGTTAAAAAAATAAAAATAAAATTTAACTCACCTTAATCCACTTGCTCGCGCAGCCGGCATCTCTTCTGTCTCCTTCTTTGCTGATTGCAGGAAAAGGACCTGTGTTGACGTCACTCCGGTCATCACATGGACCATCACATGATCCATCACCATGGTAAAAGATCATGTGACGGACCATGTGATGACCGGAGTGACGTCACCACAGTTTTTTTTCCTGCAATCAGCAAAGAAGGAGACAGAAGAGAAGCCGGGCTGCGCGAGCAAGTGGATTAAGGGGAGTCTAATTATTTTTTAACCCCTCCAGCCCTATTTTACTATGCATGTTATAAGGGAAAATAATAATGATCGGGTCCCCATCCCGATTGTCTCCTAGCGACCGTGCGTGAAAATTGCACCGCATCCGCACTTGCTTGCGGATGCTTGCGATTTTAACGCAACCCCATTCATTTCTATGGGGCCTGCGTTACGTTAAAAACGCACAAAGAGGAGCATGCTGCGATTTTCACGCAACGCACAAGTGATGCGTGAAAATCACCGCTCATGTGCACAGCCCCATAGAAATGAATGGGTCGGGATTCAGTGCGGGTGCAATGCGTTCAACTCACGCATCGCATCCGCGCGGAATACTCGCCCGTGTGAAAGGGGCCTTAGGCTACATGCAATACAGTACTGCTGCAAGGGTGAGATCTGCAGCAAACCTGCATCAATTCTGCACAAAAAAACCCAGCAAGTAACACATATGGTTTTTGGTAAGGATTTGGTGCAGAAAAACATAGAAATAGGCACCTAAATTTGTGCAGAATTTATGCAAGACAGGTAGCGTTAGGAAGCTTTCAAATGCTGCAGAATTTTCTGCGACTGAAAATCAGTTCCATCCAGCTTGCAGAAATCCATGCGTTTACCGCCCCATTGAAAAGAATAGAACTGAAAATTTTGCAACAAAATCTGGAGCGTGTGCCCTTACAGAGGTTTTGCAATTATGTAATTGGCCATGCATTTTTTTTAAAGCTAACAAAAAACATTTATTTACATGTTTCACAACCTATTATCACATTGGCAAATTACTTTGTGTGAAAATGGGAGAAAGAGACCCCGGCAGGTTCCCCTGGGTGGAGCCTAACTATGAAGATACCGGAGGCTATAACCGGAGAACGGAGCGGCGCCCGGGGATAACAGTAAGTGCAGGGGGATCCCTGGGCGCCGCTCTCTATGTCTGTATAGTTAGTTTAGATGTTTTATTCTAGTGAAAGGTCCTCTTTAAATAACATATATGCTGCGGCTCATATTTTACTAAATAGACTTTAAAGTAACATCTGGAGCAGTATTTTTGAACAAAAAATTGCTTGAAAAATACCAAAAGACACAGTATGTTGGTTTTCTGAAGAAAAAAAAAAAAAAAACATCACCAGCACAAAAAAAAAAAATGAAAAAAACACTTGTGTGTCCTGTGTTTCATATTTTCCACAGACCTTCAACTAAACATCTACAGTTGGTGTTTTTACCACACATAAAACACAAAAGTACACAAACGCCACCAAAAGCCTGTGTGGACTTCTAATCCTGTGCGTCTCTGCCCAATCTCCACTGTATTGTATAATTCCGTCAGTACAAATTATTACAGGGGAGGTCGGGCAGAGACACACAGCATTATAAATCATTATAATGCAGTGCAGTTCTGTCACAGGAGCAGAGTTCACTATGAGAAATCACGCTTCTACATGTCTGAAATTAGCCTTAGGCCCCTTTCACACGGGCGAGTATTCTGCGCGGATGCGATGCGTGAGTTGAACGCATTGCACCCGCACTGAATACTGACCCATTCATTTCTATGGGGCTGTTCAGATGAGCAGTGATTTTCACGCAACGCAGGCCCCATAGAAGTGAATGGGGTTGCGTGAAAATCGCAAGCATCCGCAAGCAAGTGCGGATGCAGTGCGATTTTCACGCACGGTTGCTAGGAGACGATCGGGATGGAGACCCGATCATTATTATTTTCCCTTATAACATGGTTATAAAGGAAAATAATAGCATTCTGAATACAGAATGCATAGTAAAATAGCGCTGGAGGGGTTAAAAAAAAAATAATATATATTTAACTCACCTTAATCCACTTGATCGCGTAGCCCGGCATCTCCTTCTGTCTTCATCTGATCTCTGTGCAGCAATAGGACCCGTGGTGACGTCACTCCGGTCATCACATGATCCATCACATGATCTTTTACCATGGGGATGGATCATGTGATGACCGGAATGACATCACCACAGGTCCTATTGCTGCACAGAGCTAAGATGAAGACAGAAGGAGATGCCGGGCTACGCGATCAAGTGGACTAAGGTGAGTTAAATTATTTTTCTATTTTTTTTAACCCCTCCAGCGCTGTTTTACTATGCATTCAGTATTCAGAACCATGTTATAAGGGAAAATAATACAATCTACAGAACACCGATCCCAAGCCCGAACTTCTGTGAAGAAGTTCGGCTACCAAACATGCGCGATTTTTCTCACGCGAGTGCAAAACGCATTACAATGTTTTGCACTCGCGCGGAAAAATCGCGGGTGTTCCCGTAACGCACCCGCACATTTTCCCGCAACGCCCGTGTGAAAGAGGCCTTAGGCCTCTTTCACACGAGTGTGATGGATTGGCTCCGGATGCGTTCAGTGAAACCATTTTGCAAGCAAGTTCAGTCAGTTTTGTCTGCGATTGCGTTCAGTTCTTTTTTTTTTCCGCGCGGGTGCAATGCATTTTGATGCGTTTTTCACACGTGTGATAAAAAACTGAAGGTTTACAAACAACATCTCCTAGCAACCATCAGTGAAAAACGCATTGCATTGCGGATGCAATGCGTTTTTCAATGAAGCCCCATTCACAGAATATAGAACATGCTGCGTTTTTCAGAACTGATGCGTGAGAAAAAAAACGCTCATGTACACAGACCCATTGAAATGAAAGGGTCAGGATTCAGTGCGGGTACTATGCGTTCACGTCACGCATTGCACCTGCGCGGAAAACTTGCTCGTGTGAAAGGGGCCTTAGGCCTCTTTCACACAACCGTATAGCTTTGGCCTCTTGTACACAAAAGTTTTTTTTTCCGTTTACGTTCCGTTTTTGCGTTCCGTATACGGAACCATTCATTTCAATGGATCCGCAAAAAAAACCTGAAGGTACTCCGTATGCCTTCCGTTTCCGTATTTCCGTTCCAAGATAGAACATGTCCTATTATTGTCCGTATAACGGACAAGGATAGTACTGTTCTATCAGGGGCCAGCTGTTTCGTTCCGCAAAAAACTAAATGCACACGGATGTCATCTGTATTTTTTGCGGATCCGTTTTTTGCGGACCACAAAATACTGAAAAAGTATACGGCCTTTTTCTGTATTTTACGGTCCGTTTTTCAGTTTTTTGTTTCAGTAGTGTTTCTGCTTCCGTTCTGTTTTTCCGTTTTGGTTTCGCAAACGGAAAACGGAAGAATACAATAAGGCCTCTTTCACATGACCGTATGGCTTTTTCAGTGTTTTGCGGTCCGTTTTTCACGGATCTGTTCCGTTTTTTGTTTCCGTTGTGTTTCCGTTTCCGTTCTCTCCAGACAGGTAGGTGTATGTGTGTCAAAGTCAACAATCAAGAGAAGACTTCACCAGAGTGAATACAGAGGGTTCACCACAAGATGTAAACCATTGGTGAGCCTCAAAAACAGGAATGCCAGATTAGGAGTTTCTAGTAAAGGGCTTTAACGGCCCAAAATACAACATATTTAGTATATTGGAGATTGGATTTATTAAAAATAAAGGGAAAAAATGCCCAATATGTCGAATGGTTGACTTGGTTTGGAGTAAAATAAAAGTTATATTAGGAATTTTGAAGACTTCACATTTTTCACCTTTATGGTGCAATAGTAATATTAGTGAATTTCAATTAATCACAGATCACAAGTATTGGGAAAAATACGGTATTATTTATGTATCACAGAAAGTTAAGAATGGGGAAATAAGATCACTAATAGAATTATGTCCTGGAATTAATTTAGACTTAATGAGCCGGTATCGATATCACCAATTGAAACATGCATTTGATGCTACACAAATAGGGAATATTTTGTCACAACAAAACACGAATTCATAGATTTTTGTTACCAACACACGACAATAAGGGTGACTATCTCCCAAGTCTATAGGAGAATAAGGAAGGGTCTGGGGAAAATACTAAAATTTAACAGTGAGAAAAAAAAATGGGCAAAGGATATAGGATCAAACACAATAGAATGGGTGAATATATATAAAAATATAAAAAAAGACAACGATTTCCAGCAACTTTAGGCTAATTTATTTTAATATTATCCATAGAACATATATGACTCCCATATTGTTAAGTAAGATCTATAAAGAGCGAGAATCAAACTGTTGGAAATGTAAAGAAGAATCTGCAGATTATTTGCATATGATATGGAGTTGTGCAACTTTATTGGAGTGAGGTCTTCCAAGTTCTAAGTGCAGAGTCTTTAATATCTCTTCCATGTAATCTAGAAGTGGCAGTCTTAGGTAGTATCCCATTATTAAATCAGAGATAAAAGGAAAAAAAGGGTTTGGATAAGGGGCCTTATGGTAGCAAGAGTGATTATTGCGAGAGAGTGAGGTTCAAAAAGAGCTCCGAACATTATGGAGCGGAAAAATGTATTGGCACGGATTGCGAGGTTTGAGGAACATACCGCTGGTAGCGGATGAGTGGAGTTGTTGGCCGGGGGGGCGGGGGAGAGATGAGAGTAACGAACACTAACGGCGCGCACCGAGAGGACCACCAAGGGGGTGGGGGGGATTGGGTGGGGTTGTACGTAATGCGGGTGACAATCAATCTGGATAGATTGAAATTTAACTGGGAGCTTGGGAACCCCTCATAACAGAGTACACAATTTGCTAGCTTTGTTGTGTTTTTGTTTGTTGTACTTTATCATATTAACTGTCCTGGCAGATTGTGTATTAAGGAATCCGGATTATTGTATTGTCAAAATGTTTTATTTTTGTATTTTGTACTGGAAAATGAATAAACAAATACTAAAAAATAAATAAAAAAGTTTGCCAAACGACATCTAAAAAAGCCTTTACAGTTCTGGAACAACATCCTATGGACAGATGAGACCAAGATCAACTTGTACCAGAGTGATGGGAAGAGAAGAGTATGGAGAAGGAAAGGAACTGCTCATGATCCTAAGCATACCACCTCATCAGTGAAGCATGGTGGTGGTAGTGTCATGGCGTGGGCATGTATGGCTGCCAATAGAACTGGTTCTCTTGTATTTATTGATGATGTGACTGCTGACAAAAGCAGCAGGATGAATTCTGAAGTGTTTCGGGCAATATTATCTGCTCATATTCAGCCAAATGCTTCAGAACTCATTGGACGGCGCTTCACAGTGCAGATGGATAATGACCCAAAGCATACTGCAAAAGCAACCAAAAAGTTTTTTAAGGGAAAGAAGTGGAATGTTATGCAATGGCCAAGTCAATCACCTGACCTGAATCCGATTGAGCATGCATTTCACTTGTTGAAGACAAAACTGAAGGGAAAATGCCCCAAGAACAAGCAGGAACTGAAGACAGTTGCAGTAGAGGCCTGGCAGAGCATCACCAGGGATGAAACCCAGCGTCTGGAGATGTCTATGCGTTCCAGACTTCAGGCTGTAATTGACTGCAAAGGATTTGCAACCAAGTATTAAAAAGTGAAAGTTAAATTTATGATTATTATTCTGTCCCATTACTTTTGGTTCCTTAACAAGTGGGAGGCGCATATGCAAACTGTTGTAATTCCTACACCGTTCACCTGATTTGGATGTAAATACCCTCAAATTAAAGCTGACAGTCTGCAGTTAAAGCACATCTTGTTAGTATCATTTCAAATCCATTGTGGTAGTGTATAGACCGAAAAATGTTAGAATTGTGTTGATGTCCCAATATTTATGGACCTGACTGTATAAAAAATGCTGACGACTTGAGGGGTTGTTCACATCACACTTTACTGCTTCACTGAGGAAAAACATCTGAATAGCTGAGGACAGTACTCAAACGTATCTTTCATTGGATCCTTTTGCATCAATGATTAAACGTTGGACCTTTTGACTTGCATTATGTCAGTTTTTTTTTATATCATAGGCTACCATGTCATCTGGCAATAAATAGACAAAGAGACGTAAAACCGGTCAAATGGAGTCCAACGTTTACCGGTTTGGACTCCAATTGCCTCATTATAGTGAATGAATCCACCAATACTAGTTTTTTTTCCAGGTATTAAAAAAATATCACCCCAGCAAAATGCTAAAATATGCGCATTCCTTTAAATGGGTTTTTCACGCAGTTTAGAAACACTGGCCTAATCCTACAGATGGCGCAAAGTTAGACAGCTGTCCCCATAGACACTTTTCTCTGACTCTATACCATTAGGCCACCTGCACACGTTGCGGAATATGTGCAGTTTTTCCATGCAGATTCCTGTGCGGAAAAACCACCGTGTAGTACAGTGCCAGCAAAGTGTATGAGATGACACAAATCTCATGTACACTATGCGGATTTATTCTGTACAGAAAGTGACCTGCCGTGCAGATTTCCAAATCCGCAGCATGTCAATTATGTTTGGGGCTTTAGCTGCAGATTTCATTATTTTCCAATGAATTCCCACGTCCGTGGGTGCGGACCCATTCATTCACTATGGATACGGAGAGCACACTATGTTCTCACCGAATCCGCATTTCCGGAGCGCGCCCCCGATCTTCCGGTCTGCGGCTCCGGAAAAAAAAAATAGAACATGTCCTATTCTTGTCCGCAATTGCGGACAAGAATAGCCAGTTCTATGGGGGAAAATACGGAATGGACACGGACGTCATCCGAATTTATGAGAAAGGCTCCAGCATAGAGCCGAAATATGGCATGTCCTGCTTGGGTAAATAAAGGTTTTTTGTATTTTTTTACTTCATGGAGTGCTGCCCATTTTTTTTTTATTTCTATCTATTGGATTTGCCTGTATTGGGCCAGCTATTGTTTGCATCAGAGACGGTGCTGCCACTTTTTTTCTTATATAGATATATATTTTTTTTTAATCTTCTGGGGAAAAAATATCAACCTACAAATACCCTGTAGAAATTCACACAGCCTGTCACTGTGCTTAATATTGGGAAAAAAAATAAAAAAATAAGAATTAAAGAAGAAGATCTTTGTAGAAAAGGAATGTGGGTTTGCAAAAAAAAAAAAAAAGAAAAATGGAGAACGACAATTCCCTGCCGGCTGGATGCCTGTATAAAACCAGAAAAGAAAAAAAAAAGGGGGGGGGGAATCCAGTCAAGAAGTAATGTTCTGCATTGTGGCACTGAGTGGGTTAAATCATTAACATTAAAAGGACAGCATTCAAAGAACAAGCCCCATTGTATCGTCATCCAGCAGATCCCTATAGTAGAGCCTAAACGTGCGTGGTTTTTTTTAGTCGTCAGTAATAGAAATAGATGACAGACTGTGAGGACAGAGCTCAATCCCTGAGGGATGAACTGACCCCCCCCCCAAATATCTGACTATTCCCAGGACTCATACACACCATGCATTACAGCTGCTGACTTTGCATGAAGTTGTTGATCTCTAGGTGGTTTTTTTCCCCCATTATTATTATTTATATAAATATATATATTATTTTTTTCATGCATTGTTCTATCAGATCAGAAAAGTCCTGGAGAAGAAGAGAGTGGAGAGGGCACAGCTAGGCATGTATCTGGAGCTATCCATGCACTGCTAAAGTGCAGCTGCCCCCTCCCATGCTCACACATATACACAACATCCTCCTACAGGAATACATTGTTGCAAACTTAGGAAGCTCT
Source organism: Bufo bufo (assembly GCF_905171765.1). NCBI lineage: Eukaryota > Metazoa > Chordata > Amphibia > Anura > Bufonidae > Bufo > Bufo bufo. The sequence continues at coordinate 171,932,917 of NC_053397.1, forward strand.
TAAAAAAGCCCAGAAGCCCCGGGGAGGGGGGAAAAGCCCCTCAGCAGACAGCTCAGACTCCCCCCTGTCTGAGGAGACCCGTTGCAGAGCTTTTTCTTACCCGTCCGGACTTTTTCCAGGCTGATTCCCCGGGCCCGGTGCGCTGCTCTCTCTCCCCTCAGCTCCTCAGCCCCCACCGCTGCTCACTGCCTCATTCCAATATGGCCCAGAGGCCGCCACTGCGCATGCGCCTCGCTCTCCTCCTTCACTCTCAGCCTTCTTTAATTTTTTTTAGGGCATTTTTCGCTTTTCCTCCACCCACTTTTTCCCCCCTTTTAGCTTTATTTTGTCCCCCTCTTCCCCTCCTCTAACTCTTCTTCCCCCCTAGTTCTCCAGTCACCGTGTTTGGGGGTGCACTTTTTTTTTTTTTCTTTAATGACATGTCGTTTACTAGTAAGGTGCCTTGGAAGTATCTTTTAACCACAGGAAGTGCTCAAAAATTCTCTTTTTTAGACGGAATCCTAAAGAAAGCAGCTCCTGTGGCTAAAACTGCCATTTCCTTGCAATGTTCTCGGCTGTGGACGCATTTTGTCACTTGAAGTATACAAATAATAAAAAATAAATCAGCATATACTGCATTGTTGCATTATTCCTCTGTGTGTGCATTTAGTCAGGGTATTAATACACATATGGGGCTGTTTGGCCAGAAATTGATGAAAATGTGCCATCGGGGCTGTGTATTTGGCACCTATAATGCTCTCAATTACTAATATATTCACTAGTATCGAGTGATTTTGGGGGTTTTAGCAAATAGTAGGGTGAAGTGTATAGACCTAATCCCTCCTCTCCCTATGCAGCCCTGGGATGCTCTTTGGGCAAGATTTCTCCGAACTGGTGCAGAAGTAGAGCAGTTGCCCATAGCAACCAATCAGATTCCAGCTGTCATTTCTGAGAAGTCCCTCAGACAATGAAAGCAGCCATCTGATTGGTTGCTTTGACCACTGCTCCGCTTCCATATGAAAACTTTCCATATTGGCCCATGCTTTGATATTAAATGAGGTGAAAAACAACAATGAAAGTGAAACCCAAATGAGGGGAAAACCTAAAAGGGGTGCTATAGTTTTATCTAAATATACTTCATTTATTATTGTTGCTCAGGGACGTTAAATATATCATTCATAGAGCTTGTCCAGTTTCCCATCTGCAAATACGGATAGCTTCCGTGTGCATTACGTTTTTTTTTTTTTCCACTTCCATCAATAGAAATGGCTTTTATGACCAGAAATGGACCAGAATAGGAACTTCTTGGATCGGACACCTGTATCCGTCCTAAAAAAAACAAAACGGATGTGTGAATAGCCCCATTGACTTGAGTGGGTTTGCGTGCTGTCCTTTTTTTAAAAACGGATAGCACATGGAAGAAAAATACGGCTGTGTGAATGACCTCTTGTCCACAAAGATGTTTTATTGCATTCAGCAACAGATTAAAAAAAAAAGTTTTTCACCCAAAAATTAAGAAATCCCAAGTAAGCACTAGGTTAGAGAACAGCAACCTTTGGCACTCCAGCTGCTGTGAAACTACAACTCCCAGCATGCAAACATGCTCAGCTGTTCTTGTAACTCCCAGAGAAGTGAATAAAGGATTCTGGGAGTTGTAGTTTCAGAGTGCCAGAGGTTGCTGGTCCTTGATTTCTCCCCTTCTGTCAAGTGGTGAAAAATCCTATTCAGACCTTTATTTATTGTGTATGTTTCTTGGGAATATGGCTGCCATTACAGCTGGCAGTATGGTGACACCCAGCTTCCCCAGGGTCCTGTATGGAAAATCTGCCTAGTAAGGCTACTTTCACACCTGCGTTCAGGTGTCCGCTCGTGCGCTCCGTTTGAAGGGGCTCACGAGCGGCCCCGAACGCATCCGTCTGGCCCTAATGCATTCTCAGTGGAGGCGGATCCGCTGAGAATGCATCCGCCTGCCAGCGCTCACCCTCCGCTCCGCTCAGTGAGCGGACACCTGAACGCTGCTTGCAGCGTTGGGGTGTCCGCCTGGCCGTGCGGAGGCGAGCGGATCCGTCCAGACTTATAATGGAAGTCAATGGGGACGGATCCGCTTGAAGATGACACTATATGGCTCAATCTTCAAGCGGATCCGTTCCCCATTGACTTTCAATGTAAAGTCTGAACGGATCCGCTCAGGCTACTTTCAGACTTAGAAAATTTTCTAAGTAATAATGCAGACGGATCCGTTCTGAACGGATGCAAACGTCTGCATTATCGGAGCGGATCCGTCTGATGAAACATCAGACGGATCCGCTCCGAACGCTAGTGTGAAAGTAGCCTAAGGGCAATGGCCACACAGTCTGGCTTCCTGTTGTAATTTTGGAACCCAAAACCAAGAGTGAATTCAAAAAAGAGGAGAAGTCGTCTGTGTCCTTTAGGCTCCATTCACACATCCGCAATTCCATTCCGCATTTTGCAGAACGGAATTGCGGACCCGTACATTTCTATGGGGCCGCACAACGTGCGTCCCCGATCCGGAATTGCGGACCCGCACTTCCGGGCCCGCAATTCCGATCCTGAAAAAAATAGAACATGTCCTATTCTTAGGCATATTCTCTTAGTGCCGGCAATGCGGAACACACATTGCCGCTGTCCGTGTTTTGCGGATCCGCGGATCTGTGGAACCGCAAAACACACACAGATGTGTGAATGGACCCTTATAGTTTCTCTCCTATTATGATCCACTCCTGATTTTGGCTTCCTAAACTGCATTAAGAAACCTGACCGTGTGGGCATAGCCTTATATGAAATGTAGGAGTCTATGTGACTAGACAAATTACCATTAATAAATATAGAGAAACAAAGAATTTCCACATAGAATTTCATGCTGATTTCTCTGCGTTTCTGCACCAAGTTGCGGATTTTGATGTGTTTTTCCCCCGATCTCACCCCTTGCATTGCAAAGGATGAAATTCTCACTAAAAATCCACAGAAACATTTCCACACAGAAAAAATACGTGTCAAATATCATTCACTTTACTGGAAACGTATTTTCCTGCACAAAAATCTGCACAGAAATACTGCAGACAAAGGCCTCATGCACACGACCGTTGTGTGCATCCGCGTCCGTTCCGTCATTTTTCACAGTTTAGCGGAGTTCCCATTTATTTCTATGGAGCTGTGAAAAAAAACTGATAGTCCTCAGTTTTTTCTCCGCGTCCGTGATCCGTGATTCCAGTCCATCAAAAAAATATAATCTGTTCTATTCTTGTCAGTGGAAAACGGAGGACGGACCCATTCAAGTCAATGGGTCCTTCAAAAAAAAAAAACTGATGCACAACTGGTATGTCATCCGTGTCCGTGTCCGTTTTTCTCTACAAGACTTTGGTGCAATACAATTACACTTTTCATTAACCTTCCTTTTTTCCCCCTGTCAGATAAAAAAAAGGAAGACACAAGGAAACACAACAACTGAAGCAAAATCGGACACGGACCACTGAAGCCAAATCACTGACAGTGAAAAAACACTGTCGTGTGCATGAGGCCCAAGTCTCCTTAACACGTCAGTGATTCACGAACATGCGCTGTACGTGTTTTTAATGTCTATATTCACAAATCAGTTTACCACGGTCCGGGGGTCTGTGTTTGTAGCACAGACACATGCTCTATTTTGTCCATGTTCACGGATACATCACGTTCATTATAATCTATGGATCCGTGAAAGACATGGATGCCCTCCGTATTTCACAGACCATTAGGCCTCTTTCACACGAGTGTGACGGATTGACTCCAGATGCATTCAGGGTGCGTTCAGTGAAACTCGCACCATTTTGCCAGCAAGTTCAGTCAGTTTTGTCTGCGATTACAGTTTTTTCCACGCTTGTGCAATGCGTTTTGATGCGTTTTTTACAAGCGTGATAAAAAACTGAAGGTTTACAAACAACATCTCTTAGCAACCATCAGTGAGAAATGCATTGCATCCGCACTTGCTTGCGGATGCAATGCGCTTTTCACTGAAGCCCCATTCACTTCTATGGGGCCAGGGCTGCTCGAAAAACACAGAATATAGAACATGCTGCGTTTATCAGGCAATGCAGAACTGATGCGTGAAAAAAACGCTCATGTACACAGACCCATTGAAATGAATGGGTCAGGATTCAGTGCGGGTGCTATGCGTTCACGTCACGCATTTCAACCGTGCGAAAAACTCGCTCGTGTGAAGGGGGCCTTAGGAGGAGATGCAATGAAAATTATTTTAGAATTGTGCAGTATCCGTGAAATATGGATGACACACGGAGAGCAAAAAACGGTCACACGGACCAAATTCGGATCCTTCACGGACATCTTCACAGTTACATCACGGACATGGACATGTGAATGAGGCTTAACCTGCATCATGTGCAGGTTGTCTTAGGCCCCTTTCACAAGGGCGAGAATTCGGCGCGGGTGCAATGTGTGAGGTGAACGCATTGCACCGGCACTGAATCCGGACCCATTCACTTCAATGGGGCTGTTCAGATGAGCAGTGATTTTCACGCATCACTTGTGCGTTGCTTGAAAATCGCAGCATGTTCTATATTCTGCGTTTTTCACGCAACGCAGGCCCCATAGAAATGAATGGGGATGCGTGAAAATCTCATAGCATCCGCAAGCAAGTGCGGATGCAATGCGATTTTCACGCATGGTCGCTAGGAGATGTTGTTTGTAAATTGATAAAAGTCAATTTACTGTATTATTTTCCCTTATAACATGGTTCTAAAGGAAAATAATAGCATTCTGAATACAGAATGCTTACTAAAATGTGGCTTGAGGGTTTAAAGAAAAAAATAATAATTAACTCACCACATCCTCTTGTTTGCGCACCCGGCATCGTCTTCTTTCTTCTTCTTTCAGGACCTGCAAAAGGACCTTTCATGACGTAATCTATCTTCATTCAGCAGGACGTGCGCTGACGTCACCGCGCTCACCACGTGGTGAGCGCGGTGACGTCAGCGCACGTCCTGCTGAATGAAGATAGATTACGTCATGAAAGGTCCTTTTGCAGGTCCTGAAAGAAGAAGAAAGAAGACATGCCGGCTGCGCGAACAAGAGGATGAGGTTAGTTAATATATTTTTTATTTTTTAACCCCTCAAGCAACATTTTACTATGCATTTTGTATTAAGAATGCTATTATTTTCCCTTATAACCATGTTATAAGGGAAAATAATAAAATCTACAGAACACCTAACAGAAACCCGAACTTCAGTGAAGAAGTCCGGGTTCGGGGTCTGGGTACCACATTCAGTTTTTTATCACGCGCGTGCAAAACGCATTGCACCTGCGCGATAAAAACGGAACATCGGAACGCAATCCCAGTCAAAACTGACTGCAATTGCGTGCCTACTCGTGCGGTTTTCCTGCAATGCACACGCAACGCATACGGAGAAAATCCGGAACGCCCATGTGAAAGGGGCCTTAGGGTCCCTATAGAAATGAATTTGCACTGGTGTTTTTTTTACCACTAAGAAAACCGTTTGTAGTATTCTTTCTAAAGGACTGGGTGGTTTTTTCTTTTCCTGCATTTTATTCCCCATAGTGATGTGAAAACATCAGAAAAAACCTCCAAAAAGCAGCACCAAAATAAAATAACTCACACACTTGTGTGTCCTTCAATTCATATTTCCAACAGCTATTATCTGGAGCTGTTTTGTTTTTTTTACGGCACACAAAAAAAAACGCACCAAAAACATAGGTGCAAAAAACGCTGCTAGAAAGGCAAAACACCATTAAAAACCCATGTGTAAATCCACCCTACGGCTAGGGCTACATGGCGACTTGTGTTGCACGACAGGGAGTTGCGCGACAAAAAAAGGTACAGCTATACAGCAACACGTGTTGAGCAAATTCTTGTCGACGAAAAGTTGCGTGTCATTTTTTGTAATTATAGTTAATGGTGTCGCAATGTGACATACGACCTGCAGCAACTGCGACAAGACAGTCCGACATAAATCCGATAAGATGTCACGGAACACATGTCGCCATACCCTAGGGGTAGTTTCACAGATAGAGTTTTTAGGAGGAAAAAATGCATTTTTTTCTTTTTATACTGCAGCAGGTTGATAGCAGAAAGTCAATGGGTAAATATAAAATTCAGTACTAATAGTGCATTTTTTGTGACATTTTTCTTCACTATTGGGGACGTTCATACAAGACTGAAGTGCCGAGGTGGATTTGTGTGCAGAATACCCCCAGCATTTACAGTACTTGCAAAGTGGATGAGACTTTAAGGCTGGGTTCACACGGGCGTTGCGGGAAAATGTGCGGGTGCGTTGCGCAATTTTTCCGCGCGAGTGCAAAACATTGTAATGCGTTTTGCACTCGCGTGAGAAAAATCGTGCATGTTTGGTACCCAAACCCGAACTTCTTCACAGAAGTTCGGGCTTGGGATCGGTGTTCTGTAGATTGTATTATTTCCCCTTATAACATAGTTATAAGGGAAAATAATAGCATTCTGAATACAGAATGCATAGTAAACTAGCGCTGGAGGGGTTAAAAAAATAATAATAATAATTTAACTCACCTTAGTCCACTTGATCGCGTAGCCCGGCATCTCCTTCTGTCTCCTTTGCTGAACAGGACCTGTGGTGAGCATTAATTACAGGTAAAGGACCTTTGGTGACGTCACTCCGGTCATCACATGATCCATCACCATGGTAAAAGATCATGTGATGGATCATGTGATGACCGGAGTGACGTCACCAAAGGTCCTTTACCTGTAATTAATGCTCACCACAGGTCCTGTTCAGCAAAGGAGACAGAAGGAGATGCCGGGCTTCGCGATCAATTGGACTAAGGTGAGTTAAATTATTTTTATTTATTTTTTTAACCTCTCCAGCGCTAGTTTACTATGCATTCTGTATTCAGAATACTATTATTTTCCCTTATAACCATGTTATAAGGGAAAATAATAATGATCAGGTCTCCATCCCGATCGTCTCCTAGCAACCGTGCATGAAAATCGCACCGCATCCGCACTTGCTTGCGGATGCTTGCGATTTTCACGCAACCCCATTCACTTCTATGGGGCCTGCTTTGCGTGAAAAACGCACAGTATAGAGCATGCTGCGATTTTCACGCAACGCACAAGTGATAAAAAACGGAAGGTTTACAAACAACATCTCTTAGCAACCATCAGTGAAAAACGCATCGGACCCGCACTTGTTTGCGGATGCTATGCGTTTTTGACGCAGCCCCATTCACTTCTATGGGGCCAGGGCTGCGTGAAAAACGCAGAAAATAGAACATGCTGCGATTTTCACGCAACGCAGAACTGATGCGTGAAAAACAACACTCATGTACACAGACCCATAGAAATGAATGGGTCAGGATTCAGTGCGGGTACTATGCGTTCACGTCACGCATTGCACCCGCGCTGAAAACTCGCTCGTGTGAAAGGGGCCTAAGAAATGCAATGCACAAAGTGAAATCATCGATAATTCCACAGTTTAATCAGTGACAGATACACATGTAACACATGCAGAAATTCTGCGTTATGTGGCTATACCCATGGTGTTTTTTGGGTCCATGCCCTTTTTTTTAAATGCAGCAAGCTCTTAGTGTGGCATTTCTTTCAGACAGTTTTCCATAGGATTTACAGTAGAAAATAAAGAAACACATATTAAAAAATGTGTGAATAAAAAAAGCACCACCCAAAATACATTTTTACTCTCCAGCCAAAAAAAATACTGCAGACAAGTGTGTGAAGGAAGCTTCGTCTACACGATGACATTTGTAGCGCGACAGATAGGGCACAACTACACTGCAACATTTGTCGCACGACATTTTGTTGCACCAATGTCGCGTGACAATTTTTATAATGGTAGTCTATGGTGTCGCACTGCAACATGCGACATGCTGCGGCTGCGACTGCGACAGTTGCAAAAAAATCTATCTTGAATGGATTTTTTGTGACTGTCGCAGTCGCAGCATGTCGCATGTTGCAGTGCGACACCATAAACTACCATTATAAAAATTGTCACGCGACATTGGTGCAACAAAATGTCGCGCGTCAAATGTTGTCGTGTAGATCTAGCCTTATGCTGCCCATACTAACGGCAGAATAAAGTAGAGACAGGTGAGTTGATTTCAGAGGTTCTCAGCACTTAGGCCCCTTTCACACGGGCGTTCCGGATTTGCTCCGGATGCGTCACGTGTGCATTGCGGGAAAACCACGCGAGTAGGCACGCAATTGCAGTCAGTTTTGACTGCGATTGTGTTCTGATGTTCAGTTTTTTCCGCACGAGTGCAATGCGTTTTGCACGCGTGTGAGAAAAAACTGAATGTGGTACCCAGACCCAAACCTGGACTTCTTCACTGAAGTTCGGGTTTCTGTTAGGTGTTCTGTAGATTTTATTATTTTCCCTTATAACATGGTTATAAGGGAAAATAATATCATTCTTAATACAGAAAGCTTACTAAAAAGTGGCTTGAGGGGTTAAAAAAATGAATAAAAAAATTTACTCACCTCATCCTCTTGTTCGCGCAGCCAGCATGTCTTCTTTCTTCTTCTTTCAGGACCTGCAAAAGGACCTTTGATGACGTAATCGCGCTCACCACGTGGTGACGTCAGCGCAGGTCCTGCTGAATGAGGATAGAAGATCCTTTCCCTCAAGCCACATTTTAGTAAGCATTCTGTAATAAGAATGCTATTATTTTCCCTTATAACCATGTTACAAGGAAAAATAATACAGTGAATACACTTTAATGGGGTCCGGGTTTGCATTCATCCCTATCATCTCCTAGCAACCATGCGTGAAAATCGCACTGCATCCGCACTTGCTTGTGGATGCTTTACGATTTTCACGCAGCCCCATCCATTTCTATGGGGCCTGCTCTGCGTGAAAAACGCAGAATATCGAACATGCTGTGATTTTCACGCAACGCGCAAGTGATGCGTGAAAATCACTTCTCATCTGCACAGCCCCATTGAAGTGAATGGGTCCGTATTCAGTGCGGGTGCAATGCGTTCCCCTCACGCATTGCACCCGCACGGAATTCTCGCCCATGTGAAAGGGGCCTTACTTTTAGCTAATGAGCGACTGCTGAAATCAACATGTCTCACTATTTTATACTGCCCTCAGTAAGGTCAGCATAAAATTAATGACAGGTCCCTTTTAAAGTAGTAATAGTAGCCGCATTCGTACTAGTCTTAAATAATAATGTATATACACTCTTCAACACTGAAATTGCAACACCAAGAAGGGAACATTGTGGAATTATAAAAATTACAGGATCGACAGACGTATTATTAATATGCAAATTATAAAAAAAATATGGAAACAAAGTATTCAGCATGTGGATTTATTCAGTATCATGTATAAGTGCTTTGCCCAGAAATGCATGCACTTACACACCTTGGCATGCTTTCAATGAGGTTATTAACGATTGAGGAATGCTCTTCCACACTGCACTTGGGCACGCAAATCATCAAGATCTGCTGCTAGCAGCTCCCTTTGCAATTGACCAATGTGAGCAATGGGAAACCAGTCCAGAGACTCTTCAGGCCATAGTACCATGTTTAGGCTGCTCACAATAGCACAAGCAACATCGTGCCTGGCCTTGTACTGTTGAAAAACGGCTGAGACACTTTGGAAAAATGGACGTACCACTGGTTTCATGACCAAATCAATGTAACGCCAAGCTATTTGTGCATCCCAGGAGTAGGACTGGTGTGATGTCCTTTGTGAAGATCTCTCCAAGGTATTGCCCACCTGGTCTCCAGACCAATCTCCCCCTATCATTGTGTCCGAGACATAAATGGGGCTAGTCGCTGAAGAGGATAGCCTTCCATTCCAGCCTTCATGATGCGCACCATAATAGCCTTTAAGAGCAGTGGCAGGAGGTCAACAGAGCATCTATTGCAGGATGTCTGACAAGTAACACAATGTCACACCCGCTGCTGATTGTGGCACTGGAACCAGTGGGGTACTGTCAATGGAGGCAGGCCGCACAGTCGCGGACTCCACTACCACACTGTAAAGAGTACCTGCACTTCACTACCGACCTGCTATATGAGAGACACAAACCTTAGCAATTGAGCCATAGACCTCACTTGTCTTCTTCCCATGTATAATGTACTGATATCTATAGGTGCATCACTATGTATCAGTACACTGTATAGTAAAGAGCCTCTGTCAGCATGAAAAACACTATTAAACCAGGCATATTGCCTGGTAGGGTTGATCATGCTGAATAAAATGATACCTTACTTTTCTTTGTAGATTGCAGTGTTCCCGAGATGTGAGGATTTTTATCTTTATGTAAAGTAGGCAGTTGGAGCACCAAGGGAGGGCTGTAGCCCTTTGAGAACCGTTTCACCCCTAGTGCTCATTACACCCCCCTCCTTTTTATGTACAAATGGTGCTTGAGCTGTGACTCACAAATAATCATTGGTGGTCTAGAGTAATATGGGAGCGAGCTCTGTGCGGGTAGGAGAGAATACTTTCCGTACCTTTCCATCCTGCCAGCAGCTGTACACCTCTGCTGTGTGTCAAGCCACCGGCACCTTCACTTCCAGGTGGACTGACATGCCGCCGGCTTCACACATAGCAGAGGAGCGAAGCTGATAGGAAGATGGCAAGGTAAGTATTTTCTCACTTCTCTCTGCAGATGCTTCGCTGCCATCAGTGATTGCCATGACCACTTTGAACAGCTGATCTCGGGGTGCTGGGAGTCCGAACCCCACTGATCAGATACTGAAGACCTATTCTGAGGATAGGTCATGAATGTGTGAATCCCAGAAAACTCCTTCAAATCTCTTTCCTATACTGTACATTGAACTTTGTAGAAGAATTTCGGTGGGGATTCCGCAATCCAAAAATGTAGCAAAAAATATGCAGTGAGCGAACTCGTTCTTAAAAATAAGCTTGTCAGGGTTTGTTGGAATCCACTTGAAAACAAACCCGTCATAGCTGCCTGTGAGGAATATGGAGTATGATTTCATTCCTGCCATATGCTCCAGGAGTGGGCAGAGTGTCACGGAACCATGAACCAGACGTACAACAAGAGATAAGTGAAAATAGAAGGCTTTATTGAAAATAAAGCTGTAAAGCAAAAGTCCAAACGGATGGTGAAACCGAGCAGAGTCTTTGCGAAGCCAGAGGTCAGGAACCAGAAGGGTAGACAGACGAAGCCAGGATCAGGAACCAGCAGGGTAGTCAGACGAAGCCAGGATCAGGAACCAGCAGGGTAGTCAGACGAAGCCAGGATCAGGAACCAGCAGGGTAGTCAGACGAAGCCAGGATCAGGAACCAGAAGCAGCAGCAGTCTTAGAAGCATGTGAACACAAGAGGACCAAGCAAGGAACTGAAGCCACAGACCTCCTATATATATGAGCTAGGCATCCAGCTCCTCCCAGGGGAAGGAGGAGCCGCAGGGTGGAAGGCTACAAGAAACCCAGGACCCAAGATGGCCGCCAGCACATGTCAAACGAAGGAGAGCAGCAAGCAGGTAAGACCATGACAGTACCTCCCCCTCAAGGGCCCCTCCTCCGCGGAGCACAAAACGGTTTCTGAGGGAAGCGTGCGTGGAAGGCTCGGAGCAAGGCAGGAGCATGGACATCTGCGGAGGGAACCCAGGAACGCTCCTCTGGACCATAACCACGCCAATGGACCAAAAACTGCAACCGACCGCGGACCAGGCGTGAGTCCAGGATATTGCTCACCTCATATTCCTCACGATTGCCCACTTGGACCGGACGAGGCCGAGGAACCGAGGAAGTGAAACGATTACACACCAGTGGCTTCAACAGGGAGACATGAAACACGTTGGAGATCCGCATGCCAGGAGGAAGCGCAAGGGCATAGGCTACCGGGTTTACCCTGCGAAGCACTCGGAAGGGACCAACAAAGCGAGGCGCCAGCTTGGGAGTGGGCACTCGAAGGTTGAGGTTGCGGGTGGACAACCATACACGGTCTCCGACCTGGTAGGAAGGAGCAGGCGCTCGTCTGCGATCAGCCTGGAATCTCTGGCGCTGCGCAGAGACCTCAAGGGACTTCTGGATCTGTACCCAAGAAGCACGTAGGACGGAAAGGTGATCCTCCACAGCCGGAATATCCTGGGGAGAGAATACCTCCGGTAACACGGCAGGTTGGAACCCATAATTGGCCATGAAGGGAGACGTCCCAGAGGAAGAGTTCACCGCCGTGTTCCTGGCAAACTCAGCCCAAGGCAGGAGGTCAACCCAATTGTCTTGGTGATCGGAGACATAGCAACGAAGGAATTGCTCCAAGGCCTGATTGGATCGTTCTGCGGCCCCATTGGACTGAGGGTGGTAGGCCGAGGAGAAGGAGAGATGAATCCCCAACTGGGAGCAAAAGGCGCGCCAGAACCTGGACACAAACTGACTCCCCCGATCCGACACAATCTCCTTAGGCAAACCGTGCAACCGGAAGACCTCCCTGGCAAAAATCGTGGCCAACTCTTGTGCAGAGGGTAACTTCTTGAGAGGAACACAGTGGCACATTTTGGAAAACCGATCCACAATCATGAGAATGACCGTATGGCCTCGGGATGCAGGGAGGTCCACAATGAAATCCATCCCCAGGTGTGACCATGGGCGCTCCCCGGTGGCTATGGGTTGCAGAAGGCCCAACGGAAGGTGCCGAGGGGACTTACTCTGGGCACAAACGGAGCATGCCGCTACATATGCGGCGATGTCGGAACGTAGGGAAGGCCACCAGAACAGACGTGAAACAGCCCAGGACAGCTGATTCTTTCCAGGATGCCCCGCGGTCTTGGAGTTATGGTAGGTTCGCAACAACCGAGTGCGCAACTCCTCAGGCACAAAACATCTGCCGTTGGGTCTCCCAGAGGGAGCACCAGATTGAGCCGCCAAAATCTGCTCACCCAGGGGAGAGGTCAGGCTGGTGCGAATGGCGGCCAGGATCTGATTCGGAGGTATGACCGAAGTCGGAATCGACTCCTCCCTGGACAGCTCGGAGTACTGCCGTGATAAGGCATCCGCCCTGATGTTCTTGGAACCGGGAAGGTAGGAGACCACGTAATTAAAACGTGACAAGAACAGAGCCCATCTGGCCTGACGTGGTGTCAATCTCTTGGCCTCAGAAAGGTAGGTCAGATTCTTGTGGTCCGTCAGGATGAGAACCGAAACCACCGAACCCTCGAGCAAGTGCCTCCATTCTTTAAGGGCCTGCACGATGGCCAATAACTCCCTGTCACCAATCTGATAGTTGCACTCCGCGGAAGACAGTTTCCGGGAGTAAAACCCACAAGGAAGCAGAGGACCCTCTGGTGTTCTACGCTGAGACAGAAGGGCGCCTACTCCCGTCTCAGACGCGTCCACCTCGAGGACAAAGGGCAACCCAGGGTTGGGATGCGACAGAATCGGAGCCGACACAAAGGCGGACTTTAGGGCCTCAAAAGCTCGGATGGCCTCGAGCGGCCAGACCTGGGAATTACTGCCCTTCCTGGTCAGATCCGTGAGAGGCTTGGCTGGCATGGAAAAGTCCCTGATGAACTTCCGATAATAATTGGCGAAGCCCAAAAAGCGCTGCAGGGAACGAAGACCACTGGGCTGGGGCCACTGTAAGACAGCCGAAACCTTCTCAGGATCCATGGAGAACCCCTCAGCGGAAATGATGTAACCTAAGAAGGTTACCTGGGATCGGTGAAATTCGCATTTCTCAAGCTTACCGAACAGCTTGTTCTCTAGTAACCGTTGCAACACTCGTCTGACATCCAGAATGTGGGCCTCCATGGATTCAGAATATACCAAGATGTCATCCAAATAGACTACCACACACTGCTGCAACAGGTCACGGAAAACATCGTTGATGAATTCCTGAAAGACTGCGGGCGCATTGCACAACCCAAAGGGCATAACCAAGGATTCGTAATGACCGGTCCTGGTGTTAAACGCGGTCTTCCACTCATCGCCCGCCTTGATCCTTACCAGGTTATATGCCGCCCTCAGGTCGAGTTTGGTAAAGACCGTGGCCCCTTTAAGGCGATCGAACAGCTCGGAAATCAAGGGTATCGGGTAAGCGTTCTTGATCGTGATGCGATTGAGACCCCTGTAATCGATGCAAGGCCTCAACTCACCGCCCTTCTTTTTCACAAAGAAAAATCCAGCCCCTGCCGGGGACGAAGATTTGCGAATGTGTCCGCGTGAAAGCGCCTCCCTCACGTACTCCTCCATGGCCTCATTCTCCGCTACCGACAGTGGATAGACTTTGCCACGAGGAGGAACGGCACCAGATTGTAACTCTATGGCACAATCGTATGGGCGGTGCGGAGGTAGGGCAACCGCGCGCACCTTATCGAATACATCCCGGTACTCCTCGTATTCAGGAGGCAACAGAGAGTCCGAGGAAGTACACAGCAACTTGACAGACCCATGGATGCAACTAGCCCCACACTGCGGTGACCACGAGAGGATCTCGACCAATCTCCAATCGAAAGTCGGATTATGCTTCTGGAGCCAGGGGTACCCCAAGACCACCGAGTAGTGTGGAGACGAAATAACCTGGAGGCAGACCGACTCTCTGTGAACGGCACCAATGGCTATCCCCACTGGAAGGGTCTCATGAGTCACGTGTGGCGGCAGAAGGGGTCTGCCGTCTATCGCCTCAAGAGCCAGTGGGGAACCTCGAGCCTGCAGAGGAATGGAATTGGCGGCAGCGAACACACTATCAATGAACAAACCACCAGCACCAGAGTCCACCAACGCCTGGGTCGTCACCGAGCCCCCGACCCAGGAGAGGACAACAGTGATCAGTGGTTTGTCAACACGGGAAACCGGGGACGAGGAGACTCCACCCAAGATCTGCCCCCGACAGGATCTCAGGGTACGAGCGTTTCCCGGACGGTTCGGACATGCCAACCGAAAATGCCCACCGAGACCGCAGTACATGCATCGGCCCTCACGTCTCCGGAGTGCCCTCTCCCCCTCGGACAGGCGAGCAAACCCCAGCTGCATGGGTTCACCCCCAGACAAGTCATCCCCAGGAGGCGTGGGAGGAGAGGGAGGCACGGGTGGGACAGCAAACGTAGGCACCAATCTGTTAGAAGACCTCCGCAGGTTCTCCTTAAAGGAAGGTCTCTCCCTGAGTCTGGTGTCAATCAAAATCAGGAAAGAAATAAGAGACTCGAGCTCAACTGGTAGGTCCTTAGCTGCAACCTCATCCTTCAAGGCATCCGAGAGACCATGAGAGAAAGCAGCGACCAGAGCCTCATCATTCCAGCCCACCTCTGCTGCCAGGGTACGAAACTCAATGGCGTATTCAGCTACGGATCGTGAACCCTGTCTGATGGACATAAGGAGCTTCGCAGCAGAGGCAGCACGAGCCGGCACATCGAATACCTTCCGAAGAGAAGCAACAAAACCGGAAAACTCGGCAACCACCGGATTGTTGTTCTCCCATAAAGGGCTGGCCCAGGCCAAGGCCTTGTCCGAGAGCAGCGAGATCAAGAAGCCCACCTTTGATCTCTCAGTAGGAAAGGCATGTGGCAGCAACTCGAAATAAATGCCCACCTGGTTAAGGAAACCTCGGCACTGAGTTGGCTCTCCCCCAAAGCGCTGTGGAAGAGGGGCAGAACCGGTCATACCCCGAAACACCGCAGGCGCAACAACAGGTGTCGGGGTAGACTCTGGCGCAACAACCGGAGCGGCAGTAGGAGCGAGCCCAGGAGCGACAACCGACCCATCGGCAACGGGAGCGAAATGAGCCGTGCGTTCAAGCAGGGTTTGCAACGCCACAGCGAACCGACCCAACAGGTGATCTTGCTGATCAAGTCTGGCAACCAGCGTGGGTAGCGAGGATGGCCCTGTACCGTCAGAATTCATGGCTTGGTCCTAATGTCACGGAACCATGAACCAGACGTACAACAAGAGATAAGTGAAAATAGAAGGCTTTATTGAAAATAAAGCTGTAAAGCAAAAGTCCAAACGGATGGTGAAACCGAGCAGAGTCTTTGCGAAGCCAGAGGTCAGGAACCAGAAGGGTAGACAGACGAAGCCAGGATCAGGAACCAGCAGGGTAGTCAGACGAAGCCAGGATCAGGAACCAGCAGGGTAGTCAGACGAAGCCAGGATCAGGAACCAGCAGGGTAGTCAGACGAAGCCAGGATCAGGAACCAGAAGCAGCAGCAGTCTTAGAAGCATGTGAACACAAGAGGACCAAGCAAGGAACTGGAGCCACAGACCTCCTATATATATGAGCTAGGCATCCAGCTCCTCCCAGGGGAAGGAGGAGCCGCAGGGTGGAAGGCTACAAGAAACCCAGGACCCAAGATGGCCGCCAGCACATGTCAAACGAAGGAGAGCAGCAAGCAGGTAAGACCATGACACAGAGGAAATCAAGCTACACAGGGGGGCCCTGCTTCAAAGCGCAGCCAGATAACAGAGGTCAGAGAACTCCACAGGAGGTCCTGGCCAAGCACGCCACCTTTGATTACATCTTACACCTCCATTCAGACCGCACAGAACCTGCAGGAAAGCTCACTTGCAGGGGATCTAGGCCATTCCCCAGTTCAATGAACATTATCAGACATCATGAAACTGGCGATTCATAAGAAATTATGAATCGCCGGTCCATCACAGACATAAACCAGATGTTTATTTGTCTCCCTGTGGCTACGATGAACAGGCCCGTGGTCATAGTTTGGTGGTGGGATGCCAGGGAGGGGAGATATACATATCTCCCCACATAAACCAAATAACTGTACCATGCTTGGACTTTACTGGTAGCCAGAACCCAGGCAGATCCATTGGTCCCAGAATCACCTCCCTGCGACATTCTGGTTTTGTGGCTCATGTGCTGCCAGACCAGCAGAGGGGGAGTGGACCCCTCCCAGAGGAGGTGTCGGATACAGGTTAAAAGGCTTGTGCCAGCAAGTGGGCGTGTCTTTTCTCTGAAGGGGGTCACATCGTGCCATGCGTTTAGAGGGACCTGCAACTTGCTGAGATCACTGCCCCTCACGTGACTCCAGCTAAGAACTCATCATAACCCACAAGACTCATATACCTGGTAAACTGACTTATTGTTCTGCTTAACCCTGTTGTACCCTATCATCTGTATTTGTAACATCAGACCACTGTATATATTTTTTGTGTGTAAAGTGTTATTTCTAGTGAGCCCTTAAGGTGAATAAATACATAACTTAATCTTGTGCTGTCTTGTATCTCGATCACGAATATATATAATCCCATTAGCGGACTGGGCTTATATCAAACGAGAAGCTGGTGGCAGTATACCCGGCTAAGAAAGCGCCGTTTTCTCTGGGACAGTGAAAAAGCTCTCTCAACTTGTTGCCTCTCTGTGCCCGCGTGGACAGGAGGTGTCTGTGTAAACTGTATCAAGCTGACCTTACCTGCTCCTCAGGGATGGCGTAACGTCACGTCTTGGTAACCAGTGACTATACCGACTCTATGTTTTTGACGTCCGACATCAGTCGGGGTACAGTATTCGTCACATATTGGTGGCAGCAAAGTGGAATCGAGATACTAGTGTGTGTGAGTGTGGGACCCATACTCCCAGACACTAAAGACTACCAGCAGTAGCTTTTGCCACTGGAGTCTTAAGATCAGCTCAACACTAGACAGCTGAGTGCATATACAATAAGGTGTGTGTGTGCATCAGGTTGCAGTCTGTGTCAGTGATCACCTGTGGCAATGATGGCCAGTATCACAAGAAGAAAGGCGAAGGAGATGGCCGATGCTATGAACTGTGACGGGGAGGACGCAGTCCAGATAGGGGGCCAAGAGGAGGTGGAAGGTGACTTTCTTCAAGGCGAGGGGGAGCACAGCCAAAGCTCCCCAAGCAGCCAGTTGTCGGCAGTGAGGCCCGCAGTGGGCCGCACTCCACCTGTCCATCCCCCCAGCCAGGCAGGCTCGGCTGCTCTCCTACAGGCTGCCCTAGACCGTTTCCAGGCCGGAGACCAGGCTTCCTACGAGATCCTCATGGCAGTTGCAGAGCATCGGACGTCAAATAAGTAGATCCAGCGAGATACGGTATAGTCACTGGTTACCAAGACGTGACGTTACGCCGTCCCTGAGGAGCAGGTAAGGTCAGCTTGATACAGTTTACACAGACAGCTCCTGTCCACGCGGGCACAGAGAGGCAACAAGCTGAGAGAGCCTTTTCACTGCCCCAGTGAAACAGCGCTTTATCAGCTCGGGTATACTGCCACCAGCTTCTCGTTTGGTATAAGCCTGGTCCGCTAACGAGATTATATAGGAAACCAACTTGCAGTAGAGTATAACTAGGCCGAAACACGGACGTGGGTATTCCTGATCGAGATACAAGACAGCACAAGATTAAATTATGTTTTTAATCACCTTAAGAGCTCACTAGAAATAACACTATACACACAGAAAGTATATACAGTGGTCTGAGGTTACAAATACAGATGATAGGGTACAACAGGGTTAAGTAGAACAATAAGTCAGTTTACCAGGTATATGAGTCCTGTGGGTTGTGATGAGTTCTTAGCTGGAGTCACATGGGGGGCAGTGATCTCAGCAAGTTGCAGGTCCCTCTAAACACATAGCACGATGTGACCCCCCTTGCTGGCACAAGCCTTTTAATCTGTAGCCGGCCCCTCCCCCCCTCTGGGAGGGGTCCACTCCCCCTCTGCTGGGCTGGCAGCACATGAGCCACAAAACCGATTAGGGCTCATGGCTCCAGACCAGAATGTCGCAGGGAGGTGGTTCTGGGACCAATGGATCCGCCTGGATTCCAGCTACCAATAGAGTCCAAGCATGGTACCGTTATTTGGTTTCTGTAGGGAGATATGTATATCTCCCGTCCCTGGCATCCCACCACCAAACTATGACCACAGGCCTGTTCATCGTGGCCACAGGGAGACAAATAAGCATCTGGTTTATGTCTGTGATGGACCGCCGATTCATAATTCCTTATGAATCGCCGGTTTCATGATGTCTGATAATGTTCATTGAACTGGGGAATGGCCTAGACCCCCTGCAGGGAAGCTTTCCTGCAGGATCCATGCGGTCTGAATGGAGGTATAAGATGTAAACAAAGGTGGCGTGCTTGGCCAGGACCTCCTATGGAGTTCTCTGACCTCTGCTATCTAGCTGTGGTTTGAAGCAGGGCCTCCCTGCCATGGCTTCGTTTAGAGAGTTAGTAATGGTGGTAGTCAGCATAGGATAACTCTACGGTAAAATATGATTATACCAATGTGTGTATTGTTGCAACACTTCCACTCCCCATGAAACATATGTAAAAGTTGGCAACAGTTAGAAAGTCATAACTTTTGAAAGTTGTGTTGCACCCGCAGTTTATCAGCAATTTATATATTATATATTCTCTGTGCGATACAGACAACACACAAAAAGGCCAGTAATATGGGTACATAACTGCATCGGTATTGCGGCCTCAAGTCCCGTTCTGACCATGAATCTAATCAATTGAACTCACAGCATCATAAATCCCTATAATCTAGTTCACATCATAAGACCCACAGGCCAGACGGGGCTTGCAGCTGTAGCACAGATGCAGAAATGCTGCTGTATTTTACTAGTGTGAAATTGGCCCTAAGGCTCATGCACACGACCGATGTATTTTGCAGTCCGCAAAAAACGGATCCGCCAAAAAAATACGGATGACATCCGTGTGCATTGCGTATTTTGAGGAACGGAACAGCTGTACCCTAATAGAGCAGTACTATCCTTGTCCATAATGTGGACAATAATAGGAAATGTTCGCACATCCACGTCGCTTCTGATGTCCGCACGAGCAGCCTATAGCAGGCCACGTCGCGGACGAGCCTTCCTGGTATAGAAGGGGATGCAGATGCGGGAGATGCAGCGGCGGGCATCAGAAGCAACGTGCGTGCCAGGGATCAAGTTAAATACAACCTGTGTGAGGGGCCCGGGCATTAGAGGGGGCATTATAGGGGTTAGATAACCCCGTTAACCAGTAGGTTAGCCATTGTTGACTGTAATAATGTTTCTGTAATTTTTTTGAATAATAGGCCACAGGCTACAGTAAATTAGCCAATTCAGAAAATCTTTTGCACTCATGGCACCTGCTTTCTTTCGAAATAGCAAATGGAATTTGTTTTATACAATGCACAGCCTGTAGTAAAGAATAAATGAAAACAGCACAAATGTAAATAAAGTAAAATAAAGATAAACATTTGCTAAATAAAAAGCACTATTGCCTTGCAGCACTGGGGTTCTGGGTTCGAATCTGACCAAGGGCGTTATCTGAGTTTGCATGTTCTGGATTCCTCCTACTCCTCAAAATATACTGATAGGAGAATTGGCATAAAAAATGGTGTTCAAGGGGTGCGTGTGTACTCGTGATAGAGAGATTAGACTGTGATCTTCACAGGACACAAGGACTATTGTGCAGGATTGTGGAATAGGCTGTTACCATATAATTAAGGAGAAATAACACAAAATACTAAAATAATATTAAACTAAAACACATGAAACTGTAATAAATAACCAATGTTATTCACGGTGGATCTTCATTTATATAATGAGCACTTTCACTTGTGTGCTTCTCGATCGCTTGCCTGCCTCCCATTGAATAAACATGTTGTACTTTGTCATCTTACCAGGAAGTAAAAAACACCTAGATATTACACGTGGTCACATACCTAACCCATGTCATAACTGGCAACTTCTGGACTTTCAGTTCAGCCAGATAACTACACAGATTCACTTTCAGATTTACTGCAGTTTAGCCAGCCATTGTCAAAGGGGGTGATTTATCAAAACTGGTGTAAAGTAGAACTGGCTTAGTTACCCATAGCAACCAATCAGATTCCACCTTTCATTTTTCACAGCTCCTTTAGAAAATGAAAAGTGGAATCTTATTGGTTGCTGTGGGCAACTAAGCCAGTTTTCCTTTGCACCAGTTTTGATAAGTCTCCCCCATAGTCATGACAACAGACATCAGTGATCATTTCTATATCAATATATACAGGACTTTTTCAGGAACAAATCTTTTTTCCTTATAACTGCCTAATCCTTAAGCAAATGTGAGAGCTGCATTAACATGCAGCAATCACCTCTGCTATATGGAATAAAGAGAGCGCTACTGTGATCGGTCGTCCACATACAGATTCATTGTTTCTGGGCAGCAGATTCCATTTACAGAGGATAATCTACTGCCTTGAAAAGTAGAGTGATCGGCCACTTCTTTACACACGGCAATTATCAGGAATGCAACCAATGAAACCGTTTAGGCACAAAAAAAACAAGAAGTTTAACTAATTGAAACCCATTTTATGTGTAGCTAGATTTAGGCCCCTTTCACACGGGCGAGTATTCCGCGCGGGTGCAATGCGTGATGTGAACGCATTGCACCCGCACTGAATCCGGACCCATTCATTTCTATGGGGCTGTGCACACGAGCGGTGATTCACGCATCACTTGTGCGTTGCGTGAAAATCGCAGCATGCTCTATATTGTGCGTTTTCCACGCAACGCAGGCCCCATAGAAGTGAATGGGGCTGCGTGAAAATCTCAAGCATCCGCAAGCAAGTACGGATGCGGTGCGATTTTCACGCACGGTTGCTAGGAGACGATCGGGATGGAGACCCGATCATTATTTATTTCCCTTATAACATGGTTATAAGGGAAAATAATAGCATTCTGAATACAGAATGCATAGTACAATAGGGCTGGAGGGGTTAAAAAAAATAAAATAAAAATTTAACTCACCTAAATGCACTTGATCGCACAGCCCGGCTTCTCTTCTGTCTTCTTCTTTGCTGTGTGCAGGAAAAGGACCTGTGGTGACGTCACACCGGTCATCACATGATCCATCACCATGGTAAAAGATCATGTGACGGACCATGTGATGACCGGAGTGACATCACCACAGGTCCTTTTCCTGCACACAGCAAAGAAGAAGACAAAAGAGAAGCCGGGCTGCGCGATCAAGTAGATTTAGGTGAGTTAAATTATTATTATTATTTTTTTAACCCCTCCAGCCCTATTGTACTATGCATTCTGTATTCAGAATGCTATTATTTTCCCTTATAACCATGTTATAAGGGAAAATAATACAATCTACAGAACACCGATCCCAAGCCCGAACTTCTGTGAAGAAGTTCGGGTTTGGGTACCAAACATGCCGATTTTTCTCACGCGCGTGCAAAACGCACGCATTACAATGTTTTGCACTCGCGCGGAAAAATCGTGCATGTTCCCGCAACGCACCCGCACCTTTTCCCGCAACGCCTGTTTAAAAGATGCCTTAGGTGTACAAGGACCTTTCAGACAGGACATACTGTCCTATCGCTATGGGGAGGACTGGGAACTTAAAGTGGCCCTGGAAAAAACTAAAAGTGGCCCAAAGTTGTAGGCCAGTCCAAATTGACAGAAGGAGGGGCAAAACAAGTAGGCATGGACAACACATTAATTAATGCTCAGAGCATCAGATCGTTATGTTCCTGACCAGTGGCAGTGAGGAGGGCCGAGGCGCCTTACAGGAAAATTTCCTGGGGGGCCGATGCCCAGAGGGCCGCCTGGGCCCTTCTCAAGGCCATCCAGTAGTACTGGTACTGGAGCTCAACTGGACCATAGAAGTCTAGCGAGTGTGTGGACACAGGGCGCAAACTCACAACTAGATGACAAGTATAATAAGGTTTATTTGAAGACAACGCGTTTCGGGATTCAACCGACCCCTTTATCAAGTCTGTGAGGCTGCAGCAGAAGATTTAGTACGGCCGCTTGCTATCGTTGAACCCCGAAACGCCTTGTCTTCAAATAAACCTTATTATACTTGTCATCTGGTTGTGAGTTTGCGCCCTGTGTCCACACGCTCGCTAGACTTCTATAGTCCAGTGGAGCTCCAGTACAAGTGTTTACCCGATCGGCGTTCTGGCCCCCGCCTAACGCTCTTTCGGACAGATCCGGTGGCACCAACCAGTTACCTGTAATTTCTCCAGCTGGCCTTCATTGTGGTTGCACCCAATTTGGTGCAACCCTAATAGGTGAGCATAATTCACTCCCTTGTGTTTGGAGGACACAGTTTTTTTTTTTTTTTACGTACTCACTCTATGAGCGCCTTTCTCTTTTTGTGGCCATTAAAGGTCATCCAGTGGAGGTTTTTGAGGATGTATTTTGTGCTGCTGGGAATTTTGTGATGGACTGTGGTATTTGGCTCTGTTGGGGTGATATAATGTGCCACAATATGGTATTGCTGGCCCTGCCTTCTATCAATTTGGACCCAACTACAAAACGGGACCACTTTTAGTATTTTTTCCAGGGCCACTTTAAGTTCCCAGTCCGCTTCTGGTTACACCTGCCACATAGCTAGATAGATATTTGCTGATCGGGTCACTAGGGAACCAGAGCTGTAGTGGTGACCATCATGGGTCTCCATAGCAATGTCAGGGATGGTGATGTCAGGGATGGTGTCTCACCACCTACTCGAATGTGAATTGAGCTGACAGCCGATTAACTATTTCTATCTGGATATTAGTGTCAGATATCTTCTGCAGAAACAACCACCCACATAGTAGGGCGGGATAGCAAAAAGTCACCATGAAAAGCAACAGTATTCTTGTGCATTGGGGCCCCTCAGCCTCCGAGTCCCATAGCAACAGCTATGGATGCTATGGCTATAGTTATGCCTAATATGTCAATAATGGTTGTCACTAAGGTTTCCTAGAAATAGCTCAGAAACGGATAACCACAGCAATTATTAATTTCCGAGCTAGTCAACAATAGTGAAAACTGTGTGAGGGACGTTTTGGAACAATGCCAATCTATGCGTGCATTCACACATCCATTGTTTTAATGGACCATGAATACTGGCAGTCAAAAATAGATGTTCTATTTTTGACATTTTGACAGCCTGAGGGAGGGCCCATTTTTAATGGCCATTCTGCAGAATGGCATCCGTCTGACGGCCGTTGAAAATAGGTTGGTTGCTAGGAGACGCTGAGGAGAGGCAGGATGCAGTAGAAGGCAGACTGGGCGATCATGTGACCATCCTGTGGGTATCTTCAGGGGGTCAGGAAAAAAAAAATCCAATGAAATCAGATTTTTTACTGCTATTAAAAACGAATGGTGAATGAGTGATAAACGACTGTGTTAAAAAGGTTTAGACGGCCAAGAAAGGAATCAAACATTTGTCACACACGGATTAAAAAATGGTCATGAAAAATGTACATTTTAACTGTTTTTCATGGTTATTTTTTCTTTACTGTTGTGTGGCCTTAAGTATAGAAAATAGTGCTCTGGAAACAAGCAGCAAAGTAACTTCCCGTTTTTTCTGCAGCTTCACTCACAGATATTGTAGTTGTGAAACAATTTCCATTGTCAGTAAAAATGTCTTAAATGTGTGCTTACAATTGTGTAAGTCGTGATATAATATGCTTAGTAGTCACATTTTCAGTGGTGTTTAAAAAACAATATAGAAAAACATTAGGCGCAGTTACAGCTGGTGCCCTCTGGGTGCGCTGTGGTGCTGAATGTTAACTCTTGCTGTTGAGGCTGAAGAAGTAAGGAAGTAAGGCGACATGAATATACAAATGAAATTCATGGCTGACGCTTTCAATTTCCCGACAGTTCATTTTAATCACATTCTGATGTCTTTTAACTTCAGTTTACCTTCTAGGCCTCTACTCATCTAATAAAAATATCTTAAATGTGTCTCATTTGGTGGTATATTGTAAATGTTACTGTTTGTGTGATAACCTAAAGCTATTATTACTCTCATATGACACCTGAGAACACCTATCATTTAGGCTTTATACACGAGTGCTGTATTAGGCTGTAATGTGGCACCTATGATGCTCTACTGTAATTCTGTGGGGGTGATTTATCAAACTGGTATAAAGGAAAGTGTTTCCTGAAGCCATGTAGGGTATTTCAACAACAACTTTATTCAGACACAAACAATATAACAAAGGTTATGAACCGTCATATCTATATAGCCTACAGGTGGCAGTAAACATGTTAACATGTATAAGTCCTAACATCCTCCCTTTCTTGTGAAATCAAGTAATATATAACATAAGATGATTGGATACCACAATACATTCCAAAGGTGACAATGTTTTTTATAATGTATCTAGCATACAAAATCCTTATATCTTGTTGGTGTCCTAATAACCCTAGTTCTAGTACGTCTTGGTGTGGCAGGATCTTCACATTGTTGCATATGATCATCCATCCCTGTTTCTTCGGGAGTTGTCTCATCTGGAGATGTACCTGGTGTAATCACTTCACTTATTTCAATGTCAGATTTGTCATCTGCAGTCCTCAGAAACTTCCTATTCCTTCTGTACAACTGTCCATTTGCTTCCACTTTATAAGATCGTGGAGCAACTTTCTCCAAATACCTTGTCGCCAAATTTCATCTGTTGATGACGGCGATGGTTGTATTCGCACTGGCTGACCAATGCTTAGTTCAGGAAGTTCCTTGGCTCCTTTATCATAATATGCCTTTGCTTTTTTGCGTCTTTCAGTTAGGTTCTCGACCACTCCTTTTATAGCCTTTGGAAACAGAAGTTTCTGAGCAGTCGGAAGTAAAGTCCTGGTCCTTCTTGACATTAGCCGTTGTACAGGACTACTGCTGGTGCCTTCTGATGGGGTATTTCTCCAGTCAAGAACCGCTTTCCAGATATCCTTGTCATCTCGTTTAGCTTTCTTTATGAGTGTTTTTGCTATTTTTACAGTAGCTTCAGCTTTACCGTTGGACTGACTGTGATATAGGGATGATGTAAGATGTTCAAATTCCCACTCTCTACAAAATCGGTCAAACTCTGAGCTGACAAACTGTGGTCCGTTATCTGTAATTACAGAATCAGGGATTCCATGTCTGCTAAAATGTGCTTTGCAACAATCTATAATTGTTTTAGAGGTGGTATCAGAAACTAAATCAATTTCCCAGAAATCTGAATAATAATCAACAATTATTAAGTAATCTTGTTCTGTTAAGGAAAATAAGTCCATGCCTAGTTTGCTCCAGGGTGGAGTGGGCAATTTGTGAGTCATCAGAGGTTCTTTTGTTTGTTTACGCATATACTCATTGCAAGTGTTACAGTTCTTTATTGCCTCTATAATCTCTGGGCCCATGTGTGGCCAAAAGATGACATCCTTGGCCTTACGAAGGCATGCTTCTATTCCTAAGTGGCTAGAATGAGTCCTCACTATCATTTCTGGGCGCATGTTTTTTGGTATGATGACTCTGTGTCCTTTATACAGAATTCCATTTTGTATGCTTATCTCTAAAGCCCCATTAGTCCCTAATACAAATCGGTATTTTTTCTTTCTGGTCTGGCCATCCTGTAAGAACAGTCGTTTTTTTATGCTTGCAAGACTTCATCTTGTTCTGTGAACTTCTGAATTTGTTGTAGGTGCAAATCAGTTTATCTCTTCCAGTTCTTTAGAAAATGCATCCTCTGATTGCATCAAGAAAATCTCATAATCTGGGGGGTCCTTGTCCATTGTTTTGTGAGGTAATGCTGCTCTTGATAAGAAGTCTGCAATATACATTTTTTGTAAACCACATTCAGGTTGTATTTTTGCAACTGTAGCATCATGCGCTGTAGATGTTTTGGTGCTATTTTCGCCTTTAAGTCTGCTTTAAGTGGAGCCGGCACTCTACGTGGTCGGTGTTGAACAGGATGTATTGCTTCATCTATTTCTAGGTGATACTCTCCAGGTAGACACCCTAGTCCTTTAAAAATGTCTCTATATTCAGTTGTGATCATTTCATCAGAAATGGATGAAGTTGTAGTTGTTTGCTGGTCATCATGTAATAATACATTATGTTCTACATTCAGTGTAAGAAGGCCCATTTTCTGACATGTTTCTGCTGAGAGAAGTGGTTTGTGTTTACCTTGGACAACTTGGAATTGCAGTGTATATGTTTTATCTTTGTATGTACAATTTAGATTACATTGGCCCATAGGTATCATATAGGTATCATCGCACCATTTTAATTACTCTTCTGTAATGTTGGCTTTTCTTCTTTAACAATTTTGCAATAGTCTTTGTATGTCATAAGGTTGCAGGTGGCCCCACAGTCTAACTGACAGTGTAACCTTTCCCCTGCTTCTCTGTCAATGCTGAGTTCTAGTGGTACAAACCACTGTGACCCCGGACTGCTTACTGCTCCTATTTGATGAATAATAGTGAATACTGATTCTTCTGAGCTGCTGCTCTTGATCTGTGCAGCCATATGTATTCTGGCATTTGCTTTCTGCCTGCATACTCTAGAAAAAGGGTTTTGCTTTTTGCATTTACTACAGGTTTCTCCATATGCAGGACAGTGGTCTCTGCCCCAGGGGTGGTTGTTTCCACAGTATCTACATCTGATATCAGCAGACTGTGTTTTTGTTTTTACTTTGCTTTCTTTCATGGGCTTTTTATATCTTTTAGCAGTATAATGTACAGCTTCAGTTTCACTTTTGCTTTCTTGCATTGCTTGTATTTGCATTTCTGTAAGTTCATGGCTTCTACACATATCAATGGCTCTCTGTAGGTTCAGGTCTGGTACTCTGAGCATTCTCTTTCTTTTGACTTCTTTTTTTCAAATTCTTGTTGATTGCCGCTGTACAGAACACTGGTGAGACCTCACTTGGAGTATTGTGCTCAGTACTGGAGGCCATATCTCCAGAAGGATATTGATACTTTGGAGAGAGTTCAGAGAAGAGCTACTAAACTAGTACATGGATTGCAGGATAAAACTTACCAGGAAAGATTAAAGGACCTTAATATGTATAGCTTGGAAGAAAGAAGAGACAGAGGGGATATGATAGAAACTTTTAAATACATAAAGGGAATCAACTCGGTAAAGGAGGAGAGCATATTTAAAAGAAGAAAAACTACCACAAGAGGACACAGTTTTAAATTAGAGGGGCAAAGGTTTAAAAGTAATATAAGGAAGTATTACTTTACTGAGAGAGTAGTGGATGCATGGAATAGCCTTCCTGCAGAAGTGGTAGCTGCAAATACAGTGAAGGAGTTTAAGCATGCATGGGATAGGCATAAGGCTATCCTTCTTATAAGATAGGGTCAGGGGCTATTCATAGGATTCAGATATATTGGGCAGACTAGATGGGCCAAATGGTTCTTATCTGCCGACACATTCTATGTTTCTATGTTTGGTTTGGTTTCTAAAACACCAAAGCCCTCTCCACTTCTGACACCATGTTTCCTGAAGCCATGTAGGGTATTTCAACAACAACTTTATTCAGACACAAACAAAATAACAAAGGTTATAAACTGTCATATCTATATAGCCTACAGGTGGCAGTAAACATGTTAACATGTATAACTATAGCCCATAGCAACCAATCAGATTCCACCTATCATTTTCTAAAGGAGCTCTGAAAAATGAATGGTGGAATATGATTGGTTGCTATGGACAACTAAGACAGTTTTCCTTGACACCAGTTTTGATAAATCTCCCCCACTATGTTTAATATTTCATACGGAGGCATACAAACGATTTATTCTGCCAGAATCCGTACCAAAAAATGTTTCTGTCATGATGTTTCATCCAATGCTATATCAATGGATTTATTCTCCTCTGTATGGGGGCTTCATACAGCAGCAAATGGATTGCCTATGGCTGTCTGAGCCACTGAGAATCTGTATACCTCTGTGCTGCCCTCGTGCACTTAATTTTGTCCTGACTGATTAAATTATTTTTTTTTTAAATCATGTGGAACAGATTAGTCAAGCAGAATGGGGCAGATTGCTAAAACTGTCTAAAAGAATAATGGTCTTTATTGTCCAAAGCAACCAATCACAGCACAGCTTTTATTTCATATTCTATTCTTGAAATATTAAAGCTGTGCTGTGATTGGTTGCTATGGGCAACAAAGACAATTTTTATTTTCGGCAGTGTTATACAACTGTTTTTACTCTGTTCTACTGTCAGTCTGAAACCCTTTTTTTCACCTAGGACAATAGGTTCAGTCTACTCTACTGCACTAGTCCTGTATCTTAGTAACTTAGCCAAGGCCTTGTCAACCTGCTGGCTCCCAGCACCTGGGGCACATGCCCTGCAAGCTGGGGGACTCTTCAAGGAAATAATAGATAGTTCCCTAAACCACAATTCTGTCATACATACTTATCACCTGCTCTATTTACACGCTTCAGAGATCTGATAAGATGGCTGTACAGAATTCAACATTTCCACCTTTGTCCTGCAAATTCCTCAGCAGAACGCTGTGTATATCTCCATATGAAGCAGCAGACATGACACATGCTGTTGTAAAGAAGCTGCATCTGGTTCCCTGCACACGCAAAAAAAAAAAACGCCTGAATACCCAAGTGTTTTTTTGCTGCCTTTTTTGGGACACAGTGGCCCAGATTTATTAATCCTACAGATGGTGTGAGCTCAGACCGGCTGTCTAGACCTGCACCAGATTTATCACAGGGGCTCAGGCTAGATGATAAATTTGGTGCAGGGCTAGGCTTTTTGCTGACTCTTTGGCCTCATGCACACGGCCGGGCAACGGCCCGTATTGTGGTCCAAAAACAGCGGGTCCGCAATATGCGGGCACCAGCCGTGTACTCACCATCTCACGAATGTGGAATGGTTCCACAATCCGGAAGGTGCAGTGCGGAACGGAGGCATGGGGGGTTTCTATCTGTGCCTCCGCAACGCAAAAAATAGAACATGTTCTATTTTTTTGCAGTGCGGACGGATCACGGACCCATTTAATTTGAATAGGTCTGGATGCGTCTGCAGAATCCGCCCATGCAATTTGTGGTCCCCAAAGACAGATTTTTACTCTAGAATTGTGGTGTCATTTTGGATCAAAATGGCGCATTTTAGACTATCTTTCCAGCAGAGTTAGTCACTCTTTTTGCTAAGCAAGTCAGAAAAAAAGCGCAAAAACCCTAATTGCCCAAAAACTGCACCAAGTTACACCACTTTTCAGATGGATTGTAGGCGCAAACACATTAGTAAAGTTGGGGCAGCGTGTTTGTCCACTAGCATTTTCTTCATGGTGGTTTTCCTCTGTAGAGAAGGTGATGTGAAAACACCTTTCATAACGCCAAGAGCTACAGCATGCTGAGATTTTCAATAGAAGCCAGAAAGACAAAAAATACCTAATGAACAAAAACTCTAGTAGTAAAAAAGCTTCAGCGGACATCTGGAGCTGGCATTTTTACTCTATTTCAAAATAACAGCAAAAAAATGCAGAAAAACACCAGCAAAAACCTACATGTGAACCAACCCTCTTACTGGCTGCTATTGAAGATACATAGATCTGCCTTCAATATCAGGAGAACCTACAATGGTTCATCTTCGACACTTCCTTAGAATAATATAGAGTCTACATAAATTCTTCCCCTTTTTGATGAAACCAAATAAAACAGCAGATTGTTGACACTCCATCTTATTGTTTGAGTAAGGTCATCAAGGCGGCAATAAATTTGTATTAGAAGTGAGACAAGTCTGTAGATCCGCACATAGCTTCCTTACAAAGAAATCATCAGTATGTGTGTCTAGCCAGTGTCTCTCTGCAAAGCGTTGTAGAAATGAGCTGTCCTCTGGGCTTGTCTCACTAATTTAACATGGGTACGGAACCCTTGTATATGAGATGTTCATTAAAATTGATTCTAGCCACATTTTAACAGTTTGTGAATTTTAATCAAATAAATGATATATGATTTTAATTGAACAATCAATATACTGCATATACTGTATCAATGGGGGTACGAAGGGTACAACTGCACCAAGGCTTTTATGCCTTTGGGACCTATAGGCTCTGCTGCAACATGGTAAAGAACAGGGATACAATAACATAACACGATCATACAGTAGTATGTAATTGTAAAGGGGGAATATTAATCACCAATATTTATGCAAATATCAATAATTAATAATTATAAATGGGAGGAGCCGTCTATTGATGACTCCGCCCATTTATACCTTTATATACTAATAATAACATACTACTTTCGCTATGCTTTACACTAATCACTACACTAGCTGCATGCGCCTTACTCACTACCGCTAACAAGTACACGCTACACAAAGGGTACAAATATAACGGTATTTATTACTTACAATACACTAACAATACAGCACGCAATACACTAACAATACAGCACTACCCATATACAATCCTAAACTACACTACACGTTCCCAATTCCACCCATAAACTAACTAGACAATTCACACATACAAGTATATAACAATAACCCACCCATCTGTCTACTCACTGTCCCTACGGGGTTAACGGTGGCACTGCAAGAGTTTATGCAGGCCACCGACACAAATACAGTATTGCAGGGCTACACAGTATACCCTGCAAATGTAGTTGCCAGGGGAAGGCAGGGGTTAACCAGGGGACAAGGGGTGTAGGGTTGTAGGATTACCAGGGGTAATAGGGCTAACAAGGGGTGTGAATAGGGCTAACAAGGGGTGTGCTAGGGTTACCAGGGGTGTATAATAGGGCTAGGGTTACCAGGGGTGTATATGGACAGGGTAGGGAACCAGGGGATGCAGGGGTAGGGGTAACCCAGGGGTTAAATCATATTTGAATAAGGGGAGGTGGTGTAGGATCGTTGGTGGGATAGGGGTTTGGGCTCAGGGGTGTAAGGGTTAGGGGGTTTAGATAAGGGGAATTGTTGGTGGGATAGCGGTATATATAGGGGTTAATAGGGGGCGATACTTATGCTCGCGTCCAGGGGTCTGCTCGTTCGTCCAGGGGGGTCCCGATCCTCTCTCCTCCTGGGGAGGGCAGCCTTGAGCGCCGATCGCGCTCTCCTATCTGAAGGGGGGGTCCGGTCCGGTCGGCCGCCACGTGGGGGGCCCTGACTCCCGGAGCGCAGGACGCGCCCCTCTTCCAGGTGGGGGCCCAGACGTTTAACCCCGGCAGCCCGCACTCCCGCACCGCGCCGCCCACCAGGGGGCGCGCGCGTCCCCATCCGAGCCACGAGGGCCGGCGCAGCGATATGACATCACTGCGCCTGCCCGCGTGCTCACATCGGGGACGCGCTTCTGGCAGACAGGCGGGAGAAGCCTTTGATCTCCCGCCTGCTGCACCTAGCATTCCGGACAGTGCGATAGTAATCGCACTGTCGGAATGCGCATAATAGAAGGAGGAGAGGCTTCTCCCCTTCTTCTATCATGCGTAATTATCTCCAGCGGCGCTGGGGATAATTACAACAAAGGGCTCAGATACTGTTGAATCTGAGCTCTTTGTATCCATCAGGATGACCGGACCTTGTCCGGTCATTCTGATGCAATTAGCCAGATTGCATCGGTGCGAATGCTTGGGGCACATTCACACCGATGCACCTGGTTTCAGTTGTAGGAGGGGGGGGGGATATATATAATATACATGCGTATGGATGCTTGGGGCACATCCATACACATGTATACATTAATATTAGGGACAGACATATCTAGAGGGGGCACATTATTATATTGTGCCCCTACATCACAAGCCCCTACATTATAAGGGGGCACAAGCCCCTACATTATAAGGGGGCACAAGCCCCTACATTATAAGGGGCCCCGGCTCCCAGGGGGCACATATTTCCCACAGGGGCCACCATGAGCTCCTGGGGATCACCATGGGCAGACGTGCGCAGATGCTGGGCACATCTGCGCACATCGTCCCATGATGCTGTGGTTAATGTATGCACATATATACCATACATGCCCGCACGTGTTTGCAGGCATGCATGGATATATGCATACGTCTCAACCGTTCCTCAACAGTAATACATAGCATAGCTTACGGCTTAATGCACACGTGGCCGTCAGTTATTTCTCCTGATTCTGAGTGTGCCTATTTATCTAACTGGGTAGAGAAGAATAAAGGGCCTGCGAGATGGAGTGATTATCATTAAAATTTTCATATAATCATTAGAATTTATCGTTAGTCACCACCACATCTCCTCGGAAATCTGCGAGCAGTTTCAATGCTGTAGGGGCCAACAAGCAATGATCACAATGAGCAGCCTGCAGTGATCTTTCTGTGTAATTTAAAAGGAATGTGTCATCAGAAAATGACCTATTGTTTAAATTACGCTTTTATGTTTAACATATTTTTAAATAATTTTTATGAGGTTATTTTTAATTTAATCAATATCTGTATTAAAACAAAAAACATAAAATCCAGCATTTTTCACACTGCAGTTACCTGCTTATCTGTCATTCTAATCCTGCCTGTAATGATATCACCTCTGTTATAGATAAGACAGGGTCCACCATTTACAGTAGGTGACCATCAAAGGTTATCTACTCTTCCCTTGTACAATTACCTCGGCACAGAGAATGTCTAGGAAACAGAGAAGTCAATAGGGACCCCTCCAGACCATTGTATCTGTGGCCCATGTGGCTGCTGTAAAGCAGTAAGATGACCACCCCCATAATCATGTTCAAGAAATAGAAAAAAAAACAATAATTAGAAAATAAAAATAGGTTAGAAAAAAAGAATATGTGTCACTATCTGGTTTTAACTGGCAGATAAAAAAATTTGGTGACACATTTAATTTAACGTCTTTTAATGCAAACGACTCGCTAAATCATTGCTCTCCGGTCACTAATGAAAAGATATCTTCCTGTCTTATACGACCCTAAGATGTTGTTAGACACCATTGACAGTGGTTTATCTCCTGTGTAAACTAAGGATTAGTCATGTTGAAATTTAGCTTTTGCCTATGCCAGGAAGTTGGGAGATCCCCATACACATTAGATCATCAGACCATCTGTTAGAAACGTTACCCAGCCACGATCATGTGGTGTCCTCCTCTCCACCCAGCAGCTGCTGCTCCGGTCCATGCTGTGGTGCTGGGGGAAAAAGAAGCTGCCTACCAGGGAGTGAGGGAATGCCAAGCCCATCAGGGATCTAGCTCAGCATCCAATCAGAAGGCTGAGCTGGGGATATAAATCAGGCACTGACTATAAGTAAAACTCTGATTTGTCTCTGTCTTAACTCTTTGTCTACTGATTTGACTTCAACTGTTTCTCATGTGGAACTGACTTTGGCTTGTCTCTGGATGAACCCTTTGTCTACTGATTTGGCTCTTACTTTCTCTCCTGGTTCTGACCCTGCTTGCAGACTACTCTTCTGCACCCCTTGGTCGTTCTGGTAGGTCTGCCACCAGTGAGCCTGCACCTGTTTTCTACCACCTTACTCTGCAGACTTAACCTGGGTCCCTAGAATTTAAGTCCATCTGGGCTAGTCTTTAGTGAATAACCTAGAGGTAGCCTTAGCTTCTACTAACCAGAATGGTGAAAGAATGTTGGTAGCAGTTTTTGAGTTTTGCTGGCTGTGGCTCCAGACGGTGTTCTTTTTCCTTACACCATCTTACTGAAAGACAGCTATCTTGTATGAATTTAAAAATAATCTTTATTGATACTATGGAGTGAAGTCTTCATGTGCGGTAGCAGGTGACAGGTAAGTAATATACTTTTTACACCAGAGCCCAGAAACTTATAGCTAGTGTTGATCGAATCAAGCTTCGGATCATAGATCTGAAATCGATTTGTTCAAACACTTAGTTTTAAATGCTGTCCTGAGACCTATCTCTGTACAGCATTAAAATGTATTGCCTCTGTGGAGGCAAAATTAGTTTCAGCCGAAGTTGTGCGAGACTTCGGTGGATGAATTCGGTAATCACTTCTGCGTCTTTAAAAACATTTTAAAATAGCAATCCAAAGTCAGGTTTGGTATCGAGGTACCTGCCGATACCAAACCCAACTTTTGATTCCAAATTTTTAAATGTTTTTAAAGATACAAAAGTGAATACTGAATTAATTTACCATAGTCTTGTGTGACTTAGGCTGAAACGAATTTTGCTTCCACGGAGGCAATACATTTTAATGCTGTAATGAGACAGGCCTCTGTACAACGTTAAAACAAAGTGTTTGAACAAATCGACTTTGGATCTACGATCTGAAGCTCAATTTGCTTATTTCTACTTATAGCTATGTCTTTAAGCTGTGAATAGCTTTGGGAAGTGCAAGTGCATGAAGGGAACTGGGGTGAAGGGGATGGAGAGTACATATTAAAAATAACCAAATGAATTGGTTGAGAGAAGGATGACAGAAGGCATTTAATAAACTGTTGTCTGGGCTGGTTATGACATTTCTGTGTTTATCTGTCTTTTACATATTCTATTTTTTCTTTTTTTCATTGCTACCTTCCTCTTTTAGTTATTTAAGTGCTTTCTTTGTGTCATTGCTCCCTTTATATTTCTATTTATCCACATTGTTTTTTTTTTTGTTCCTAACCCTTTTATTCCCATAAGGTATGTACCTTGCACAGTGAAATTGTAGGATGCTTTTAAAAATATACTATTTTGCGTCTGTGTATTTTTATTTTAGAGGACATTGTCCCAGTTAGTGAGGCTAATGGACTCTCTAAACTGAAGTTCAGCGTTTTTGT
Source organism: Bufo bufo (assembly GCF_905171765.1). NCBI lineage: Eukaryota > Metazoa > Chordata > Amphibia > Anura > Bufonidae > Bufo > Bufo bufo. The sequence goes on from NC_053397.1 coordinate 171,968,256, forward strand.
GCCTCCCTGACGAAACACCTTATTGAATGACAATTGGAAGGTTATTATATTATGGTCACTATTTCCCAGGTGTCCCCAAACCTGCACATCTGTTGTTCTGTCAGGTCTATTGGTTAATACTAAGTCCAGTATGGCCGTCCCTCTAGTCTTGTCCAGTACCAGTTGGGAAACAACATTGGGGGAGTTTTATAATCTCCCTTAGTCTGAAAAGAGGTGTTAAAAAGTAGCAAACTATGCATTTTATTCCCCACACACACACACCTTATGATGAGCTGTGCGCTTTTTGATAAATCTTCCCCATTTTCTTTAGTTATTAACAAGAACCTATTTCCTTTATGAGAACCACAGGTTTCAGTTTTCCCATCTATATCTAGGTAGTTGAAGTCACCCATAATAACAACATCCATATTATTTGACTCCTCTTCTATTTTCCCTTAGTAGTAGATGGGGGTCTGATCTGAGGATGAAATGGGGGGCTGATATGAGGTGTGGTATCTGTCTGATATGGGGTCTAATCGGAGGGTCTGATATGGGGGTCTGATCTGAGGATCTGACATGGGGGTCTGATTTAAAGTCTGATATGGGGGTTTGATTTGAGGTCTGATACTGGGGTCTGATCTGATACAGAGGTCTTAGCTGAAGATCTGATATGGAGGTCTAATGTGGGGTCTAATTTGAGGTCTGATATGGGGGGCTGATTTGAGGTTTGATATGGGAGATTGATTTAAGGTATGATATGGGGGTCTTATTTGAAGTGTGATATTGGAGTCTGATTTGAGCTCTGATATGGAGGTCTGATCTGAGGATCTGATATGGGGGTCTGATCTAAAGATTTGAAATGGGGGTCTAATTTGAGGTCTGATATGGAGGTCAGATCTGAGGATCTGATATGGGGGTCTGATCTGAAAGGTAAGGGGGTATTTTCTTATTGGCGCACAATATAAAGAGATATTATTTTGTACTTGAGCGTATTATAAGGGGGATTTTTTGTACTGGTGCATAATATAAGGGGGTAATTTTTGTACTGGCGCACATTATAAGGGGGTAATTTTTGTACTGGCGCACATTATAAGGGGGTACTTTTTGTACTGGTGCACATTATAAGAAAGCATTTTTTTGTACTGGCACACATTATAAGGGGGAATTTTTCTACTGGCACACATTACAAGACAAGTATTGCTTCTGTGGGACTATGGGGAACATGATTACTAGTATGGGTGTAATAGGGGCATTATTACTACTGGGGGCACTGCTAACACTATGCACTCTAGGAGATAATTATCTCTATTGGTGGGACTTTGAGGAGCTCTATTACTGTGTGTGTGGGGGGGGGGGGGACACCCTGGCACAGTATCAGATTAGCACAATTATTTTGGGGGGCATTATGTTTACACTATTTGTTGGGCAGTTATTTTTTACGGCACTGTGTGGCAATAATTATTGAAGGGGGCGCTATCTGTGTGGTACTAATATTTTCAAGGGGATTTTCTGTTTCTGCAATATAGTATTGGGGAGCATAGCGGATAAAACATGGGGTGTTGAGAAGGTAAAATGATGAAGGGAAATTATGATGTCTGTTTTTCAAACTCTGCAGAGACAAGAGATACCTGAATGAAATCATCATAGCGGTCTGGTCTGAATGGAGAATATTAGGAAAAAGAATGTCTACATCAGAGGAGACGTCACTGGATGTAAGAGGTATTGGGCACTGTATTATCCTTTTGTAGCACTGTATGTTATGTTTTCCAAGCATGTTGGAGTCTGTTTAGAAAGGATCGCCAAAATCGGAGAGGGGGAGGGGTCTGCCTTTATGTAAAGTCCTGTCTAAAGCCCACACTCCGGGAAGATATAAGTGAGGGACATGAACATGTGGAGTCACTGTGGGTAGAAATACATGGAGGCAAAAACAATAATAAATTACTAATAGGAGTTTATTATAAACCACCTAATATACCAGAGTCCACAGAAAATCTACTACTAAACAAGATAGACGAGGCGGTAAGTTTAACATCTGTCATTGGTAAACTGTTTGAAGGTTTTCTAAGAGATGCTATCTTGGAGTACCTCAATGAAAATAAGCAAATAACGCCATATCAGCATGGCTTCATGAGGGATCGGTCATGTCAAACTAATTTAATCAGTTTCTATGAGGAGATAAGTTTTAGACTTGACAACGGCGAATCAATGGATGTGTCAAAGCATTTGACACTGTACCACATAAAAGGTTAGTATATAAAATGAGAATGCTTGGACTGAGAGAAAATGTCTGTATGTGGGTGAGTAACTGGCTCAGTAATAGAAAACAGAGGGTGGTTATTAATGGTACACACTCAGATTGGGTCACTGTCACTAGTGGGGTACCTCAGGGGTCAGTATTGGGCCCTATTCTCTTCAATATATTTATTAATGATCTTGTAGAAGGCTTGCACAGTAAAATCTCAATTATTGCAGATGACACTAAACTGTTTAACCACTTCCCATCTGGGCCCTTTGCCCCCTTCCTGACCAGGCCAAATTTGGCAAAACTGACATATCTCACTTTATGTGGTAATAACTTTGGAACGCCTTTATTTATCCAAGTCATTCAGAGATTGTTTTCTCGTGACACATTGTACTTCATGATAGTCATAAATTTGAGTCAAAATATTTCACCTTTATTTATGAAAAAATCCCAAATTTACCCAAAAATTTAAAAAAATCGCAATTTTCTAAATTTCAATTTCTCTGCTTTTAAAACAGAAAGTGATACCTCATAAAATATTTATTATTTAACATTCCCCATATGTCTACTTTATGTTGGCATCATTTTGGAAATGTCATTTTATCTTTCTAGGACGTTAGAAGGCTTAGAAGTTTAGAAGCAATTCTTCAAATTTTTAAGAAAATTGCCAAAACCCACTTTATAAGGACCAGTTCAGGTCTGAAGTCACTTTGTGGGGCCTACATAGTGGATACCCCCATAAATGACCCCATTGTAGAAACTACACCCCTCAAGGTATTCAAAACCGATTTTACAAACTTTGTTAACCCTTTAGGCGTTCCACAAGAATTAAAGGAAAATGGAGATCAAATTTTTAAATTTCACTTTTTTGGCAGATTTTCCATTTTAATCAATTTTTTTCTCTAACACATCGATGGTTAACAGCCAAACAAAACTCAATATTTATTACCCAGATTCTGCGGTTTACAGAAACACCCCACATGTGGTCGTAAACTGCTGTATGGGCACACGGCAGGGCGCAGAAGGAAAGGAACTCCACATGGTTTTTAGATGCCATGTCCCATTTGAAGCCCCCTGATGCACCCTTACAGTAGAAACTCCCAAGAAGTGACCCCATTTTGGAAACTAGGGGATAAGGTGCCATTTTTTTTAGTACTATTTTTGGGTACATATGATTTTTTGATCATTCAATATAACACTTTATGGGGCAAGGTGACCAAAAAATTGGTTGTTTTAGCACAGTTTCTTTTTATTTATTTTTACAGCGTTCACCTTAGGGGTTCAGTCAAGTGACATTTTTATAGAGCAGATTGTTACGGACGTGGCGATACCTAATATGTATACTTTTTCTCATTTATTAAAGTTTTACACAATAATAGCATTTTTGAAACCAAAAAATTATGTTTTAATGTGTCCATGTTCTGAGAGCTATAGTTTTTTTTATTTTTTGAGAGATTTTCTTATGTAGGGGCTCATTTTTTGCGGGATGAGGTGACGGTTTTATTGGTACCATTTTGTGGGACATACGCGTTTTTGATCACTTGGTGTTGCACCTTTTGTGATGCAAGGTGACAAAAATTGCTTGTTTTGACACAGTTTTTTTTTTTTACGGTGTTCACCCGAGGGGTTAGGTCATGTGATATTTTTATAGAGCTGGTTTTTACGGACGCGGCAATACTAAATATGTCTATTTTATTTTATTTTTTCTATTTTTAAATTTTTCTTTTATTCCTAACTTGGGAACTTTTTTTTTTTTTACATGTGAAACTTTATTTTATTTTTTCAACCCTTTATTTTTTTTATTTTTTTTTTACACTTTTCATCCCCCATAAGGTCCTACAAGACCTCTGGGGGACATTTGCTTCACTTTTTCTTTTTTTTTTCACAGTTGATTTCTCCTGTAACTGGGGCTGAGATAGTAGCCCCAGTTACAGGACAAATGCACCCCTATAGAGGCTGTACAGCAGCAATCCTGTGCTGTACAGCCTCACAGCAGGGCTGATCGAGGTCTCTGAGAGACCTCACACAGCCCCTGCACACTCCGGTCACGGCGGTCACATGCACATGCTCTGCAGACACAGCGCTCGGTGAGCGCTGTGTCTGCAGCGATCGTGAAGGCAGGGACACCTGGGCACTGTCCCTGCCTTGTCTTAGGGTTGCCCTGCTGTCACTGACAGCGGGCAACCCGATCAGCAGCTGCACGATTAGCGTGCAGCTGCTATTTCTGACAGGACGTTTTAAAACGTGCTGTCAGAAATAGACGTCCACCCATAGGACGTTTATATCCTATGGGCGGACGTGAGGCGGTTAAAGTAATTGACAAGGAAGAGGACAATATACGGCTACAGAGGGATCTGGATAGATTGGAGGCTACTGGATAACACTGACATGGAAAAGGACCTAGGAATTTTAGTGAACAGTGTCAGGCAGCTGCTGCCAAGGCCAATAAGATAATGGGTTGCATCAAAAGAGGCATAGATGCCCATGATGAGAACATAGTCCTACCACTTTGCAAAAAACTAGTCAGACCACACATGGAGTACTGTGTACAGTTCTGGGCTCCTGTGAACAAGGTAGACATAGCAGAGCTGGAGAGGGTACAGAGGAGGGCAACTAAAGTAATACTTGTAATGGGGGCACTACAGTACCCTGAAAGATTATTAACATTAGGGTTATTCACTTTAGAAAAAAGACGACTGAGGGGAGATCTAATTACTATGTATAAACATATCAGGGGTCAGTACAGAGATCTATCCCATCATCTATTTATCCCCAGGACTGTGACTGTGACGAGGGGACATCCTCTGCGTTTGGAGGAAAGAAGGTTTGTACACAAACATAGAAGAGGATTCTTTACGGTAAGAGCAGTGAGACTTTGGAACTCTCTGCCTGAGGAGGTGGTGATGGTGAGTACAATAAAGGAATTCAAGAGGGGCCTGGATGTATTTCTGGAGTGTAATAATATTACAGGCTATAGCTAAAAGAGATGGTGCGTTGAACCAGGGAGTTATTCTGATTGCCTAATTGGAGTCGGGAAGGAATTTTTTTCCCCTTAAGTGGGGAAAATTGGTTTCTTCCTCACAGTTTTTTTTTTTTGCCTTCCTCTAGATCAACTTGCAGGATAACAGGCCGAACTGGATGGACAAATGTCTTTTTTCGGCCTTATATACTATGTTACTATGTCTTTAACAGTATGGCAGGAGGAAAGGGGTTAGGTTGAGAATTTGGCATGAGGAGGGGGGTTGGCATTTAAATTATTACCTCAGGAAGCAGAAAGGCTAGGTGCACCCCTGCCCCTTGCCATAGCCAAGCAGGGAGGGGGAGCCCAAGCTAAACTCTTGCACCAAGGCCAATGAGCCGTTAGCTACGCCCCTGTCTGATAGTATTTTATTATTGGTTTTTAAACAATTTATTTCTACCCACAGTGACTCCACGTGTTTATTTCCCTCACTTATATCTTCCCTTATTGTGGCGTATTAACATGTCATACAGTATAAAATAAATACTCTTTGTAAATCAAATATAAATTCGTATTTACCTCAAAATGACACTTGGAAAAATAAAACACGAGTCCACATTTACAAATGTAAACAGCGTAAACTTAAGACAGGAAATCTGAAAATGTGCCAGGTTTATCACAGTGGTTCACACTGTATGATAAATCTGGCACATCTTTAGACACAGAGGGGTAGATTTAATAATCAAAATGTGCCAGAATTCTGGTAGCAAAAAGCTGACAACCACATTTATTAAGGGGTTTAGACACTTTGGGGAACATTTATTCTATGTAGGTCTGTTTTTTTGCCGTATTTTGTTGCATCAATTGTATCCAAAATTTTGCAACATTTATCTACTGATGCCTTTGCTACTTTTCCTACTTTTTTTAGTGGTCTATGTTTTAGGACATGTTTTCAGTTTATATGTGTTTGAATTTGGGGGGTACTATCTCTCCTTGGGGAGAGCACCTTAATCGGCGTGAGGAGACTTATAGGCCATTCATGCTCCTCTGGAATTCTGTGAAGGAAGGGATGCAAATGAGCTCTTAACAAGCTCTGCCTATGATGCCACCAGATGTAAGGCAGCTATCCTATAAGTCAATGTTCAACCCTTTAACTAGGCCTTAAGACATGGCTTGGGTAGTAAACAAGCGTTCTCTCCATGAAGAGATAGTACCCCCCAAATCCTGACTTAGGCCTCTCAGCCAGTTAAGCCAGTACTCTCTGCTCTGCACTGATGAGGGGCAATCACCTCGAAACAGATGTCTGCAGATGGGGTGATGGCTTGTTTATTATTCAAGTTATGTCTCAATGTCTAGTTAAAGGGTTGAACATTGACTTATAGGATAGCTGCCTTACATCTGGTGGCATTAGAGGCAGAGCTTGTTACGAGCTCATTTGCATCTCTTTCTTCTTTGATGTGTTTGAAGGCACATTTACTATTTGCAACATTTGTAAAAGTCACAAAAAAGTCGCATCTCCACTTTTATATTTAAATAGCGGGTGTGGGAACGATTCATTTGCATTGTATCTTTTAAATGACAATGGCTTGATCTGTTAAACACCAGATCCCTATAGCACAACTGTGGATGGGCTTGGTATGTATTGTGTTTCCAAATTCAATTCACAAAAGGAGTTCCTAAAATGAGCTTTTCCACCAGCTATAATGCATAGGGGTTTAAAGCATAGGCATAACTATAGCCATAGCAGCCACATCACTTGCTATGGGGCCCAGAGTTTGAAGGGGGGGTCCATCAGGTGCGAGAACATTGTACATTTTGTGGTGAATAACAATATGTAGGCTTTTTGTTATAATGTTGGTTTTCTGACATATGGTGCTATTATACATGCTACATGCATTTAATTATTGCATCTTATGGTACTGTTTTAAAGGGAACCTGTCATCAACTTTATGCTGACCTCACTGAGGGCAGTATAAAGTACTGACAGAAATGCTGATGTCAGCGTTGTGTCACTCATGAGCTAATAGTAAGTGGTTGCTGAGAACCAGCATCATAATCATTGCAGCACAGGCCTTGAAAAGAGTCAAATCTACCTGAGAACAGGCATGGTTATTCATAATCTCCTGTACTCTCAACCATCTGCTGATGATTGGCAGTTCTCTCCTAGAGAGAAAGGGAGAAAACTAGGTAGAAGACGGTCAGTCATCAGCAGGTGGGCAGAGAAAGCAGGAATTCATGAATAACCAGGACTCTTCTCAGGTGGCCGGGACTCTTTACCAGTAGTGATGGACGAACATCGGCAGGAACGATTCGCGAATGCGCGTTCACGATCAAATATTCACGAACCGCGCGTTCGCGGCGGACCCCATTGACTTTAATGGCAGGCGAACCTAAAAAACTTCAGGTCATATTTGCAGCCATGGACAGTGACATACCAGAGGGGGATCAATGGCAAAAATTCCCACAAAAAATATGTATTTTAATCAGGGGACATTTTTATGCGTCTTAAAGGGAAACTCTCAAAAATGTGCCCTGCGGAGCCTAGAAAATTTATATTTTAGGAGACGAGAGTACAGGCCCCAAAAATTAGGCATTCACCTGACAGAAAAGAACAAGTGATTATGTGGCTGGAGGTACATTAGGCGGTCACTGGATAACAATTTTACTGTAGGCCACTGGAGTGGAGGCCCCAAAAATTAGGCATTCATCTGACAGAAAAGAACAAATGATTATGTTGCTGGAGGTACATTAGGCGGTCACTGGATAACAATTATACTGTAGGCCAGTTGAGTACAGGCCCCAAAAATTAGGCATTCATCTGACAGAAAAGAACAAATGATTATGTGGCTGGAGGTATATTAGGGGGTCACTGGATAACAATTATACTGTAGGCCAGTTGAGTACAGGCCCCAAAAATTAGGCATTCACCTGACAGAAAAGGCCTTTTATGCCGCTGTATATACATAAGACAAGGACCATTCTTTGTTCTGGGTGGTGACGGATATGTGTGGGCTGGCATGAGGAAATTCAATTACACGTGGTCATCACAGGTGTTGAATTCCTCTGAGATCCATGCCTCATTCCTTTCGGACAGGACACTCGACGAGGTTCCATGGCAAATTGTGCCAGCTCTGGCCACAGGTCAAGCCTGCACACCCAGTAGTCCAGGGGTTCCTCGCTTCTCAGAGCGTCCACATCGGCCATTAACCTGATGTAGTCAGACACCTGTCGGTCTAGTCCCTGAGGCTGGATCCGAAGGGCGGCTGTCGATGGGTTGGTTGCAAGAATGATCTCATATCCAAAGTGACCAACACATCTTCAAACCGCCCTCTTCTTGCAGGCGCGGTAGGATTGGTACCCGCACCTGTTTTGCTGTGAGTGGAAATTCCTCTGCCAGCACCCGCAAAAGCAGAATGCAGCATCTCTCGCAGCAAGGCCTGGAAATGCTGCATTCTGACAGCCCTCTGTGATGCTAGTAACATGTCCGCCATTTTGTGTTTGTACCGGGGGTCTAAATATGTTGCCAACCAGTACTGGTCCTTGCCCTTTATGCTTTTTATACGGGGTCCCTCTTCAAACACTGGAGCATGAAGGCCCCCATTTGCACTAAATTGGAAGCAATTGAGCGCCCTGGCTCCTGCTCATCGCCCAGGAGAATGTCATCCTCAGTCTCATCCCCCCAGCCACAGACAACATCAGGGATCCCCAAATAGTTTAAAGTCCCCCTCAAAGCCTGCTCTTCTTGCTCCTCCCCCAGCCACCATCCTCCTCTGACTCCTTTTTAGACTCCTGCTGACTTGTCTCAGATGGAGTAGCCCCCCTGGGAATTCATTCAGCATTGCGACTTCCTCATCTTCCAGCTCCTGCTCCTCGACGGCTTGATCAATGACACAACGCAATGCACGCTTCAGAAAGAAGGTGTAAGGTACGATGTCACTGATGGTGCCCTGGCTGCGACTGACCAGTTTGGTTATCTCATCAAATGGCCGCAGAAGTCTGAATGCGTCGCGCATGAGCAGCCACTGGGTTCGTATAGGTAGTCATTAACGGCACGTTGCTGCTGGAGCAGCCTATCAAGCAAATACAAGGTAGTGTTCCAGCGCGTCAGGCTGCCACAAATCAGACGTCTGACGGGCGGGTTGTGTCGCCGCTGAACGTCAGCAAGGCGAGCCTGGCCTGTAAGATCTTCTAAAATGGCCAGAGATTTTCCTGGCCTGCCGCAAGACATCCTGGACCCCGGGGTATTTGGCAATGAATCGCTGCACGACTAAGTTTAGGACGTGTGCCATGCACGGCACATGTGTCATTTTGCCCTGTTTCAGCGCACTCAGCAGATTGGCACAGTTGTCGCATACCACTTTACCAACTGTCAAATTGAGCGGGGTTAGCCACTGATTGGCCTGTGACCGCAGAGCTGAAAGCAGTGCAAGGACCGGTGTGGCTCTTGGCTTCCAGGCACAACAGCCACAGCACAGCATGGCAACGTCTCACCTGGCATGTCGAATAGGTTCTGGGGAGCTTGGGGGCTGCAGCTGAAGAGGCGGTAGCAGTGGAAAAGGAGGAGTCAGCCGAGGAGGGGACAGAGGATGGAGTAGGAGGAGGAGAAGAAGAGGCAGGCCTGCATGCAATCCGTCACAGTAACACCAAATCCACACGGGTTCCACGGGTTACATGCTTGACGGCCATCAGAAGTTATGTACCTTTCCTAACCCGTGTTTGCTAGACCATGTGTCTGTGGTCAGATGTATCTTGGCACCGAAACTGTGTCCCATAGATATATTCACTTGCCGCTGAACGTGGCCATATAGCTCTGGGATGCCCTTCTGGGAAAAATATTTCCTTCCGGGGACCTTCCATTGTAGTGTGCCAATGGCCACAGATTTTCTGATGGCCTCTGAGTCCACCAGTTTATATGGCAGTAGTTGGCGGACTAGCAGTTCCGACAAGCCATCGGTCAGCCGTTGGGCAAGAGGGTTATCCAGCATCATCAAATTTTTACGCTCAAACATTTGGGCCACGGAAGCCTGCCTTCTGCCAGATGAACACGACGACGGCACGATGGAAGGTGGAGTGGAGGACAAATGGGAGGAGAGAGGAGAAGGAGAAGGAGAGGAGGTAGGACATGGAGCTCCAGGAGTGTGGCTTTGAGGGTTCTGATGGAGTTGCTCCCACTGGGCTCGGTAATGGGAGGCCAGGTGCCTTCTTAAGATGGTCATCCCTAGGTGAGTGTTGGGCTTACCGCGACTGATGCATTGACCGCACAGGCTGCAGATGGCAACACTATTGTCTGCAGCTGACACATTAAAAAAAGCCCACACTGCGGAGCCATGTGCCGGCATCCGAGAGCGCAAGATGTGACCGTGCATGGTGGATGGCTCGCTCCAGATACATTTGCAGTCTGCTTTTTACCTCCTGTGCACTGCAAGTTCTGCCTGCTTCTCCTCCTTCTCCTCCCTATCTGCTGCTCCGTCTCTCCCTCTGAACTCCCCTTCTCTTCCTCTCTTGTGGGCACCCACGTGACATCCATCGACATGTCCTAATCGTCACCTTCACCACCACTGACATTAGAGATCTCAGAGTAGGCAGCAACAGCAGGGACCTCCTTGGGCTGATCTGGGTACTGTCGTCAGACCGCTGGGTGGCGGCCGTTGATACCTCCTCTTCCTCCTCTTCCTCATCTGATGCCAAGAATGGCTGCGCATCGGTAAGGTCTGGGAATGGATGGGAAAATAATTCCTCTGACTCGAGTTGAGGGGCTATGGTGGTGGTGGTGTCTTTGGGGGTGCACACAGCAGAGAGTGAGGAGGGTGCAGATACAGAGGATGAGGACGGTGCAGAAGCGGAAGACTGAGTGAGCCACTCAACCAACTCTGGTGCGTCCTTGGACGTAATCGCATGCACCTTCTCCAACTTCCCACTTAGGCTCCGGCCTGGTATCACCTGCCCAACCCCTACCACCCCTGCGGAACGGCCTGCCTCTTCCTCTGCCTGTCATTTTCAAAATGACCCTGTGCCAAAGTCCCTATAGAAGAGCAGTATTTGTGAAAGCAGGTATATCGCAGGCCTCAATCAGTATTTGGTGGAAACAGGTATATCAATCCCCTTAATCAGTATGTTGTGGAAACAGGTGTATCGCAGGCCTCAATCAATATTTAGTGGAAGCAGGTATATCGTACCCCTAAATCTGTATTTTGTGGAATCAGGTATATCGCACTCCTCAATCAGTATTTTGTGGAAGCAGGTATATAGAACCCCTGTAACGGGGTGCCGAAGGCGCACTCAGTCTCCCATCAGCCGCAGACCTGCTGCTTAGCTTCGGGAGCGAGGATCTGTGTTTGACCTCGTTCCCAGGGCGGCTTTGCTAACTGGGAGGCTCCCTGCTCCTAGGTCTGCTTTGAGCGCCGAGCTGATCACTCAGTGCTCGACTGGTCGGTCTGTCGGTGTCACAACCAGACAGCTGAGAAGCTCTGACAGGAGCCTTCCAGATCCTCCTCCTTGAGTTTCTTTGTTTTGGTTTCAGTTCCTCATCTCGTTAGTCTATCTCAGCTGTCATGCAGTTGGACTGATTGCTTCCCTTTAAGTTCCTCCCCATAATGCAGTAGTGTGCGGCTTATACAACTTCCTGGAGTGTGTGTGCATGCTGTTCCTATTTCCCAGTCCTCTGCAAGATAAGTGCTGTTCCTTTATTTGTGATTTTCTGTCTGCTGGATTTCAGGAGACCCTGACTCCCTCCGTGTCTAGTGTAGGGAGCCGGTGGTCGTGTCCCCTCACTATTGTAGGGTCTTCAGGTATTAGATAGCCGAGGTACGTGGATATGCGCCCATCCACCTTTGGGGTGTTCGCATAGGCTGAGCAGTCAGGGAGAGTGGCAGGTCTCATGCAGGGGTCTCCCTTTTGTTCCTTAGTTGTGGATCCAGTGAGTCATTGAATATATTGCATTGTCTTGTTTCCTGTACACCATCCGTGACATTATAAGCCGCCAAAACCGTCTCAAGCATGGATCCGGTTTCACTTTTGGCTGAACGCTTCCAGGGTCTTTCATTGGAGGTAGCTGATCTCCGTAAGACTTTTTCTCAGTTTCAAGTGACCGGTTCAGCTTGCGTTCATGGAGTTTGTTCTGAGCCTAAGATCTCGCTCCCGGATACGTTCTCCGGGGGTAGTGAGTATTTTGTGCGTTTTAGAGAGGCTTGCAAACTCCATTTTCGCCTTCTTCCCCATTCCTCTGGTGATGAGGAACGGAGGGTGGGGATCATTATATCGCTGCTCAGGGGTAATGCTCAGTCCTGGGCCTTTTCGCTGCCGGAGGGGGCACGGCCCCTCCGTTCAGTGGATGAATTCTTTTTAGCCCTGGGTCAGATATATGATGATCCGGATCGTATTGCTCTGGCTGAGTCTAGACTACGTCTGTTATGCCAGGGTAAACAATCCGCAGAGATATACTGCTCAGAATTTCGGAGATGGGCAGCTGTTACTGGTAGGAATGATGCTGCACTCCGAAGTCAATTTTGCCATGGTCTTTCAGAGGGATTGAAAGATGCATTTGCCTTTCATGAGAGACCTACCTCCTTGGATTCTGCTATGTCTCAGGCCGTTCGTATTGACAGGCGTCTTAGAGAGAGAGGAGAGATCTCTCCTTCCTGTCATACTCAGTCCCGGGACAGTGCAGCGGTCTCATTCTGTGCGCAGGGGTCTCAGTCGCTGTCAGCCCCTTCTGAGCAGGAGCCCATGCAGCTGGGGTTGATTGCCTCTGACAATAGAAGATTCAGCCCGCATGGGAGGGTTTGTTTTTGTTGTGGAGGTATAAATCATTTGGCAAATGTTTGTCCCTCTAGGAGATTCAGGCAGTCTTCTGGGAGTAATAAAGAAACAAAAAGGAAAAAATCTTTTAAAAATGTTCCGTCTGTTACTATTGGCAGGGTTGAGGCGGAAATTGAAGGTTTTCCGTTTGCTTGTAGTTCCCGTTTTGTCCTGCCTGCTAGGGTGGCGCTAGAGAGCAAGAGCATTTTTTGTGGATAGTGGAGCAGCTGTTAATCTCATTGATAATCAATTTGCAATAACTCATGGTTTCCAGGTATGCACTTTGGGAAAGGATATTCCTGTTTTTGCTATTGATTCCGCTCCACTTTCTCAGAAATCATTAAAGGGCATAGTTCACAATATCCGTTTAATTGTGAGTGATGCTCATGTTGAGGATGTGTCTTGTTTCGTCCTTAGCGGTTTGCCTACTCCTCTAGTGTTGGGGCTACCCTGGCTCACTAAACATAACCCCACCATTGATTGGCAAGCGAGGCAAATAAATGGTTGGAGTGACTTTTGCAGAGAGAATTGCCTCATGACATCTGTTTCTGAGGTTTCTACTAAGACTGTACCACCTTTCCTCTCTGAATTTTCGGATGTCTTCTCTGAGAGTGGAGTTCAGGATTTGCCTCCGCACAGGGAGTACGATTGCCCTATTAATCTCATCCCAGGCGCCAAGCTGCCTAAATCTCATTTATACAATCTTTCCCAACCTGAGAGGGTCGCTATGCGTGCTTATATCTCTGAGAGTCTGAGAAAAGGACACATACGACCCTCGAAGTCACCTGTTGCCGCTGTTTTTTTCTTTGTTAAGAAAAAAGATGGTTCTTTAAGACCTTGTCTGTATTTCAGGGAGCTGAACAGTATCACTATTCGTGACCCTTATCCGCTTCCTCTGATCCCGGACCTGTTTAACCAGGTTGTTGGGGCTAAAGTCTTTTCCAAATTAGACCTAAGAGGGGCATACAACCTGGTCAGGGTCAGAGAAGGAGACGAATGGAAGACGGCTTTCAATACCCCTGAGGGCCATTTTGAGAATTTGGTTATGCCTTTTGGTTTGATGAATGCCCCAGCCGTTTTTCAGCATTTCGTGAACAGCATTTTTTATCATTTAATGGGAAAATTTGTATTAGTATATTTGGATGACATTTTGATTTTTTCTCCTGATTTCAAGACTCATAAGGAACACTTACGTCAGGTCTTGCTCATCCTGTGGGAGAATAAATTATACGTGAAACTGGAAAAATGTGTGTTTGCGGTTCCAGAAATTCAATTTCTGGGGTTTCTTCTCTCCGCTTCTGGTTTTCGCATGGACCCCGAGAAGGTCCGCGCTGTGCTTGAGTGGGAGCTTCCTGAGAATCAGAAGGCGCTGATGCGTTTTTTGGGCTTTGCCAATTATTACAGGAAATTTATTTAGAATTATTCCTCTGTTGTTAAACCACTCACTGATATGACCAGAAAGGGGGTAGATTTTTCTTCCTGGTCGGTAGAGGCGCGTAAGGCCTTTTCTAATATCAAGGAGAGTTTTGCTTCCGCTCCCGTCCTGGTACAACCTGATATTTCGTTACCCTTCATAGTTGAGGTTGATGCTTCTGAGGTAGGGGTGGGTGCGGTCTTGTCTCAGGGTTCCTCTCCTGCCAAATGGCAACCGTGTGCCTTTTTCTCGAAGAAACTCTCCTCCGCAGAGAGAAATTATGATGTAGGAGATAGGGAATGGTTGGCCATCAAGTTGGCTTTTGAGGAATGGCGCCATTGGCTAGAGGGAGCCAGACACCCTATTACCGTGTTTACTGACCATAAAAATCTGGCCTACTTGGAGTCAGCCAAGCATCTGAACCCGAGACAGGCCAGATGGTCTTTGTTCTTTTCAAGGTTTAATTTTGTTGTCACGTTCCGCCCTGGGGTTAAGAATGTGAAGGCAGATGCCCTGTCACGTTGTTTTCCGGGAGGTGGGAATTTTGAAGACCCGGGTCCCATTTTGGCTGAAGGTGTGGTGGTCTCTGCTCTTTTTCCTGAATTGGAGGCAGAGGTGCAGGCAGCCCAGTCAGAGGCTCCTGATCTTTGTCCTCCTGGGAGGTTGTTTGTGTCTCTCGCTTTGAGACACAAGATTTTTACGGAACACCACGATACGGTCCTTGCTGGGCACCCGGGGGCAAGAGCCACACTGGATCTCATCGCTCTGAGATTCTGGTGGCCTGCGCTTCGTAAGTCAGTTGAGGGTTTTGTGGCAGCTTGCGAGACTTGCGCTCGTGCCAAAGTCCCTCATTCACGGCCATCAGGTCCTCTCCTTCCCTTACCCATTCCTTCCCGTCCTTGGACACATCTGTCCATGGACTTCATAACGGAATTGCCTCGTTCCTCGGGGAAGACTGTGATTCTGGTGGTGGTGGACCGTTTTAGCAAAATGGTGCATTTCATCCCTTTTCCTGGTTTGCCCAATGCTAAGACGCTGGCGCAGGCATTTATTGACCACATTGTCAAATTGCATGGTATTCCTTCAGACATAGTCTCTGATAGGGGCACGCAGTTTGTTTCCAGATTCTGGAAGGCTTTCTGTTCTCGCTTGGGGGTTCGGTTGTCATTCTCTTCTGCTTTCCACCCGCAGTCGAATGGCCAGACAGAGCGCGTCAATCAGAATCTGGAGACATATCTGCGCTGTTTTGTGGCGGAGAATCAGGAGGATTGGTGTTATTTTTTGTCCCTTGCTGAGTTTGCTTTAAATAACCGTCGTCAGGAGTCCTCTGATAAGTCACCATTTTTTGGTGCATATGGGTTTCATCCGCAGTTTGGGACTTTCTCGGGAGAGGGGTCTTCTGGTTTACCTGATGAGGACAGATTCTCCTCGTCTTTGTCATCTATTTGGCAAAAGATTCAGGATAATCTAAAGAGCATGAGTGAGAGATATAAGCGTGTGGCGGATAAGAGAGGAAGTTGGGTCCTAGGTTTATTGGGCCTTACAAGATCCTGTCTGTCATCAATCCTGTTGCCTACCGTCTTGATCTTCCTCAGACTTGGAAGATCCATAATGTTTTTCATAAGTCCTTATTGAAACCTTATGTTCAACCTATTGTACCCTCGCCTTTGCCTCCTCCTCCGATTATGGTTGATGGAAATCTTGAATTTCAGGTCTCTAGGATTGTGGATTCTCGTCTTGTCCGCGGTTCCCTCCAGTACCTCGTTCATTGGGAGGGAGTTATGGTCCTGAGGAGAGGATGTGGGTCCCAGTGACGGACATTAAGGCCACTCGTCTCATCAGGGCTTTCCATAGGTCCCATCCTGAGAAGGTGGGCTCTGAGTGTCCGGAGTCCACTCGTAGAGGGAGGGGTACTGTCACAACCAGACAGCTGAGAAGCTCTGACAGGAGCCTTCCAGATCCTCCTCCTTGAGTTTCTTTGTTTTGGTTTCAGTTCCTCATCTCGTTAGTCTATCTCAGCTGTCATGCAGTTGGACTGATTGCTTCCCTTTAAGTTCCTCCCCATAATGCAGTAGTGTGTGGCTTATACAACTTCCTGGAGTGTGTGTGCATGCTGTTCCTATTTCCCAGTCCTCTGCAAGATAAGTGCTGTTCCTTTATTTGTGATTTTCTGTTTGCTGGATTTCAGGAGACCCTGACTCCCTCCGTGTCTAGTGTAGGGAGTCGGTGGTCGTGTCCCCTCACTATTGTAGGGTCTTCGGGTATTAGATAGCCGAGGTACGTGGATATGCGCCCATCCACCTTTGGGGTGTTCGCATAGGCTGAGCAGTCAGGGAGAGTGGCAGGTCTCATGCAGGGGTCTCCCTGTTGTTCCTTAGTTGTGGATCCAGTGAGTCATTGAATATATTGCATTGTCTTGTTTCCTGTACACCATCCGTGGCAGTCGGTCATGTGATGCTGGCCACGTCACATGACCCTCACTCCCCACTATAAATACAGGCAGCCTGCTGGCCACAGGTTGCCTGTTAATTTAGGTTCCTGGCGTTTGTTGGATACCTGTATACTTACCTGATCCTGTTCCCTGACGATCCTTTGCCTGCTCCTCCTTTACTGCGCATCCCTCCTGGTATTTTGACCTCGGCTTCCACCTGACTATTCTTTGTGGACTCCTTTGGTACTTCTCGACTCTCCTGGTATTTATGACCCCGGCTTCTCCTGACCATTCTTTGCTTATCCCTCTGTACTGCGTTGTCCTCTTAGTTTTGACCCGGTCCGTTCACTATCCGTTATTTGTCTTGTCTGTCCTTCCCGCACGTATCCTAAGTTAGGGACTGCCGTCCAGTTGTCCCCTGTCATCAGGACTCGTGAGGCAAGTAGGCAGGGCCAGGGGTGAGGGTGGAGCGCAGTGGTCACTATCCTCCCCCCTGTGTGTGTGTGTGTGTGTACGTGACCGTTACAACCCCTTAATCAATATTTGGTGGAAGCAGGTATATCAAACTCCTTAATCAGTATTTTGTGGAAGCAGGTATATTGCACCCCTCGATCAGTATTTTGTGGAAGCAGGTATCTCGCAGGCCTCAATCAGTATTTGGTGCAAGCAGGTATATCAATCCCCTTAATCAGTATTTTGTGGAAGCAGGTATATAAAAACCCCTTAATCAGTATTTTGTGGAAGCAGGTATATTGCACCCCTCAATCTGTATTTTGTGGAAGCAGGTATATAGAACCCCTTAATCAGTATTTTGTGGAAGCAGGTATATCGCACCCCTCAATCAGTATTTTGTGGAAGCAGGTATATAGAACCCATTAATCAATATTTGGTGGAAGCAGGTAAATCGCACCACTCAATCTGTATTTTGTGGAGGCAGGTATATAGAACCCCTTAATCAGTATTTTGTGGAAGCAGGCATATCGCACCCCTCAATCAGTATTTTGTGGAAGCAGGTATATCAAACCCCTTAATCAGTATTTTGTGGAAGCAGGTATATTGCACCCCTCAATCATTTTTTGGGAGGGGGGGCAACAGGTATATCACACTTGTTGCAAATAGCAAATATTGTTCCAATAGCGTTTGTCCCTCTATATACCTGCGGTATCGCAGTAGAACCGCACACAACTGCTGCATAATACAAATGCACTATAATATACTTTCTATGTTAGAAAGTATATTATAAGTATATCACACCCCTCAGTATATCACAACTATCGCTAGTACACCTATACCAGTCCTTAAAAGGAATTTTGTGGCCCTATTAGCTAGCGTTTGGTGTCCCTAACAGTCTGTCCCTGCTTCACAAAGCAACCTCTCCCTACACTGGCAAAACACAGAATGTAAAATGGCTGCCAGATCGGGTTCTGTTACAGGGTGGGTCCATGTGCTGAAACGTCTCAATTGGCTGTCCTGTCCTACCTGATGTGTGTGTCATGGGTCAAAGTTAGGTGCAATGCAAAAGAATATGGCGCCGGTGGACATCACCATATGTTCGCATGTTCGGCGAATCGCAAACGCGCAAAGTTCTCGGCAACCACTTACTCTTAACTTTTAAATGACAAACCGCTGAAATCAACTCACCTCTCTCTACTAAAGTTGATGACAGGTTCCGTTTAATTTTCTTACACTAGGTGGTAGGGGCCCCATCTTATTTTGTTGTGGGCCCCTATGTATTATAGTTATGCCACTGGTTAAAGTTATTGTCAGAAATTATAAATCACCTACATGCGTTCTGAATGATGCTACAAAGCAATAAAAATGCTAGTCCTGTCTTTTTAGTAACCTGTTGCTTCAGGGGATTTGATACAACACTAAAATCTTGTGTGAAAAAGCTATAACAAACCATAACAATAACATTTCAGTTGGTTATTATATCTTCATTACTATTATATTCAAGTTAATAATGATATTGGTAACCTTAGGATACTTGCACACTTTGCAGATTATGTGTGGTTTTTCCGTGTGGAAAAAATGTAGCATAATACAGTACCAGAACATTATACGAGATAACATAAATATCACATACACTCAGATTTCTTCTTCTGTGCAAAAATTGACCTGCAGTGCAGATTTTGAAATCCCCAGCATGTCAATTGTTTGTACAATTTATATTTGTGCATATTTCACCCTATTCTATGGAAGGGAGAGATCTGTGTCAAAACCAAATCAAATCTGCACCAAAAACAAGTAAAACATGTGTTTTTTTGTGTGGAAATCTGGGTGGATTTTCTGTTGATAAACTTGCACCCGTCGCAGGTAACCCTTAGGGCTGTTTCACACAAGCGGATGCCGTGCGTGTTATCCGCAGCGTGAATAACAGCCAATAAGTCGCGAGACACATAGGGCACAACTACACTGCAACATGTGTTGCGTGACATTGAGGTTGCACTAATGTCGCGCGACAATTTTTATTAGGATAGTCTATGGTGTCGCACTGCGACATGTGACATGCTGCGACTGCAACGCGACAATCACAGAAAAATCCATCTTGGATGGATTTTTTGCTACTGCCGTGTTACAGTCGCAGCATGTCACATGTCGCAGTGCGACACCATAGACTAATATTATAAAAATTGTCGCGCAACATTGGTGCGACAAAATGTCGCGCAACACATGTCGTCGTGTAGCCCTAGCCTAATACGTTTCCTGTCTTGATTTTGGATCTTCAGACTGCTCTGTGGAAGATTTATTATTTTTTTCTGGTCTCATAATTGCATAATTTTAGTCTAGTCTTTTGTGCTTAAAGTCAAAAGTCAGGTTTAGGCCTCCTGCACACGACCATAGCTGTTCCGGATCCGCAATACATGGGCACTGTTCCGTGTGCATTCCCCATCACCGATGCGGATCCATTCACTTTAATGGGTCCGCAAATCCGGAGATGCGGAATGGTGCGGAACGGAAGCACGGAACAGAACCCTACGAAAGCACTACGGAGTGCTTCCGTGGTGTTTCGTCCCGTACTTCCGTACTGCAAAAAGTATGTCCTAGTTTTTTGCGGAATGGGCGGATCTCGGACCCATTAAAGTGAATGGATCTGCGATCCACTGCGGCTGCCCAACGGTTGGTGTTCGTGCATTGCGGCCCGCATTTTGCAGGCCACAGCACGGCCACGGGGCGCACACTTAGGCCTCTTGCACACAATTTTTTTTTTTCCGTTTTCGTTCCGTATATGGAACCATTCATTTCAATGGATCCGCAAAAAAACGGAAGGCACTCCGTATGCCTTCCATTTCCGTATTTCCGTTTTTCTGTTCTGTTCAAAGATAGAACATGTCCTATTATTGTCCGCATAACGGACAAGGATAGTACTGTTCTATCAGGGTCCAGCTGCAAAAAACGGAATGCACACGGACGTCATCCGTATTTTTTGCGGATCCGTTTTTTGCGGACCGCAAAATACTGAAAAAGCCATACGGTCGTGTGCAAGAGGCCTTAGGTGTGCACCCCGTGGCCATGCTGCGGCCCGCAAATTGCTGGCTGCAATGCACAAGCATCGACCGTGGGGCAGCCACAGCGGATCGCGGACCCATTCATTTTAATGGGTCCGCGATCCGAAAAACGGCAACGGGCAGCACACGTTCGTGTGCAGGAGGCCTTAATTTGATCAAGGATCCATTTGTTTGTTTTCTTGGATATGCAATTTAGTATGAATGTTTTTTTACCAATAAATACATCAATACCTTTTTGTCCATCTTCTTCATTAGATTTCACATCTACAAGGAAATACAGAAAATGCCTTAGCACGGACCCTTCTAATTTTTGTTAAAGAATACATCATTTTAATTTGAAGATCTTTGAATGGCTATTTTGTGTCACATTTCCACCTGAAATATATTATTGAAGGAAAGTGTCATCAGAAAATTGCCTAACTTGGTCAAATAAAATGTTTCATGTTAAAAAAAATAAAAATTGTTTTGAATTTTTGGTGATTTATATGAACAATTTTTGTTGTCACTATCTATATTTTATAAAAAATCCTAAAATGCTGTAGTTTTCACCCTTCCAGCTAAGCCTCAAGCTGCCTCCATAATCTGGTCTAGAAAATATAATAACATTTACAACCAGAAAATAAAAACAATTTAGTAAAAATAATACAGGTATGTATCACTATCTGGTTTCAAATACATTGTTTTTCATAGCTGAGCCAAGCCAAGAGGTAACTTGAAGTTCCTGGGCCACAATGCAGATCTACAACAGGTCCTGCCACCTACCATTTTCCATTTATAATATGGTGTCTTATTATATGAATTGACTATAGTTATCGATTCTTAGTAAACAAAGGTAATAAGCAGCAATCCAAGAGGAGCACGTGGAGGAATGGTAGTAGCAATTTTGGATCTGGTCACTGTGTTCAGGCTGAACTGGATGAACGTTTGTCTTTTTTCAGCCTAACAAACTATGTTTTAGGGTTTAAAACCAACCATGCAAATTATGGTGCAGTAAATGTCATGTCTTTAAAGGTGGTGCCTGCTCGGGAGCTGAGCGGGCACCATAGTTAGTGGGTGACCGCTGTGTTACATAGCAGGCACCAGTCAGCAGTGTCCGTGATTGGAGACAAAATGGATCACGAACATTTAATCCCTCAGATACCATGACCATTCGGCTAGGGCTACACGACGACATGTGTCGCGCGACATTTTGTCGCAGCAATGTCGCTCAACAATTTTTATAGTGATAGTCTATGGTGTTGCACACTGCGACATGCTGCGACATGACAGTGGCAAAAAACCCATCCAAGATGGATTTTTACGCGACTGTCGCCTCGCAGTTGCAGCATGTCGCAGTGTGCGACACCATAGACTATCACTATAAAAATTGTTGCGCGACATGTTGCAATGTAGTTGTGCCCTATGTGTTGTGCGACACATGTCGTCGTGTAGCTCTAGCCTTAGTGACTAGCATCTGAGGGGTCATTTACCGGGAGCAGACTGCAAACAAACAGCCCCCCATGTCAGCATTGTGGGAGTTGTTCAGTTGCTATGGCAGCTGGGAGCCTTGTGAAGGTTTCCTGGCCTAATATAGCAAAGTTCCTATTAATAGGAACACAGCCATTTTCAGATAGACTGCAATAGTAATCCATTGCAGTCTACAGTAGAAGAAATCTGACAATTACATGTTCAAGTCCCCTAGGGGGGCTAAACAATAAATCTAAACATTCAAATCACCCCCTCTTTTTCCATTTTACATAGAAATAAAATAAGCAAACAATTAAAAACATTGTTGGTATTACTGAAAATGCCGAATTATGAAAATATAAAAGTATTATCCCATACTGTGAATACCGTAATGGAAAAATATTAAAATGGCTGAATTGCTGTTTTTTTTTAGTTGTTTTGCCTCCCTGAAAAAAAGTTATCAAAAAGTCATACATACCCTAAAATGCTATCAACAAAAACTACAGATCACTTCAAAAAAATAGCCCTTAGGCTACTTTCATACTTGCGTTTTTCTTTTCCGGCATAGAGTTCCGTCACAGGGGCTCAATACCAGAAAAGAACTGATCAGTTTTATCCCCATGCATTCTGAATGGAGAGTAATCCGTTCAGGATGCATCAGGATGTCTTCAGTTCAGTCGTTTTGACTGATCAGGCAAAAGAGAAAACCGCAGCATGCTACGGTTTTATCTCCGGCGAAAAAAACTGAAGACTTGCCTGAATGCCGGATCCAGCATTTTTTCCCATAGGAATGTATTAGTGCCGGATTCGGCATTCAGAATACCGGAATACTGGATCCGTCCTTCCGGTCTGCGCATGCGCAGACTGAAAAAAAGGTAAAAAAAAAGAAATGCCGGATCCGTTTTTGCCGGATGACACCGGAAAGACGGATCCGGCATTTCAATGCATTTTTTCGACTGATCAGGCATTTTTAAAGGGTTTCTATCACTTCGTTTCACCTATTTAGCTTTCAGACACTAGCGATCCGCTAGTTTCTGCTTTATCTAACCATCCTAATATAAGAGCTTATTGTCCTGCCGTTTAGCTAAAAAAATAACTTATATAGATATGCAAATGAGCCTCTAGGTGCTATGGGGGCGTGATTAGCACCTAGAGGCTCCGTCTACCTTCATAAACTGCCGCCGCCCAGCGCGTCCCTCCAGCCCGCCCATCTCCTCCGGAATGCGATGCTCCTCGTATTCGGCGCATGCGCAGTGAATGTCTGATCGCTTCCCTGCTCAGACATCTCCACTGCGCCTGCGCCGATGACGTCATAGTGCTCCGAGGAACAGGCGCAGTGGAGATGTCTGAGCAGGGAAGCGGTCAGACATTCACTGCGCATGCGCCGAATACAGATGCGCACAAGGAGCATCGCATTCCGGAGGAGATTGGCGGGCTGGAGGGACGTGCTGGGCGGCGGCAGTTTGTTAAGGTAGACGGAGCCTCTAGGTGCTAATCACGCCCCCATAGCACCTAGAGGCTCATTTGCATATCTATATAAGTTATTTTTTTAGCTAAACGGCAGGACAATAAGCTCTTATATTAGGATGGTTAGATAAAGCAGACACTAGCGGATCGCTAGTGTCTGAAAGCTAAATAGGTGAAACGAAGTGATAGAAACCCTTTAAGACTGATCAGGATCCTGATCAGTCTTACTAATGCCGACAGTTGGCATACGTTTTGCCTGATCCGGCAGGCAGTTCCGGCGACGGAACTGCTTGCCGGATCTCTCTGCCGCAAGTGTGAAAGTAGCCTTACAGAGCTCCATAGACGGAAATATAAAAATAAGAGTGTCAACATATGACAATGCAAATAAATTATCTTTTCAGAGTTTTTTCTTTTAATTATTAAAACATTGTAAAAACAAAACTCGTTAAACCACGGTACAACAATTGCATTTTTTTTTATTCCACCCCAATAATAATTTTTTCCAGCTTCTGAACACAGTGTATAAAATAATAAATGGCATCATCAGAACGTACTACATGTCCTGCAAAAAAAAAAAAAAAGCACCTATAAGGCTAATTGAATGAAAAAATAAAATAGTTATGGTTTTTGGAAGCCAAAGAGTGAAAAATGAGAATGAAAAAATGAAAACGGTTTACGAGGGGAAGGGGTTAATAAACTGTCAAGTATTATACAGCGAAGATCTTTTCACCATCTTCTAATTATTGTATTTTTCATTTTTTTACTGATACAATAAAATGCCAGCTTTAGGATAATTTATTCCAATAATGTAACTGATGAACCTGTGTGCTGTGTCCTTGGTAACTAGAGTGTTTTTTTTATGTTGATTTCGCTAGATGTTTCTGAAGGTGTCTGCATACTGTGATAGAAGTTATACAAATCTTGAAATGGAAATAGTTCATTGCTGGCGAGAATCTAGTTTCATAGAATGGTATGTATTATTGCCTTATGCCTTTGCCCTACCTTTCACATTCCTTCCTTACCTTACCAGTTTCCTGCAAGAATACTTGACAGGTCATCAGTACTTTGTGTCCTTCGATACTTCTTAAGTAGCTAGATACAGAAACTTTGATTCATTCATGGGTCTACACAACTTTCAGATATTAAGGTAATATTATTTTCTGGAACCTGTGGAGGAATAATATAAGCATGATCAGCCATGTCCATGCGAAATGTATCCTGGCAGGAAACAAACCAATGCATTCAATGATGTAAGCATCAAGCATCTTCCTGCAGTATCTTTATACAGGTCTACAGAGTTAACATAGAGTAAGTAACCACAACACTCAAATTCCCATGCAATAATTCAACTTATTTTATTAGAATTTCCATCAAACACACATGGTGGCCGACACTAGAGTTTCGGTCTGTCCCGGACCTTGGTCACGGCCAAACAGAGCAATGCGTGGCAGGGGGAGTGCTACTGAGTCGAGACCTATCCTTTCCCAAACACTGTAGTACACTGAGTCTCTATACCCTATTGAGGCTAGGCCGTCAATATCAAAATCTTGGATAAGTTCTATGTATCCTAAAATGGTACCAAGGAAAACTACAACCTGTCCCATAAAAATAAGCCCTCTTACAGGTCCATTGATGGAAAAGCAAAAAAAAAGTTTGCACTGACGTACAGTCAGGTCCAAAAATATTGGGACATCAACGCAATTCTAACATTTTTGGCTCTATACACCACCACAATGGATTTGAAATGAAACAAACAAGATGTGCTTTACCTGCAGACTGTCAGCTTTAATTTGAGGGTATTTACATCCAAATCAGGTGAACGGTGTAGGAATTACAACAGTTTGCATATGTGCCTCCCACTTGTTAAGGGACCAAAAGTAATGGGACAGAATAATAATCATAAATCAAACTTTCACTTTTTAATACTTGGTTGCAAATCTTTTGCAGTCAATTACAGCCTGAAGCCTGGAACGCATAGACATCACCAGATGTTGGGTTTCATCCCTAGTGATGCTCTGCCAGGCCTCTACTCCAACTGTCTTCAGTTCCTGCTTGTTCTTGGGGCATTTTCCCTTTAGTTTTGTCTTCAGCAAGTGAAATACATGCTCAATCGGATTCAGGTCAGGTGATTGACTTGGCCATTGCATAACATTCCACTTCTTTCTCTTAAAAAACTCTCTGGTTGCTTTTTCAGTATGCTTTGGGTCATTGTCCATCTGCACTGTGAAGCGCCGTCCAATGAGTTCTGAAGCATTTGGCTGAATATAAGCAGATAATATTGCCTGAAACACTTCAGAATTCATCCTGCTGCTTTTGTCAGCAGTCACATAATCAATAAATGCAAGAGAACCAGTTCCATTGGCAGCCATACATGCCCACGCCATGACACTACCACCACCATGCTTCACTGATGAGGTGGTATGCTTAGGATCATGAGCAGTTCCTTTCCTTCTCCATACTCTTCTCTTCCCATCACTCTGGTACAAGTATATCTTGGTCTCATCTGTCCATAGGATGTTGTTCCAGAACTGTGAAGGCTTTTTTAGATGTCGTTTGGCAATCTCTAATCTGGCCTTCCTGTTTTTGAGGCTCACCAATGGTTTACATCTTGTGGTGAACCCTCTGTATTCACTCTGGTGAAGTCTTCTCTTGGTTGTTGACTTTGACACACATACACCTACCTCCTGGAGAGTGTTCTTGATCTAGACAACTGTTCTGAAGGGTGTTTTCTTCACCAGGGAAATAATTCTTCGGTCATCCTCCACAGTTGTTTTCCGTGGTCTTCCGGGTCTTTTGGTGTTGCTGAGCTCACCGATGCGTTCCTTCTTTTTAACAATGTTTCAAACTGTTGTTTTGGCCAGGCCTAATGTTTTTGCTATCTCTCTGATTGGTTTGTTGTGTTTTTCAGCCTATTGATGGCTTGCTTCACTGATAGTGACAGCTCATTGGATCTCATCTTGAGAGTTGACAGCAACAGATTCCAAATGCAAATAGCACACTTGAAATAAACTCTGGACCTTTTATCTGCTCATTGTAATTTGGATAATGAGGGAATAACACACACCTGGCCATGGAACAGCTGAGAAGCCAATTGTCCCATTACTTTTGGTCCCTCAACAAGTGGGAGGCACATTTGCAAACTGTTGTAATTCCTGCACCGTTCACCTGATTTGGATGTAAATACCCTCAAATTAAAGCTGACAGTCTGCAGATAAAGCACATCTTGTTTGTTTCATTTCAAATCCATTGTAGTGGTGTATAGAGCCAAAAATGTTAGAATTGTGTCGATGTCCCAATATTTATGGACCTGACTGTATTTTAAAAAAAAAGTGCTTTTATTGTTGAACATTGGTAAAAGATTTGGTATTGCCAAGATTGTAATTACCCATAGAATAACATTAAGATGTCACTTACTTTGCAGGTGGGGATGCCATAAAAACCAACTAAAAAAAGAAAACAAAATAAAATGATGGAATTGCTATTTTTTTTCACATCCATATAAAAATGGAATTAAAGTTAATGATCAAATTAAACGTACCGCAAAGTGATGGCACTAGAAAATGCTGCACATGCAGCCACAAAAAATCAACAAAAAAATAAACAGTCATGAACTATGAAAAAAGATAGCTGCCTCCAGAAGGACCAAAAGTGTTGTGTGTTGCTAAACAGTAAGTACTGACATGCTTTTACAGTAAGTTCCGTTTTTATGAAGCCATTAAATGGAATTATCACTTTCTATAGTCACATTGATAGAAATGACATCCAGTAGTTGTCACTTTACGTGACATCCTGACAACCACAACAATTATAAGATTAAATACTGTACTCGTATCTGTCAGTGTTGAAATACATGTTATGCTTGAATACACCTGTGACAAGATGGTCATTCAACTTGATAAAAATCAAGAAAAAAAATAAAATTGAAAAAAAAATGACACTTTAAAAAATAAAATACATTGTATGGCATAAACACACACATATAGTGATATAACCTCACACGGTGTGGTCCCGAAGGGGTTAAAATAGTTTATAAGTCTTCAATCCTTAAGGGCTCATGCACACGAAAGTATTTTCTTTCCGTGTCCGCTAAGTTTTTTTACGCACTGCATGCGGAACCATTCATTTCAAAGGGTCAGCAAAAAAACGGAAGTTACTCCGCGTGAATTCTGTTTCCGTATGTCCGTTCCGCGAAGAATAAAACATGTCCTATTATTGTCCGCATCACGGACAAGGATAGTACTGTTCTATTTGGGGCCAGCTGTTCCGTTACGCAAAATACAGAATGCACACGGACGTCATCCTTATTTGTTGCGGATCCGTTTTTTGCAGACCACAAAATACATACGGTTGTGTGCATGAGGCCTAACTTTGTCACCCAGTCACTCACCACATCCCAAATCAAGTCCTTTGTTGTGTTGCATGGACTTTAATTCACCTGACATTTGAGTGACATGAGGGCCAATGTCATTCTTTTACCATTTTATTTTTAGTCTGTTTTAGGTGAGAATAAAAAATAACACTTTTAGACTGTTCTTTCCCCAAAAAAGCTTTATAACCTTTATTCTTTTTATGTTATTTACTATTCTTTTGAAGCTGAAACCGAACAAGCAGAGTAGAAAGACTGAAGAATAAAAAATGTAATAAGAAGGCAGAAAGCAGCATAATGAATGGTACAGCTCAAAGTAAAAGCCAATTGAAGATTTTGGGCTTGTAGATGCAATACTTCTTCAAAAGAGAGAAATCGCGTAAAAACAATAGTGGCTGTAAAGACATAACTTAACTTTTCTGGTAAAACTGATTATATTATGTGTGGAATTTACCTTTATAAAAAAAAAACTGGTCTTACTAAAAAATGTTGCCAAAAGGAAAGTGCAGATTCCGCATATTTTGTGCATGATGTCATTCTGACGTTGATTTCCAAACCTTTGCTGTTACATTATGCACAGTTGCTTAAACGTGTAGTTCTACCTTTGTGTAACTTGGCCAACAATAGAAATAATAGATAGATATGTTTAATAAAGTGTTAACTATCAGTTGGTGACCCATAGGCTTCTTTTTTGGCCTGTGGCTGACACTTTGAAGCAGTGGATCTGACCTTTAGGCCTCATGCACACGACCGTTTTGTGTTTTGCGGTCCGCATATTTCGGATCCGCAAAACACGGATGGCGTCCGTGTGCGTTCCGCAATTTGCGGAACGGCACGGACAGCCATTGATATAACTGCCTATTCTTGTCCGCATCTTTTGCGGCCCCTTTGAAGTGAATGGGTCCGCATCCAAGCCGCAAAACAACGGTCGTGTGCATGAGGCCTTACACTGAGAGCCATATTGAGGAGTGAGAGGTAATCCCAAGCCACATTCAGCAAGGCAGCGGTGGAGAGGGGTATGGGGGTAGGGACTTCGCTCTTGGTGGGAGAAGCAGTTAGGAATGGGTATGGATAGTGAGTCACCTGGTGGAAAAGAGGGCAGCAGAGACAGAGACACCTTGGGGGAGAGGCAGCAGGGACAGTGAGGCACCTGATGAAGTCAATGCCCCAGCTTGGTGGTAAAGGCAGTACTGGGGTGGAATAGGGAATCATCATAAGGTTGGGCAGGTTGGTTTTAAAGAGAATGTGTCATTTGAAAATTACATATTGTTTAACTCATGTTTTATAGTAAACATATTTAAAATAGTTTT
The DNA here is from genome assembly GCF_905171765.1 of Bufo bufo. NCBI lineage: Eukaryota > Metazoa > Chordata > Amphibia > Anura > Bufonidae > Bufo > Bufo bufo. Next base: position 171,997,176 of record NC_053397.1, read on the forward strand.
GGCGATTCTATTTGAAATTTTCATTAAAAAAAACCATAAAATCCTGCAGTTTTCACACTAGCCGCTATGCCTAATAATAACCTGGTTTGTACAGATCACTTTACTGCAGTTATCTGCTTATCATTACTGACAGGATTAGAATGATAGATATCACCTCTATATAGATGATCCACCATTCACAATAGGTGATATCACAGCTTATCTACTCCCTGCTCTAAAGCATATCTCTAAATGCCGTTAAGAACACTTCAGGCAAGATGGATGCCCCCATAATCATGCTCAGAAAATATATAAAAATCTGCAAACAAAAATACAAACAGATTAGAAAGAAGGGATATTTATTGCTATCTAAAAAAATGTAGTCACACATTCCCTTTAAACCCATAATCTTCCCCTTGTGTACACCTATTCATCTCATATCTCCGAATCTGATTTCTATGCTACACTTTCAAACTGTCCGACATCCCCACTGATCAGCTGTTTCTGGCAGCTTGGACGGGCGCTGCGATGCGGTATGCTGGCACGGCCACTACATAGTGACTTTAGCGCCTTTCTGGATCCAGCTCTGTCTGCCGTGCTGTTTTTGGCACCAGCTGATCGGTGGGGATTCTGGGTGACGGACAGACACCGATCTGATATTGAAGATGGGTCATCTCATCAGCAAATAGACACTGAAAAACCTGATGGTCAGTTCCATAATACCCACATATGTGTGTACATAGAGGTTATATCATCACTAAGCTCTCTGTTATTTGCTTTTCTTGGCTCCTGATTCTTAACTAATTTTAAAATACTTGTAAAAAAAAATCAGGTCATAATTGAATCCAAATAGTAAAAAAAGAGTATATTCACAAAAAATCTGGCGACTTATTTATCCAATGCTCAGCAAGGTTTCAGTCCTTCCATTCTGAAGCTTGAGAACTGTTCCTGAAATGTTGCTGAGCACTGGGTGAATAAGACACTGGAATTTCTTTGTTAATATACCTTGGAATGCTTTTTCTATCATTTGGATTAGGCCTCTTGCACAGGAAAGTTTTTTTTTCCATTTACGTTCCGTTTTTTGCGTTCCGCATACGGGCCGTGTACGGAACCATTCATTTCAATGGATCCGCCCTAAAAAACGGAAGGTACTCTGTATGCCTACCGTTTCCGTATTTCCATTTCGTTCAAAGATAGAACATGTCCTATTATTGTCCGCATAACGGACAAGGATAGGACTGTTCTATCAGACGCCAGCTGTTCCATTCCGCAAAAAACTGAATGCACACGGACGTCATCCGTATTTTTTGAGGATTGCAAAATACTGAAAAAGCCATACGGTCGTATGCAAGAGGCCTTACACTTAGAGCTCTTTCACACAAGCAAGTTTTCTGTCCAGATGCGATGCGTGTAGCGAACTTTTAGCATCCGGACTGAATCCTGACCAATTCAGTTCAATGCGTCTGTACCCATGAGCGTTGTTTTTCACTGATCATCTCTGCATTCAGGAAAAATCGCAGCATGCTCTATATTGTGCGTTTTTCACGCAGCTCTGGCCCCATTGAAGTGAACGGAGCTTGTCTGAAAAACAGACGGCATGCGGATGCACTGTGTTCTTTACTGATGGCTGCTAGATGTTGAGTGTTATTCATTAGTTCACGTTGAGTTTTCCGTTGCCTATTTTGTCCCGTTTCCGCCTCAAAATCAGCTCCAAAAACCACCTCAGAATAGCCTCCTATTCATTTCAATGGGAAGCAGTACTTCTTTTTTTTTTCTTACGTAGAAAAAAGAAGCAGCGTGTCCTATCTTGGGGCAGAATTTCCCGATGAAATGAATGGGAAGCATAAAAAAAACAGCTCCATATGTTTTCTGCTCATTAAGCGGATCCGTGCCAAAAACCACAAGCTGAAAATTCGCTTTTGTATTCAAGTGAACACCCATTGGTTAAAAAAAAGCATCAAAAACTGCACGAAAAACACACTATAAACCATTCCGAGTGGAATTTCAGAGTGGAATTTCATAGGCGGATTTTCCTTTTTTTTTTTTTTGCTCCACGCTGTGTATGCTATAATGTGCTAATTTGCCATCATAAAGTTCTGTAAATAACTATCTGATTAACCTCTGTGACCCCTCCAAGTACGACTTTCTACATTTCCGTACTGAATGCATGCAGAGCACGCTGCTGCCTTTCCCGTTCTGCAGGGTCAAGGTGTTCTGTCTCGCATGCCGCATCCTAACACTTAGGACCACTGTGTGTTAGAGCGACAGGTTGCCATGACGACCGTCCCTGGCAGGAGCTATCAAATGTAAGGCAGTCAGGCACAGAAAGCATCCGTCTGAATTTTCTTTTTTTTTCCCTTTCCTGTAATTTCCTCAAACTCCTGAATTAATGTGACACATTTTATGCAACATCCGCTGAATTCAGAACAAGGTAAAAAAAAATTGCACATTTTTACAGACGGGGTCTGATCCTCCCGGTAGAAACATATGTCTTCATTTTCTGCTATGATATAGGGATTACAGAAATATAAAATCCCATCACTTTCATTAGAATTGCTTGATCAAATGCTATTCCAACAGTGAGACTTGAAGATCTGATCGCACATAAGGAACGGTCCAGATAGGATAAAATGTGATAAAGCTCCAGGAACTTGTGGTTGTCACCGGGTTGACTGATTACTTTAACAACTGCTCCTCATAACGACATGCAAGCCGAGGGAACAGTTGCTCCACAGCTCGGTGACCCCAGTGGCAGCTGCATTTTTAAAGTTGTAAAGTAGCAGATAAAATTCTGTAAAATAGAACGTGCGTTTGGATCAATTCTGCGGGAATTCTGGGGATCTCGTTGAGTTGCCTAGCAACCGCCTGACACTACATGGTACAATTGCAGAAGTGCATCTCTGTACTTTTCGATAACCTACTCATGGGAACCTTCTGCTGTCACTGACAGCCTCGGTCCATTAATGGCAACCCATCTGAAGCATGCAGCAGCCATTACCGCCCACTGCTTTTTACATCTAGCACTAGGATGCCACAATGACATAGGAAGGTAGTCTATGTTGGCAAAGGGAATTGCAAAAATCACTCTTTTTATTCTATATCCAATACAATAGTCGATGCATTATTTATTCTTCTCTTGTCACAGGCCCTGAATAGTTTAAAGGAAATGTCACCAACGGTTAAAACCAAATAGTCTCTTTTTATTTTCTGATTGAAATGATTGATTATTATATTTCTGAACATGATTATGGGGGCGGCCATCTTGCCTGAGCATTTAGAATATAGATATTGACATGGAACATTAAAAATAACATCACAATTATTATTTTTTTAAACATGTTAAACATAAAAATGTGATTTAAACAATGGTTATTTTCTGATGACACATTCCCTTTAAGTTATAGGGGTTGGCTGGTGAAATAATATATATATATATATATATATATATATATTTAAATAACATTATTCACTGATCTGCCACTCTGACGTGGTGAAGACAGATCTCATAGGGCCCCATAACAAAATTTTGTATGGCTTCCCTGCCCTACCCAGTTTCCCAGTACGTGTGCGTCAATCACTCCCAGACAATGCAGAATGCAAAGAATAACATCCCAGTTTTATGATGATTTTTTTTTAAGAAGACATTTTTATTAAAATATTTTAATAAAAAGTTACACTTGGCCTCACCCACGTTAACCAATTTCTATGTCAGAAAAAGTGGGACTTTACTTCATAAATATGGACACTATGGGGGAGATACCAGTCTTGATATCTCCTGCACTGCCGGAGGATGCACCTAATTTATGATCAGGCTCAGGCCTCGTCATTATTTAGATGTATCCTCCAGCAGTTCATGCGCCCAAAAAGAAATCTATGGCAGCTCCGAGCTGCTGTAGATTTGAGGCTTCATTTGCACGTAAATTAAGATAAATTTGTTGCGGCTACTAGCCATGTCCCCTTCCCTCTCCACTGTACTGAAAAGTGGCGAGGGTGGGGTAGAATTGGGAGATGCAACAATTTTTTTAAAAGTTGCAGTTATAACACCACTTTTTAGGTGCATGGGAGATGATAAATCCCCCCATATTTCTCAATGTATTCTACATTTCATGCAGTCAGGGGCGGATTGGCCATAGACTTCACAGGGAAATTTCCAGGTGGGTCAATACCCAGGGGCCACCCAAGTCCTCCTCTCTGCCACTGGCTGGGTACAGAATGAGCTCTTAACAGTAATTGACACTGTGATAATCAAGTACTTATGTACCCAGCCAGCAACCACATATGCCCTCCTGAATTTAACTGCTGTGGCCTACACCTCACCTCCTATGCCCCCTGCTCCATAGACAACTAGAGGAGTAGGACAGAAGATGGTAGCTATTGATGGACACCACAGAGGGCCAGGTTTTGGGGGCAGTATATTGTCCCACACTGTGTTATTTGATTCTGCTGGGATGGTATTTTTGTTGACCCCCACCTACTTGTGTTGCCCCACCTTCTGTTAATTTGGACCTGCCTACAAAATGGGGCCTCTTTTTTTTTTTTTCCAGGGTCACTTTAAGTTCCCAGTCCGCCCCTGCATGCAATGTCTTCAAATTGTGAATAGAAGGTGTTCAGCATCTCCCAGGATGCTGAACATCCTTTAAAAGGAGTCTTCTGGGACTTAAATATTGATGACCTAGTTTCAGGATAAGGTAGGCACATGCCCACCTGGACACAGACAATGCCATTCACTGTGTCCAGGCCTGGTGGGCTGGTCTGTCAGAGGGCCGCCTGACAGGATTAAACATTAACATCATCAATGCAGTTCGGATGCTTTGAAAGCTAAAGGACCTGTGATGACGTCATTACAGACCCTGAACTGTCTAAGGAACTGCATTGACAATAGTATAGTTCTGAGTTTAGGACAGTGCAGGATCTCTGATGACATCATCAAAGGCCCTTCACCCCCTGATATATATATATATATATGTATAAGAACTGCAGGTGAAGCCCTCTCCCTCCAACTCCAGCCTCCCTGCTCCTGTCCTGCAAGTGTCAGCTCTGTGGCGTAGGTATGGACAAGGACAGTGAGACCCTGATCTGAAACCAGACCACTGTCCCTACCTACTTGCAGTACCAGCCCTAAACGGTTGAACCGCAACTGGACGATGGTCCCTAGGCTACTGGACAAACAAGAAAACAGACAAATACAACAAACCAGAGTCGTCAAAGTGGTCAAAACCAGACGGGCTACCAAGTATCAAAACGTGAGACAAAGAATGGTCAGGAGGTAAGCAGGGGTCAGAAACACAGGGTAATATCAGCAAAACAGGAACAGGGAATGACGAGAGTGAGCCAAAAATTGGGCTATCACTGGCACAGGTGTATAGATGGGGGGATTTAAATAAAGCACAGGTCCCTAGACTCCAACAAGTCAGACATGTAACTAAACAGGTATCTCGGCAGATGGACTGTTAATCAGTCCACTGCCTGTCTCCTCCAGTGCACAGGCACCGCAGGGAGAAACAGAGAATTGCACTGGGTTGGTAAAAACGTGTCCATGTCACCAGGGGGTGTGGCTCGGCAGCACGTCTCTCCTGGCCACGCTGAAGCTAAGAATTGTGCCACTGGAGCCAGGACAGGTAAGTTCCTTACAGCATGTCCCCAAGAGAGGTGAGACATTAAAATGTCAGTGGCTGTCAGTGGGAGAGGGGCTGACTGTGTCTCAGGCAGTGCATTGCCCACATCCTGCTATCGCCATTCAGTGAATGAGTCACAAAATGGCGATTGCGGGATGCACACAGTGCAATGCCTGTGGCAGAGTGCATGGCATTCACCTAGTTGCACCCTTGGCTCTCTTGTAGACTGTGCGCTGCCCCACTCCACAGTCCTGCAACAAGGTATTACTTTTTTTTTTGTTTCAGGGGCAATTTTAGTGAACGGTGTCAGGGAGGGAGGGCTAAATAGGAATTGGGATAGCCTCATAATGGAGGATTATTTCTTTGGGGGTTTAAGTGGTGTCTACACAGCAGGCCCATGGGAATTTTACTAGTACTACTCAAAGTAGTACTAGTAAAATTCCCATGGACCTGCAGTATAGAGTCCATTTAGGCCCTCGCCCCCACTATAACAATCCTTCTTAATAACTTCATCCACGAGCCATACATGTACAGGCTTTAATCCAGAGCAAAAGCGCGGGATTAAAGCTCCAGCAGGAGAAGGTCAGTGACAGCCAGCGACCTCGAGGAGAAGACAAAAGTGTTTTTTTTTAACCATTCTGCCTTCTTCTTTGCGTGGTGTATAGCGCTCAATAAGCATTATGCAGTGAATAGAGGAAGCAGCTATGCCACTTCCTCTAGTGCAGAGGTAGGCAACCTCCGGCACTCCAGCTGTTGTGAAATTACAACTCTTAGCATGCATGCTGGCTCTGCTCTTCTCAGAACTCTCATAGAAATGAATGGAGCATGTTGGGAATTGTAGTTTCACAACAGCTGTAGTGCTGAAGATTACATTCTAGTGAATCTGGCAATCTCATGATCACTGGGTGTCTCGGGGGGCAGAGTAAAGCTGCTGTGTACACCGTCTGTGTAAAAAGGGGCGTGTCCACAGGTTAGAGGGAGCAATACTTGGCTTGCTCTGGCCGCTGGCAACTAGGGTGGCCAGAGGTCCGGTTTTAGGCCAGACAGTCCGGCTTTCAGACTCCCTGTCCTCTATCCGGCGCAGGACCTGGACGGACACAGGGATGTCCTTTTGAACAGGTCACTGTCACCGCCAGTCCTGTGAGAAGGTCTGTTAGACGTTCTTCTCTACCTCTTGCATGATGTTCTTTGTTTTGGTTTCACTTTGTCATCTCCTTTCCTTCTCCCAGCTGTCACCTATTTACACTAATTGTCACCCTTTATATTCCCTCCCATACTGCCTCACTTTGCGGTTTATACTTCTTCCTGGATGAGTTGTTCACTGCTGGAGGCTGCTACTGCTGATTCCTCAGATAAGTGTTTTTCCTTTATTTGTGTTTCCTTGCTGGCTTGATTCTAGGTGACCCTGACTCCGTCTGTATTAAGTGCAGGGAGCCGGTGGTCGTGTTCCCTCACTATTATAGGGTTTTCAGGTGTCACACAGTATGAGGTACGCGGGCATGCAATCGTCTACCATAAAGACCTTTGCATGGGCATAGCAGTCACGGAGAGCTCTAGGGGTTTTATAGGGCTCACCCATATGCTCCTTAGTTTGGGATCAAGTCAGTCGGATGTTTATTTATAAGTTCCAGCTTTCTGCAACACCATCCGTGACAGTCACGCTCAGACAGCAGCACTGTGCTGTCTGAATGTGAGATGCAGGGGGAAAGTCACCCTCCCTTCCACCCCTGCAGCTGACACATAGTTGATTTTACTTTAATTTTTTAAATCCCCGTCAGCTGCGAAGTGGAAGGGTGTGTGGCCTAACTGGATGTATTGTCAAAAAATGGCTGCTGTGCTTTACCCAAACTAAGCACATTGTGCTACCATGTAATATTACAGTATTATGTAAGCAATTTCATAATAAATACTTCCTTTACTGGAAACAGTAAAAGCAAAAGACAGCGGTGGGGGAACTGAAATTTGGTAACAAGAATCCCCCTCCATTATACAACTCTCATGACTGATATGAAGCTTTAGTTTCTCAATCCCATTGCCAGGGACATACATAGACATCTTAGTGCAAAACTTAGAATGGGTCTCCCTTTCCACCAAATGTACTAGGCCTTTATTACGCTTCCAGTCAAAGTCTAAATCCTTCCTGCCTACCAAAAGCCAAAACTTTTTTGCTTTTCCCTTATGAGATCTTGTATTTATTTCATGACATTGTGTAACGGTCACGTCCACACACACACACAGGGGGAAGGGTAGTGACCACTGCGCTCCACCCTCACCCCTGGCCCTGCCTACTTGCCTCACGAGTCCTGATGACAGGGGACAACTGGACGGCAATCCCTAACTTAGGATATGTGCAGGGAAGACAGACAAGACAAAATACGGAACATGAACGGACCGGGTCAGAACCAAGAGAGCTACGCAGTACAACGGATTAAGCAAAGAATGGTCAGGAGAAGCCGGGGTCAAATACCAGGAGAGTAGCGAAGTACAAGAGGAGTCCTAAGAGAGTAGTCAGGTGGGAGCCGAGGTCACAATACCAGGATGGATGCGCAGTACAGGAGGAGCAGGCAGAGGATCGTCAGTGAACAGGATCAGGTAAGTATTCAGTAGTCCAACAAATAGCCAGGAACCTAGAAATTAACAGGCAACCTGTGGCCAGCAGGCTGCCTGTATTTATAGTGGGGAGTGAGGGTCATGTGACGTGGCCAGCGTCACATGACCGACAGGCCAACCAGTCGAGCACCGAGTGATCAGCTCGGCGCTAAAGGCAGACTAGGAGCAGGGAGACACCCAGCCAGCAAAGCCGCCCTGGGAATGAGGTCAAGCACAAATCCTCATTCACAAAGCTAAGCAACAGGTCTGCGGGCAATGGGGGACCGAGTGCACCTTCGGAACCCCGTGACACATTGTATTTTTAATGGCCCCATTTAATTTACCATATCATGTATTGAATAAAAAATTGCCAGTTCACCAGATATCCTTCCTTGGACTACTTTAGGTAGGTACTAACCACTGCATACTGGGAATACCCCACATGCCCTGACATTGTGGAGATGCTCTGAACTAGCAATCCCAATTTGCCAGATCATTACACTTTCCCATTTTCCTGCTTTCTAGCCCATTAAGTTCAAGAATGAACTGTTCACTTACTGCCTAGTATGTCCCACCCTTTGACAAGTGGCAATGTTATTCGTTGAACTTGTCAGTGGTTTTGATGCTATGACTGATCGGTGATATATATATTTATATGTGTGGCTATTGAAAAATTGTGATCGTAGATGAATGTAGGACTACTGCCTACAAATTCCGAGATCATGGCTCAGATCTGAAACACACTGTGGGCAGAATATACTACCTAAAGATTCTGTATGATATAAAGGGGAAAAGGAGGAAAAAATAAGTAGCTAGCATTATCAAATATGTATTTCTTACAGCTAGGCATGTATACATGAGTTAGTCTGTCAATGATTGTCAAAAGATCTGTAATTACCTTATAATAACAGCTTTCATTAATGTCCTCTGTCCCTTTCCACAGCTCCCTTAAAAGACCATTGCTAGGGCTTGTCTGTCTTCCTTTTAGTATAAAATGAACTCGAATCCAGCCGGCACTCGCTGTGTTACCTGGCGTTGCAACGGAAAGGAGCGTCGCTCCATGTGGACCAGTGAAAAAATTCCAGCAAACCGCCAATATGTTGCAAAATATTATTCTTCTTTATTTCATGACTCAATTAATTGTTTCATATAACGCGTTTCGGCATATAGCCATTGATAAAGGCTATATGCCGAAACGCGTTATATGAAACAATGAATTGAGTTATGAAATAAAGAAGAATAACATTTTGCAACATATTGCCGGTTTCCTTTTAGTATAAACAGTAGACAAACGGGCGGTCCTTCACACTGCATGCCTGCATTAGGCTTCAGAAGGAGCAAGCGTGTCTCTCAGTAATCCAATCTGATTGGCTGGCAGGGAGCTGCTGGCTACAGCAAGTGTGTATGGGAAATGAGGAAAAGAAGTTTTGGCCTCAGAGAACGGGCAGAGGAGCCATCTTGAGAAGGTCTTCATATTGTAAATGATTAAACAGCCGTAACTAAGAGAAAAACTCAAGGAAAACAGTGGTATGTGAAGAAAGTAAAAATTGCTTTATGCATAATGCTGCTGCAGCAGTAACTTATGCTAAAATATATTTTTGGATGAAAACATGACAGTTACTCTTTAAGCAGGGTGCTGAATCTCCTTAAAGAGACCAGTCCTGTGTGGAGACTTACTGAAAGTACTCCATGGTATGCAGACTTATTGGCAATACTCCATGGGAAAAGAATATGCAAACAGTTATCACCCAAGGAAGAGAACCATCTCGCTAGTGCCACCTCTTGGAAGTGGCTTGTTTATAGGAAATGTGTGTTACTTTACAGAAAACTGCTCTTACCTGTATGACAAGTGGTTATCTTATGCGAAACAGCTTTTTATTTGGCGAGCATCGTCTACACACATAGCTACATTTCATTGGGAAAGCTGGTTAAACCAGAATGTTTACCTGAGAAAATGAAGTAAGAGGCACAGGGAATGAAATGGGAGTCAGTTGTCTATTGTCTTTCTTGCCGCAGATGCAAACATTTCCCTGGACTTCATGTCAGTAATCCTGTTGAAAACGCTACAAACAACCTTTCCCCCATCTAAAATAGCAGAGCTCCCTGAAATCACCTAAGTCCTTTTCTCTTCTGACTGCCCACACAGCCAGTTTTATGGCGATCTAGTAGGAGAAGCCCTATAGGTTACTTTAATCCTTTCAAGTTCTTGCATTCTCATTTTTAATCTCTGCCTTCCCCGAGCCATAACTTTTTTTTTTCACATAGCCCAATAAGGACTTGTTTTTTTACAGGTCAAGTTGCACTTTCCAATGGCACCATTTAATATTGCATGCAATGTCATAGAAAGCTGGAAAACACTTCAAATGGGGTGGCACTGGAAAAAAAAGGCAATTCCGCCATACTTCCCTATGCGGTAAAACTGACCTGTTACCTTCATTCTCTGAGTCAGTACGATTACAGTGATACCACATTTATATAGCTTTATTTGTGTATTTAGTTTTAATACTGCAAGGCATTATGGGATAGCCTGCCAGGCTGCCGCCCGTGGTCATGTGATCTTTCTTCCCTATCTTCTGATTTGTAAAATGTCAGCTGACAATTTAAGCAATTCGCGCAGGACAAATCGGAAAAAGTTCGTATTCACCAAAATCTGAAACTTTTGGGGAATTTGGAGCAAATTCAATTTTGTGACAAATGTATTTGCTCCATTGGGGGACAGCATGGTGCTTTTGTCTCTAAAGTGCTTCGGAATATAGCAAGTGCATAAAGTAAATAAAAAAATAAATGTATTCAAGGAAATAAAAAAGACTTAAGATGAAAGGAGCAGATGATGATTCCGCTTTTTGGGTGTTGGCACACACCTGTGGTGTTTCTGGAAATCCAGGTTTGGAACACACACGATGGAGAAGTGAAGAGCAAGAACTTGAAGGGTGTGATCTGTCTAGATGGAGTTCTTCTGGATTTCTCAGTAATATTCTTGTTATGCGGGCTCATGCACACGAACATATTTTTTATCCGTTGTCCGTTCCTTTTTTTTGTGGCCTGTATACAGAACCATTCACTTCAGTGGGGCTGCAAAAACTACGGAAATTACTCTGTGTGCATTCTGTGTCTGTATATCCGCATGTCCGTGGATAGGACTGTTTAACTAGAGGTCGGCCCTTCTGTTCCACAAAATGCGGAATGTACACGGCCGGTATCCGTGTTTAGCCAACGGTCGTGCGCATGAATCCTGTTCTGTTTGTCATGACCTGGGTGGAGGGCTTTTTGTACCATCTAAAATAATGGATCTCTGATGGAACTGACAAAAAACTATGCAAAATAAGCACAACGGATGCTCAAAATAAAGGATCTTCAGACGCTCGTGCAGGATTACGCTGAGTCCTCTGAATGACGTCAGCGGAGCAAGGAGGAAACTTTGGGATGCGGGGCGGTGCTATGCTCCCTTGGAATGGGTGCGGCAGGGCTCCACGGACATTAGGCTGGGAATGCCACTGTGCAAGGAAAACTTTGAAGATGACACTATGCTACAATATATTATTGTTGTAGCCCCATTATTTTCCAGATTATTGTTGGTCCCACAGGTTGAGCCCCTACCAACAATAAAGTGATGGTATATTCTAGCAATGTATCATTACTTTATAAAATGGGAAAAGTCTTTAATGCTTTGGTACAGAGACTTCGTTCAGCTGATCATTGTCATCTTGTACCTCTAGTCTTACTGTTCTGTCATCCAATCAGAGACTTGTAAATTATAACAGTTATAAAAGCTTTAACAAGATTATATTAAAAGACCATGTCATTGCCCATAATAGTTATACACTATATATTGTGAAATCCTGTTTTGTCTGACAACTTATGGCAGCGCATTCTTTGCAGATGATATCTCTAGCCATGAAGACTTAACCAAAGCTTCCTGCTACCAGTGTTTGTTGGAAGGTAAAGGACTCTAAAGATAGGTGTGCTACGGCAGATGTTTCCTTGCCAGACTGGTCAGGTTCTTCAAAAGAGATGTCACTTGTGGTGGATTTCCAATCAGGGATACTGCTGCACTTAGATGTTTTGGTAGATCTGATAAGTTCCTCTTGTGTCTCCAGTTCAGGAAAGCTGCTATTAGTGCTTGACTCTTTCTCATCTTCTCTCTTTTCTTTGGTCTTCATTATGTTATTTTCCCCCATATCATCCTTCCCTTTCTCCCATTTTCTCCCATGCTGTGGAGCAGGTCTTGGACCTGTTGGTAATCTGCTGGTATTTATCCTTTGTTCTGTTGTTCTCCATCCTGAACTCTATATTACATGTGTAGGTCTTCCATGCTGTGGATTACGTCATGGATCCATTGGTATTCTGATAGCATTTCCTGATGTACTGATGTACTGTTTTGATTTTTCTCTTTTTCTTTCTCTTTATATAACATGTGGTTGTAAAGAAGAAAGTATAGACATAGGTGAAAAAGTCCCATCAGGAAACCTGAAAGCCATACCTCCCAGCCACCCCAGATCCAGCAGGATAGTCCTGAATTTCGGCAACTGTCCCGTGGTTCCAGAATGGCTGAAGTATGTCCTGATTTCGACTGTATCTGCATTGTATTTAAAGGTGTGCCTCATGAAGATGACCCCTGTCCATGTGTCCTATTAGAGCACATAGATACAGTCAGGTCCATAAATATTGGGACATCATCTCAATTCTAACATTTTTGGCTCTATCAACCACCACAATGGATTTTAAATGAAACTAACAAGATGTGCTTTAACTGCAGACTGTCAGCTTTAATTTTAGGGTATTTACATCAAAATCAGGTGAACGGTGTAGGAATTACAACAGTTTGTATATGTGCCTCCCACGTGTTAAGGGACCAAAAGTAATGGGACAGAATAATAATCATAAATCAAACTTTCACTTTTTAATACTTGGTGGCAAATCCTTTGCAGTCAATTACAGCCTGGAACGCATAGACATCACCAGACGCTGGCAGGCCTTTACTGCAACTGTCTTCAGTTCCTGCTTGTTTTTGGGGCATTTTCCCTTCAGTTTTGTCTTCAGCAAGTGAAATGCATGCTCAATCAGATTCAGGTCAGGTGATTGACTTGGCCATTACATAACATTCCACTTCTTTCCCTTAAAAAACTTTTTGGTTGCTTTTGCAGTATGCTTCGGGTCATTGTCCATCTGCACTGTGAAGCGCCGTCCAATGAGTTCTGAAGCATTTGGCGGAATATGAGCAGATAATATTGCCCGAAACACTTCAGAATTCATCCTGCTGCTTTTGTCAGCAGTCACATCATCAATAAATACAAGAGAAACAGTTCCATTGGCAGCCATACATGCCCATGCCATGACACTACCACCACCATGCTTTACTGATGAGGTGGTATGCTTAGGATCATGAGCATTTCCTTTCCTTCTCCATACTCTTCTCTTCCCATCACTCTGGTACACATTGATCTTGGTCTCATCTGTCCATTGGATGTTGTTCCAGAACTGTGAAGGCTTATTGATGTCGCTTGGCAAACTCTAACCTGGCCTTCCTGTTTTTGAGGCTCACCAATGGTTTACATCTTGTGGTGAACCCTCTGTATTCACTCTAGTGAAGTCTTCTCTTGATTGTTGACTTTGACACACATACACCTACCTCCTGGAGAGTGTTCTTGATCTGGCCAACTGTTGTGAAGGGTGTTTTCTTCACCAGGGAAAGAATTCTTCGGTCATCCACCACAGTTGTTTTCCATGGTCTTCCAGGTCTTTTGGTGTTGCTGAGCTCACCGGTGCGTTCCTTCTTATTAAGAATGTTCCAAACAGTTGTTTTGGCCACGCCTAATGTTTTTGCTTTCTCTCTGATGGGTTTGTTTGTTTTTTCAGCCTAATGATGGCTTGCTTCACTGATAGTGACAGCTCTTTGGATCTCATCTTGAGAGTTGACAGCAACAGATTCCAAATGCAAATAGCACACTTGAAATAAACTCTGGACCTTTTATCTGCTCATTATAATTAGGATAATGAGGGAATACACACACCTGGCCATGGAACAGCCGAGAAGCCAATTGTCCCATTACTTTTGGTCTCTTAACAAGTGGGAGGCACATATGCAAACTGTTGTAATTCCTACACCGTTCACCTGATTTGGATGTAAATACCCTCAAATTAAAGCTGACAGTCTGCAGTTAAAGCACATCTTATTCGTTTCATTTCAAATCCATTGTGGTGGTGTATAGAGCCAAAAATGTTAGAATTGTGTCGATGTCCCAATATTTCTGGACCTGGCTGTAAATAGATAGATAGATAGACAGATATTTTTAAGGAAATGTAATTATCAGTAAGGCCCCTTGTAGACGAGCATGTCCCGATTAGGTCCGGATGCATTGCGAATGCGTTCAGTGAAAAATGTGCGATTTCGCAGGCAAAGTCATTCAGTTTTGCTTGCGATCGTGTTCAGTTGTTCAGTTTTTATCGCGCGGATGCAATGCGATTTAATGTGTTTTGCACGCGCGTGATAAAAAACTGAAGGTATACAAAAAACATTTCTTAGCAACCATCCGTGAAAAACGCATCGCATCCGCACTTGCTTGGGGATGCAATGCGATTTTCACGCAGCCCCATTCACTTCTATGGGGCCAGCATTGCGTGAAAATCGCTGAATATAGAACATGCTGCAATTTTCACGCAACGCACAAGTGATGCGTGAAAACCAACGCACATGTACACAGCCCCATTGAAATGAATGGGTCCGGATTCCGTGCGTTCGCATCATGCATTGCACCCGCACGGAATACTCGCTCGTGTGAAAGGGGCCTAAGAAGCGTATAACTGTAGACAATGGGAGTGACAGGTTGGAATCATTCTGTAATTGGTCACTTGCAGGGCCGCCATCAAGGGGGTAAAGCCGATACCCCAGTAAGGGGCCCGGACCCCGGGGGGGCCCGGCCGGTCCCGAGCCATTATTTTTTTTTGTGTCAGTGTGTTAACTTTGCGTTTTCAAGCGCCGCCCAGCTCATCAATATTCACTTCACTGGGCGACTTCTGCTGTCCCCGACGCTCCGAGATCCCGCCCATGCCCAATAGAAAGCTATGGGCATCGGCCTCACTTGCAGCTTCTGGGCATGCGCGGGATACCTTGCCCAGCACTCCCAGTGGCCACAATGATACTGTGCCTGCGTCCCATAAACATCGATGAGGCGGCTTCAGCTGCGCCTGCGCCGGCTTTGTGATCACAGCCACTACATGTCTTGCTGCAGATATGTGTGAAAAAGCGCCTGCGTCGGGGACAGCAGAAGCCGCCCAGAGAAGTGAATATTGATGAGCTGGGCGGCGCTTGAAAACAGGCGCAAAGGAGACCGATTCTATCAGGTTATCAAACATGATTTTACTGTATTTATAAGGTGGACAGAGGGTATACTTATATGTTTTTAATACACATTAGAAGACCTATGCCTGCATATATATAGCTAAAAATACTTATTGGGCCTGACAGTGTCCCTTTAAAGTTAAAGTTACTGTCTGCAGGATACCGATTACAGTTTATAAATGTATACTACTGTGAGCGGCGGGGAGGGGGATCTATGGATGACGGCACTGTTATAGGGAGGGGGATCCGTGGATGACACTGTTATGGGGGGGTCTGTGGATGACACTTATGGGGGGGATCTGTGGATGATACTGTTATGGAGGGTGATCTGTGAACTGTTATGGGGATGGAGGGGGATCTGTGGATGACACTTATGGGGGATCTGTGGATGACACTGTTATGGAGGGGGATCTGTGGATGACACATAGCATAAGATGCTATATACGGTATGTGTCATCCACAGATCCCCCTCCATAACAGTGTCATCCACAGATCCCCCATAACAGTGACTGGAGCAGACCTGCTGATAAACACACCTAGGCCACCACCAGTCAAGGTAAAAACTTACAGTTGTCAATAATGTAATGTAGTGTAGGGGGCCATGTAATGTTTTGAGGCCAAAATGGCACAGATGACCACCAAGAATATCTAGAATATCTAAAATTAGCTAGTCAAGTAAAACGTTGCATGAAACAATCCTTAAATAGGTGGCCGACAAAAAGGGGCGGGTTAAATGGTGTGGTCAATGGGCTGAGTCAAGGGGGGCGGCAAAATTAGCTTTCGCCTAGGAGGGGGGGGGTGGGGGTGTTGGGGGGCCCAGGCCTTGAGCTGTGTAAGGGGCCCCAAAATTTCTGATGGCAGCCCTGGTCACTTGTATGATTGTGTCGTTTATATCTTGGTTTTAGTTCAGCAGCAGCTTTTTCCAAAAGAAATTGAATAACGGACTCATCCTTTATTTTTGTGTCTTCTCCTTTTATTCTGTACATATTTATACATTATCTACATGAATAACACAATGTAACCAAATATTCTAAATAGGCAAAAAGTACAGTGCAGTAAAAATACATGACAAATCAGGCAGTATACTACCAATATGTATTTATTAGCAATAAGTGAATGGGTACGATGAATAGAGAAAAAGGGAAACAGAGGAGGTAGAAGAATGTAGAAGAAGGCAGAAAAGAAGAACAATGGAAAAGGGAGAACAAGAAATGGATTAAATTTGAATAACATGAGATCTCCAAAATGACTGTGCTGCAAGATAATTTTAAACACTGATGTCCCTAGTGGTGGAAAGAGGAAATGCATAGGCAAGGAAGAGATTTATAAACTAAAAACACAGAACTGGAAATTTAGAAGACAGGTATGTCATCTACACGGTTAATAGTCCAAATAACGACAGATACAGGATGCAACCATACGCATGATACATGGTTACCTTTTAGAGTGGTCATGCTGCCCTGTGAATCAAACTGACGCAGGCACTAAAACCACTTAGCAGTTGTGGTCAAGGCATAATGGGCTGACCTACTATAGATTAGAATTTTTTCGGAACCGACTGATGTTAGCTAATATAGGCTGTTGATCGCGCAGACACAACTCCTAAGCCACGACATACCTGTGCCTTAACAGTACACTGGAAAGTGTCTGCTCTTTGCGCCAGGGGTGCACCACCAATAAGGCCAGGTGAGACGATCGCCTCAGGCAGCACCAGGTAGGGGCAAGAGCGGGGCAGCAGAAGAGCCATGGGCAATAAGCGCTTTCACTGTGGCAAAATGGTTAGGTTAAGAAATTGGCATGGGGGGGGGGGGGCGTTTCAGTTTTCGCCTCAGGCATCAGAACGGCTAGGTGCACCCCTGCTTTGCGCTGTACTATTACGCACACTTGCCAGCTCTGCCATAACATCTGAGAGGCTAGCAGAAAAAGCAGAGACCTCTCAAACTCCCGGAAAAGTTGTCAAATCTCCCGGGCCCAGCATGGAGGGAAGTGCTCCATGAACTCTACTGTATGTGGCGCTGGGATGCTTTGTCTTCAGCCAAACATGTAGTGAGGTGGTGCTGCTGCAGCATTGAAGGGGCACGCTGAAGTAAAAATTGACCGTGGTATGCAAAAAGGGGAGTGGGATGGAGCTGCGGCACTTAAAGGGAGAGTGCTTTTCATGCATGATTGTGCATTCCAGAGGGTAACTATTAAAAGTTAGCAAGTATGTATAGCACTACAAACAGGCCCACAATGGCCTAAGAACAACACTCTACTGTATGATATGCTACATAGAACTAACTACTATTCCGTCCCTACACTCATAGGTCCCTAAAGATTAGAAAAATCAGCCTCATATCCATATTGTAGTCAATCACCGTGGCCCCATATGCATGACGTCGATGGTGAGGCTGATCCCAATGTTCTGTCTAGCATTTAGGGTCAGGTCTCCCATGTGGCAGTGTAGGTCACTTTTCCTAAAAAAAGAAAGACGGAAGGAAGCTAGTAATCCCATGGGTGCTCCATTACGCTTTTGAGGGATTACTATGATTGTGCTAATGGAATGATAGTTCTCTGTAGCATATCATACAGTGGAGTGCTATTTTTAGACTGTTGTGGGTCTGTTTTGTTCTCTTTTGGTAGTTTTTAGTGGTAAACCTATTAAAAGTTAAGTTTTATTACACCCCTTATTTTGAATTTTGGTGTATACTGGTGAAAGGGGTATACAGGCTAAGACACCGTCTCTTCTGTTTTAGACCGGGCAGGCAAGATACTTTTGTGTATATATTCTAAGTTGGCAAATATGCTAGTATGGCATGGTTTGGGAAGGAATTAATGTTTCTTTTTTTTAGAAACAAGTTTATATAATGAAATTGAGGTTTAAAAAAATATATATAATTCACTTTTGGTCACTGCGCTGTTTCTTTAATATGGGTCACCAGTACACTAGGGCTCATGCACCCGGTCGTTTGTGCACCACATCCCGAAAACGGAAGGTGCGGTGTGGAACGAAGGCATGGAACCCCACGGAAGCACTACGGAGTGCTTACATGGGTTTTCTCTCTGTGCCTCCGCACCGCAAAAAAATAGAACCAATTTTTATTGTGGTTCAGACGGATCATGGTCCAATTTAAGTTGAATGGGTCTGGATCAGACTGTAGTAGCTGCACGGATGATGCCCATGCATTGGGGACCGCAAATTGCTGTCCCCAATGCTTGGAATGGCCGAGCAATGGCTGTGTGCATGAGGCCTAAAAGTGAGCAAAAATCTTGGTGGACTGCAACTGTAACTTGGGGGTTCTTTCTAGGGATGCGCGAATCGACTTCGGTTGAAACATCCGAAGTTGATTCGCATAAAACTTTTTTCAATACTGTACGGTACCGTACAGTATTAGAAGGTATTGGCTCTGATGAGCCGAAGTTATTACTTCGCAAAGACTTATAATGCATAATAACTTCAGAAATTGATTTATACTGTAAAAAAAAACATTTCCCGAACTCGGGTTCAGTTCCAAGTGGTACCTGGGAACCAGGGCAGTCTTTAACACGGGACAAAAGGGGCAGCTGCTCCAGGCCCAGTTGCTCCTGGGGGGCCCAAGGCAACTGCCTCTTGAGCCCTGCTGGCCACTGGAGGACCTTTCATGGGTCCATACTTTATTTACTAAGTAGCAGGACATGTAGGGCATACATGGGGGATGTCCCTGCACTTACTATTATTTCTGGGCGCCGCTCCGTTGCACCGCTGTGGCCCCCGTTACATTCTAAGTAACAGTATCGGAACACCAGGGAGGCGACATCAGCTTTTCTCCCTGGGCGTTCCGTCTCCCTGACTGTAGCGCTGTCCAATCACAGCGCAGAACGTCACAGGGAGAAGGTGAGTTTTTTTTCTCCCTGGCTGTGACGTTCTGCGCTGCGATGGGACAGCACTACAGCCAGGGACGCATCGGAGTGGCGACCAGAAATAATAATAAGTGCAGGGACATCCCCCATTTATGCCCTACATGTCCTGCTACTTAGTTAATAAAGTATGGGCCCATGAATGCGGCAGCGGCACTTGTGTCCCCCCTCTTGTCCAGGGTCCAATCAATATTAAAGACGGCCCTGCTTGGAGCTGAACCCGAGTTTGGGAAATGGATTCACTCATCCCTAGTTCTTTCCTTAATGTTTTTTTTTTCTGGGGCTTCAATACTAAGTCTATCCTTAGTATGTGATGGTCATCAATTTCACATCACTGGGAGCCTGATGTCTAGCTCCCTCACTGAATAGCTTACTGAAGGGACCATGGTGGATGCTATGTCCCCTTCGCTGCTTACCAGGAACAGCGTTGTACATTTAACAGCACATGTCCCTGGTACTGCAGATCTCTGTGGCTCAGTCCCACTCAATTGAATGGGACTGAATTGCAATACCAGACATAGCCACTACCAAATGTACAGCACTGTTACCTGTTGGAGTGTTGTGTTCCCTTTCATCAGCTGATTGGGGGGAGAGTTGGGGGTTGTCCCACCACTAATCAATATTGATAGCCTAAGGATAGGCCATTAGTTTCAAAGGAAAACCCTTCAAATCAAACTCCCAGAATTTTTTGGGGGGAGATTCATGAAAACTGTCTTTATTGCCCAAAACAACCAATCAAAAAACACTTTCATTTCTCATAGTGCTCTTTATGGTTCTTATGGGCAGTAAAGACAGCTTTTAAATATCCCCGTACATCTTCAGTAATATTGATTACTTTTCCACTAAGTTGAGATTTGCATACTTACCAATATTTCAGTTGTGGCATGTAACCCCGCCTCAGGAGCACCTAAAAATTTAACAAGACTGCCTACTTATGGGTGGTGAGTACAAAAGCCCCACCCATTTTTATCCCAGGAAAGCCCATTGCCGTAACAGTCCCTGCAAATTCGGGGCTTTTGGCAACTATCAATTTGTTGGATTTTGGCAACTGCTAGTGAATGATGAAGTCAATGAGACCATAAGCAGAGGCATCATTTTGGTTTCAAAAGGAACACAAATCCCTTTTCCCTTTAATTTATGGTTTATTAGACTTTCAGATTTCACATTTACTTGAATTTCTCCACTCAATGTAATGACAAACCCGAGTTCATACATAATACATTTATGTGACGCCGTTTGTCACTGTTTTTGTGATTCTTTCTCACTGCTTGCATACTGGTTGTATATCTTGGCTCATAATAAGAGAAAGGGCTACTTAGCAACAGAAATCACAAATGTACATGTAAATCTCTCCTGTAGTATAGTTATATCTGCAATAACCAGAACACTCATTAAATGTTATTGCTTTTTTGGGTTGCAGATAGTATCTATATTCATACTGACTTGATGTACATCCAATGCCTTTCACAGTTATTTTTACTTTTGGAGGCTGCTGCATTTGCCATCTGTTTTCTAGTCTCAGAATTTAGTTTGATGAGATTCCTATTCTGTCATTCACAATGACAGTTAAAATACCTATTCTCAAATGCTACCAGTCACCAAGAGTCAGACCCCCCACTGATCAGATATTGCTGACCTACCCTGAGAATGGCATACAGCAGATCGAAAAACAAGTCCGGGCTACTCACTTTGGTAATTAGAATTTTATTGGAAATGCTGCTCACGATGCGTTTCGTGGGCGTATTGCCCTCTTCTTCAGGTGAATACACAGCTAGGGTCCAATACAGGATAAATAGTAACAACCCCAGAAATGACATATCACAGGATGAATATTTAATAACACATATATTCAATAATATTAATAGCTATACCTAAGGAAAGGTCATCAATATTTAAGTCCTGGAAAATCCCTTTAATTGGGTTGTCTCACATCAGCAAGCAGCATTTATCATGTAGAGAAAGTTAATACAAGGCAATTACTAATGTGATTATCCACATTGCTTTCTTTGCTGGCTTAATTCATTTTTCCATCACATTATGCACTGCTCGTTTCCATGGTTATGACCACTCCATCAGCGGTGGTCGTGCTTGCACACTATAGGGAAAATGTGCCGGCCTCTCTGGTGGCCGGGACTGTGGGAGCTCACATAGGCTAGTGCTTTTTCCTACAATGTGCAAGCCTGACCACCGCTGCTGGATTGGATTGGTTGTAATGGTGTATAATGTGATGGAAAAATGAACCCAGCCAGCAGAGGAAGCAATATGGATAATAATACGTTAGTAAGTGCCTTGTATTAACTTCCTCTACATAATAAATGCTATTTGCTGAAGTGAGACAACCCCTTTAATGCTTCAATTATATAAATGGTAAAAAGGTTAAACCTGAAAGTATAGCGTGATGAGGGAGAAGTTATAAAGGATGATGAGGAGAAAATTAATTTATTGAATATTTTTTTATCCACTGTATTCTCAGAGGAAAATGAAATGTCTGATGAAATGCAGCATGTCCAAGTAAATTCACCCATTAAATGTGCCCTGTCTGACCCAGGAAGAAGTGCAGTGGTGTCTTAAAAATATTAAAATAGACAAATCACCGGGCCCAGATGGCATACACCCTCATATCCTAAGAGAGTTAAGTAATGTAATAGACAGAGCCTTATTTCTGATATTTAAAGACTCTATAAGGACAGGGTCTGTTCCACAGGATTGGCGTTTTGGCAAATATGGTACCAGTATTCAAAAAGGGGTCAAAAACAGAGCCTGGAAACTACAGGCCAGTAAGTTTAACATCTGTTGTGAGTAAACTGTTTGAATGTTTTCTAAGAGAAGCTATCCAGGAGTATCTCAATGAAAATAAATATATAACACCATATCAGCAGGAGTTTCTGAGGGATTGGTCCTGTCAAACTAATCTACGGTAATCAGTTTCTATGAGGAGGTAGGTTCTAGACTGGATGTCAATACTGTGCAACATAAAAGGTTAGTATATAAAATGAGAATGCTTGGACTGGGAGAAAATGTCTGTATGTGGGTAACTGGCTCAGTGATAGAAAACACAGGGTGGTTATTAATGGTACACACTCAGATTGGGTCACCGTCACTAGTGGGGTACCTCAGGGGTCAGTATGGGGCTATATTCTCTTCAATGTATTTATTAGTGATCATGTGGAAGGCTTGTACAGCAAAATATAATTTTTTGCAGATGACACTTGTGTAAAGTAATTAACATGAAAAGTACAGTATACTGCTACAGATGGGTTTGGATAGATTGGAAGCTAGGGCAGAGAGGTGGAAGATGAGGTTTAAGGCCTCATGCACACAACCGTATGTCTTTTTCAGTGTTTTGTGGGCCATTTTTAATGGATCCGTTTTTTTGTTTCAGTAGTGTTTCCGGTTCCGTTTTTCCATATGGCATATACAGTATACAGTAATTACAAAGAAAAAATTAGGCTAGGCATAAAATTTCCAATAGATGGTTCCGCAAAAACAGAACGGATACGGAAGACATACGGAGTACATTCTGTATGTGTTCCGTTTTTTTTGGCGGACACATTGACTTGAATGGAGCCACGGAACGTGATTTGCGGGCAATAATAGGACATTTTCTATCTTTGAACGGAACGGAAAAACGGAAATACGGAAACGGAATGCACACGGAGACACTTCAGTTTTTTTTTTGCTGACCCATTTAAATAATTGGTTCAGTATAAGTAATGCATACTGAACTAAAAAAACGGGCAGTATACTGAACGCAAAAAACGTTCGTGTGCATGAGCCCTAACACTGATAAATGTAAGGTTATACACATGGAAAGGAATAATACATGTCACCAGTACATACTAAATGGTAAGACACTGGGTAAAACTGACATGGAAAATGACTTACGAATTCTAGTTGACAAGAAATTTAACTGTAGCAACCAGTGTCAGGCACCTGCTGTTTAGTCCAATAAGATAATGGGTTGCATCGAAAGGGGCATAGATGCCGTGATGAGAACATAGTCCTACCACTTTACAAATCACTAGTCAGACCACACATGGAGTACTGTGTACAGTTCTGGGCGCCTGTGCAGAAGACAGACATAGCAGAGCTGGAGAGGGTTCAGAGGAGGGCAACTAAAGTAATAACTGGAATGGGTAGACTACAGTACTTAGAAAGATCGTCAAAATGAGGGTTATTTAGTTTAGAAAAAAATACGGCATTTATTACGTGTAATGTTGATGATTATGGCTTACAGCTAATGAAAACCCAAAAGTCAGTATCGCAGAAAATTAGAATGTTGTGAAAAAGTTGAATATTGTAGCCTCATGGTGTCACAGTCTAATCAACACAAAAAACCTGCAAAGGTTTCCTAAGCCTTTAAATATTCCCTCAGTCTAGTTAAGTAGGCTACATATTTATGGGGAAGACTGCTGAATTAACTGTTGTCCAGAAGAAAATAATTGACACCCTCCACAAGGAGGACGAGCCAAAAAAGTTCATTGCTAAAGAAGCTGGCTGTTCAGAGTGCTGTATTCAAGCATATTAATGGAAAGCGGAATGTAAGGAAAAAGTGTGATCGAAAAAGGTGCACAAGCAACTGGGATAACCGCAGCCTTGAAAGGATTGTCAGGAAAAGGCCATTCAAGAATTTGGGGTACATTTACAAAGAGTGCACTGTGGCTGGAGTCAATGTTTCAAGACCCACCCCACACACAGACATATCCAGGACATGGGCTACAATTGTCGCACTCATGCCACTGTCAAGACAACGATTGAAGCATCTTACCTGGGCTAAGGGCAGAAAGGACTGGATTGTTGCTCAGTGGTCCAAAGTCCTTTTTTCAGATGAAAGCAAAGTTTGCATTTCATTTGGAAATCAATGTCCCAAAGTCTGAAGGAAGAGTAGATAGGCACAGAATCCAAGTTGCTTGAGATCAAGTGTGATGTTTCCACAGTCAGTGATGGTTTGGGGAGCCATGTCATCTGCTGGTGTTGGTCCACTGTGTTATATTAAGTCCAAAGTCAGCGCAGTCATCTACCAGAACATTTTAGAGCACTTAATGCTTACCTCTGCTAACAAGTTTTATGGAGATGCTGATTTAATTCTCACACTGCCAAAAGTACCAATACCTGGTTTAATGACTACAGTATCACTGTGCTTGATTGGCCTGCAAACTCGCCTGACCTAAACCCCATAGAGAATCTATGGGGTATTGTCAAGCTGAAGATGAGAGACACCAGACCCAACAATGCAGATGAGCTGAAGGCCGCTATCAAATGTGGACTTCCATAACACCTCAGCAGTGCTACAGGCTGATCGCCTCCATGCCATGCTGCATTGATAGAGTAATTTATGCAAAAGGAGCTTAGACCAAGTATTGAGTGCATATACTGTAAATATTTTTCAGTAGGCCAACATTTCTGTATTAAAAAATCAGTTTTTAATTGGTCTTATATAATATTCTAATTTTCTGAAGTACCAACTTTTGGTTTTTCATTAGCTGTAAGCCATAATCATCAACATTTAAAGAAATAAACACCTATATGTATAAATATATTAGGGGTCAGTACAGAGATCTCTCCCATGATGTATTTATACCCATTACTGTGACATCCTTTACGTCTAGCTGAAAGAAGGTTTTCACACAAACATAGAAGAGGATTCTTTACGGTAAGAGCAGTGAGACTATGGAACTCTCTGCCTGAGGAGGTGGTGATGGTGAGTTCACTAAACAAGTTGAAGAGGGGCCTGGATGTATTTCTGAAGTGTAATAATATTACAGATTATAGTTATTAGATTTCTTCTGGAGAAGGGTCATTGATACATAGAGTATTCTGACTACCTGCTTGGAGTTGGGAAGGAACTGTTTCCCCTAAAATGAGGAAAATTGGCATCCACCTCATGAGTTTTTTTTTTTTTTTTGCCTTCCTCTGAATGAACTTTGTAGGATAACAGGCTGAACTGGATGGACATCTTCACAAACTATGTTACTAATGGAACTAAGAAATGTGTAGGAAGTGTCTTCCTGTGATCCAGTATACCTGTAATGAGTGCTCAGCTTTCTCCCAAGATGGAGGAGGACTTAGGCTCTGTGTAAATAGCATCTGAGCTCATCCTTTGGAGGTATGCACTGGCGATCAAAATTAGAGAACAATTTATGAACACTTGATTCTTTCAGAAATAATGTAATCTACATTAATCATCATTTGAAGGATTTTTTTTGTAAGGGGTACACACCATGCCATTAGAACAGTGTTTTCCAAAATAACCAAAGTATATCAACATAAAACCTTTATTTTTTCAAAAAACCTGATGATCATAATTAGAGCACAGCAATGACTGTAGCACAGAGAAAGATTCTAGCTACATTTTCTGAAGGCCCTTTCTTTGAATGACTTCAGCACATCTGCGGCCACAGGACATCACGAGTCTCTCACACTGCTCTGGTATGATTTTGCTCCACTCTTCTTCCAGTCTCTTCAACAGTTATGTGACTGTTGTGGGTTTCTTGACCATAACTTTGTCACCAAGGATTTTTCAGAGGTTTTCTTTTGGGTTTAGATCAGGACTCTGGGCTGGTCATTTCATTGTTTCAATGTTTTTAGTTTCAAGGAACTGCTTTACCTGTTTTGTGTTACAGGGGGCATTGTCCTGCATGAAAATTGCTGGCTGATTGAGTGATGAACGCAAGGAAGGAACCATGTGTTGTTGAAGAAGGTTCTCATACACACTTGTGTTGACTCTGCCATGTAGCTGTATGAGAGGTCCAACTCCTGCTGCAGAAAACATTCCCCAAACCATGACACTTCCTCCTCCACCTTTCACTGACTTCTTTACACACTTTGGGTTCAGTCTTTCCCCATCAGACATAATGTTTCCCATCAGACCCAAATAAATTAAACTTGCTTTCATCACTAAAATGAACTCTGGACCACTTCTCCTCTGTTCACACAACATGCTCCTTGGCAAAGGTGAGTCTAGCCTTTTGATTCTTTCTGCTAATGAGAGGTTTGGTCACTGCAGAGTGGGCTTTCAGTCCAAATGCTCTTAAACGTCGAGACAATGTATGACGAGATAGATCCTTACCCTGTTCAGTGCTGAACCTGCGAGCAATTCCAGCTGCAGTGTTGAAACGATTACCCATGGAGATTCTCTGCATTATACTGTCCTCTCTTGCATTTGTCTTTCGAGGGCGACCAGCCTTCTTGGGGGACTTGAATGAGTTTGTGATGTTGTAAAGATGCAATATTCTAGAAATCACAGACTTGGAACAACCAACTTCTCTTGCTATGGCTGATAGGGTCACCCCTTTGGCCTTCATCTGGACAACCTGCTGCCGGAGGGTTTCAGTCACTTTGAACGGCACATTATTTTGGCAAAGTCAGTGAAAACTGGAAAGTTAGGCTGCCAGTTAAATAGGGTTTGTCAGATCATTAAGGAAATTAGCACCAGTTGCCAGATTAACACCAATAACTTGCAGATATCTGAAAGTGTTCTCTAATTTTGATCAGTGTTCTTTTTCAATTATCTCATTTACATTTTTATTCTGTGTTTTAGAATAAATACAATTTATGAAATAATCTTAAAATACTGCTATTTTACTCATGTTAGGATATATTCACATAGGACTACACTATGACCTTGACATTTCGGAAATTGGCGATCAAAATCTAATTTTTATCGCCAGTGTATAGCTCAGATGGAAGGCTCTGACATATGCCACTGTATAATCATACAGTGGTATAGGCAGGGCCGGCTCCAGGTTCCTGTGGGCCCTTGGGCGATAAATCCCAGTGGGCCCCCTTAAGGCATTTTTTTACATTTATATGTTCCCCTGTGGCTCCCACACGGTATAATGACCCCCACTGGCCCCTATACAGTATAATGACCACTAGTGGCCCTTCAAACAGTATAATGACCCCCAGATGGCCCCACACACAGTATAATGACCCCACAGTGGCCCTCTATTCAGAATATTGACCCTCAGTCGCACCCCTTTCAGAATAATGACCCCCAGTGGCCCCCACACTGGGGGTTATACTGTATGGACGGGGCACTGGGAGTGATTATACTGTATAGTGGTCACTGGGGGTCATTATATTGAATGGGGGCTCTGGGGGTCATTATACTGAATGGAGGGTCATTGGTGATCATTATACTAAATGGGGGGCACTGGGGGTCATTGTACTGTGTAAGGGGCCCTCACAGTGTAATGATCCCCCAGTGGCCCCCCTCACATACCTATCATTCACTAACCGCAGCTCATCTCTCTGCGCTCCTTCTCTCCTCAGACCCGCTGCAGCAGTGAGACACACGTCATGACGTCACAACTGGACAACTGGGCCAGGCCTGGAGGAGAGAAGGAGCTGTACAGTGATGTAGCTAGAACTGACTGGGCCCCACAGCAAATTTTAGTACTCCCCCCCCCGGTTTGATGTATACAAATGTGCAGCACTCCACGTTTTTGTATCCTGAAGAGTCCAGTAAAAAATGCATACGTTAACGTATATGTTTTTTTTACAATGGAACTCTATGGTGAACGGCCGCCACTGTATGGCATCAGTCTGAGGCATATGTTATAAACCCCTTCAACCCAGGGCCTGTTTTTACCTTCCTGCCCAGGCCATTTTTTGCAAATCTGACATGTGTCACTTTATGTGGTAATAGCTTTGGAACACTTTTACTTATCCAAGCCATTCTGAGACTGTTTTCTCGTGACACATTGCACTTCATGATAGTCATAAACTTGAGTCAATATATTTCACCTTTATTTGTGAAAAAATCCCAAATTTACCAAAGATTTAGAAATATTCCCAAATTTTCAAATTTCAATTTCTCTACTTTTATAATAGATAGTGATACCTCATATAATAGTTAATACTTTACATTTTCCATATGTCTACTTCATGTTTGAATCATTTTGAAAATGACATTTTATTTTTTGGGGACGTTATAAGGCTTAGAAGTTTGGAAGCAAATCTTGAAATTTTTCGGAAAATTTCCAAAACCCACTTTTTAAGGACCAGTTCAGGTCTGAAGTCACTTGAGGCTTACATAATAGAAACCACCCAAGAATGACCCCATTTTAGAAACTACACCCCTCAAGGTATACACAACAGATTTTACAAACGTTGTTAACCCTTTAGGTGTTCCACAAGAATTAATGGAAAATGGAGATGAAATGTCAGAATTTAACTTTTTTGGCAGATTTTACATTTTAATCCATTTTTCCAGTAGCAAAGCAAGGGTTAACAGCCAAATAAAACTCAATATTTATTACCCTGATTCTGCAGTTTACAGAAACACCCCACATGTGATCATAAACTGCTGTACGGGCACACGGCAGGGCGCAGAAGGAAAGGAACGCCATATGGTTTTTGGAAGGCAGATTTAGCTGAACTGGTTTTTAGATGCCATGTCCCATTTGAAGCCCCCGTGATGCACCCCTAAAGTAGAAACTCAAAAAAGTGACCACATTTTGGAAACTACGGGATAAGGTGCCAGTTTTATTGGTACTATTTTGGGGTACATATGAGTTTTAATTGCTCTATATTACATTTTTTGTGAGGCAAGGTAACCAAAAAATTTATGTTTTGGCACAGTTTTTATTTTTAATAACATTCATCTGACAGGTTAGATCATGTGCTATTTTTATAGAGCAGGTTGTTACGGACGCAATGATATCAAATATGTCTACTTTCTATGATGTTTGTTTCAGTTTGACATAAAGCATTTTTGAAAACAAAAATTACATTTTTGTATCTCCATTTTCTGAACGCCTTATTTTTTTTATTTTTCTGCCGATCGTCTTGTGCAGGAGCTAGTTTTTTGCAGAAAGAGTTGACGTTTTTATTGGTACCATTTTTGGGTACATATGATTTTTCGATCATTCACTATTACACTTTATGGGGCAAGGTGACCAAAAAATTTGTTGTTTTGGCACAGTTTTTATTTATTTCTTTTTACAGCACAATAATAGCCGTTTTGAAGCAAAAAATCATCATATTTTAGTGTCTCTATTCTCTGAGAGTGATAGCTTTTTTATTTTTTGACCGATTCTCTTAGGTAGGGATTTTTTGCAAGATGAGGTGACGATTTGATTGGTACTATTTTGGGGGGTAAATACCTTTTTGATCGCTTGGTGTTGCAATTTTTGTGATGTAAACTGACAAATGTCTTTTTTTTTACGCATTTTTTTTTTTTTTTTTTTTTTACGGTGTTCACCAGAGGGGTTAGATCATGTGATATTTTTATAGAGCTGGTTGTTATGAACGTGGCGATACCTAATATGTATACTTTTTTTTATTTATTTCACTTTAGCACAATAATAGCAGTTTTGAAACAAAAAAATGATGTTTTAGTGCCTCCATGTTCTGAGAGCTATAGTTTTTTTTTTTTGGGCGATTATCTTAGTTAGGGGCTCATTTTTTGCGGGATGAGGTGACGGTATTATTGATACCATTTTGTGGGACATACGCCTTTTTGATCGCTTGGTGTTGCACTTTTTGTGATGTAAGGTGACAAAAATCGTTAATTTCTAACGATAATTTGTTTTCCCTTAGTCCTAACAGCAGCACAGATGGGGTTAACTGCCCCTGTGGACTGGTAGGACCGGCAGAATTTTTAATGAGCCCAAGAACCAATAAACGATTTTCAGCTCCCTGAGAGGGAGGAGATCACCCCCCAGCCCACCATGTTTTTAACAAGCAAAATGTATTTAGGGTGGGATATTTGTGTGCTGCTGTTAGGACTAAGGGAAAACAAATTATCGTTAGAAATTAACGATTCCCTTACGTCCTACCAGCAGCACAGATGGGGAGATAGCAAGAAGAATCCCCTAGGGAGGGTCCTCATGCCTGGCAGAACTAAGAACTGTCTGCCCAAAAGCCGAAAACTCTGCCACCCTAGCATCTATCCTAAAATGGGAGATGAAGGTTGACTCAGAGCTCCAGGAGGCCGCCTTACAGATCAACTCTAAGGGAAGAAGTCTTCTCTCCGCAACAGAGGTGGAGACAGCCCTAGTAGAATGGGCTCTCACAAACTCCGGAGGATCTAGGGATTGGGAGACGAAAGCCTCCCTAATGGCCTCCTTGATCCAGCGACTAATGGTAGCTTTAGACGCTTTACGGCCTTTAGACTTACCGGCAAATAGGATAAGGAGATTCTCATCTATCCTGAACTCTCTGGATCTATCCACATAGACCTGGAGGCATCTTGAAATATCCAGCGGGTCTCTAGCTGGAGTATCAGAGGAGGAGGCTGAAAACAAAACTGGTAAAGAGATTACCTGGTTGATATTTTGGAGGGTAGGCACCTTAGGCCTGAAGTAGGGTAAAAACTTCAGGAGTACTCTGTCCTGTAAGAAGATAATATACGGGTGAATTGCAGAGAAATTCAGGGATTCTTTTGGCTGAAGCTACAGCCAGAAGAAAAACCATCTTTAAAGTCAAAAACTTGAATTCCACCTCCTCCAAAGGCTCGAAGGGGGGAGATGCTAGCCCCCTGAGCACTACTGAAAGATCCCACTGGGGGATAGGTTTCAGTGTAGTAGGCTTTAGTCTTTCAGCTCCCTTCAGGAAGCGTTTGATGAGTGGGTCCCGAGAATGTGGCCTGTTGAGACAGGCTGAGATGGCACAAATCTGTACCTTCAAGGTAGCTGGAGAAAGGCCTTTATCTAATCCATCTTGAAGGAATTGTAGTATCGCAGGAAGGGGCGGATCTGCGGACGCCACCTGTTTGGAATCACACCATGCCACGAAGATTCTCATGATCCTGGAGTAGGCCTTCTTTGTAGACTCTGCTCTGGAATGCGACAAAGTTCTCAGGACCGACTCGGAAAGCCCTTCTATGTTGGGAAGGGACTGATCAACCTCCAGGCTGTCAGGTTGAACCTGTGCAGATCTGGGCAGAGGTGAGTGTCCCACGACACCAGGGTCTGCTCCGGGGGGAGTCTCCAGTATTGTCCCCGACTCATCTGAATGAGCTGGGTAAACCAGGATCTCCTGGGCCAGAACGGTATGATGGCTATTACCGAGGCCTGATCCTGACGGATTTTCATCAATACCCTCGGTATCATGGAAAATGGAGGGAAGATGTAAGCCAGCCTGAACCTCCATGGTATCGACAGAGCATCTATCGCCAGGGGGTTGTCTTCCCTGTACAGGGAACAGAACCTCAGCACCTTGGCGTTGAACCTGGTTGCCATGAGATCCACCTCTGGCATACCCCATCTGTGAACTAACTGCCTGAAGATCTCCGGATGCAGAGACCACTCCATGGTCGGTAATCCTCGACTTAAGCGGTCCGCTATCATATTGAGGGAACCTCAAATATGAGTGGCAGATAGATGGGAAAGGTTCGTCTCTGCCCACCGAAGAATTACCCCGATCTCTGACAGAAGGGGCAATGATCTTGTGCCTCCCTGCTTGTTTATACAGTATAGAGAACCGCAGTCATATTGTCTGACTGGACTTTCACTGCTTTGCCCCGGATCTGAGGGGCGAAGTGAAGGAGGGCTAGCCGGATAGCTCGCATCTCGCGAAGATTGGAAGAAAGACGCCGCTCCAGAGGAGACCAAGATCCCTGTACTGGGGATCCGTCCAGGTGAGCGCCCCAGCCTACAAGGGACGCGTCTGTAGTCAATATGACCCAAGCTGGTTGGGTCATAGACTTCCCTGCTGGTAGCTGAAACCGCCATCTGAGGGAATTCCGGGTTTGACCGGACAGGGAATCTAGCCCCGCAGGGCTGCCGTTCCATAAGTGTAAGACCTCCGACTGAAGGGGACGGAGGTGCCATAACGCCCAAGGGACTGCGTCCGCAGCCGCTGACATGAGCCCCAGCATCTTCATGAGAGTCTGGATAGAGACTCGACGAGGGACAAAAAGGACTCTTGCTAGGTTCTGAATCCGCGCTCTCCTTTCTAGAGTCAACCGGACATCTCCACAGAGTCGACCACGAATTCTAAATAATGGATTGAAGTCGATGGGCTCACATTCGACTTCTGCCAGTTGATAATCCAGCCCAGGCGGAGGAGAAAGGAGATTGCGATCTGAAGATGGTGGGTAAGAACCGGAACTGAAGAGGCTATGAAGAGCCAATCGTCCAGATAAGGGATAATAGTCAGTCCTTGAAGTCTCAAAGCTGCCACCACCGACACCACCACTTTGGTGAAGATAAGGGGGGCGGAAGAGATTCCAAAGGGAAGCGCGGTGAACTGAAAGTGCCTGCGAACCCCTAACATCTGGACCTCGATCCTGAGGAATTTCCGGGAGGCGGAATGGATCGGGATGTGAAGATACGCATCCTTGAGGTCCAGAGTAGCCATGACGTCCCCAGGGTTGAGGATATGGCTGATTGACCTTATGGTTTCCATCCGAAACCTGGTTTTCCTTATAAATCGATTGAGATATCTCAAGTCGATGATCATCCGGAGATCTCCCGTCTTCTTGGGAACCAGGAACACTGGAGAATAAATCACTAGGCCTCTCTCCCCTGCCGGCACCTCCTCTAGGGCTCCCTTGGAGATATAGTCCTGAATATAAGATTCTAGGATCTTTTGTTTGGCAGACCCGAAGTTTCGCGTGGCGATAAATCTCTCTGGGGGGAGGGAGATAAGATCTACCCGGTACCCGGCAGAAACTATGTCCTGAACCCAGGGGTCTGCGATCAACTGGGCCCAAGGGTCTTTGAAATGGGAGAGACAGCCCCCCACGGGAATCTGGGGGAGGGGTACGGGAAAGTCTAGAGGAGATACTGCAGGGGCAGAAGGGCTTATCCAAGAGCCTCGAGGAGGCCCATAGTCAGGAGGGTTTTGTCTCCCTGGTGGGTTTGCGGGAGCGTCTTGAAAATTTACGAGACGGCCCCCCCCAATCTCTGCGCCTAGCCTGCTGCCCTGGACGGCCTCCGCCTTTCTTTTCTTGTCTGGGGCATCCCCGAAAGGGCTGCTGGGGGAGACTCTTCCCTTTCTTGTCGGAGAGTCCCTCCATAATCCTGTCCAATTCGGACCCGAACAGCCTATCCGGCTCGAAGGGGAGCCCACAAAGATTAAATTTGGACGCGTTGTCCGCGATCCATGGCTTCAGCCAAAGTGGTCTGCGGGCGGCTGAAACTAGGGCCATAGTTTTGGCGGCCAGCTTCAGCTGCATCTGGGAGGAATCGACCAGGAAATCCATAGCCAGATTGGCTGATTTGAAGGCTGCCAATATGTCGTTTCTCGAAACGCTGTGGTCCACGTCCGTCTGGATCTGGTTGAGCTTGGAGCGTAGAAAGGAGGCTACTTCAGTGGCCGCAATTGAAGTTGATGCGGAGGCAGCAGCCGCCGCGTAACCCCTTCTGAGGGTGCACTCTGCCCTCCGGTCTAGAGGGTCCTGCAGACTAGACCCATCGTCTGCAGGGACCAGAGTGCGCCTAGACAACTTGGCTATAGCCATGTCCACCTTGGGAACGGAACCCCGCGATTCCACCAAGGGTTTAGCCATCGGGTACATGAGCTTAAATTTCCTGGTGAGGACTGGGCCTTTCTCAGGCTTTCTCCACTCTGTACGCATTACAGAGAGAAGGGTCTCATCCGCTCTAAAGACATGCTGTGTCCGTCCGGCGGGATCGGGGGACTCCCCCATGTCAACATCCTGGTCCCCCGACCTGATGGACTTCAGCAACTTCTGCGTTTTCTCTGGAGGAAAAAAGCAAGAAGTTAATTCTTCTTCCTCAGAAGAAGACCCCACGGAACAGGGGGTAGGTCTCTCGACCGGTGCAACCACTTCCATGGGAGTCTGAGAGGATCCTGGTAGCCTCTCATTAAGCAGACGCACCACTCCCTTAATGGAATCATCCACGTAGGTCTTTGTCCACTGGAACATTTCTTGCATCGTGGGTTCCGTGGATGCCTGTGTGCGACAACTCTCACACCTGGAGTAAGGACAGTTGTCGTCTAGAGGTGTGTTACAATCGTAACAGGCCAAATGCTTCCTCTTGTCACGGCTGAGGATGGGGGAAATCCTCAGCCGTGTGCAGCCCGGTGATGTTTCGGCTGCTTGGCCATGTAGACAGGATTAGGGAGCAGGAAAAGGGGAGACATAAACAGCTCTATGGATATGGCAGGTGAACAAAGAGTTCCACCTACCTGCCACAGCCTTGCTGACTGGATCCCTGTGTTAGCAGGGTGCAGATCACAAACGCATCCCCACACAGGGACCCAGATCCATAGCTGCACAAAATCACATATAAAACATCACACGGACATCACACATAACTAGAAATAACTTAAAGCGACATTATGGTTATGACATTAAGGTTTATGACCACAGGGGTGGCTCTTACTGGCAGGTAAGAAATACATGAGGCTGCTCTCAGCTAAGCATGGCTGAAGCAACCTGAAGGCCTGCAAAAGCAATGAGGCTTTATAGGCCAAGAAGCCACACCCCACAGTAGGACACACCCAGTGCACACACACACTAGGAAGGGGATTAACCCTTCCAACACCAGGGAAGGGAAAACACCACTTAAAGGAGACGTGCACACAATAACATAAAACACAGTGCACACATCCACACATCACACACAAAACCGCATGCGCAGCGTAGCGAGCTGCATGGCACAGCTCAGCCTGCTACGCTGCCACATACATACTGTTGCCAGCGGCAACCACAGGTGAGGCCAATACCACAGCCCTCACCTGTGATTGAAGACCAATGACAACCGCTGACAACCGCATGCGGTTCAGGAGTCACGGTCATAGCCATGGCCGTGACACCTCTTGGCCCCAGACTTCCGCTGATCCGAATCCTTAGGGGAAGCCATAATTCTGTAAAAAAGAATAAACAGGTCATAATACCTACAAACACCAGGAGGAGGTGATACAAGACCATACGGGCGCCCACCAGCACTGAAGAAAATAGAGCTGTGGAAGAAGAAGAACAACCCAAGCCAAGCAATATATCACTAGAATAACACTAGAATATATCAATGCACAGGGAACTCTGGAGCTAGCTTGTGAAAGAGATGCAACCAGAGCACTGAATGACAGGCTCTGGGCGCTTAAAAGGAGTAAGCCCCGCCCCCTGGGCGGGCCCTCGATCGAGACCAGCCCAGAGAGGTAATAGAGCCTATACTGGCTCAGCTTGACCCTATGTGTCTCCCCAAAGCTATCCTGGAATTCAGGATGTCCATAAGGAGACAGATTGAATAGAGCGCATCGATACGAAATCGATACGAAAAACCGGAAGTGACGTAGCGCACCTGGTGCGAACGGGACACCGCAAACCAGTGGAAGAAGAGGGGAGGGGAACCCCCCCCCCCCCCCCCGACGGTACCCTAGAGAAAAAAATAGCCGCGATAAGGCCTATAATAAAGGCAATAAGAGCAAAAAAAGGGTGCTCCTAGATTAAGGAACAAAAGAGCCCCTAAGCACTCTTCAGCTCCCTGAGGGGGAGCGACACGCCAGTCCACCTGTCCAAAGGACAGAAAAAAACACGGTGGGCTGGGGGTGATCTCCTCCCTTTCAGGGAGCTGAAGATCGTTTATTGGTTCTTGGGCTCATTAAAAATTCCGCCGGTCCTACCAGTCCACAGGGGCAGTTAACCCCATCTGTGCTGCTGGTAGGACGTAAGGGAATGGCATTTTTTTTTTACACCATTTTTATTTTTATTTTTTATGGCGATACCTAATATGTGTGTGTGGGGGGGGGGTTCTTCACTTTTTTATTATAAAATAAGGGGAAAGAGGCATTTTTTTAGTTTTTTTTACTTTATTCATTTTATTAATTTTATTAAAAACTCTTTTTTTTTACTTTTTTTTCTTTACTTTATTTCTGATGTTCACTTTTTGGGGTCTGATCCCCTCTGCAATGCATTACAATACATCTGTATTGTAATGCATTGCCTGTTCATGTACTATAGTGAGTAGTACACGAACAGGTTGCCTAGGAGACCCAGCCGGAGACTGGATCTCCTCGGCACCCGTAGAAGGCAGGTCCCGATGCTGTGCAGGGCATTGGGCAGCCTCTGCACGGCATCAGGCTGCCTTCTGACACATCGAGTCCTCGCCACAGCAGCGCGGGGACTCGATGCGCTCCCTCACCCGACACAAACCCCTTCTATGTCGCGGTCAGCGCGGACCGCAGCATAGAAGGGGTTAATCCATCGGCATCCGCTTTTACAGTGATGCCGGCGGATACAGCAGGGGCCCGGCTACCAGGGACTGTCGGGCCCCTACAGTAATCGCGCGCGCACCGCTCCGTTGCCCGCCCGTAGTAGTACATCATGGGTCGGGAAGGGGTTAATGTATACATTTTTGGTATACATTAAACGGATGGCAAGAATGTGATGTGAACCCAGCCTTAGTGTCAGAATAAGCACCAGTACACAGCGGAGCAGCGGGGCGGAAAGGGGAGGCCGCCATGCACTGACAGAGTGCTGCCTCGTCCTGGTGGTCAGGGGTGAGGACTGTCTCCCAAGGATCATTTATCTATTGGGAAATACAGTGCACAGTATAATACACTAGAATCTATATAATATAAAGATATTTGCCCTACCCTGGAATAATCATACAATTAGGGGGTCATTTATTAAATAGAAATACGTCTATATTAGGCGTATTTCTGACACAGATTGTGGTGCGAAGGTCCTTAGCACCGCAATCTGTAACTTTTCCCTACTCATGCCAGGTCTAAAAAAGGTGGCGTGGGCAGGGAAAGAGATACAGTTATCGCCATACAGTTATTGGATACCACCGCCATACAGTGACCGGATAACACCTCTGTACAGTGACCGGATAACACCGCCATACAGTGACCGGATAACACCTCTGTACAGTGGCCGTATAACAACGCCATACAGTGACCGGATAAAAGGGTAAAGGGGGCACAGTACAGGGAATGACTAGGGGCACTGTACAGGGTGTGGTAAGAGGGCATAATGCAGGGTATAAGGGGGCACAGTATGGGGTGAGGGGCACAGTACGGGGTGGGGGGATTTTGTATGGGAAAGAGAGATAGCAGCAGCCATTGCATGTCCTTATACTATGGGAGGTGATCACTGCATGTAAATACAGCGCTTAACCTCCACTTAACCAGCAGCCAACTGACGGAAAGGAGCGCTTCCTTCCCGACAATCAGTTGCTCCTCTCAGTGTCTATATGCAGCTAAAAGGCTATGTACACCTTTGTGGGCATTTTTTTTATTATTGAATCGAACTCATGTTGAGCTAAAAATAATTTTTTTAATTGGTCTTTATTAAAAATATGGTGCCCTTTTTTCTGTACAGAGCTGACATGCTCTAGTAGCACCCTTTGGATTTTCTGTCTTTTCCATCAGACCAGGAGCAGACTGTCTACTTATCTCTCATCTCTGCCCTTATAAACACTCATTATGTCTCAGTTGTGGCTAAGGCTACTTTTACACTAGCGTTTTGGCTTTTTGTCTCACAAACGGTCCAAAACAGATCGGTTTTGCCCTAATGCATTCTGAATGGAAAAGGATCCGCTCAGAATGCATCAGTTTGCCTCCGATCAGTCTCCATTCCGCTCTGGAGGCGGACAGCAAAACTTTGCCTGCAGCGCTTTGCTGTCTGCCTGTCGAAGTGGAGCCAAACGGATCCGTCCTGGCACACAATGTAAGTCAATGGGGACGGATCCGTTTTCTCTGACACAATCTGGCACAATAGAAAACAGATCCGTCCCCTATTGACTTTTAATGGTGTTCAAGACGGATCCGTCATGACTATAGAAGACATAATACAACCGGATCTGTTCATGACAGATGCATGCGATTGTATTATTGTAACGGAAACGTTTATGCATATCCATGACGGATCCGCAAAAAATGCTAGTGTGAAAGTAGCCTTAATTAAATAAGTGTTTATGACTTCTCAGTAGTTTACAGATAAGGTTTATTATGACCAGCAAAAAGTGAAAGTACAGTGCCTTGCAAAAGTATTCACCCCCTTGACTTTTTTTGTGTTTTCGTGCCTCACAACCTGGAATTAACATGGATTGTTTGAGAATTAGCATCATTTAATTTACAGAACATGCCCACAACTTTGAAGATGTTTTTTCTTTTTTTTTTATTGTGAAGCAAACAACAAAAAAGACAAAATAACAGAAAAAGTCAATGTGCAGAACTATTCACCCCCCTAAAGTTAATACTTTGTAGAGCCACCTTTTGCGGCAATCACAGCTCCAAGTCGCTTTGGATAAGTCTCTATGAGCAGTTGCCACATCTTACCGCTGGGATTTTTGCCCATTCCTCCTTGCAAAACTGCTCCAGCTCCTTCAAGTTGGATGGTTTGCGCTTGTGAACAGCAATCTTTAAGTCTGACCACAGATTTTGGATTGAGATCAGGGCTTTGACTAGGCCATTCCAACACATTTACATGTTTCCTCTTAAACCACTCAAGTGTTGCTTTAGCAGTGTGTTTGGGGTCATTGACCTGCTGGAAGGTGAACCTCCGTCCTAGCCTCAAATCACGCACAGAGTGGTACAGGTTTTGCTTAAGAATATGGCCTCATGCACACGACCATTGTGTGTTTTGTGGTCCGCAAACAACGGATCCGCAAAACACGGATGGCGTCCGTGTGCGTTCGGCAAATTTGCGGAACTGCAAGGACAGCCTTTAATATAACTGCCTATTCTTGTCCGCAAAGCGCGGACAAGAATAGGACATGTTATATATTTTTTGTGGACCACGGAACGGAGAAACGGATGCGGACAGCACACGGAGTGCTGTCCACATCTTTTGCGGCCCCATTGAAGTGAATGGGTGCGCATCCGAGCCTCCAAAACGGCGGCTCGGATGCGGACCAAAACAACGGCCGTGTGCATTAGGGCTATCCCTATATTTAGCACCATCCATCTTTCTCTCAACTCTGACCAGTTTCCCAGTCCCATCCCCACAGCATGATGCTGCCACCACCATGTCTCACTGGGGGGATGGTGTTCTCTGGGTGATGTGATGTGTTGGGTTTTCGCCAGACATAGCGTTTTTTTTGTTGGCCAAATTTTAATCTCATCAGACCAGAGCACCTTCCTCCATACATTTTGGGAGTCTCCCACATGCCTTTTCGCAAACTCACAACGTGCCTTTTAAAAAAAAAATTTTTATTATCTCTTTATTGAAGAATAGAGACATGTTACAGTGTCATTTGTGAAGCATAATGACATCTGAAATCTAGGATACATCGTAGACATGCCACCAATTCATTTTCTGTTTAAAGTTGTACAAACAAGTAAGACAAAAAACTAAAACATCCCCCAACAGCAGAGAACTTACCAGGATAACGCCTCACTTCTGCACCATTCCAATGGGTCGTAATAAGACAAGAAAACATAATTCACCAGGAGGTCCTCTGGGGTCTTAGACCTCCAGTTTGCCTAGCTTTCCTCCTAATTGCGCCTCTAAGTACCATGTGGTTTGAGTGAAGGGAGACATCAGTTCCTTAATCTCTCCCGGTGACAAGTCGGCTTCTATGAATTTTCTCCATTTTTTTACGAAATTGCTTATTGATTTATCTTTATGCCTTTCCATTTCTAATCTCTCTAAGTGGAGCACTTGTTTCATGGTCCCTAATACTTCTTCCCACGCAGGGGATGAGCTCTGTAACCAATGCCTCAAAATAGACTTCTTAACTGCCATAAGCAAGATATGTACTCCCTTTTCAGATACCCCTGCTCCCTCTGCTTCAGTTTGGTCCCTCGGTATGTACTGAAAGATACATTTTTGTGGTTTGAGTGATACTTGTACCCCCCAAACAGTCTCAATATATTTCACAGCCTGTTCCCAAATGGGCCTTAAGTTTGGGCAGTCCCACAAACCACGTAAAAGTCCCACTTTTACATATACCAGAGGGGGTATGATATAATGATATACCAGAGGGGGATCATTGGCAAAAATTCCCACAAAAAATATGTATTTTATTCAGGAAAACTCTCAAAAATGTGCCCTGCTGGAGCCTAGAATTTTTTTTCTTTCCTATCGGTTTGATGTATACAAATGTGCAGCACTCCACATTTTTGTTTCCTGCAGAGTCCATAAAAAAAAATGCATACGTTAACGTAATTTTTTTTTCTACCATGGAACTGTATGGTGAACGGACGCCACTGTACGGCATCAGTCTGAGGCATCTGTTAACGCATACATTTTTGGTATGCATTAAATGGATGGCAAAAATAGGATGTGAACCCAGCCCTAGGTTCAGAATAAGCCCCAGTACACAGCGGAGCAGCGTGGCGGAGAGGGGAGGTCGCCATGTACTGACAGAGCGCTACCTGGTCCTGGTGGTCAGGGATGAGGACTGTGTTTCCCAAGAATCATTTTCTACTGGGAAATACAGAGCACAGTATAATACACTAGAATCTATATAATATAAAGATATTAGTCCTACCCCCCGAATGATAATACAATTAGGTGATCATTTATTATATAGAAATACGTCTATGTTAGGCGTATTTCTGACACAGATTGTGGCGCAATACCGCTCATGCCAGGTCTAAAAAAGGATGGCGTGGCCAGGGAAAGGGATACAGTTATGGCCATCCAGATATTGCATATCACCGCCATACATTGACCGGATAAAAAAGTATAAGAGGGCACAGTACAGGGAATGACTAGGGGCACTGCACAGGGTGTGGTAAGAGGGCACAATGCAGGGTATAAGGGGCCACAGTACGGGGTGAGGAGCACAGTACAGGGTGGGGGACACAGTCACATGACCCTGTGACATTAGAAGGTCCTTTTGGTGAATGCGGTTCATACGCCACCATAATAAGAGGCAGAGGAGTGAGACAAGGGTGTGATTATGTGGCTGGAGATAAAAAAATGTACGGTAACTGTCGGCCAGTACAGGCCCCAAAATTAGCCAATAGGCATTCACCTGACAGCACAGAACTTTGGATTCTGTGGCTGGAGGTACATTAGGCGGTCACAGGATAT
Source organism: Bufo bufo (assembly GCF_905171765.1). Lineage (NCBI taxonomy): Eukaryota > Metazoa > Chordata > Amphibia > Anura > Bufonidae > Bufo > Bufo bufo. The sequence continues at coordinate 172,038,481 of NC_053397.1, forward strand.
GTAACTGTCGGCCAGTACAGGCCCCAAAAATTAGCCAATAGGCATGGAGGCACATCGCACCCTCCTCATAAGAACTTACTAATAATAAATAAGACACCACAATCTGGGTTGGATAAACAATGGCCGCAATGCTTTATTATGGGTTACCTTAAATAAATTAACACCAGAATAAATTATCGTAAATAATTAAATAATTATAAATACTTCTCCAATAAATAATTAATTCAATAACCCATAAGCATAATCAATTAATTAGAACTATATCCACCCAGCTACACTGAGTGATTCTGCCCCACTAACTCAGCAAAGCGACAAAACCTTTTTTTCTTTTTTTTAAAGGGGGGGAGGGCGGGGCGATGCTCCTCTTGACTCTTCAGACTGGCCACGAACCACTGGAGCAGCTGCAATATAAAGGGGACAAGATTCCCGCCGCAATCACCAGAGCAAATCAAATCTCCGGAATTCCCCCCCAGCAACCGCTCTCCACCAATCAGCTTTTAGTATTCTTCAGCCAGCCAACATCCCAGAACAGGAAAAAAACGGTTACCTCAGAAAACCTTTACAGGTACCCTAAAACAAAAGAGCGGGAAAAGAGAGAGAAGGGGGGGGGGGGGGGGAGAAGGCACTACCTATATATATATATATACACATACACACACACATATATCCCACACATATATGTATATGTATATATATATATATCCAGATATATATATACCCACTCATATAAACACATACAAACGTACCTATATATACCTAGCCTACATATATAACTGAGGTGCCTGTTCCCCCATGTTCCCCCCAAGCTAAACGCTCTGGGGGGCTTATTCATTCACTTGACAGCAAAGAACTTTGGATTCTGTGGCTGGAGGTACTTTAGGCGTTCACAGGATAAGTATGTAATTGTTGGCCAGTACAGGCCCCAAAAAATAGCCAATAGGCATTCACCTGACAGCAAAGAACCTTGGATTCTGTGGCTGGAGGTACATTAGGCAGTCACAGGATAAAAATGTAACTGTCGGCCAGTACAGGCCCCAAAAATTAGGCATTCAACGGACATAAAAGGCCTTTTATGCCGCTGTATTTACCTAAGACAGGGACCATGATTTGTTCTGGGTTGGCGGATATTTGTGGGCTGTCATGAGGAAATTCAATCAAAAGTGGTCGACTTGTCACATCTGTTGAATTCCTCCGAGATCCATGCCTCATTCATTTTTAGAAATGTGAGGTAGTCCACACTGTCGTGAGCTAGGTGAGTGCGCTTATCGGTCACGATCCCCCCTGCTGCGCTGAACGTCCTTTTGGACAGGACACTGGACGAGGGGCAAGCCAACAGTTCCATGGCAAATTGTGCCAGCTCTGGCCACAGGTCAAGCTTGCACACCCAGTAGTCCAGGGGTTCATCGCTTCTCAGAGCGTCCACATCGGCCGTTAACCCGATGTAGTCGGACACCTGTCGGTCTAGGCGTTCCCTGAGGCTGCAGCATTTCTCGAAGCAAGGCCTGGAAGTGCTGCATTCTGACAGCCCTCTGTGAAGGTGGTAACATTTCCACCATTTTGTTTGTATCGGGGGTCTAAGTACGTTGCCACCCAGTACTGGTCCTTGCCCTTTATGCTTTTTATACGGGGGTCCCTCTTCAAACACTGGAGCATGAAGGCCTCCATTTGCACTAAACTGGAAGCGGTGGAGTGGCCTGGCTCCTACTCATCATCCAGGATAATGTTGTCCTCGTTCTCCTCCCCCCAGCCACGGACAACACCAGGGATCCCAGTAACGTTTAAAGCATGCTCTTCTTGCTCTTCCTCCGCCCTGGCACCATCCTCCTCTGACTCCTCTTCAGACTCCTGTTGTTGACTTGTCTCAGATGGAGAGATGGAGTAGCCCCCCCTGGGAATTCATCCAGCATTGCGACTTCCTCATCTTCCTGCTCCTGCTCCTCAACGGCTTGATCAATGACACAACGCAATGCACGCTCCAGAAAAAAGGCGTAAGGTACGATGTCACTGGTGGCCCCCTGGCTGCGACTGACCAGTTTGGTGATCTCATAAAATGGCTGCAGAAGTCTTCATGCGTCGCGCATGAGCAGCCACTGGCGCGGTGAAAAAAAACAATCTCCCCAGAACCTGTCCTGCCGCAGAGTTCGTACAGGTATTTGTTAACTGCACGTTTCTGCTGGAGCAGCCTGTCAAGCACATACAAGGTGGAGTTCCATCGCGTCGGGCAGTCATAAATCAGACTGATTTACGTCTGACAGGCAGGTGGTGTCGCTGCTGAATGTCAGCAAGGCGAGCCATGGCCGTGTAAGATCTTCTAAAATGGCCAGAGATTTTCCTGGCCTGCCGCAAGACGTCCTGGACTCCGGGGTATTTGGCAACGAATCGCTGTACGACTAAGTTCAGGACGTGTGCCATGCACGGCACGTGTGTCATTTTGTCCTGTTTCAGCGCGCTCAGCAGCTTGGCACCGTTGTCGCACACCATTTTACCAACTGTCAAATTGAGCAGGGTTAGCCACTGATTGGCCTGTGACGGTAGCAGCGGAAAAGAAGGAGTCAGCCAAGGAGGAGAGGAAGGATGGAGTAGGGGGAGGAGAAGAAGAGGCAGGCCTGCATGCAATCCATGGCGGTAAGACCAAATCTACACGGGTGCCACGGGTTGCATGCTTGACGGCCGTCAGAAGGTTCACCCAGTGGGCAGAAAAAGTTATGTACCTTACCTGCTCGTGTTTGCTAGACCACGTATCTGTGGTCAGATGTATCTTGGCACCGACACTGTGTGCCAGAGATACATTCACTTGCCGCTGAATGTGGCCATATAGCTCTGGGATGCCTTCCGGGGACTTCCATCGTGGTGTTCCAATTGCCACAAATTTTCTAAAGGCCTCTGAGTCCACAAGTTTATATGGCAGTAGTTGGCGGGCTAGCAGTTCTGACAAGCCAGCGGTCAGCCGTTGGGCAAGAGGGTTATTCGGCGTCATCATCTTTTTTCGCTCGAACATTTGGGGCAAGGAAGCCTGCCTTTTGCCAGATGAATGCGACTATGCCACGGTGGAAGGTGGAGTGGAGGAGTACTGGGAGGAGAGAGGAGAAGGAGGAGAAGAGGCAGGATGGGGAGCGCCAGGAGTGTGGGTTCTGACGGTGTTGCTCCCACTGGGCTCGGTGATGGGAGGCCAGGTGCCTTCTTAAGGCGGTCATCCCTAGGCGAGTGTTGGGCTTACCGCGACTTATGCGTTGACAGCACAGGCTGCAGATGGCAACACTATTGTCATCAGCGAAAACGTTTAAAAAAGCCCAAACTGCGGAGCCATGTGACGGCATCTTGGGAGCGCCAGATGTGACTGTGCATGGTGGATGGCTCTTTCCAGATACATTAGCAGTCTGCTTTTTGCCTGCTGTGCACTGTAAGTTCTGCCAGCTTTTCCTCCTTCTCCTCCCTATCTGCTGTTCCGTCTCTCCCTCTGAACTCCCCTCCTCTTCCTCTTTTGTGGCCACCCATGTGACGTCCATCAACACATCATCATCGGATTCGTTACCTTCACCACCACTGACATTAGAGATCTCGTAGTAAGCAGCAACAGCGGGGACCACCCTACTTGGGGTGATCAGGGTGCTGTCGTCAGACTGCTGGGTGGCGACCGTTGATACCTCCTCTTCCTGATGGCTGCACATCGGTAAGGGCTTGTAATGGATGGGAAAATAATTCCTCTGACTCGAGCAGAGGGGATATGGTGGTGGTGGTGTCTTTGGGGGTGCACACAGCAGAGAGTGAACAGGGTGCAGATAGAGAGGATGAGGAGGGTGCAGAAGCGGAAGGCTGAGTGAGCAACCAAGTCTGGTGCGTCCTTTGACGTAATCGCACGCACCTTCTGCAACTTCCCACTTAGGCTGCGGTCATGGTGCACCTGCCCGACCCCTACCACCCCTGCGGAATGGCCTGCCTCTTCCTCTGCCTGTCATTTTCAAAATAACCCTGTGACAAAAGTCCCTATAGAAGAGCAGTATTTGTGGAAGAAGGTATATCACACCCCTGCCTCAATCAGTTTTTTTGGGGGGCAACTGGTAAATCACACCAGTAGAAATGATTGGTTCCAATAGTGTTTTTTCACTCTGTGTAGATGCGGTAACGCAGCAAAACCGCAAACAAATTCTGCACTACCTAAATGCACTATATAGAAAGTATATTATTGGTATATCACACCCCTGCTTCAATCAGTTTTTTGGGGGTGCAACTGGTTAATCACACCAGTAGAAATTATTTCTTCAAATAGTGTTTTTCACTCTGTGTAGCTGCGGTAACGCAGCAAAAACGCAAACAAATGCTACACTACCCAAATGCACTAGATAGAAAGTATATTATTGGTATATAACACCCCTGCTTCAATCAGTTTTTTTGGGGGGCAACTGGCATATCACACCAGTAGAAATTATTTGTTCCAATAGCGTTTGGTGCTCTGTGTAGCTGCGGTACCGCACACAACTGCTGCACAATACAAATGCACTATAATTTACTTTCTATGTTAGAAAGTATATTATAAGTATATTACACCCCTCAGTAAGTCACACCTATCGATAGCACATCTATACCAGTCCTTAAAAGGACTTTTGTGGCCCTATTAGCTAGCGATTTGTGTCCCTAACAGTCTGTCCCTGCTCCACACAGCAACCTCTCCCTACACTGGCAAAAGACTGAATGTAAAATGGCGGCCAGATCAGGTTTATTTATAAGGTAGGGGGTATGTCCATGTGCTGAAACGTCTCAATTGGCTGTCCTGTACCACCTGATGGATGTGTCATGGGTCAAAGTTCTTCACTATGTAAAAGAATATGGTGGGTGCGAAGTTCGAGCAAAGTTCGCCGCGAAACGACCGTAGGGCGAACCGCAAGGCCATCTCTATTGTGGAGTTTACGATACATATCTGTCAGAGGGATCATAGATTTGTCAGCACCTAAAAGTGCCTCAAACTAGTCTATTTGTTTGCCCTAGCTGCTCGGCATGTGCTCTGCAGTAGGAGCGAATTTGCTGGAACAGGAGGAAATGGGAAGAGTTTATGTTGTATTTAACACGGAACTCGTCCCATGTGATTAGCTTCTGTTTGTATTATCCAAAATATCATGCAATTTGTGAATGCCTTTTTGTTTCCAGACTACATTTTGATGTCTCGTCCCTGGGAAAAGGAGGGCAGCATCCACAACGGCATGTGAGGGGTAAGGTATATGGGAAGTCGGTAGATTTTTCATACTGCCTTCCAAGCCATGATGGTGTCTCTCAGCAGTATTGATTGTTTGATTTGGGTCGGAATATCTCTGAGCCTAGTATGCAATAGTGCTGGGAGATCCCATGGGGCGGCTAATTCCTGCTCTATCCTTCCAGCTGAGGAGGTGCCCCACACACAATCTTTGGCATGTCGGAACAAAGCTGCTAGGTTATAGTGGCGAATGTTTGGAAATTGGAGGCCCCCTTCCCATTTTAACATAGTCAATTTGTCATATGCTATGCGTGGTCTTTTTTTCTAAAGGAAATTTGTGAATGCTGATTGTAATTTCCGTATGTCTGAGTGTTTTAATAAAAGTTGGATGGTTTGTAGGGGGTATAGTAATTTTGAGAAGCTGGCCATTTTTATAAGTTGGGCCCTCCCATTTATGGAGCGTACGGCTTATTGTCGTCCTATGTACAGATACTCCAGTTACCTTAGGTCTTTGTGCTGCCTCTCTGATTAATGCCCTCCTTGCCTGGTCCGTGAGTTTTGGTGGGCGGCCGTCTCTTGGCACGTTTGCTGTTGTGCCATGTTCTTTCCATTTATGATAGATTTGATGGTGCTCCTGGGGATCGTCAAAGATTTGGATATTTTTTTATAACCTAACCCTGACTTGTACTTCTCAACAACATTGTCCCTTACTTGTTTGGAGAGTTCCTTGGTCTTCATGGCAGTGTTTGGTTAGAGATGCCCCTTGCTTAGGTATTTTAGCCTCTGGGGCCTTTCAAAAAAAGGTGTGTATATGTAATGACAGATCATGTGACACTTAGATTGCACACAGGTGGACATCATTTCACTAATTATGTGACTTCTGAAGGTAATTGGTTGCACCAGAGCTTTTTATGGGCTTCCTAACAAAGGGGATAAATACATACGCACATGCCAATTTTCTGTTTTCTATTTCTAAAAAATAGTTTTATTTATATAATTTTCTCATTTAACTTCACAAACTTAGACTATTGTGTTCTGATCCATCACATAAAATTCAGATTAACAAAACATTGAACTTAAGGCTGTAATGTAACTAAATACGAAAAAAGTCAAGGCGGTGAATACTTTTGCAAGGCACTGTACCTGTCACACAGCTAGAAAAAAATTTAACCCTTTATGACAGAACAGCTCAATATTTTAAATAAAGGCCAACTGAAAAAATGATTTTGAGCCAAAAATGAGTGACCTGCAATCATAACAAAAATGCCTCCGAAGGTGTACATAGCCTTTAAGTTAATTTTTTTTCAACATTTCGTCCACCAAACCAAGGACAGAGGTATGCATCACCTCCTGTTCCGGGCCTCTACCTATGGGCAGTTTTGAATAGATTCCCTTTAAGGCTACCTGCACACATTGCGGATAGAAAGCGTTTTTTGGTGTGTAAATTTTCGTGCAGAAAAACCACAGCATAATATAATACTAGTAAATAACATTTGACAAATCTCATGCGCACATTGCGTATTTTGCACGAGCAGAAACTGACCTGTTGTGTGGGTGTTAAAATCTGCAGCATGTCAATTGTTTGTGCGATCCTGCGTCTTATGCAGTGATTTTCCACATAGACTTCAGTGGGGTTGTGAAAATAAACAGACAATCCACTCCAAAACAAACATAAAAACACCAACAAAATCACAATAGTGCAAATTTATGTGGTCTTTATAGTGTTTTCGATGCGGTTTTCATGCGCATTTTCCGCAAACAAATCTGCACCATTTCCACGTACCGTAAATCATCATATAAAACATAGCTTTATTACTGAAACCCCTAGTGGTTAGGGGTGGTCGGATCTGTAAGGGGTCTAGATATTTCATTTGCTGGCTTCTAAATTTTGAGGACACCTCTTTCTAAGTGTGATTTTTTTTTTATTGGTCTACTACTGATTATTAAATGCACTTTTTTACCATTCATATTCTAACACCCAAAGAATGATGTTGTTTCAGAATGTAAATGCACAGGATCCATATTGAAAGCGAAAAGTAAGGAGAAGGGTTACAACTAGGTCATAGTGAGCTCTTTTTGTACTTGTATAAGCTCGAGGTGAGAACGTTCTACGAAATGTGTTAAATTACTCTGTAACTTGGTGGTGTGAAGGAAGGCGGCCTTATCTGCTCAGGGTTGCAAGCGTGCAAGGTCGACAGAAAAGATTTTTACAATTGTGTACCAGGCTGTCCTATAAAGGGGTATTGCCATATCAGCAATTCATGGCTGAGAATGAAATACCCCTTGTACAGGGCTCTACAAAGATCTCATAAGGCCCCATAGCAAAACAGTGCGACCTCAAGACTGTGCAACCTCACTGGCTTCATGCCATCTCATCAAACCCACAAGGGTGAACAAATAAAATAAAAAAGAAGGGGAGTTGAAGAGAATGTCTAGACCCCTTTGACCCATTATGTGCAGCCTCCACATACACCAGATCCACTATCCAACAGGCACAGCGACACACTATCTGCCCACACACACCTTGTAATGTGGAGTCCCCGAAGTCTGCATCATCCACAAACAGACTGCATGTGACAGCTACACTGGTTCCAAGTTAGATCCCTTCTTACCTATGAACATCAGTGCATCAATCAGTACCAGATCTGGAGAAAAAGTTCACCTAAAGGCCCCGTTACACTGCCCGATATTTGGGCAAATTATTGCTAACAAATGTTCGTACTAACGCTTGAAAGGCTACTTTCACACTCGCGTTTGGTGAGGATCCGTCATGGATCTGCACAGACGGATCCGTTCAGATAATACAAACGTCTGCATCCGTTCAGAACGGATCCGTTTGTATTATTTTTAACATAGCCAAGATGGATCCGTCTTGAACACCATTGAATGTCCATAGCGGACGGATCCGTTTTCTATGGTGCCAGATTGTGTCAGTGAAAATGGATCAGTCCCCATTGACTTACATTGTGTGCCAGGACGGATCCGTTTGGCTCAGTTTCGTCATACGGACACCAAAACGCTGCAAGCGGAGTTTTGATGTCCACCTCCAAAGTAGAATGGAGACGGGACAGAGGCAAACTGAGGCATTCTGAGCGGATCCTTTTCCATTCAGAATGCATAAGGCTGGGTTCAGACCTGAGCGTATTTGATATGCGCGTTTAACGCGCGTTTTTGTCGCGCGTTTTTATGTGCGGTTTTTGCAATAGTAAATGCGCGTTTGACGCGCGTTTGTGTGATTGACTGCAGTGTCCTATGGCCACAAACGCGCGTCAAAACGCCCCAAAGAAGCTCAAGAACTTGTTTGAGCGTAGGGCATTTTTCAGCGCATTCAAACGCGCTGTAAAACGCTCAAGTGAGAACCAGGGCCATAGGGAAGCATTGGTTTTCATGTGTTGAGCGTTTTACAGCGCGTTTGAACGCGCTGTAAAACGCTCAAGTGTGAACCCAGCCTTAGGGCAAAACTGATCCGTTTTGGACCGCTTGTGAGAGCCCTGAACCGATATCACAAAAAGAAACCAAAACACCAGTGTGAAAGTAGCCTTAGCTAAAATCGGCCAGTTTAAAGGTGCAACTGATTAGCCGATGAAGGAGAAAAATGCTCGTTCATCGGGTAATAGAATCATTGGTGTGGTCACCTAAATTATCGTTTGCAGTCAGCAGACCGTGCTGTGTAAACCCGCTCTGCTGCTGGAAAACCATGATTCTGTATGGGGACGAGTGATGGCAATAGGGATCGCACCTCCCCATACTGTGGAGGCGATCGCTGCATGTAAATGCAGCAGTCACCTCCACTGACGAGCATGCATTTGTCGGGAAGTAACGCTTCCTTCCCAACAATGATCAGCTTCATCTGGCCATTTAAATGAGCCTTTAGAAGATTTGCCATCAGGGGGGAGAAGTGGGGAGACATTTCTACTTTATATTGTAAGTCAATATACCAAAAAAGTTAAAAAAAGAGTTTTTTTTTTCCAAAAATAAAATTTATTAACCGTCCGTCACATGACAATTAATATGCATAGATTCAGTATCCCCATAACTTTAACAATCCATATTCATGATAAAAACAAACAAAAATAGTCCATGATATATAGTATATAAAATGGTAACATACAGTTACAGTTGCCCCAATAGAAAATTAAAAATCAAATTAAAAAGGTTATTCCATGTTGACATTTACAGCATATCTCCGTTCACTTTTATGGGAGTAGTCAAAATAGCTACTTTCAGCTACTTTCCAAAGTCCAAGAGAAGTGGATGGAGAGAGATGTGCAACTCTCCATTCACACAATCATGAGAAGGAGCCCATTCTCGACAAAGAAGCAGGTCCCAGAGGTGAGTCCCTTGCCTATAGATTTGTCCCTATGACACTGGCTGACCTGTGACATGGGCACTTAGCAGCTGAAGGCATCTGTGTTGGTCCCATGTTCATATGTGCCCGAATTGCTGAGAAAAATGATGTTTTAATATATGCAAATGAGCCTCTAGGAGCAACGGGGGCGTTACCGTTACACCTAGAGGCTCTGCTCTCTATGCAACTGCTGCTCTCCCCTCTCCGTGATCACGTTCACATTGCCTGCACACATTTTTGTCTCAGCCTTAGGGTCCATTCACACAGCCGTGTGTGTTTTGCGGATCCGCAAAACACGGACAGCGGCAATGTGCGTTCCGCATTTTGCAGGCCGCACATTACCGGCACTAAGAATAGGACAAGAATAGGACATGTTCTGCGGGGTCCGCAATTCCGGATCGGGGTCGCACGTCGTGCGGCCCCATAGAAATGTATAGGTCCGCAATTCCGTTCTGCGAAATGTGGAATGGAATTGCGGATATGTGAATGGAGCCTTAAATAGCATTTAAAAAGTGACATGCTTGTCAAGCATTTTATATATTTTTTTTAATAGCCATTTTTTTATTGTACATTTACAATTTTTTTTACCTGGTGTTTTAGAAGTGCAATAGAGAAGATTATGGAGAAAAAAGGCCAGAGCATACTGCATTTTGCTAAAAAAGCCACTCACCCTAAAAGCACTATGACAATGTAGCCTTTTCACTATTTTGCTATAGACTTTAAAGTTTATAGACACCTTTGGAACAAAAAAAACAACTATATTTAAATATATGTTAGTAATTACCTTGAGTAAAAGAAAGTTGCAGGCTTCAGTCTTCATTCCTTCAATCATTTTCAGACCATCTGATAATCAGTTTACAACCTGCTCCTAGGTTCAGCCATTTCTCATGTGGTCATGTCCCTCCCAGTAATACAAGCTGGATCTGTGTGTCTAGGATGCTGCTGCCTTCCCCCTGCATACTGCCTTGTGTGTGCTTTCCACCCTTCATACAGTCTGTGTGTTGGATCATACATTCATACATTCTTCAGCATACTATTTTATGTATGAGATATGTAAGGCAGAAATTTTATGTCATATATGTGCCCTATCAACAGCAGTCAGCCCTGAGATTCAGTGACATATGACATAACACAGAGGCATTATTATTCATATATTCCACCACCTTGGGATCACCCCTTTCGTTGCAGGGTGTTACGCACACAGAAGAGGGCACTTAATACCTCAGTTGTATATGGATTGTTTGAAGGAGCTCAGTTCTGCCCCCCCCCTTACACTTTCTTTTTTGGCTTTTTGGACAGGAAGTGACTACGTATAAAGTGAGTCAGTTTTTCTTCAGACAGGACTATGGCAGCCAACGTCACAGACAGACAGAGAGCTCCAACCAGGACGTGTGCCAGACGGGATGGCCAGCCCATGTCACAGCATAAGGTTACCTGTCAAAAGAGGAATTTTCACGGATTAAAGCCAGAAGCAACATAAAACTTCTCATAGGTGAGAGCTGGTCCAAACTTACCAGGCAAAAGCTTAGAAACTGCAATATTCATCCTTAAAGGGCATCTATCCGCAGATTTGTCCCTATGACACTGGCTGACCCGTTACATGTGCACTTGGCAGCTGAAGACATCTGTGTTGGTCCCATGTTCATATGTGCCCGCATTGCTGAAAAAGCTGATGTTTTATATATGCAAATGGGTCTCTTGGTGCAATGAAGGCGTTGCCGTTACACCCAGAAGCTCTGCTCTCTCTGGAACAGCTGCGCCCTCTGCACTCTGACAGGGCCAAGCAGGTAGGATGACGCTTTTAGTGCAGATGCAAAACTGATGTCTTCAGCTGCAAAAAACACACATGCAACAGGTCGGCCAGGTTTATATCTACAAATCTGATGAAAGATGCCCTTTAAAAGGGGTTCTCTGGCTTTTTAGGAAATCAGCCCTTTCTTCTGTCCTGTGAAAGACAGACAGCTTAATTAGTACTTACCCCTCCATCATGCCACCATCTCCAGCTCACATAGGCTGCGGGCTCTTCCGCTTGGGTCTTGACCGGATGTGTGCCCTTGTCTTACGGATCAGCTGCATTTACCATCATGCAGCGGAACAGTAAGAGAAGCGTACACATCTGGTCAAGCCCGTATCTTGTGCGACTGCAGCGGAGACGTCGGCATTGGGGGCACGATGGAGTGATAAGTAATTACCAAACTTTCTTCCTATAGGGCTGATTTCCTAAAAAGCCTGGTGAAACCCTTTAAAATATATCTTTGAAGATTATGTATACCATGTATAAAATGTTTGGTATAAGTGAAATACTTATCTGAATAATGTACTTTTTGAGCTTTGAAAGTTTGCTTCTTATATTCCATATTAAGCTTTTACAATGCTGCAGTAGAATACTGGCTTAAAGGGGTTGTCCAGGAATAAAAGAAAGGGCCTGCTTCTTTTCAGTGGCACGCCAGTCCGTGAGTTGTGTCTGGTATTGAGGGCCAGGTCCGATCACTTGAATGGGGATGAGATGCAATACCAGACACAACATACATAAAACGAACCGCAGACCCTATTCTTTTTGCTTGGACAACCCCTTTAAGCCTCTGTGTTTGGCATGCATGTTTGTACTACAGTATGTCACTGAACATATGTAACTATCTGTGCATACAGGCGAATACATTTACTGCATAGGTCTGCCAAGGACTCCCATTGAAACTACAATGTATGCTGTGGGGTGGTTGTCCTTTAGGGGACCAGGTTGTATTGAATAGTGAAGCTGACCAAAAGATATGGGCAAGTGGTTTTACAGGGAGCACTTCTGGATGTATCCACCTGTCGTAAAGAAGATACGTACATAAAAAACCCATTATATGGGCAGTTCCTTCTGGAAGGCAAGTCTTCCTTTTCAGTAGGAACATGGGCCGGAAGCACAAGAGAGGCCGGATGGACGGCTGCTGAATCTGGACGAGATCTTACGTTTGCTTGCTAGAAGGATCCAACATGCTGCGTGTCCTAGCATATGACCACTCCACATGGTTGAAAAGTCTAATTTATCTATACAGGGGATGTATATGGCTGGGTAATTAATAAAACTAATTTGATTAATTTGCCCTTTTTTGTGTTTTAAAAAAAATTGCAAAGTCAAATTTTTATGTTCTGAGAGGTGCATCAGTGCAGCCTGTGTAAAGTCTGTTCAGTCCCTGGTGCCCATGCCATTAGTCCTGGTGAGGACGGCAGGGACTGAACAGAACCCCCCTACAGGCTGCACTAACTGAAGCTGGGATCAGAGATAATTCCCATCCTGGCCACTTAACCTCCCAGATGCCATGGTTAATAGGGACCACAGCATCTCAGCAGTTAGACAGAGAGAGCACTGCAGCCTCTTCCTACAGCTGATTGACAGGGGTCCTGGAAATAGGACCCCTACCAATCTCATATTGATGACCTATCCTGATGATAGACCATCAATATGTAAGTCTTCCCCCACCAATATCATATTGATAACTTATCCGGGGATAAGCCATCAGTATGTAAATCCCGGAAAACCCCTTTAAGAAGGTATGAGGGTGAGAGGGCTGCCCGGGTATGGTCACTATTGCTACCATGTGTAAAACAGCCTGAGGATAGTCATGATAAACTGGCTGAGGGGTATGGAGTGGAATCGTCTGGTCTGTGATGTGACTGGTCAAAGGGACATATGGGTTTATTGTACTGTGCTATGTTTTCTGGTGTTCTGCACTGTAAATGTAGGTGTTTGGTTAGAAAAAGCAAAAAAAAAAATAAAGCCTATAATTATTTTTTTTAAATACAATCAATTAAAAGAACAATTATGAATTATATTGTGAGAGTCCATGATGTCCGTGTGCTCATGCTTTGACCTCTGTATTATGTCAGCTCAAGTGGAAGAAAACATCCGCATTACAATACATCATATAGCAAACAATAGAAATACCTGCTGCTTACCTCTGAATACCCGGTCACTGCAGCGCTAACTGCCAGCGCACATATTACTGCTGGGCACGGCGTGAGCCCAGAAAGTGGTCGGTAGCGGCTTCCCCTGTAATACTTCCAGATGTAATGTAGACTGTGAGCGATCCGCAAGCCCATATTAAAACAGTTTGCGAAGATGAATCCAACACTGCCGAGCCAAGTTGTCATGTAGTAGGAAAGGCATAGGAAACTTAACGAGAGACCCAACATGATGTAGTTAAACCTGATAGGAAGGAGGTGGGTGAAAAAAAAACAACAAGAATTTAGTACAGTACGTGCAGTATCTATATCCTTAAAGGGGTTGTTCTCCATTCAGCAAGTGGCATTTATCATGTAGAGAAAGTTAATACAAGGCACTTACTAATGTATTGTGATTGTCCATATTGGCTCCTTTGCTGGCCGGATTCATTTTTCCATCACATTATACACTGCTCCTATCCAGGGGTTACGACCACCCTGCAATCCAGCACGCTATAGGAAAAGGCACCGGCCTATGCGCACTCCCATGGTCCCGGCCACCAGATAGGCCAGCGCTGTTTCCTAGGGTGTGCAAGCACGACCACCCTTTTCTGGATCGAAGGGTGGTCGTAACCCCTGGATAGGAGCAGTGTATAATGTGATGGAAAAATGAATCTAGCCAGCAAAGGAGGCAATATGGACAATCACAATACATTAGTAAGTGCCTTGTAGTAACTTTTTCTACATGATAAATGCCATTTGCTGAAGTGAGACAACCCCTTTAAATGTAGTAATTGTAACAATCGCCTTGAGTAAACTGCGCTTGAATATGCCATCTTCTGAGAATGTTCTATCAGTATGAAGAGGCTGTGGCCACTTCTGTAGGAGAAACCAATAAGCCTCCTAGACTCGGAAGGCAACCAAGTACGGCTCTCCAGAACGTCTTCTCCCACTACCTACTAGGAAAAATGTGTCATCGACGGTAAAGTACTTGGTATGGAACAGTATAAACATGGTTAAAAGGGTTGTGCCATGAAACACATTCAACATTTTTAAAACCAGCACCTGGATCTGAACACTTTTGTAATTTCATGTAAAAAAAATAATTTGTATAGCCACTGATGTATTCCATAGAATGTATCTGTATAGCGCCACCTGCTGTTTGTTCTTTTCTTTATTTCTTGTCCACCTCACTGAGCTGGTTGCACACACTCAGTTTAAGTCTTAACTGTCACCAGCCATATCTGCTGTTAGAGGCTGTGGCAGATACAGGGAAAGAGCTACAGCAGAAAGGACACGTCCCCTGAGAAAGGGCACAACGCCTGAGCTGCCGGCCTGAAATAAATCTAGCAGAAGACTTGGAGCAATGAAAGGGAAGATCTCTGGGTCCATATGAAGTATAGGGCTGGTTCTAAGTTTGTTAGAAAGAGGTTGTCATATGTCCAATTTTCATATTTTTTTTTTTTATATGAATCCTGGCATAGCTGTACTATGTTTGCCTAAGGCCTGCGTCTGGTATGGCACCTTAAATGGGAATGACCGCAATACCATACGCAGCCCATGGACAGGTGCGGTGCTGCTTCTAGAAAGAAAAAAGCAGCTTCTTATCTAATCATGACAACCTCTGTGCATCTTCTAAAACTAATACAGATAGAGAACACTGATGAAAGATATGGCAGAAGTATGAATGAGGTTTATTACTTGTGGACGAGAGATGAATCTGCTGTAAGAAAGAATATTTGTGTTAGGAAAGTCAATTTCCTTCACCTATTCATCATAGTTATATCATATCTTATTCTGAACTAGTTCATGGTACTGATACTTTTCATTGCTGTACAAAATTTGCCCTCAGTGTAGGTAATAATAGCAGTAAAATTGCATTAAAGGGGTGGTCCCACAAAAAAATATTCTACAGTTTTCAAACCAGCACCTGGATCTGAACACTTTTATAACTGTATGTATTTAAACAAAATTGTGTAGCCACTGAGTTATTCCATCAAATATATCTGTATAGCGCCACCTGCTGTTTGGTTGTTTTTTTCTTATTTCCTTGTCCTGCTCACTGAGATGGCCGCACATGCTCAGTTTTATCCTTCAACTGCCTCCTGAGCTGTGATAGGGAGAGCATGGACACGCCCCCTGAGCTGTGATAGGTAGAGCTGAGACACGCCCCCTTAGCTGCAGCAGAGAAGACACTCCCCTTGAGCTGCCAGCTTGATATAAATCTAGCAGAGCAATGACTGGGGAGATCTCTGGATCCATGTGAGGTGCAGGGCTGGTTCTAGCTTTGTTAGAAAGAGATTGTGATGTACTATATGATGTCTGATTTTTTACATTAGTCATGGGATAATCCCTTTAATAGCATTGTCAGCAAAGTCTTTGCTTGCAACTATAGGTGCGGTGTCTGCACAAAGGCCCATGGGGGAAGATTTATCATCTCTACTCCTTGTACCAGTCACATGCTGTATGTTTGTGCCTTTTTAAATGTGACTTTAAAAAAAAAAGTGGCAAGTGCCTTTTTTACGCCTCAACATTTTTTAAAAAGGGGTATTGGCAAGTGTGGGAAAGGGGCCTGGCCAGCAGCCAAAACAAATTTAGGCTACTTTCACACTAGCGTTTTGTGCGGATCCGTCGTGGACGGATCCGTTCAGATAATACTACCGTCTGCATACGTTCAGAACGGATCTGTTTGTATTATGTCTTCTATAGCCAAGACGGATCCATCTTGAACACCACTGAAAGTCAATGAAGGATGGATCCGTTTTCTATTGTGACATATTGTGTCATAGAAAACGGACCCGTCCCCATTGACTTACATTGTGTGTCAGGACGGATCCGTTTGGCTCAGTTTCATCAGACGGACACCAAAACGCGTCCGTCTCCAAAGCGGAATGGAGACTGAACTGATGCATTCTGAGCGGATCCTTTTTCATTCAGAATGCATTAAGCGCAAAACTGATCCGTTTTGGACCGCTTGTGAGAGCCCTGAACGGATCTCACAAACGGAAAGCCAAAACGCGAGGGTGAAAGTAGCCTTCTCTTCATTTATGCCAGTTTCCTGTTTATTCGCATGGACTGCAGGCGAACGTGCCTAATTTATGACCTGGCTCGCACCTTGTCATAAATGTGGTGCATCCTCTGGCGGTGCACAGGATATCAAGACCGATGCAGACAGCGCCTGTCTTGATAAATCTCCTCCATGGTGTCCTTGGGGCTGGATTCTTTGGAGCCATAGACACTCTGGATTGCACGGTATGATGCCTTTGTATATCACTATCTCCCCTAGGAGCAATAAAGCCACGGCTGTAATAACTTATAAATACTATCATCAAAGGGGTGTTCCAGCTGCGATAGCGATACCCACCACAGTCAGAGGTGGTCAGGATTAGGACCCATTCATTTCAAGGGGGTCGCAAAAAACGCAGACATCACACCATGTACTGTCCGCATCTGTATGTGTGTTCCGCCCCCCCCCCCCCCCCCCAAAAAAATAAAAATAAAAATAAAATATAGAACATATCTAAAAATGAACAGAGCACGACATGTAGAACGGGAAAATGCGGAGCACACATGACCGGTATCCAAGCTGCGAATTGCGGACCACAAAATGGATACAGCCCTGTGCATGGTGCCTTATAGGAACAGCCAAGTGCGCTGTGCTATGTTGTGACTCCCATACAAGTGAAAAGAACCATTGGACACGGAATAGCACGGAGAGCTACACTGTATCCAAGTTACAGGAACAATGTGGCACAGTCCGCTCTCCTGTTTCCACCTCTGATAGGGACCACGAGTAGCTGAGATGGGAGTAGCCCTTCATGACCGGTCTTTGTCTTAATGGGTGCTTGAAGCTTGCCTTGGAATACCCATCAATTCTGAAGAGATGTGAATTCACTCACCTGTCTACCTCCTCTTTACTCATTGAAGCAAAGGTGAAACACTCGGTCACCCCATTGATGGCCAGCAGGAGAACATAGAGACAGTAGACGCGCAAGAGAACAGGACCTGAAAGACACAGCACAGGAGCTGAGAATGCAAGAAAGCCTAGTGTGCACTCTCTATAGAAATGGGTTTTTGGGCCAATTATGTGGATTGGCTCAGTGTTGTACAGTAGCAGAGAAGTAAATATGTCATCCACACACAGCATACCACGTCTGCACCGGAGTCTGCACTTATCATGTGGTGTCCACTAGTGTTGTGGATATTAGCAGCACTAACTAGAGGCACTTCTGCTCATGAAGGGAATCGGTCACCACATGCCATCGTGCCATCTTAATCTGTGGCCCCTATTCAGAGAAATAACCCTTTTTTTATGTTTATGCTAATGAGCCCTTTGGTGCACCCAGGGCATTGCTGTTGCACCCAGAGGCTCCGCTCCTTTTCCCTGTCGGCCACGCCCCCACCTCTTTGACGGATAGGGCCAGGCAGTGTAGATGTAATGGTGGCTGGTCCTGAAACCTTGGGGCAGTGCGTTCGGCGCAGTACAAGGCAGAATTCCGTCTGATCTCCAGCCCTCTACTGCGCGTGTGCCGAATGCACTGCTTCATAAAGTAAAAAGGGTTATTTCTCTGAATAGGGGCCACGGATCAGGATGCTACAGAGTGTACTGGAATCAGCGGAGAAGCGCATATCCATACTGGGAGAAGGTTTAGTTGGAAGGTATGTGGTGACAGATTCCCCTTAAGAATCTTCAGACCATGTGGTAACCAGTATGACACCAACAAGGTCACCTGAATCACATGCCTCCTCTACTGTATGCAAAACAAACCGATATAAAAAGTTGATCAATAGATGTTGCACTGCTTATCTTGTTCTGACGATTGAGTTCGGCTAGGTTCACACCTGAGCGTTTTACAGCGCGTACGAACGCGCTGTAAAACGCCCTACGCCCCAAGAAGTACAGGAGCTTCTTTGGGGTGTATTGTCGCGCGTAACACCTCTGTTTTTCATTGTACGCCTCTGTGGTCAATAGCAAGAACGCGCATACGACGCGCGTTTCCAAAATACAAAAACGCCCCAAAATAGAAACATAGAATGTGTCGGCAGATAAGAACCATTTGGCCCATCTAGTCTGCCCAATATACTGAATCCTATGAATAGTCCCTGGCCCTATCTTATATGAAGGATAGCCTTATGCCTATCGCATGCATGCTTAAACTCCTTCACTGTATTTGCAGCTACCACTTCTGCAGGAAGGCTATTCCATGCAATCACTACTCTCAAAAACGCCTGATAAAAACGCCTGTAAACAGCGCTTATCGAATACGCTCAGGTGTGAACCCAGCCTTACTGTCTGCAAGTCTGGTGACTTCACAGCTGAAATCTCTGGTGATTGTTACTCCTGGGAAGCCTGGTCTTTTATGGTTGCCTTCACATCTCCGTTTCAGAGATCCAGCTGCCTGATCCGGCGGAAATGCCGGCTATTGGATGGACAAATAAACGTTACATGCAACATTTTTTCATGCCAGAAATTGTCCGGATCACCGCCAGACCTCATTGCAGTCAATGGGGATCTGGCTGTGAAGTAGAGGATTTGGCAACGCTGTATCCTGTGAGATCCAACAGGCTGCTCTGTGTTGAAACAGCCTGTTGGATTTCATAATGGGGATGTGAACGAAGCCTACAGCAGATATTGTGTAATCTGCATTATAGAAGTATGGCTAAGCTTTCAGGAATTGGTCCACCTAGAAGCTTGTTGATTTTCAACAACCAGCAGAAGCATGAATGTAGCTCTGGAGTAACTGACAACTGAAATAACTCTCCCTACTGGATCTCCAAGTCTAAAGAGTGTATTAGAAAGGCAGATCGTCTGCCAGACCATCGCTAACGAGCGTTGATATGAACGCGGTGCGCCCTCTAGGACTTTACTGGCATCGTTCTAAGTATAGGTATGGGTCCCAGAGGTGGGACACGCACCTATCAGACATTGGGGGCATATCCCAGCAATATGCCTCCAATGTCTGAGATGGGACAACCTCTGTAATACAAGGCACCTACTAATGTATTGTGACTGTCCATATTGCCTCCTTTGCTGGCTTTTTTTTTTCAATCGCATTATACAATGCTCGTATCCAGGGGTTATGGCCACAACTGGAAGAAAAAGTGCCAGCCTCTCTGGTGGCCAGGACTGTGGAAGCACACATAGGAGCGCATGCGCAGCAGCTCCCGTCCCGGCCACCTCAGATTTGCATTGCAACAGTAGCTGTAACCTCCGGATAGGAGCAGTGTATAATGTGATGGAAAAATGAATTAAGCCAGCAAAGGAAGCAATATGGACAATCACAATACATTAGTAAGTGCTTTTATTAACTTTCTCTACATAATAATTGCCATTTGCCAAGTAGATACGTAGTTGCCAACAGAGGAGTATCTTTACCAAATACTTCATATAATCGTTTTTTAATGTTGGTCCAGAATTGTCAAACTCTATGGCAAGTCCACCAAATATGAAGTGTCATCCCTATTTCTTGGCACCCCCTAAATCACAATGGTGAGACAGAGACGGCCGGGTATATATTAAACAGTCTAGATGGTACCATATACACCCTATGCAGTATTGTCAAGGGTGACTCCATTAAAGTCACTCATCAGCTACCCTTACTAGTCCTAGTCCAGCAAAGTCTAAAGTTAATAAGTTCTACGTATCCCAAAATGGTGCCACTGAATAAACCAACTCATCTTGCAAAAAAGAAGCCTTACGTAGCTATGTCAGTGAGAAAAGTTATGTCTTTTGGATGGGTGGGATGATATAAATTAAAGGACAAAACTGGCTGCAGCAGCTAGGAGTTAGCTAGAAACCCATCTAAACCACAAGGGAAGTTGAAATTCAAACAACGGAGAATCATTTGATGGAGGAATTAAAATATTCCCCTTACCAGAGCCGGCACTAAGCAGGGATCCACCATAAATATCCAAGGCCAGCTGTGAATACGCATAGCCAAATGCAAGGATGACCAGCCCAATCAATGTCACCAGTTTCAGGAGTGACTCCAATACCTCCGAGGCAGCGGACATCTCCTCCTGAAATATAGAAAAAGACAAGTCAAAGCTAGTGCATCTGGTCCGAGTAGTCCATCCCGATGTTTCACTATTACTTTACTTGCCTTCCTCTGACTCTTGACATTTTTTCCTCTCTCCATCACCTTGGAAAAATAGACATAGAAGCTTTCTTCTAAAGGCAAGAAGATCAAGCGAGCCACCAGAGATCCCAGGTTATTTATGATATCATACACACCTGCGGAAAAAAAGGTGAGATATCATTGCAGCTATAAAAATTTATATGAAGGTTAAAGGGTTGTCCCAAAATGTAAACTTATCCCTTGCTCACAGAATACGTGATAAGTGTCTGATCCAGTGGCTGGAGCACCACCGATCATGAGAACAGGGGCCCAGGGTCTCCCAGAGGGTCGGGTAAGCATGCACAAGCTGCCTCTCCATTCAACTCTTTGAGACTGCCGGAGATAACTGGGCGCTATCCTCTGCTTCCCTTTGGCTATGCCACAGACTTTGAAAGGAGCGGCAGAAGTCCCGGTGGTCCTATCCCCAGCGATCACACACTTATCACCTATTCTGTGAAAGGGGGGAGAAGATTAAATCTTTGGAAAGTGCTTTAATTTGAAGGTTAAGTGAAGTGTCTAGTATTCCCAAAGAATAAGAATATACACTCAGATACACCCATATAAGAAATCCCTAAATGTATTAGCAATCAAACCATAATACTAAGGCCATTAAAGGGGTTGTCTCGTTAGACTCTTTGGGTGCCTTCACACGCTGCAGATTTTGTTGCAGAAATTTCCGCGACTAAAAATCAGTTCCATTCATTCCATCAACAATGGAACTGATTTTCAGTCACATAATTTGCGTAACAAAATCCACAGCGTGTGAAGTCACCCTTTTCAAAATGTGGCAAACGGCCACCGATTTTGTGTGAGGAAGCCACGGCCAGCAAAGAATTTCCCCTGCAGCGACCACTGTAGGAAAAATGTAGTATTACAGAGCGGCCTTTCAGATGAACGGTTGTCCGCCATGAAGGGACCCCTGTCTATGATGTCCATATGCGCTATCAGAGCATATGGACAGGGGTTGTCTTCATGAGACAACCTCTTTAACATCTGGTACATGTAGATCGGTGGTTATAGGAGCCTCATGTATAACTCAAATTAGCTACTGTAAATTTACATATGATATTATTGAGGACCACAGCTACTAGGCAAAATCTACCTACCTCGTCCACATACGTGATGGGACAGAATGACTAATTCTGTAGACGGCGTAAACTTAGAAGACAGACTACAGTATCTCGACATGCACCACATTTATCACAGTGGCGCATGATAAGTTTCCCTAAAATTAGATTTTAGTCGGGGTGGAGTTGGGTTAAATAAGATGGGATTGATGTGATATTTTTGTCTCTTATGATATATTTGAAAATGGATAAACAAAGTAAAAAAAAAAAAAGAATATAAGCTAACAGAACATAATGTGCAAGAACTTTATGACCGTTATTGGTAAATCCCTTGAAGGAACAGTTGTGGGACAATGCATGTCTACTGCAGGGTTCGAGGGGGTTCTTGGAATTTTTTGAATTTCTGTAACATGCAGCCCCTCATCACCCCCTGCACTAGGCATAACAAAGAATATTGATTTTGGCTGCTCCCTTCGGACAGGGAGAAGCTGGCCGTGTCCTATAGTCCTTTGCATAATGCAGGGCAAGCAGGAAGGTGCATGACACAAGCACCTAGCACCACAGAAAAAGGCACCCAAGTCAGGCACATCATCTAAATGCCTCTCTGAAAGGTAAGGGCTGAGTAACTGAGTAGAGGGGAAACTTATAATATAGCAAAACTTACGTTTAAGACTTACCTTGATCTCCAAACGACAGCACATTCATAAAGGTCATGACGTAGCGCTCACCTGAGAAAAATATTAAAATTTAATCAGGCTAAACCTTATTTTTTCCTTTTCCAAAAATTCCTATACCCTGAAAACCCATAAACCATTCACAAAGCCATAAAATGGCTAACAGTGCCCCCTCCTCAGAGGTAGAGACACCATATAGCAGGGGTGGCCAACCTGAGGCTCTCCAGCTGTTGCAAAACTACAACTCCCAGCATGCCCAGACTGCCTACAGCAGGGCATGGTGGGAGTTGTAGTTTTACAACAGCTGGAGAGCCGCAGGTTGGCCATGCCTGCCATAGAGCAACATCAAATTTCAGGGAATGCTATACAGATCTACAAATCATATCCTCAAAAAAGACTAGCAGGCACTTTCAATGACAGAGAGTCCTTAGCCCCTGATGATCTCCTCAGTACTCATGTGAGGGGAGAGTACACTGACCTTCTGTCAGGATCTGTTTCAGAAATGACTGCTTGAAGAAGCTCCATGCTAGCCAGGCCTGCTTCCAATCCAAAAAGTCCTGTTAAAGAGATACAGTCAGAAAGACAGGTAATGACAACTGAGACATTAATTCTCCATCTTAAAGCCAAGCTAAGGTCTGTTTTAATATCTAGAAAAGAGTCTATAAAACTATTACAGTTTCCAGAAAGATGGAGTTCTACCAATCCCCAGCCTTATCTGTGTGTATAGTGCTGTTATCTCGCTTTATCTAGACCTCCTTTAGTACAATAAAGCTGACAATACTCTCTGATGATAACGAGATGACTCTGCTGACCACGTAGCATTCTACACAGCAAAGCTGAAAAGTCAACTGCAGAAAATATGTGCCATTCATGTTGACATTAATAAATGTCATTATATTAGCAGAGGTAAGAAATAAATATCATAGTTTTCTGTGTTTTTCTAAGTTCTGTATTTTGAAGCTGCTCAATAAATTTAAGGGCAGGATTAAGGCTCCATTCACACGTCCGCAAAATTGCATTTCTATGGGGCCGCACGATGTTCGGCCCGGCTCCGGAAATGCAGAGCCGCACTTCCAGGTCCGCATTTCCGTTCCCGAAAAAAATAGAACATGTCCTATTCTTGTCCGCAATTGCGGACAAGAATAGGCATATTCTATTAGTGCCGGCGATGTGCGGTCCGCAAAATGCGTAACGCACATTACCGTGTCCGTGTTTTGCGGATACGCAAAACACGTTACGGACGTGTGAATGGAGCCTAAGAGTAGGGGGTTTAGGCCAGGGCTGGGCAACCTGTGGCTCTCCAGCTGATGCAAAACTACAACTCCCAGCATGCCCAGACTGTCTACAACTATCAGCCTACAGCAGGGCATGGTGGGAATTGTAGTTTTACAACAGCTGGAGAGCCGCAGGTTGGCAGCCCTGGTTTAGGCTGTCAATGCAAAGCTTCAGGGACTGATGGCAGCAGGAAACATTATGATACCACTGCCATGGCCGCTAAGAGAGCTTACCACACCGCTGTATAAATTAGTCTAACCATTTCAATATTAAAGAAGACCTGTGACCTCTCCAGACATGTCTGTTTTAGTAACTACTTGCATTCCCCATATAGTATCAATTCTGGAGCATCCATTCTTATTACTCTATGTTGTACTATTTCTCTAGGGCGGGGGTGCCCCTGCACAGTTTGATGCTGCCAGTGCATGTGCAGGGACACATCCCCAACTGGACCTTTATTGCAGACTGCTGACAATTCATTGATAACTTCTATAAGGGATATGAGAGGGATGGCCCAACAAAGAGTTATGACAATAGATGCTCCAGAATTGTTATTAAATGGGGGAATGCAAGTAGTGACTAAAACAGACATGTCAGAGAGGCGACAGGTCCTCTTTACATTGATAATGAACTAGCAAAATGAATAATGATCAGTTATGAAAATGACAATCATGATGTGATATACACTACATAAAATGTCCTACCTGAGATAAAGAGTACCGGGGGAAAAATTCCATCATACTGTGAAGAGGGAATGATTTCTTCTCTGCCTCCTGAGAGCCAACAAACTTTGCAAAGTAGAGAATATAACAGAGAGAGAGTAGGCTGGTGTACAGGACCTAAGAGAGGCAGAGTGAGAGGGAATGTATCATTACAAAATGACATATTAAATCAAGTTTTATGTTAAATATATATATATATATATTTATTTATTTTAGATTTTTTTTTCTAATTTTCCCTATGTCCCTATCTATACTTAAAAATAATCCTAAAATCATGCAATTTTCACAATGGCCATCAGGCTTAAAATATGTCAAGACTTTTTGCTCTTTGACAGCAGCCATAGACACAATGGACAGGAGCTGACCCCATTGACTAAGGCAGCGGTGGGGAACCATTTTGCTGCCAAGGGCCATTTGGATATTTGTAACATCATTCGGGGGCCATACAAAATTCTCAATAAAAATTTTTTACTGCTGTATTTGGTCAAACATATAATTGACTTAGGGATAAGTTACAGAAATTGCACTTCAATTAAAATAATCTAGAGGGCTGTATTTTTGCAGCACAAAATAGCGCCTGCACTATATATATACAGTATATTACATACAATACAGGCGCCATATTGACCACACATAGCAGTCTAATTTTTAAGTTCAGAATGTTACTTATTTGACATTAATGGCAGGAAGCTAAACCCAGGGGGTCCAGAGAGGGGTTCACCCAGCTTTCACTCTCCCTGCCTCTTTCTTCGCAACTGTCCCTGCCTTTGTCCCTTTCTCAGCAAAATATCTGCCCCCACCTCCATCAGCCTGAAATCAGCCTCCTATCAGACCCCCCAGGCCTACATCAGCCTCAGATCAGACTCCCATCAGACCTCTAAGCCTCAGATTAGACCCCAATCAGACCCTTCCTAGCTTCAGATCAGACTCCCATCAGACCCCCAGCCTCAGACCAGACCCGGATCAGACGCCCAGCCTCAGATCAGCCCCCATCAGACCCCCCAGGGTCAGATCAGCCCCTATAAGACCCCCCAGCCTCAGATCAGACCTTCATAATACCCTCCCTAGCCTCAGATCAGCCCCCATCAGACCCTCCCCAGCCTCAGATCAGCCCCCATCAGCCCCCCTAGTCTCAGATCAGACCCCTATCAAACCCCAGCCTCAGATCAGACACCCCCAGCCTCAGATCAGACCCTCCCAAGCCTCAGATCAGACCCCCATCAGACCCTCCCCACCCTCCTTTAGCCTCAGATCAGCCCCAATCAGACATCAGATCAGATACTGTATTTAAGATAAACAAATAAACTTACCTCTCCAGCTCCGTACGGCGCTGCCTCTTGGCAGATTCACTTACCCTCCCTGTTCTTCTTCCTGCCGCACTATATTGTCACCTCACACCGCACAGCGTCAGGTCATAGTGCACGTCTACGTGCACTGCGTCCTGACGCTGGATGTGTCAGGACACAGTGTGGGGCTGAAAGAAGACCAGGGAAGGTGAGGACAGCCAGTGCAGTGCTGTTCTCACCTTCCTGTGCCTCCCGTATGCTAATGACCGCTTCCATAATGGAAGGGGTCATAAGCATTTTCACATTATGTTCTGGCAGGGGGCCGGGGGCCACATGAAATGATACCGTGGGCCGCATACGGCCCTCGGGCCGGAGGTTCCCCACCCCTGGACTAAGGGAACGTTTTCTAGGCATGCTCTGTGACCTGTGCTGCAATCAGAAGGGAGTAGATAAGCTGTGATATCACCTATTGTGAATGGTGGATCCTGTATTAGGATCCACTGTAGAAACAAAGTAGTGGGTCCAGAACTTGAGTCTTGAATAAAACCATAAATGTTTTATTTTAAAATATTTTTTAAAAAGTCCAAAAAAGGCACACAGCAGGACATCTCCCCAAACTAGTCAACGTGTTTCAGACACGCGGTTACTGGGTATGTTTTTTTTTTTAAAACCCACTACTTTGTTTCTACAGTGAATTTAAAACTTACCAAAAGTTCTAAAAAATATGTTTAATATAAAAACATGATTTAAACCATAGGTCCTTTTCTGATGACACATTCCCTTTAAACAGGACCGGTTACCTTCACTGACATGTTTGTTTGTACTTGCACTACCCACATAATAACAATTCTGAAACATTTTTTTCTTTTTGTTGCTTCTGCAAATGTATGAAGAAATTGAGAACCTTATCAATGGGTTTTGCCCTTAAAGTCCAATCAATGCTGACAGAATCAGAATATATAGGGACACTTCCCACTGACAAGGGGAATAGTATTCATGTATTCATACCTTTCCAGAAGTAACGAGAGGAATGGCAGAGGTCTAGGAAATGATGCTTCAGAATTGTATTTATCACACATGTCAGAAATGGTGACATACGTGGTCTTCTTTATTCCATAAGGAATAGCTGGTGTCCAAATGAACACGCACTAGCTACTGACAGCTACTGAAGCTGTATGGCCACATTAACCCCTTAAGGACCCAGGACGTCCTAAATGGCCGATACTTTGTGCCCAGGACGAGCATTCTTGTCCTGTGGTCCTTCCCCCCCCCCCCCCCCCCCATGTGCGGTGCTGCAATCAGTGGCAGGGATCCGGCTGTTACTGACAGAAGGATCCCTGCTGCATCCACCAGCATCGGTGATCACGCCAATGCATTAACCCCTCGTATGCTGTGGTCAGCGCTGACCGCGGCATATGGGAGGTTTGCGCTCCCTCTCCTCATCCATCGGGTCCCAGCGCTGCGGTGGCAGGGACCCGGAGGTTGCCATGGCAGCCCCAAGCCTTGGAGCCTGGCATTTACGGAGGACTATGCTAGTCAATGCTGTACAATACAGATGTATTGTGTTGCATTGAAACAGGGATCAGACCCTGTAATGTTGAAGTCCCATAGTGGGACAAAAATAAAAAAGTGTTTTTAGCAATAAAAAATAATTAAAGTTTCAATTTAAAAAAAGCCCCTTTCTCATAAAAAAGAGAGACATATAAAATTGTAAAAAACTTAAAAAAACTTAAATAAAAAACAGACATATTAGGTATCACCGCGTGTGTAACAACCTGCTCTATAAAAATATCACATGATCCACCCTGTCTGGTCAACACCGTAAAAAAAAAAATATTAATAAAAACTGTGCTAAAACTTTATCTCATTGTGATTTTGTAGTAAAAAGATCACAGAGAGGCACGGAGCGGTATCAATCATGTTAATGCTCCGTGTCTCTGCTGTCCAGTGCAGGGCTTCCCTGTCATTCACGCTGCAGATGACACGCATGGCATCCGCTCGTGTGAAACAGCCCTAACTAAGACAATCACCCAAAGAATAAAAAAAAGATATGGCTTTTAGAAAATGGATACATAAAAACATAATTTTTTTGTTTCAAAAATGCTTTGTTTAAAACCAAAATATATTTTAACCGCCTCCGGACCGCCTAACGCAAGATCGCGTTCCGGAGGCGGCAGCCCTGCGCAGAGTCACGCATATACGCGTCATCTCGCGAGACGCGAGATTTCGCTCAAAGCCGGCCCGCGCATGCGCATCGCGGGCCGGCAAAAGTTAGAGGGGGGTCGCGTCATCAGCTTGCCAGCCAATGATCGTCGCTGGCAAGCTGATGATTTTTTAAAAAACTAATGAAAATCCAGATAACACATTATATTTGTAAATATAATGTGTTAAATGGCTTGTCTGCTCCTCTGCTGGTCCTTTTCGTCGGTTGGTTCCAGCAGAGGAGCAGACATCACAGTGAGTAGCACCAAACAGCACACTTAGCCCCAGATCACCCCCATCACCCGAATTAACCCCTTGATCACCCCTGTCAATCACCTAGTGAAAGGAAAAAAGTGATCAGTGTAAACTGTCACTTTTTTTTTTCACTGGTATTGACTGATAGGTTTTAGGATTAGTTTAGGCCCCTTGGTTAGGTAGTTAGCGTCAGTTAGCGCCCAGCCCACCGCACCGCAGTCACTGATTCGCTGATTAGCGTATCGCTAATCAGCATTTGTACTTTTATAGTATCTGTAAGTGATCAAAACTGATCACAGTCAGATCTATAATAGTATTAGTGTCACCTTAGCTCGCCCTCCACCCAAAACGCAGTGTTTGCCCGATCGGTCACCCACACGTGCGTTCACCCACGCCCACCCCGCCGCAGTGACAAAAAATATTATATTTTTTTATCACTGCACAATCACTTTCCAAGCTCTGCGGCGATAAAAAAAATCAGTTTTGATTTTTTTAGCAATCGCAGCGGCCTCCGGTACTTCGCTAGCCTCCCCTTTGTAAGACAGGCTTGCTTTTTTTCTTGGGTAGTCTCAGGGAATACCCCTAAATTTAGTAGTCCAAATGTCAAACAGGGGGTATTCTTCTGAAGAGGCCTACAGGCTTCTGACCCAGTCGGATGAGGAATGGGAACCCTCATCTGACGAATCTAGCGGGTCAGAATATGAACCTGTAGAGAGCAGTGGCTCTCTGACCCAAAGTTCGGACGAGGAGGTGGAGGTCCCTGGCAGCACCAGGCGTACCCGGCCCCGTGTCGCTAGACCACAGGTTACGCAGGATCCGCTTCAAGAGCAGCAGAGTGGGGCTGTCGCTGCCGGATCACGTGGTGAGGCATACACCAGCAGCGCAGCCCTTCCTGTAACCTAGTACCAGCACTGCCGTACAACATGGTGAAGTAGCGAGCACCAGAAGGGCAGTTGAAGCTGGTACGGTGGCACGTGCAATAGTTACCCCGTCGCAGCCACCGCAAAGACAGGCCCGTAGAGCCCCTAGAGTCCCTGAGGTGCTGGCAAACCCTGATAGGCAGTCACCAACTTCAGCCGCACCATTAGTTCCCCCTTTCACCGCCCAGTCTGGAGTTCGGGTTGAGACGGCTCAGATCGGTTCGGCCCTGGGATTTTTTGAGCTGTTCTTGACTGCGGAGCTCTTGGACTTAGTGGTGGCAGAGACCAACCAGTATGCCACACAATTTATATCCGCCAACCCGGGAAGCTATTATGCCCAGCCTTTCCGGTGGAAACCAGTCCAAGTTTCCGAAATTAAAATTTTTCTGGGCCTTCTCCTGAACATGGGTCTAACCAAAAAGCATGAATTGCGGTCATATTGGTCCACGAACCCGATTCATCACATGCCCATGTTCTCTGCACGTCCAGGGCACGTTTTGAGACCATCCTGCGTTTTCTGCATTTTAGCGACAACACCACCTCCCGTCCCAGAGGCCACCCAGCTTTTGACCGGCTCCACAAAATTCGGCCCCTCATAGACCACTTCAACCAGAAATTTGCAGATTTGTATACCCCCGAGCAAAACATCTGCGTAGACGAGTCCCTAATACATTTTACCGGGCGCCTTGGCTTCAAACAATACATCCCAAGCAAGCGTGCCCGGTATGGGGTAAAATTGTATAAGCTCTGTGAAAGGGCCACAGGCTATACCCACAAATTTCGGATCTATGAGGGAAAAGATCAGACCCTGGAGCCGGTCGGTTGCCCTGACTACCTGGGGAGCAGTGGGAAGACAGTCTGGGACTTGGTGTCACCCTTATTTGGCAAGGGGTACCATCTTTATGTGGACAATTTTTACACAAGTGTGCCCCTCTTCAGGCATTTGTTCCTAGAACAGATTGGCTGCTGTGGCACTGTGCGACCTAGTCGCGTGGGCTTTCCCCAATGGCTCGTTAGCACCCGTCTTGCAAGGGGGGAGAGGGCTGCCTTGTGTAACGAAGAACTGCTCGCGGTGAAATGGAGAGACAAGCGTGATGTTTACATGCTCTCCTCCATTCACGCAGACACGACAATACAAATTGAAAGGGCAACCCGTGTCATTGAAAAGCCCCTCTCAGTCCACGACTATAATGCGCTCATGGGAGGGGTGGACTTCAATGACCAGATGTTGGCTCCGTATTTAGTTTCCCGACGCACCAGACGCTGGTATAAGAAGGTGTCTGTATATTTGATTCAATTGGCGATGTACAATAGTTTTGTTCTCTACAGTAAGGCTGGGAGAACGGGATCCTTCCTCAAATTTCAGGAAGAGATCATCGCGAACCTCCTGTATCCAGGAGGTTCCGTGGCCCCATCCATCAGTGTAGTTAGCCGTCTACACGAGCGACATTTCCCCAGTGTCGTTCCTGGTACCTCAACCCAACCGTCACCCTGAAAAAGATGTCGTGTCTGTAGCAGGAGTGGAATAAGGCGTGACACCCGCTATTTCTGTCCTGACTGTCCTGACCACCCTGCCCTATGCTTTGGAGAGTGTTTCCGGAAGTACCACACACAGGTACACTTAGCATAGGGATCACATCTCACAGGACAGGCACACAGGGCTATTAGGGCCCTTTTACTCACAGCTGCTGCAAACCTCTCCTTTCACCTGGGATAAAGTGCATAATGTACTTCGCCACATCTTTGGGCGATTTGCGCTTTGCACATTGTCCCATGGGGAAAGAGAGGTTTGTCCTATAAAAGGTAAAAAGAAAAAAAAAAAAAAAAAACACCAGTAAGCAAAAAAGTTAACTTTCAGTTCAAAAAGTAAAAAAAAAGTTTATATGTTCTGTTTAAAAGTTATTATAAAGTTAATAAAATTTATTGCGTTGCGGCCTGGTTTTTTCTTTTTTGTTTTGTTTTTTTTACCTTCCAGGTGGACCAACCGATCGACCAGCTGCAGCACTGATGTGCATTCTGACAGAAGCATTGCGCTGCTGTCAGATTACACAAAAGTCAGTGTATGCGGCGCTGCAAGACGAGATTTCTCCTCTGCAGTAAAAGATACATTTGCCGAGGCATATGAGCTGAGGAGGTGGCGGTGTTCATATACTTTGGCAAACACTTTGTATATATATAAAAATAAAAAAATCCCGGCAATGATTTATTCATCCACATCGATTGATGTGAATGGATAAATCTGGTTTGCCAGGGCATACGGGCTAAGTGGGTATGGATGTTGGGCGGAGCTCCTATGTCCTGGCAGACGCCTTTCCCCTCCTTTTTTTTTTTTTTTGGCAGAGATTTTTTCATCCACATTGATCGATGCGAATAAGGAAATCTGTGCCGTTCATTTTTTCTTTCAGCCCAGAGGCTGAACGGAAAAAAAAAAATCTCATTACCCGTATGCTTAATATAAGGAGAATAGCAGAAACTCCTAATGCTGGCCATACATGTAATGATTGCGGAGACCCTCAAATGCCAGGGCAGTACAAACACCCAACAAATAACACCATTTTGGAAAGAAGACACCCCAAGGTATTCGCTGAGGGGCATATTGAGTCCATGAAAGATTGAAATTTTTGTCTCAAGTTAGCGGAAAGGGAGACTTTGTGAGAAAAAACCCAAAAAAATCTATTTCCGCTAACTTGTGCCCAAATTATTTTTTTTCTATGAACTCGCCATGCCCCTCATTGAATCCCTTGGGGTGTCTTCTTTCCAAAATGGGGTCACACGTGGGGTATTTATACTGCCCTGGCTTTTTAGGGGCCCTAAAGCGTGAGAAGAAGTCTGGGATCCAAATGTCTAAAAATGCCCTCCTAAAAGGAATTTGGGCACCTTTGCGCATCTAGGCTGCAAAAAAGTGTCACACATGTGGTATCGCCGTACTCAGGAGAAGTTGGGGAATGTGTTTTGGGGTGTCATTTTACATATACCCATGCTGGGTGAGATAAATATCTTGGTCAAATGCCAACTTTGTATAAAAAAAATGGGAAAAGTTGTCTTTTGCCGAGATATTTCTCTCACCCAGCATGGGTATATGTAAAATGACACCCCAAAACACATTGCCCAACTTCTCCTGAGTACGGCGATACCAGATGTGTGACACTTTTTTGCAGCCTAGGTGGGCAAAGGGGGCCACATTCCAAAGAGCACCTTTCGGATTTCACCGGCCATTTTTTACAGATTTTGATTTCAAACTACTTACCACACATTAGGGCCCCTAGAATCCCAGGGCAGTATAACCACAAGTGACCCCAATTCGGAAAGAAGACACCCCAAGGTATTCGCTGATGGGCATAGTGAGTTCATAGAAGTTTTTATTTTTTGTCACAAGTTAGTAGAATATGAGACTTTGTAAGAAAAAAAAATAATAAATCATCATTTTCCGCTAACTTGTGACAAAATATAAAAAGTTCTATGAACTCACTATGCCCATCAGCGAATACCTTAGGGTGTCTACTTTCCGAAATAGGGCATTTGTGGGGTTTTTCTACTGTCTGGGCATTGTAGAACCTCAGGAAACATGACAGGTGCTCAGAAAGTCAGAGCTGCTTTAAAAAGCGGAAATTCACATTTTTGTACCATAGTTTGTAAACGCTATAACTTTTACCCAAACCATTTTTTTTTTTTACCCAAACATTTTTTTTTTTTATCAAAGACATGTAGAACAATAAATTTTGAGAAATTTTTTTATATGGATGTTGTTTTTTTTGCAAAATTTTACAACTGAAAGTGAAAAATGTCATTTTTTTGCTAAAAAATCGTTAAATTTCGATTAATAACAAAAAAAGTAAAAATGTCAGCAGCAATGAAATACCACCAAATGAAAGCTCTATTAGTGAGAAGAAAAGGAGGTAAAATTCATTTGGGTGGTAAGTTGCATGACCGAGCAATAAACGGTGAAAGTAGTGTAGGTCAGAAGTGTAAAAAGTGGCCTGGTCATTAAGGGTGTTTAAGCTAGGGGAGCTGAGGTGGTTAAAAAACTGACATTTTAGGTATCACTGTGTCAATAACAACCTGCTGTATAAAAATATCACATGACATAACCCGTCTGGTGAACACAATATTTTTTTTTATAAAAACTGTGATAAAAAAAAAGCAATTTTTTGGCACCTTTCATCACAAAAGGTGTAATACCAAGTGATCAAAAAGTCCACACAATAATACCACACAGTCACCTCATGCTGCAAAAACTGAGCCCCTACATAAGATAATCGCCCGAAAAATAAAAATTATATGGCTTTCAGAAAAAGGAGACACAAAAACATGATTTATTTTTAAAATGCTTTATTATGTAAAACTGATACAAAATAAAACTAAAAGTAGACATATTTGGTATTGTCGTGTCCATAACAACCTGCTCTATAAAAATAGCACATGATCTAACCTGTCAGGTGAACACCGCAAAAAACAAAAAAATAAAAACTGAGCCAGAACAGCCATCTTTTGGTTATCTTGCCTCACAAAAAGCGTAACATAGAGCAATCAAAAGTCATATATACCACAAAATAATTCCAATAAAAGTGTCATCTTATCCTATAATTTCCATAATGGGGTCACTTTTTTGGAGTTTCTACTCTAGGGGTGCATCAGGGGGTCTTTAAATGTCATATGGCAACTTAAAAATATCCCAGTGAAATCTGCCCTCCAAAATCCATATGGCGCTCCTTTCCTTCTGCGCCCTGCTGTGTGCCCGTACAGCAGTTTACGACCACATGTGGGGTATTTCTGTAAACTGCTGAATCGGGGAAATAAAAATTAAGTTTTATTTGGCTGCTAACCCTTGATGTGTTACAGAAAAAAATGAATTAAAATTGAAAATCTGCCCAAAAAGTTAAATTAAAAAATTTCATCTCAATTTTCTTTTAATTCTTGTGGAACACCTAAATCAAGTGTATCCTTCTACTTACTTCTCCAGCTTCAGTAAGTATTCTCAGGTATTTCTAGAAGAGAATGTCCGTGCGGGAGCGTGATTTCCCATTATGGACACTGCTCCTGTGACATAAGCGCATAGTGATATATAATGTTGTGTGCCACCTCGATTGAGTCAGGCTTTCCCATCTTTGAATCCATTGCTCATATTCCCCCTTAGCCTGTTGCCATTTTTTCTTCAAGTGGGAAGATTGATTATTCTGAAAAACCGTATAAGCAGTTCTCAGATTATCACTCAGTTGAATAAGTTTAAGTTTAAGTGAGTTTCTTATTATACATGTGGGCCATTCTTCCCCGGAGTACCGCCTTTCCCGCATCCCATAGTAATTGAGGATCTGCTATCCCCTCAATATCATTTTTGTATTCTAACCACCAGCCACGTAGTAGGTCTCGAAAATCCTCATCGTTGGTCAAGTTGGAGGGGACTCTCCATATGAAATCTTTACCATTTGGCAGATATGTTCGGAGTAATATTGAAACTAGTGAATGATCTGAGATAATCATATCCTCGATCTTGGGATCTGAAAGGCGTCCCAAACTCACTCTACTGGTTAGAATATAATCTATACATGACCATGAATGATGTGCATGGGAGAAAATGCGTAAATTCTCAACCCTCGGGGTTAAACACTGTCCATGAGTCAATTAAATCCACATGCCTAGTGAGATGGGTCTCATGTCTGTAGGGCCATATTTGGACTCCCTCTCATCTTCTCTCCTTCTGTCCTCTGCATTTAGATCCCCACCTACAATGCTAAAGTCAAGAGGGTCTCGAGATATACGTTGTCCAAGCGTGGTGAAGAAGCCCGCATTTGACTCATTTGGTCCACAGATGTTATAAATGCTGATATCACCATTTGCCGATGAGAGATGCAGGTGTGAGATCCTTCCCCCGTCGTCATGACTATGTGATAATACTCAGTAAGGGAGGCCCTGTCGCAACAGTGCGAGTACTCACGCTTTTTTCCCCACTTCTCCAACCCAGAGGCGTTTCATTCGCACAAAGTCATTGTATGGTAGATGCGTCTCCTCTAGAAGGGCAATATCAGCCTTCAATCGCCTAAGGTGCCTTAGGACCATCATATGTTTATTGGGGGATCTTAGACCCTTTATATTCCAGGATATCACTTCTAAGGGATTAGTCATTGGGAATTTTTTTATGTGCCAAGTTATTCCTCTTTATCATCGCTACGAGAGCCCCCTGTCCCTCCCCGAGAGCCCCCTGTCCGGGCTCAAATAGTAAAGAGAAGCGAACTTGCCTTTTAAATAGTGTGGAGCAAATAGGGACGAAGGCTCGCCTGCGCCGGTTTACTTCAGCGGAAAAGTCATCAAATATTAAGATTTTGTGGCCTCTCAGTGTCGCCAGTCTATCTCCCTGCTTGTAAGCTTGCAGTAAGGCCGCGTCATCTGAATAATCTAGGTATTTTACAATTACCTGACGCGTCTGTTGCCTCAGTTTGGAAATGTAGAAGGTTTATTTTGCCCATTAGTGATTGCCAGTGGTGTGCCCTGGCCCACTCTATGCGCTCTTTCCACCTTAAAGCAGGTCGGGAGTCCCACCACCTCTGGTATTTCAGATTCGCAGAAGGAGATGAGATCTTTAACCAGGATATTCTCCGGGAGGCCGACAATGCGGAGATTACTTCGCCTTGAGAGGTTCTCGAGATCGTCAATTTTACTCCAAAGTCTAGTGTTTTCAACCACGGCTTTAGGCCTCATGCACACGACCGTTTTTTTTTACGGTCCACAAAAACGGGGTCCGTAGGTCCGTGACCGTTTTTTCGTCCGTGGGTCTTCCTTGATTTTTGGAGGATCCACGGACATGAAAAAACTGTCGTTTTGGTGTCCGCCTGGCCGTGTGGAGCCAAACGGATCCGTCCTGAATTACAATGCAAGTCAATGGGGACGGATCCGTTTGACGTTGACACAATATGGTGCAATTTCAAACGGATCCGTCCCCCATTGACTTTCAATGTAAAGTCAGGAGTTAATATACCATAGGATCGGAGTTTTCTCCAATCCGATGGTATATTTTAACTTGAAGCGTCCCCATCACCATGGGAACGCCTCTATGTTAGAATATACTATCGGATATGAGTTACATCGTGAACCTCATATCCGACAGTATATTCTAACACAGAGGCATTCCCATAGTGATGGGGACGCTTCTAGTTAGAATATACTACAAACTGTGTACATGACTGCCCCCTGCTGCCTGGCAGCACCTGATCTCTTACAGGGGGCTGTGATCAGCACAATTAACCCTTCAGGTGCCGCACCCCCCTCCCTCCCCAGTTTGAATATCATTGGTGGCCAGTGTGCGGCCTCCCCTCCCCTGCCCCCCCCCCCCTCCATCGGCCCCCCTCTATTGTAATATCATTGGTGGCCAGTGTGCGGCCTCCCCTCCCCCCCCTCTATTGTAATATCATTGGTGGCCAGTGTGCGGCCCCCCCCCCCTTTTTTCGGGATGAGATGACGGTTTGATTGGCACTTATTGGGGTGCGTATGACTTTTTGATCGCTTGCTATTACACTTTTTGTGATGCAAGGTGAGAAAAAATGGCTTAATTGACACTGTTTTTTTTTTTTTTTACGGTGTTCACCTGAGGGGTTAGGTCATGTGATATTTTTATAGAGCAGGTTCTTACGGACGTTGCGATACCTAATATGTATACTTTTTTTTATTTACTTACGTTTTACACAATACCAGCATTTTTGAAACCAAAAAAAAAAGATGTTTTATTGTCTCCATATTCTGAGCCATAGTTTTTGTATTTTTTGGGCGATTGGCAGCTTAGGTAGGGGCTCATTTTTTGCAGGATGAGGTGACGGTTAGATTGGTACTATTTTGGGGGGCATACGCCTTTTTGATCACTTGGTGTTGCACTTTTTGTGATGTAAGGTGACAAAAATGGCATTTTTTTACACCGTTTAAAAAAAATATTAATTATGGTATTTATCGGACAGGGTGGATCATGTGATATATTTATAGAGCCGGACACGGCGATACCTAATATGTTTTTTTTGTTTTTTTTTAATTATAAAATAAGGGGAAAGGGGCATTTTTTTTTTCTTTTTTTACTTTATTATTTTATTACAAACATTTTTTTTTTTGTTTTTTTTTTCTTTACTTTATTTCTGATGTTTACTTTTGGGGGTCTGATCCCCTCTGCAATGCATTACAATACATTTGTATTGTAATGCATTGCCTGTTTGTGTACTACAGTGAGTAGTACACAAACAGGTTGCCTAGGAGACACAGCCTGGGGCTGGATCTCCTCGGCTCCTGTAGAAGGCAGGTCCCGATGCCGTGCAAGGCATTGGGCAGCCTCTGCACGGCATCGGCTGCCTGCTGAGACATCGAGTCCCCGCCACAGCAGGGACTCGATGCGCTCCCTCAAACACAAACCCCTTCTATGCCGCAGTAGCCACAGGACGCCCCTCGGCATTGACCCAAGGTGCCTGCTCAATGATTTGAGCAGGCATCTTGTTCCGATCACCGCCCGCCGGTGATCGGAAATGCACAGGGTGTACAGGTACGCCCTGTGTCTCCTTAAGAGGTTAAAGGGGTTCTGCACTTTGTTTAAACTGATGATCCATCCTCTGGATAGATCATCAGCATCTGATCGGCAGGGGTCCGACACCCGGGATCCCCGTCGATCAGCTGTTTGAGAAGGCAGCGGCGCTCCAGCAGCGCCGCGGCCTTCTCACTGTTTACCGCCGGCTCAGTGACGTCACGACTAGTATCACTGGCCTGGGAGCGGCTAAGCTCCATTCAAGTGAACAGAGCTTAGCCCCGTCCAGGCAAGTTGATACTAGTCGTGACGTCACTGGGCCGGTGGTAAACAGTGAGAAGGCCGCGGCGCTGCTGGAGCGCCGCTGCCTTCTCAAACAGCTGATCGCGGGGGTCCCGAGTGTCGGACCCCCGCCGATCAGATGCTGATGATCTATCCAGAGGATAGATCATCAGTTTAAACAAAGTGCAGAACCCCTTTAATGTGCATCAATAACTTTCCATCTAAAAGACATTGCTATCACTTGGGATACTTTCACGCTAGCGTTTTTCTTTTCCGGCACTGAGTTCCGTCACAGGGGCTCTGTACCGGAAAAGAACTGATCAGGCATATCCCCAGCAATTCTGAATGGAGAGTAATCCGTTCAGGATGCATCAGGATGTCTTCAGTTCAGTCTTTTTGACTGATCAGGCAAAAGATAAAACTGCAGCATGCTACGGTTTTATCTCCGGCGAAAAAAACTTAAGACTTGCCTGAATGCCGGATCCGGAATTTTTCCCCATAGGAAATGCGCAGACCGGTAAAAATGTAAAAAAAGATACAAGACAGATCCGTCTGTTCGCATGACAAGCGGAGAGACGGATCCGTTCTTGCAATGCATTTGTGAGACGGATCCGGATGCGTCTCACAAATGCTTTCAGTCACATGCAGATCGGCGGATCCGGCGGACATTTCCAACGACGGAACTGCTTGCCGGATCACACTGCCGCAAGTGTGAAAATAGCCTTATTCCCTAAAAGCATGTCATTTTTAAATCTGCAAGACAAAACTGTACTTACATGTCATAAAGATAACTTACCTGGGCGAAGGAAAAGATGAGGAGGCCCCAGTGAGGACAGATAAGCACAAGAATGACTGTGACAGAACAACGGACAATTACTGCCAGACTCTCAGCAATCACCTAAAAGACATGTCATAACAATCAATATACAGTCCTAGGATGTACCCACTACAGATAGGTATGTACTAAAGAAATAGTGGAGTGGAGTAAAGAAAACCAAGTGGTCTCCTGACTATTGGGGACACACCACAGCTTAATTGCCATTTTATAATACTAGACATAATCCTTCAAACAATATTAACGACTGACTGATATTAAATAAGAATTATGGTAATTTCCCTCTTTATTTACTATAGAAAGTTGGTGTAAATTGCCCCTATAATGTCATAGGTCTATGCAGGGCCTAGGAGAAGCCATGTGATGACAGTGACATATGTAGCAGAGCTGAGTTTGTCATTCAGCAGTCTGTGCTATCATGCATGTTCTAAACCACCACAATCTGCTATTTATTACTTTTAGGCCGAATGCACACGGCCGTGTTCCGCCGCCGAGAGCGGTCCGTGGTATGCCGGGCTGGATTCCTGTTCAGAGCAGGAGCGCACGGCGTCATTGGTTGCTATGACGCCGTGCACATCATGCCGCCGCTGCACTACAGTAATACACTGGTATAGATCAGACGCCGTGCGCTCCTGCTCTGAACAGGAATCCAGCCCGGCATACCATGGACCGCTCTCGGCCGTGTGCATTCGGCCTTACACAGATCCACAGAGAGGTATTAAAGGGGATTTACATACCTTTAGCCTGACAAAGAGATGAGCTTGTGCAAGGACCCAGAATGGTTCGGCTAGGAGCTCAATAACGGCAGAAAATCCAAATGCCAGAACTCCAGGGCCATAATGTGGGATAACTGCTGGGTCTGGAACTTCCAATATATTCAGCCATATCCATCCTAATACTAAAGACCAGCAGATGCCTAGGGGTACTCTGCAAACACATGAGAACATGATATTCTTCTCTACAGTAAAATTCGATCACACCGTATACAGACCACAAGTTATTTCTAATTGTCTATGGGACTCTTAATGGTGTTGTCAATCAAAGGGGTTGTCTCACTTCAGAAATGGCATTTATCATGTCGAGAAAGTTAATACAAGGCACTTACTAATGTATTGCGACACATTATACACTGCTCGTATCCAGGGGCTACGACCACCCTGCAGTTCAGCAGCGGTGGACGTGCTTGCACACTGTAGAAAAAAGCACTGGCCTTTCTGGTGGCCGGGACCGCACACAGGCAAACCCTTTAACATATGTTCTCCGCACTATTGGCTGTGCAAATGGTACTCATTCATGGCACTGGAGTTTTCTATTTTGGACAACTTATCCCACAGTATAGGTTCCCCTGCCAGTAGCTGAACATGTTGGGGTCTTGTTGCTAGAGACCCCCCCCCCCCTCCAATCAATTGTTATTGGTAAGGAAACATCATTATAATGATCATTATAATTCATCTCATCAGCCAATCGATTAGGTTTAGTGCATACATTTTGCTCTGGATGTCACTCTTGCCTCTAGCGAGGAAAATCAGTGACCCCTTCCATGAGGACACCAGCTCATGATGACCCAATAGACCACCTTACGGACAAGAAACTGACTAAAGCAGGGGCTTTACTTACTGCTTCCCTGTAAATCTGGCAGTATACAATATTTTTCTAAAACCAGCATATATCCTGAGGTGCTACAGGGATTAGGGAATTATTATTCAAGCAATGGGCGCCAGACATCCACTCTCAGGGAACATTTATCAACCCCTTTACAGCAGAAAACTTCAAAAAGTTTCAGAAAGTGTCAAAAATTCCCCAAAGTTTGATGCACACACCATATGCACAAAATGTTGTGACTTTTTGGGGTTTTTAAAGGGGTATTCCCATCCCGTATCGATAGGATTTGCCACAAATGTTATAAGTGCGGGTCCCTCTCCGATCTCCGGAAGTGAAGGAGAACAGACAGCGCATGTGCAGTGTCCTCTCCATTCACTGCTTGAGACTTCTGAATATAGCCATCAAGCTCGCTTGCCTATATCTGGCAGTCCCATAGTGGTAAACAGAGAGGCGGCCGTGCTTGCACAGCTTGCTCTCCATTTGCTTCTTTGGGATTTCCGAGTGCGCTTGCTGGTATATATTTTAGTTCTGGCGCACAGACCTGCACACATGCACCACAGGTAAGAGGCGAGCACCTCTTAATAATTGTGGCGCATCCGATGGCAGAGGGGGCCGTGTGTAAAACAAATGCCCCCCTCAGTCTCTACAAGACAGTAGAAGTCTCCTGATCCCTTCCATCAGTAATACTTACGCCAGCCAGGTGAGGTGAATGGTGTGTCTCCAGCTTTGCTGTGCAGAATGGCTCAGGCATGCTTTTCGGAAAGCTTCTCGGGCCAGGAACACTATGGTGGTGTAAAGGAGGGTCAGGCTGGAAAGAAAGCGGAGATCAGTATATACGAAATATTTCATATAGAGAGCTGTGAAATCTCAGTCACCATACAGCAGCCCGCCACATCCCTGTGTAAATGACTAATGTGACCAGTGGGTCTAGAATATCACGTCACAATGGTGACTGTAAGGAAACTTACCGGACGTTTACAATACCAATGATCTCCTTCGAGACATAGCGCAGCGTGAAGGCGTTAAGAGCAAACGTCAGGACACGGAAGACGACCTGTATAAATAAGAACATATAAAAGGTGATAATAAACTCTGAGGGACCAGATATATAGAAAGTGCTGGCTCTATCTAAAGTACAGATCAACCAACAGTCTTGGGAATTCTGCTTGCAGGGGTTATCCAGCAGTATCGTATTTATCATATATGGCTCACAGTGGGTTAAAAAAAATGAAAAGAAGCCTTACTCACTCTCACCAATCCCAGGTTGCTGCCTAGGCTCATCACACAGGAAATGCCAGGAAGGGCCCAGTCAGCCAATCACTGGCGGAGGCAGGACGCTGATATGGCCAGTAGTTGACTCTCTTATTACCGGGCCGGGACCATGAAGTAGAGATCAGTGAGGAAGAGTATAGCTTCTTTTTATTTTTGACCAATTATGAGTCAAGTAAAAAATAATAATAATAATAATAATTATATATACAGTATATATATATATATATATATATATACACACACACACATATATATATATATACATATATATATATATATATATATGTATATACACACACACACACACACACACACACACACACATACATATACACACACACAATAGGGATGAGCGAACTTCATATTTTGAAGTTCAGGTTGGAGTACATGCTGAATTGCGTTATGGATTCCATTACCACGGACCATAACGCAATCCCATTACGGAATGCATAACGGAAAGCCTTTAGAGGCATTCCATCATAATAGAAGTCTATGGCCTGCATAATCCGGGCAGTCCTCTCCTGCATAACGGAAACCGGACGGATCCGTTATGCAGCCCATAGACTTCTTCTGTGACGGAATGAATAACAGAATTCCTCTAAAGGCATTCCGTTATGTATTCAGTCATGGAATTGCGTTATGGTCCGTGGTAACGGAATCCATAACGCAATTCAACATATATATTCAGCAGATATGAAGATCGCTCATCCCTAAGGGCTCTTTCACACTTGCATTGTTGGGATCCGGCGTGCACTTCCGTTTGCCGGAGGTGCCCGCCGGATCCGTAACACCGCAAGTGAACTGAAAGCATTTGAAGACGGATCAGTCTTCAAAATGCATTCAGTGTTACTATGGCAGCCAGGACGCTATTAAAGTCCTGGTTGCCATGGTAGTGGTGGGGAGCAGTGTGTTTGCCGCCCGTGCGGCTCCCGGGGCGCTCCGGGGTGGCGTCGGGGCCCCCCATGTGCATGGATCACGTGATCCATGCGATCGCGTGGTCCATGCGCGTGGGGCGCCCTGGCGTCGCTCTGGGGCGCCCCGCGGACGGTGGGTGTGCTGCTCCCCACTACACTTTACCATGGCAGACAGGACTTTAGCGTCCTGGCAGCCATGGTAACCATTCAGAAAAAGCTGAACGTCGGATCCGGTAATGCGCCGAAACGACGTTTAGCTTAAGGCCGGATCCGGATTAATGCCTTTCAATGGGCATTAATTCCGGATCCGGCCTTGCGGCAAGTGTTCAGGATTTTTGGCCGGAGCAAAAAGCGCAGCATGCTGCGGTATTTTCTCCGGCCAAAAAACGTTCCGGTCCGGAACTGAAGACATCCTGATGCATCCTGAACGGATTTCTCTCCATTCAGAATGCATGGGGATAATCCTGATCAGGATTCTTCCGGCATAGAGCCCCGACGACGGAACTCTATACCGGAACAGAACAACGCAAGTGTGAAAGAGCCCTAACACACACACATTATGTTATATATATACAGTGGCGGAAATAATTATTTGACCCCTCACTGATTTTGTAAGTTTGTCCAATGACAAAGAAATGAAAAGTCTCAGAACAGTATCATTTCAATGGTAGGTTTATTGTAACAGTGGCAGATAGCACATCAAAAGGAAAATCGAAAAAATAACTTTAAATAAAAGATAGCAACTGATTTGCATTTCATTGAGTGAAATAAGTATTTGAACCCCTACCAACCATTAAGAGTTCTGGCTCCCACAGAGTGGTTAGACACTTCTACTCAATTAGTCACCCTCATTAAGGACACCTGTCTTAACTAGTCACCTGTATAAAAGACACCTGTCCACAGAATCAATCAATCAAGCAGACTCCAAACTCTCCAACATGGGAAAGACCAAAGAGCTGTCCAAGGATGTCAGAGACAAAATTGTAGACCTGCACAAGGCTGGAATGGGCTACAAAACCATTAGCAAGAAGCTGGGAGAGAAGGTGACAACTGTTGGTGCGATTGTTCGAAAATGGAAGGAGCACAAAATGACCATCAATCGACCTCGCTCTGGGGCTCCACGCAAGATCTCACCTCGTGGGGTGTCAATGGTTCTGAGAAAGGTGAAAAAGCATCCTAGAACTACACGGGAGGAGTTAGTTAATGACCTCAAATTAGCAGGGACCACAGTCACCAAGAAAACCATTGGAAACACATTACACCGCAATGGATTAAAATCCTGCAGGGCTCGCAAGGTCCCCCTGCTCAGGAAGGCACATGTGCAGGCCCGTCTGAAGTTTGCCAATGAACACCTGAATGATTCAGAGAGTGACTGGGAGAAGGTGCTGTGGTCTGATGAGACCAAAATAGAGCTCTTTGGCATTAACTCAACTCGCTGTGTTTGGAGGAAGAAAAATGCTGCCTATGACCCCCAAAACACCGTCCCCACCGTCAAGCATGGGGGTGGAAACATTTTGCTTTGGGGGTGTTTTTCTGCTAAGGGCACAGGACAACTTATTCGCATAAACGGGAAAATGGACGGAGCCATGTATCGTGAAATCCTGAGCGACAACCTCCTTCCCTCTGCCAGGAAACTGAAAATGGG
Organism: Bufo bufo; assembly: GCF_905171765.1. Classification (NCBI taxonomy): domain Eukaryota; kingdom Metazoa; phylum Chordata; class Amphibia; order Anura; family Bufonidae; genus Bufo; species Bufo bufo. The sequence goes on from NC_053397.1 coordinate 172,082,498, forward strand.
TCGTGGATGGGTGTTCCAGCACGACAATGACCCAAAACATACAGCAAAGGCAACAAAGGAGTGGCTCAAGAAGAAGCACATTAAGGTCATGGAGTGGCCTAGTCAGTCTCCGGACCTTAATCCAATCGAAAACCTATGGAGGGAGCTCAAGCTCAGAGTTGCACAGAGACAGCCTCGAAACCTTAGGGATTTAGAGATGATCTGCAAAGAGGAGTGGACCAACATTCCTCCTAAAATGTGCGCAAACTTGGTCATCAATTACAAGAAACGTTTGACCTCTGTGCTTGCAAACAAGGGTTTTTCCACCAAGTATTAAGTCTTTTTTTGTTAGAGGGTTCAAATACTTATTTCACTCAATGAAATGCAAATCAGTTGCTATCTTTTATTTAAAGTTATTTTTTCGATTTTCCTTTTGATGTGCTATCTGCCACTGTTACAATAAACCTACCATTGAAATGATACTGTTCTGAGACTTTTCATTTCTTTGTCATTGGACAAACTTACAAAATCAGTGAGGGGTCAAATAATTATTTCCCCCACTGTATATACACTGGACAACACATGCTGAAAAATGAATGCAGTAAAACTTATGACTTAAAAACTTAATGGCAGCAGTGGTGTTTCCCCCATAAAAGTTAATCAGTAAGGTATTTGTAGCACAAAATGGAGCCATTATAAACGTCAACTTTTCCCGCAAAAAAGCAAGCCCTCAAATGGCTAAATCGACAGAAAAATGTAAAAGTTATAGCTCTCATAATGTGACAATGAAAAAAAAAAAATAACTTTGGTCGCTAAGGCCCAAAACAGGCTGGTCACTAAGGGGCACCTATCGGTGACAGAAGCCACCCAGTGTCACCTGTAACAGGCTGGTCACTAAGAGGCACCTATCGGTGACAGAAGCCACCCAGTGTCATCTGTAGTCACTTATGTGCAGGTTTGACAGTGTGAAAACAAAGCCTGGAGATATGGCAGGTAGCCTCGCCAGTTCCCGGGCTAATAACCGCGGCTCTAGATCAATGTTCTGTGTGGTGCTCCAGTTGTTGGAAAACTACAACTCCCACAGGTGTCATGGCATGCTGGGAGTTGTAGTTCCATAACAGAGACCCACAGGCGTCCAATTGGTGCTTGTAATATAATCCGCAGGGGCTCCTTGCTCAGATATTAGCACAGAGGTGCGACATCCTGCAGTACTAACACCTTGCAGATAAAGTGGTCAGGAGGGTGCAGCCCTGTGGCCCCTGAACACCACTTCTGGCTCCTTTTATTGACAGCAGCCTCACCCATTGGCCAGGTCCTGGTGTCTGATCGTCACCTGAGATGGAGTTCTCTGGGGCTTCCTACACAGGACATTACACAATACAGAAGGGATTTCCTGCAGGTGAGCAGACATCTGGAGGGGGCCACCACCACACTGTACCTGCAGGACCATGGTAGAAGATGCCAGCTTGGTGGTGTCCTTGAGGACATCGTGCTGAGCTGCCATCCTGCTGTCATCAGTACAAGGAGGGCGGCGATCAGCTGATCTACACCCTGAATGAATCCTGCCCGGTAAAGGACCTTCGGTGATGTCATCACCATGTGATCAGTCACGTGTGTGGGAGGAGTCAGGCTGCGCGGAATCGCGGATGTGTGTATGGTGCTCCTGTGATTACGTGTCGTGTAGTTACTGTGCAGCAGAGCTGTGTGTGTGTGTGTGTGTGCTGTAGAACTGTCAGTATAACAGCAGAGGGCTGTGTGTATAAAACGTGCAGCAGAGCTGTGTGTGTGTGTATGCGCTATAGAACTGTCAGTATAACAGCAGAGCTGTGTGTGTGTATGCGCTATAGAACTGTCAGTATAACAGCAAAGCTGTGTCTGTGTCTAAACGTGCAGCAGAGCTGTGTGTGTGTATGTGCTATAGAACTGTCAGTATAACAGCAAAGCTGTGTCTGTGTATAAACGTGCAGCAGAGCTGTGTGTGTGTATGTGCTATAGAACTGTCAGTATAACAGCAGAGCTGTGTGTATAAAACGTGCAGCAGAGCTGTGTGTGTATGCTATAGAACTGTCAGTATAACAGCAGAGGGCTGTGTGTATAAAACGTGCAGCAGAGCTGTGTGTGTGTGCTATAGAACTGTCAGTATAACAGCAGAGCTGTGTGTGTGTGTGTGCGCTATAGAACTGTCAGTATAACAGCAGAGCTGTGTGTGTGTGCGCTATAGAACTGTCAGTATAACTCTGCTGTGTGTATAAACGTGCAGCAGAGCTGTGTGTGTAATGTATGTGCTGTAAAACATGCATTCCACAGAGCTGTGTGTGTACAGGAATACTGCATAGTGTGTATGTTTAATGTACTTGCAGTAGAGCTGTGTGTGTGTGTATGCGCTATAGAACTGTCAGTATAAAAGCAGAGGGCTGTGTATAAACGTGCAGCAGAGCTGTGTGTGTGTGTGCTATAGAACTGTCAGTATAACAGCAGAGCTGTGTGTGTGTATGCTATAGAACTGTCAGTATAACAGCAGAGCTGTGTGTGTGTGCTATAGAACTGTCAGTATAACAGCAGAGCTGTGTGTATAAACGTGCAGCAGAGCTGTGTGTGTGTGTATGCTATAGAACTGTCAGTATAACAGCAGAGCTGTGTGTGTGTATGCTATAGAACTGTCAGTATAACAGCAGAGCTGTGTGTGTGTGTGTGCTATAGAACTGTCAGTATAACAGCAGAGCTGTGTGTGTGTGTGTGTGTGTATGCTATAGAACTGTCAGTATAACAGCAGAGCTGTGTGTGTGTATGCTATAGAACTGTCAGTATAACAGCAGAGCTGTGTGTGTGTGTATGCGCTATAGAACTGTCAGTATAACAGCAGAGCTGTGTGTGTATGCGCTATAGAACTGTCAGTATAACAGCAGAGCTGTGTGTGTATGCGCTATAGAACTGTCAGTATAACAGCAGAGGGCTGTGTATAAACGTGCAGCAGAGCTGTGTGTGTGTGTGTGTATGCTATAGAACTGTCAGTATAACAGCAGAGGGCTGTGTGTATAAACGTGCAGCAGAGCTGTGTGTGTGTGTATGCTATAGAACTGTCAGTATAACAGCAGAGCTGTGTGTGTGTATGCTATAGAACTGTCAGTATAACAGCAGAGCTGTGTGTGTGTGTGTGCTATAGAACTGTCAGTATAACAGCAGAGCTGTGTGTGTGTGTATGCTATAGAACTGTCAGTATAACAGCAGAGCTGTGTGTGTGTATGCTATAGAACTGTCAGTATAACAGCAGAGCTGTGTGTGTGTGTATGCGCTATAGAACTGTCAGTATAACAGCTGAGGGCTGTGTGTATAAACGTGCAGCAGAGCTGTGTGTGTGTGTGTGTATGCTATAGAACTGTCAGTATAACAGCAGAGTTGTGTGTGTGTGTGCTATAGAACTGTCAGTATAACAGCAGAGCTGTGTGTGTGTGTGCTATAGAACTGTCAGTATAACAGCAGAGCTGTGTGTATAAACGTGCAGCAGAGCTGTGTGTGTGTATGCTATAGAACTGTCAGTATAACAGCAGAGCTGTGTGTGTGTGTATGCGCTATAGAACTGTCAGTATAACAGCAGAGGGCTGTGTATAAACGTGCAGCAGAGCTGTGTGTGTGTATGTGCTATAGAACTGTCAGTATAACAGCAGAGCTGTGTGTATAAAACGTGCAGCAGAGCTGTGTGTGTGTGTGTATGCTATAGAACTGTCAGTATAACAGCAGAGGGCTGTGTATAAACGTGCAGCAGAGCTGTGTGTGCGCTATAGAACTGTCAGTATAACTCTGCTGTGTGTATAAACGTGCAGCAGAGCTGTGTGTGTGTGTATGCTATAGAACTGTCAGTATAACAGCAGAGCTGTGTGTGTGTGTGTGCTATAGAACTGTCAGTATAACAGCAGAGGGCTGTGTATAAACGTGCAGTAGAGCTGTGCCGGATGTTTTAAGGTGCAGCAGAGCTGTGTGTGTGTGTATGCGCTATAGAACTGTCAGTATAACAGCAGAGGGCTGTGTATAAACGTGCAGCAGAGCTGTGTGTGTATGTGCTATAGAACTGTCAGTATAACAGCAGAGGGCTGTGTATAAACATGCAGCAGAGCTGTGTGTGTGTATGTGCTATAGAACTGTCAGTATAACAGCAGAGCTGTGTGTATAAAACGTGCAGCAGAGCTGTGTGTGTGTGTATGCTATAGAACTGTCAGTATAACAGCAGAGGGCTGTGTGTATAAACGTGCAGCAGAGCTGTGTGTGTGTATGTGCTATAGAACTGTCAGTATAACAGCAGAGCTGTGTGTATAAACGTGCAGCAGAGCTGTGTGTGTGTGCTATAGAACTGTCAGTATAACAGCAGAGCTGTGTGTGTGTGTATGCGCTATAGAACTGTCAGTATAACAGCAGAGGGCTGTGTATAAACGTGCAGCAGAGCTGTGTGTGTGTATGTGCTATAGAACTGTCAGTATAACAGCAGAGCTGTGTGTATAAAACGTGCAGCAGAGCTGTGTGTGTGTGTGTATGCTATAGAACTGTCAGTATAACAGCAGAGGGCTGTGTGTATAAACGTGCAGCAGAGCTGTGTGTGTGTGTATGCTATAGAACTGTCAGTATAACAGCAGAGGGCTGTGTATAAACGTGCAGCAGAGCTGTGTGTGTGTGCGCTATAGAACTGTCAGTATAACTCTGCTGTGTGTATAAACGTGCAGCAGAGCTGTGTGTGTGTGTATGCTATAGAACTGTCAGTATAACAGCAGGGGGCTGTGTGTATAAACGTGCAGCAGAGCTGTGTGTGTGTGCGCTATAGAACTGTCAGTATAACAGCAGAGCTGTGTGTGTGTGTGCGCTATAGAACTGTCAGTATAACAGCAGAGCTGTGTGTGTGTGTGCTATAGAACTGTCAGTATAACAGCAGAGGGCTGTGTATAAACGTGCAGCAGAGCTGTGCCGGATGTTTTAAGGTGCAGCAGAGCTGTGTGTGTGTGTATGCGCTATAGAACTGTCAGTATAACAGCAGAGGGCTGTGTATAAACGTGCAGCAGAGCTGTGTGTGTGTATGTGCTATAGAACTGTCAGTATAACAGCAGAGCTGTGTGTATAAAACGTGCAGCAGAGCTGTGTGTGTGTGTATGCTATAGAACTGTCAGTATAACAGCAGAGGGCTGTGTGTATAAACGTGCAGCAGAGCTGTGTGTGTGTATGTGCTATAGAACTGTCAGTATAACAGCAGAGGGCTGTGTATAAACGTGCAGCAGAGCTGTGTGTGTATGCTATAGAACTGTCAGTATAACAGCAGAGCTGTGTGTGTGTGTATGCTATAGAACTGTCAGTATAACAGCAGAGGGCTGTGTATAAACGTGCAGCAGAGCTGTGTGTGTGTGTGTATGCTATAGAACTGTCAGTATAACAGCAGAGCTGTGTGTGTGTGTGTATGCGCTATAGAACTGTCAGTATAACTCTGCTGTGTGTATAAACGTGCAGCAGAGCTGTCTGTGTAATGTATGTGCTGTAAAACATGCATGCAGCAGAGCTGTGTGTGTACAGGAATACTGCATAGTGTGTATGTTTAATGTACATGCAGTAGAGCTGTGTGTTTAAAACATCTGTACAGCAAAGATGTATGTGCAGTTTGGGTGACCAGACCTGCATGTGTGCATCATGTACAGCACCGCTTTATGTATAAAAGATGCACGCAGTTCTGAGGTGTTATTCACACGGCACTGAAGAAAAAACTACCATTAACAGCAGTTAAAGGTCCATTTTTCACGGCCGCCTTTCCTAAAAATGGGCCTTTTTTACTTGTAAGGAGGCTTTTGGGCCATCAAAATAGACTAAATAGGATTTCCTTTTTTATTTTTATTTTTTTACTGCCAGCATTCCCGGTCCATAAAAAAAATGGAATGTGAATAAACCCCTGGTCCAGGGTTCAGCAACCTTCGGCACTCCAGCTGTTGTGAAAGTTACTGTGCAGCAGAGCTGTGTGTGTGTGCGCTATAGAACTGTCAGTATAACAGCAGAGCTGTGTGTGTGCTGTAGAACTGTCAGTATAACAGCAGAGCTGTGTGTGTGTGCTATAGAACTGTCAGTATAACAGCAGAGCTGTGTGTGTGTGTGTGTGCTATAGAACTGTCAGTATAACAGCAGAGGGCTGTGTGTATAAACGTGCAGCAGAGCTGTGTGTGTGTGTGCTATAGAACTGTCAGTATAACAGCAGAGGGCTGTGTATAAACGTGCAGCAGAGCTGTGTGTGTGTGTGTGCTATAGAACTGTCAGTATACGAGCAGAGGGCTGTGTGTATAAACGTGCAGCAGAGCTGTGTGTGTATGCGCTATAGAACTGTCAGTATAACAGCAGAGCTGTGTGTGTATGCTATAGAACTGTCAGTATAACAGCAGAGCTGTGTGTGTGTGTGCTATAGAACTGTCAGTATAACAGCAGAGCTGTGTGTATAAACGTGCAGCAGAGCTGTGTGTGTGTGCTATAGAACTGTCAGTATAACAGCAGAGCTGTGTGTATAAAACGTGCAGCAGAGCTGTGTGTGTATGCTATAGAACTGTCAGTATAACAGCAGAGGGCTGTGTATAAAACGTGCAGCAGAGCTGTGTGTGTGTGTATGCTATAGAACTGTCAGTATAACAGCAGAGCTGTGTGTGTGTGCTATAGAACTGTCAGTATAACAGCAGAGCTGTGTGTATAAACGTGCAGCAGAGCTGTGTGTGTGTATGCTATAGAACTGTCAGTATAACAGCAGAGCTGTGTGTATAAACGTGCAGCAGAGCTGTGTGTGTGTGCTATAGAACTGTCAGTATAACAGCAGAGCTGTGTGTATAACGTGCAGCAGAGCTGTGTGTGTGTGCTATAGAACTGTCAGTATAACAGCAGAGGGCTGTGTGTATAAAACGTGCAGCAGAGCTGTGTGTGTGTGCTATAGAACTGTCAGTATAACAGCAGAGCTGTGTGTGTGTGCGCTATAGAACTGTCAGTATAACAGCAGAGGGCTGTGTATAAACGTGCAGCAGAGCTGTGCCGGATGTTTTAAGGTGCAGCAGAGCTGTGTGTGTGTGTATGCGCTATAGAACTGTCAGTATAACAGCAGAGGGTTGTGTATAAACGTGCAGTAGAGCTGTGTGTGTGTATGTGCTATAGAACTGTCAGTATAACAGCAGAGCTGTGTGTATAAAACGTGCAGCAGAGCTGTGTGTGTGTGCTATAGAACTGTCAGTATAACAGCAGAGCTGTGTGTATAAACGTGCAGCAGAGCTGTGTGTGTGTGTGTGTGTATGCTATAGAACTGTCAGTATAACAGCAGAGCTGTGTGTGTGTATGCTATAAAACTGTCAGTATAACAGCAGAGCTGTGTGTGTGTGCTATAGAACTGTCAGTATAACAGCAGAGCTGTGTGTGTGTATGCTATAGAACTGTCAGTATAACAGCAGAGGGCTGTGTGTATAAACGTGCAGCAGAGCTGTGTGTGTGTGCTATAGAACTGTCAGTATAACAGCAGAGTGCTGTGTGTATAAACGTGCAGCAGAGCTGTGTGTGTGTGTGTATGCCCTATAGAACTGTCAGTATAAGAGCAGAGGTCTGTGTGTATAAACGTGCAGTAGAGCTGTGTGTGTGTGTGTGTATGTGCTATAGAACTGTCAGTATAACAGCAGAGCTGTGTGTGTGTGTGCTATAGAACTGTCAGTATAACAGCAGAGCTGTGTGTGTGTGTGTGCTATAGAACTGTCAGTATAACAGCAGAGCTGTGTGTGTGTATGCTATAGAACTGTCAGTATAACAGCAGAGCTGTGTGTGTGTGTGCTATAGAACTGTCAGTATAACAGCAGAGGGCTGTGTGTATAAACGTGCAGCAGAGCTGTGTGTGTGTGTGCTATAGAACTGTCAGTATAACAGCAGAGGGTTGTGTATAAACGTGCAGTAGAGCTGTGTGTGTGTATGTGCTATAGAACTGTCAGTATAACAGCAGAGCTGTGTGTATAAAACGTGCAGCAGAGCTGTGTGTGTGTGCTATAGAACTGTCAGTATAACAGCAGAGGGCTGTGTGTATAAACGTGCAGCAGAGCTGTGTGTGTGTGTGTGTATGCTATAGAACTGTCAGTATAACAGCAGAGCTGTGTGTGTGTGTATGCTATAGAACTGTCAGTATAACAGCAGAACTGTGTGTGTGTGCTATAGAACTGTCAGTATAACAGCAGAGCTGTGTGTGTGTATGCTATAAAACTGTCAGTATAACAGCAGAGCTGTGTGTGTGTGTGCTATAGAACTGTCAGTATAACAGCAGAGGGCTGTGTGTATAAACGTGCAGCAGAGCTGTGTGTGTGTGCTATAGAACTGTCAGTATAAGAGCAGAGGTCTGTGTGTATAAACGTGCAGTAGAGCTGTGTGTGTGTGTGTGTGTATGTGCTATAGAACTGTGAGTATAACAGCAGAGCTGTGTGTATAAAACGTGCAGCAGAGCTGTGTGTGTATGCTATAGAACTGTCAGTATAACAGCAGAGGGCTGTGTGTATAAACGTGCAGCAGAGCTGTGTGTGTGTGCTATAGAACTGTCAGTATAACAGCAGAGCTGTGTGTGTGTGTGTATGCTATAGAACTGTCAGTATAACAGCAGAACTGTGTGTGTGTGCTATAAAACTGTCAGTATAACAGCAGAGCTGTGTGTGTGTGTGTGTATGCTATAGAACTGTCATTATAACAGCAGAGCTGTGTGTGTGTGTGTGTATGCTATAGAACTGTCAGTATAACAGCAGAGCTGTGTGTGTGTATGCTATAGAACTGTCAGTATAACAGCAGAGCTGTGTGTGTGTATGCTATAGAACTGTCAGTATAACAGCAGAGCTGTGTGTATAAACGTGCAGCAGAGCTGTGTGTGTGTGTATGCTATAGAACTGTCAGTATAACAGCAGAGCTGTGTGTGTGTGTATGCTATAGAACTGTCAGTATAACAGCAGAGCTGTGTGTGTGTGTATGCTATAGAACTGTCAGTATAACAGCAGAGGGCTGTGTGTATAAACGTGCAGCAGAGCTGTGTGTGTGTGCTATAGAACTGTCAGTATAACAGCAGAGCTGTGTGTATAACGTGCAGCAGAGCTGTGTGTGTGTGCTATAGAACTGTCAGTATAACAGCAGAGGGCTGTGTGTATAAAACGTGCAGCAGAGCTGTGTGTGTGTGCTATAGAACTGTCAGTATAACAGCAGAGCTGTGTGTGTGTGTGCTATAGAACTGTCAGTATAACAGCAGAGCTGTGTGTGTGTGTGCTATAGAACTGTCAGTATAACAGCAGAGCTGTGTGTGTGTATGCTATAGAACTGTCAGTATAACAGCAGAGCTGTGTGTGTATGTGCTATAAAACTGTCAGTATAACAGCAGAGCTGTGTGTGTGTGTGCTATAGAACTGTCAGTATAACAGCAGAGGGCTGTGTGTATAAACGTGCAGCAGAGCTGTGTGTGTGTGTGCTATAGAACTGTCAGTATAACAGCAGAGCTGTGTGTGTGTGTATGCTATAGAACTGTCAGTATAACAGCAGAGGGCTGTGTATAAACGTGCAGCAGAGCTGTGTGTGTGTGTGCTATAGAACTGTCAGTATAACAGCAGAGGGCTGTGTATAAACGTGCAGCAGAGCTGTGTGTGTATGCTATAGAACTGTCAGTATAACAGCAGAGCTGTGTGTGTGTATGCTATAGAACTGTCAGTATAACAGCAGAGCTGTGTGTGTGTATGCTATAGAACTGTCAGTATAACAGCAGAGCTGTGTGTGTGTGTGCTATAGAACTGTCAGTATAACAGCAGAGTTGTGTGTGTATGTGCTATAAAACTGTCAGTATAACAGCAGAGCTGTGTGTGTGTGTGCTATAGAACTGTCAGTATAACAGCAGAGGGCTGTGTGTATAAACGTGCAGCAGAGCTGTGTGTGTGTGTGTGTATGCTATAGAACTGTCAGTATAACAGCAGAGGGCTGTGTGTGTGTGCTATAGAACTGTCAGTATAACTCTGCTGTGTGTATAAATGTGCAGCAGAGCTGTGTGTGTAATGTATGTGCTTAAAACATGCATGCAGCAGAGCTGTGTGTGTACAGGAATACTGCTTAGTCTGTATGTTTAGTGTACATGCAGCAGAGCTGTGTGTGTGTATGCTATAGAACTGTCAGTATAACAGCAGAGCTGTGTGTGTGTATGCTATAGAACTGTCAGTATAACAGCAGAGCTGTGTGTGTGTGTGTGCTATAGAACTGTCAGTATAACAGCAGAGGGCTGTGTGTATAAACGTGCAGCAGAGCTGTGTGTGTGTGTGTATGCTATAGAACTGTCAGTATAACAGCAGAGCTGTGTGTGTGTATGCTATAGAACTGTCAGTATAACAGCAGAGCTGTGTGTGTGTATGCTATAGAACTGTCAGTATAACAGCAGAGCTGTGTGTGTGTGTGTGCTATAGAACTGTCAGTATAACAGCAGAGCTGTGTGTATAAAACGTGCAGCAGAGCTGTGTGTGTGTATGCTATAGAACTGTCAGTATAACAGCAGAGCTGTGTGTGTGTGTATGCTATAGAACTGTCAGTATAACAGCAGAGGGCTGTGTGTATAAACGTGCAGCAGAGCTGTGTGTGTGTGTGTGTGTATGCTATAGAACTGTCAGTATAACAGCAGAGCTGTGTGTGTGTGTGCTATAGAACTGTCAGTATAACAGCAGAGCTGTGTGTGTGTATGTGCTATAGAACTGTCAGTATAACAGCAGAGCTGTGTGTATAAACGTGCAGCAGAGCTGTGTGTGTATGCGCTATAGAACTGTCAGTATAACAGCAGAGGGCTGTGTATAAACGTGCAGCAGAGCTGTGTGTGTGTGTATGCTATAGAACTGTCAGTATAACAGCAGAGCTGTGTGTGTGTGTGTGCGCTATAGAACTGTCAGTATAACAGCAGAGGGCTGTGTGTATAAACGTGCAGCAGAGCTGTGTGTGTAATGTATGTGCTGTAAAACATGCATGCAGCAGAGCCGTGTGTGTACAGGAATACTGCATAGTCTGTATGTTTAATGTACATGCAGTAGAGCTGTGTGTTTAAAACATCTGTACAGCAAAGATGTATGTGCAGTTTGGGTGACCAGACCTGCATGTGTGTATCATGTACAGCACCGCTTTATGCATAAAAGATGCACGCAGTTCTGAGGCGTTATTCACACGGCACTGAAGAAAAAACTACCATTAACAGCAGTTAAAGGTCCATTTTTCACGGCCGCCTTTCCTAAAAATGGGCATTTTTTACTTGTCAGAAGGGCTTTTGGGCCATCAAAATAGACTAAATAGGATTTCCTTTTTTATTTTTATTTTTTTACTGCCAGCATTCCCGGTCCATAAAAAAAATGGAATGTGAATAAACCCCTGGTCCAGGGTTCAGCAACCTTCGGCACTCCAGCTGTTGTGAAAGTTACTGTGCAGCAGAGCTGTGTGTGTGTGCGCTATAGAACTGTCAGTATAACAGCAGAGCTGTGTGTGTGCTGTAGAACTGTCAGTATAACAGCAGAGGGCTGTGTGTATAAAACGTGCAGCAGAGCTGTGTGTGTGTGCGCTATAGAACTGTCAGTATAACAGCAGAGGGCTGTGTATAAACGTGCAGCAGAGCTGTGTGTGTGTGCGCTATAGAACTGTCAGTATAACAGCAGATCTGTGTGTATAAACGTGCAGCAGAGCTGTGTGTGTGTGTGTGTGCTATAGAACTGTCAGTATAACAGCAGAGCTGTGTGTGTGTGTATGCTATAGAACTGTCAGTATAACAGCAGAGGGCTGTGTGTATAAACGTGCAGCAGAGCTGTGTGTGTATGTGCTATAGAACTGTCAGTATAACAGCAGAGCTGTGTGTGTATGTGCTATAGAACTGTCAGTATAACAGCAGAGCTGTGTGTGTGTATGCGCTATAGAACTGTCAGTATAACAGCAGAGGGCTGTGTATAAACATGCAGCAGAGCTGTGCCGGATATTTTAAGGTGCAGCAGAGCTGTGTGTGTGTGTATGCGCTATAGAACTGTCAGTATAACAGCAGAGGGCTGTGTGTATAAACGTGCAGCAGAGCTGTGTGTGTATGCGCTATAGAACTGTCAGTATAAGAGCAGAGGGCTGTGTGTATAAACGTGCAGCAGAGCTGTGTGTGTGTGTATGCTATAGAACTGTCAGTATAACAGCAGAGCTGTGTGTGTGTGTGTGTGTGTGCTATAGAACTGTCAGTATAACAGCAGAGCTGTGTGTGTGTGTGCTATAGAACTGTCAGTATAACAGCAGAGCTGTGTGTATAAACGTGCAGCAGAGCTGTGTGTGTGTGCTATAGAACTGTCAGTATAACAGCAGAGCTGTGTGTATAAACGTGCAGTAGAGCTGTGTGTGTGTGTGCTATAGAACTGTCAGTATAACAGCAGAGGGCTGTGTATAAACGTGCAGCAGAGCTGTGTGTGTGTATGCTATAGAACTGTCAGTATAACAGCAGAGCTGTGTGTGTGTGTATGCGCTATAGAACTGTCAGTATAACAGCAGAGGGCTGTGTGTATAAACGTGCAGCAGAGCTGTGTGTGTAATGTATGTGCTGTAAAACATGCATGCAGCAGAGCTGTGTGTGTACAGGAATACTGCATAGTGTGTATGTTTAATGTACATGCAGTAGAGCTGTGTGTTTAAAACATCTGTACAGCAAAGATGTATGTGCAGTTTGGGTGACCAGACCTGCATGTGTGTATCATGTACAGCACCGCTTTATGTATAAAAGATGCACGCAGTTCTGAGGCGTTATTCACACGGCACTGAAGAAAAAACTACCATTAACAGCAGTTAAAGGTCCATTTTTCACGGCCGCCTTTCCTAAAAATGGGCATTTTTTACTTGTCAGGAGGCTTTTGGGCCATCAAAATAGACTAAATAGGATTTCCTTTTTTATTTTTATTTTTTTACTGCCAGCATTCCCGGTCCATAAAAAAAATGGAATGTGAATAAACCCCTGGCCCAGGGTTCAGCAACCTTCGGCACTCCAGCTGTTGTGAAAGTTACTGTGCAGCAGAGCTGTGTGTGTGTGCGCTATAGAACTGTCAGTATAACAGCAGAGGGCTGTGTATAAACGTGCAGCAGAGCTGTGTGTGTGTGTATGCTATAGAACTGTCAGTATAACAGCAGAGGGCTGTGTGTATAAACGTGCAGCAGAGCTGTGTGTGTGTGTGCTATAGAACTGTCAGTATAACAGCAGAGGGCTGTGTGTATAAACGTGCAGCAGAGCTGTGTGTGTGTGCGCTATAGAACTGTCAGTATAACAGCAGATCTGTGTGTATAAACGTGCAGCAGAGCTGTGTGTGTGTGTGCTATAGAACTGTCAGTATAACAGCAGAGCTGTGTGTGTGTGTATGCTATAGAACTGTCAGTATAACAGCAGAGGGCTGTGTGTATAAACGTGCAGCAGAGCTGTGTGTGTATGTGCTATAGAACTGTCAGTATAACAGCAGAGCTGTGTGTGTGTGCTATAGAACTGTCAGTATAACAGCAGAGGGCTGTGTGTATAAACGTGCAGCAGAGCTGTGTGTGTATGTGCTATAGAACTGTCAGTATAACAGCAGAGCTGTGTGTATGCGCTATAGAACTGTCAGTATAACAGCAGAGGGCTGTGTATAAACATGCAGCAGAGCTGTGCCGGATATTTTAAGGTGCAGCAGAGCTGTGTGTGTGTGTATGCGCTATAGAACTGTCAGTATAACAGCAGAGGGCTGTGTGTATAAACGTGCAGCAGAGCTGTGTGTGTATGTGCTATAGAACTGTCAGTATAAGAGCAGAGGGCTGTGTGTATAAACGTGCAGCAGAGCTGTGTGTGTGTGTGTGTGTGTATGCTATAGAACTGTCAGTATAACAGCAGAGCTGTGTGTGTATGTGCTATAGAACTGTCAGTATAAGAGCAGAGGGCTGTGTGTATAAACGTGCAGCAGAGCTGTGTGTGTGTGTGTGTGTGTGTGCTATAGAACTGTCAGTATAACAGCAGAGCTGTGTGTATAAACGTGCAGCAGAGCTGTGTGTGTGTGTATGCTATAGAACTGTCAGTATAACAGCAGAGCTGTGTGTATAAACGTGCAGCAGAGCTGTGTGTGTGTGTATGCTATAGAACTGTCAGTATAACAGCAGAGGGCTGTGTGTATAAAACGTGCAGCAGAGCTGTGTGTGTATGCTATAGAACTGTCAGTATAACAGCAGAGCTGTGTGTGTGTGTGCTATAGAACTGTCAGTATAACAGCAGAGCTGTGTGTATAAACGTGCAGCAGAGCTGTGTGTGTGTGTATGCTATAGAACTGTCAGTATAACAGCAGAGCTGTGTGTATAAACGTGCAGCAGAGCTGTGTGTGTGTGTATGCTATAGAACTGTCAGTATAACAGCAGAGGGCTGTGTGTATAAACGTGCAGCAGAGCTGTGTGTGTAATGTATGTGCTGTAAAACATGCATGCAGCAGAGCTGTGTGTGTACAGGAATACTGCATAGTCTATATGTTTAATGTACATGCAGTAGAGCTGTGTGTTTAAAACATCTGTACAGCAAAGATGTATGTGCAGTTTGGGTGACCTGACCTGCATGTGTGTATCATGTACAGCACCGCTTTATGTATAAAAGATGCACGCAGTTCTGAGGTGTTATTCACACGGCACTGAAGAAAAAACTACCATTAACAGCAGTTAAAGGTCCATTTTTCACGGCCGCCTTTCCTAAAAATGGGCCTTTTTTACTTGTAAGGAGGCTTTTGGGCCATCAAAATAGACTAAATAGGATTTCCTTTTTTATTTTTATTTTTTTACTGCCAGCATTCCCGGTCCATAAAAAAAATGGAATGTGAATAAACCCCTGGTCCAGGGTTCAGCAACCTTCGGCACTCCAGCTGTTGTGAAAGTTACTGTGCAGCAGAGCTGTGTGTGTGTGCGCTATAGAACTGTCAGTATAACAGCAGAGCTGTGTGTGTGTGTGTGCTATAGGACTGTCAGTATAACAGCAGAGCTGTGTGTGTGTGTGCTATAGAACTGTCAGTATAACAGCAGAGCTGTGTGTGTATGCGCTATAGAACTGTCAGTATAACAGCAGAGGGCTGTGTATAAACGTGCAGCAGAGCTGTGTGTGTGTGTATGCTATAGAACTGTCAGTATAACAGCAGAGGGCTGTGTATAAACGTGCAGCAGAGCTGTGTGTGTGTGCGCTATAGAACTGTCAGTATAACAGCAGATCTGTGTGTATAAACGTGCAGCAGAGCTGTGTGTGTGTGTGTGTGCTATAGAACTGTCAGTATAACAGCAGAGGGCTGTGTGTATAAACGTGCAGCAGAGCTGTGTGTGTGTGCGCTATAGAACTGTCAGTATAACAGCAGATCTGTGTGTATAAACGTGCAGCAGAGCTGTGTGTGTGTGTGTGCTATAGAACTGTCAGTATAACAGCAGAGGGCTTTGTGTATAAACGTGCAGCAGAGCTGTGTGTGTGTGTGCTATAGAACTGTCAGTATAACAGCAGAGCTGTGTGTGTGTGTATGCTATAGAACTGTCAGTATAACAGCAGAGCTGTGTGTGTGTGTGTGTGTGTGTGTGTGTATGCGCTATAGAACTGTCAGTATAACAGCAGAGGGCTGTGTATAAACATGCAGCAGAGCTGTGCCGGATATTTTAAGGTGCAGCAGAGCTGTGTGTGTGTGTATGCGCTATAGAACTGTCAGTATAACAGCAGAGCTGTGTGTATAAAACGTGCAGCAGAGCTGTGTGTGTGTGTGCTATAGAACTGTCAGTATAACAGCAGAGGGCTGTGTGTATAAACGTGCAGCAGAGCTGTGTGTGTATGCGCTATAGAACTGTCAGTATAAGAGCAGAGGGCTGTGTGTATAAACGTGCAGCAGAGCTGTGTGTGTGTGTGTGTGTGTGTGTATGCTATAGAACTGTCAGTATAACAGCAGAGCTGTGTGTGTGTGTGCTATAGAACTGTCAGTATAACAGCAGAGCTGTGTGTGTGTGTGCTATAGAACTGTCAGTATAACAGCAGAGCTGTGTGTGTGTGTATGCTATAGAACTGTCAGTATAACAGCAGAGCTGTGTGTGTGTGTATGCTATAGAACTGTCAGTATAACAGCAGAGCTGTGTGTGTGTGTATGCTATAGAACTGTCAGTATAACAGCAGAGCTGTGTGTGTGTATGCTATAGAACTGTCAGTATAACAGCAGAGCTGTGTGTGTATGCGCTATAGAACTGTCAGTATAACAGCAGAGCTGTGTGTGTGTATGCTATAGAACTGTCAGTATAACAGCAGAGGGCTGTGTATAAACGTGCAGCAGAGCTGTGTGTGTGTGTGCTATAGAACTGTCAGTATAACAGCAGAGCTGTGTGTATAAAACGTGCAGCAGAGCTGTGTGTGTGTGCTATAGAACTGTCAGTATAACAGCAGAGCTGTGTGTGTGTATGCGCTATAGAACTGTCAGTATAACAGCAGAGCTGTGTGTGTATGTGCTATAGAACTGTCAGTATAACAGCAGAGGGCTGTGTATAAACGTGCAGCAGAGCTGTGCCGGATGTTTTAAGGTGCAGCAGAGCTGTGTGTGTGTGTGTATGTGCTATAGAACTGTCAGTATAACAGCAGAGCTGTGTGTATAAAACGTGCAGCAGAGCTGTGTGTGTGTATGTGCTATAGAACTGTCAGTATAACAGCAGAGGGCTGTGTGTATAAAACGTGCAGCAGAGCTGTGTGTGTGTGTGCTATAGAACTGTCAGTATAACTCTGCTGTGTGTATAAACGTGCAGCAGAGCTGTCTGTGTAATGTATGTGCTGTAAAACATGCATGCAGCAGAGCTGTGTGTGTACAGGAATACTGCATAGTCTGTATGTTTAATGTACATGCAGTAGAGCTGTGTGTTTAAAACATCTGTACAGCAAAGATGTATGTGCAGTTTGGGTGACCAGACCTGCATGTGTGCATCATGTACAGCACCGCTTTATGTATAAAAGATGCACGCAGTTCTGAGGCGTTATTCACACGGCACTGAAGAAAAAACTACCATTAACAGCAGTTAAAGGTCCATTTTTCACGGCCGCCTTTCCTAAAAATGGGCATTTTTTACTTGTAAGGAGGCTTTTGGGCCATCATAGGATTTCCTTTTTTATTCTACTGCCAGCATGTTTTTTCCTCTCCGTGTATCATCCGTATTCCACAGACACTGATCGGCTGAAAATTTCAAGAGCATCTCCTAGCAACCATCCGTGAAACAGTTGCGCAACCATCCATGTTTTTTCATGGACCCAATGGTCGTGTTTGGTCTGCTTCGTGGACCCCAGTAGCTCATGTCTCCAGGATTCTTTCACTGACCCAAATACTGATGTGTGAACAGATACCATAGTCTGAGAAGTTTCACCCTGGTGCCGCCTTACTGGGTATCCTTTCCTTAGTTTACCTTTTTCTCCCCATTCTTTCATTCTTCATACATGTATATTTTTTTACTATGTATTTTTTACTTTTCATTTCACCTTTCATTTCATTTTTTCATTTATTTATTTTTCCATATATTTCTTCATATATTTTTTTCATATACACTGCTCAAAAAAATAAAGGGAACACTTAAACAACACAATGTAACTCCAAGTCAATCACACTTCTGTGAAATCAAACTGTCCACTTAGGAAGCAACACTGAGTGACAATCAATTTCACATGCTGTTGTGCAAATGGGATAGACAACAGGTGGAAATTATAGGCAATTAGCAAGACACCCCCAATAAAGGAGTGGTTCTGCAGGTGGTGACCACAGATCACTTCTCAGTTCCTATGCTTACTGGCTGATGTTTTGGTCACTTTTGAATGCTGGCGGTGCTTTCACTCTAGCGGTAGCATGAGACGGAGTCTACAACCCACACAAGTGGCTCAGGTAGTGCAGCTTATCCAGGATGGCACATCAATGCGAGCTGTGGCAAGAAGGTTTGCTGTGTCTGTCAGTGTAGTGTCCAGAGCATGGAGGCGCTACCAGGAGACAGGCCAGTACATCAGGAGACGTGGAGGAGGCCGTAGGAGGGCAACAACCCAGCAGCAGGACCGCTACCTCCGCCTTTGTGCAAGGAGGAACAGGAGGAGCACTGCCAGAGCCCTGCAAAATGACCTCCAGCAGGCCACAAATGTGCATGTGTCTGCTCAAACGGTCAGAAACAGACTCCATGAGGGTGATATGAGGGCCCGACGTACACAGGTGGGGGTTGTGCTTACAGCCCAACACCGTGCAGGACGTTTGGCATTTGCCAGAGAACACCAAGATTGGCAAATTCGCCACTGGCGCTCTGTGCTCTTCACAGATGAAAGCAGGTTCACACTGAGCACATGTGACAGACGTGACAGAGTCTGGAGACGCCGTAGAGAACGTTCTGCTGCCTGCAACATCCTCCAGCATGACCGGTTTGGCATTGGGTCAGTAATGGTGTGGGGTGGCATTTCTTTGGAGGGCCGCACAGCCTTCCATGTGCTCGCCAGAGGTAGCCATTAGGTACCGAGATGAGATCCTCAGACCCCTTGTGAGACCATATGCTGGTGCGGTTGGCCCTAGGTTCCTCCTAATGCAAGACAATGCTAGACCTCATGTGGCTGTAGTGTGTCAGCAGTTCCTGCAAGACGAAGGCATTGATGCTATGGACTGGTCCGCCCGTTCCCCAGACCTGAATCCAATTGAGCACATCTGGGACATCATGTCTCGTTCTATCCACCAACGTCACGTTGCACCACAGACTGTCCAGGAGTTGGCAGATGCTTTAGTCCAGGTCTGGGAGGAGATCCCTCAGGAGACCGTCCGCCGCCTCATCAGGAGCATGCACAGGCGTTGTAGGGGGGTCATACAGGCACGTGGAGGCCACACACACTACTGAGCCTCATTTAGACTTGTTTTAAGGACATTACATCAAAGTTGGATCAGCCTGTAGTGTGTTTTTCCACTTTAATTTTGAGGGTGACTCCAAATCCAGACCTCCATGGGTTGAAAAACTTGTTTTCCATTTTTTTATTTTTGTGTGATTTTGTTGTCAGCACATTCAACTATGTAAAGAACAAAGTATTTCAGAAGAATATTTAATTAATTCAGATCTAGGATGTGTTATTTTTGTGTTCCCTTTATTTTTTTGAGCAGTTGTATTATTTTTTTTCATATTTTTCCAAGTTTTGTCATATTTATTATGTTTTGTTCTTGCTCTTACATCCTTGTTCAGCCCTCTTTTATTCCCATTATTCCTTTTATATTGACTAAACCTCTCCATTTGTTACATATAATTCTCTCTATGGTGCACTCCTGATGGATCGTGCCTCACCAATGGCTGTGCATTCCACACACAGCGGATTCCATATCAAGGCTTGGAACTCATCTTTCTGCACATGCGCAGGCCGGACACACGTCTCTGCACTCTTAGGCCCCTTTCACACGGGCGAGATTTCCGCGAGGGTGCAATGCGTGAGGTGAACGCATTGCACCCGCACTGAATCCGGACCCATTCATTTCTATGGGGCTGTGCACATGAGCGGTGATTTTCACGCATCACTTGTGCGTTGCATAAAAAATCGCAGCATGCTCTATTTTGTGCGTTTTTTACGCCACGCAGGCCCCATAGAAGTGAATGGGTCTGTGTGAAAATCGCAAGCATCCGCAAGCAAGTGCGGATGCGGTGCAATTTTTACGCACGGTTGCTAGGAGATGATCGGGATGGGGACCCAATCTTTATTATTTTCTCTTATACCATTGTTATAAGGGAAAATAATAGAATTCTTAATACAGAATGCATAGTACAATAGGGCTGGAGGGGTTAAAAAAAAGAAAAAATAATTTAACTCACCTTAATCCACTTGTTCGCGCAGCCGGCATCTCTTCTGTCTTCATCTGTGAGGAAAAGGACCTGTGGTGACGTCACTGTGCTCATCACATGGTCCATTACATAATCCATTACCATGGATTACCATGCGAGTTTCACTGAACCCAACCTGAACACATCCGGACCTAATCCATCACGCTCATCATGAAATGACCAATGGTCATGTGCAGGAGGCCTAACTGATCTGGCAGGGAACAGCCGGACAGAGTTCACCGTCTCTGGCCTAGCCGGATACTGCCATTCACCGCTGGACTCCATTGACTATAGTGGAATCCGGGAACTTTTTGGCATAAATGTCAGCTTTTCACTGGACGAAAAACTGTTGCATTCAACCCCTTATCAGGAGTGAAACACTGATGACCTAGACCAGTGATGGTGAACCTTTCAGAGACCGAGTGCCCAAACTGCAACCCAAAACCCACAAATTTATCGCAGAGTGCCAACACGGCAATTTAACCTGAATACTACAGTCCGATATAGTGTATCATTATCGTTTAGCTATAATAGCCTGCCTACATTCAGTGCGCTGCCTGCGCTGTTCATAGTGCGCTGCCTGCGCTGATGAATGGCAGGAAAAGTCTAAGGAATATTGGTACACCATAGACTTTTTCCTGGGTGCGGGTGCCCACAGAGAGGGCTCTGAGTGCCGCCTCTGGCACCCATGCCATAGGTATTACCACACAGTGGGGGTCCATCTCCCGGAACCCCACCGATTAGACTGAATGGACTCTGACTCTATACACTTGTGTAACTGTAAGCTTACATTTCCAGGCCGCTACAGCCATCCCTTCTTATTGTCTCCCGGTATGTGCAGAGTCTGCTTTGGCTTCTCAAATGTGGGCCGGGGAACCTTGGTTTCCTTACAGATTGGAGTTCCAGAAGTGGGTCTCCCACCTAGAAGATATGCTGCAAATTATTGAAGTAGAAGCCCCACCTTTAGGGCCCTTGCACACGACCGTATGCCCTTCGTGAGCGGGCCATATGTCCCGAAGCAGCATACATTGTGCGCAAGGGAGTACACAGCATCATAGATTACAATGGTGCTGTGCACGGTCGGGCCGTCTGCGAGACTATTGTCCCGCACTCATAAGATCATATCAGTGCGGGCCAATAGTCCTGTGGGCGGCCCGACCGTGCACAGCACCATTGTAATCTATGATGCTGTGCACTCCCGTGCGCACAATCTATGTAATCTATGATGCTGTGCACTCCCGTGCGCACAATCTATGTAATCTATGATGCTGTGCACTCCCGTGCGCACAATCTATGTAATCTATGATGCTGTGCACTCCCGTGCGCACAATCTATGTAATCTATGATGCTGTGCACTCCCGTGCGCACAATCTATGTAATCTATGATGCTGTGCACTCCCGTGCGCACAATCTATGTAATCTATGATGCTGTGCACTCCCGTGCGCACAATCTATGTAATCTATGATGCTGTGCACTCCCGTGCGCACAATCTATGTAATCTATGATGCTGTGCACTCCCGTGCGCACAATCTATGTAATCTATGATGCTGTGCACTCCCGTGCGCACAATCTATGTAATCTATGATGCTGTGCACTCCCGTGCGCACAATCTATGTAATCTATGATGCTGTGCACTCCCGTGCGCACAATCTATGTAATCTATGATGCTGTGCACTCCCGTGCGCACGATCACTGCCGCTCTGGGACATATGGCCCGCTCACGGACCATACTGCATGTCTCGGAGAGCATACGGTCCTGTGCAAGGGCCCTTAAGTGAATGAATTTTAAAAAATCAGTGCAGCTTTTAGGAAATTCCTGCTCCCTGCCCTCTTACCTGGCCCCCATTATCCCCATAGACATAAAATAGCCAGTGGCAATTTGTTTCTCCCAGTGAAGCCACAAGAAGAAAAAAAGGATCCATCCAAATGTGTCCTTATGTCCAGTCAATACAGAAAATCCTCTGTGGCTGCAGCACTAGAATATGAAGCCAGTCGCCTCCAGTATATACTGGATTCACATCCCAGTGTTCTTGTACTTCTCCCAAGCAAAGATATCGATTTTTTGAATAGTCCAGCTTCTGTCCCCATCTTGACCATAGGATCACTACAGGTAGCGGCTGCGGTAATAACATGTCCCACAATGCTTTGTCAGGGTATTACAAAGGTAGGTGTGAACAGATTGTACCCACCAGAAGCTATAAATCATACCAAATTGTGATCAGGACGGTGGAGAGCGTCGGAGGTGGGCTTCAGGCACAGGAGAGGCTGGATTGTTTGGTGGCCTAAATGGAGGGGAGCGGCCTGATCCCCGCCGGTTCCCATTATAGTCATTGGATTCCAGCGAATGGCTGTCGAATTGCTCTAACACAAGGATAGAGGTTTAAGGGTATAGCTATGCCTGTGGCCCACCCATGCATTGCGCTGTAGCAGGGCTGCCATAGGAATGAATGGAGTCGCAAAAAATCCAGCAGGGTCGCGATAACTGTGTGAGTCGCGCTGCGACCCCATTCATTCCTATGGCAGCCCTACTTCACTGCGAGACTTGATGTGCCTAAAATTGCTGTGTAGCCGTACCCTGAGGGCCATTACATGTGTTTGCTTGTTTTTTGCCACATACGTTTTTTGCTGTGTTTTTTGCAACTTTTTTCAGGTTTTTATTTTTTTGCAAATCGTGTGCCTTACCACTAGGGTTTTTGTACACTTCATTTTTCCCCTATAGAAACGTTAATGCATAAGTAATGTTCAAAAAAAATGAAAAGTTGATGCATAAGCGGCTGAAAAAGTGCCATGAGCAAGACAGAACATGACCTGCTAATTATCAAAACCGCTAGGAGCAAAAAAAAAAACACTTGTCTCTCCTGTCTTTCATATTTCCCATAGACCAGGGTTCAGCAATCTAGCTGTTGTGAAACTACAACTCCCAGCATGCACACTTGCTCGGCTTTCCTGCACCTCGACTACCAGCTGTTTCAGAGTAGCTCTGGTGCCTGAAGTTGGCATTGGAGGAACACTTTACAAGATGTATTAAATTGCACAGCAAATAGGTCAGTTAAGCCTGTCACATTGCCTTTATACTGCTTTCCTATTCCCATCTCATCCTAAATACCATCATAAGGTCAAAGTCAGATGGATTTTTCCATTATTGAAAGAAATGGCTAGTACAGTTTTAATATTAAGTAATTCCACTTTGCGCCACTAGATGTCCCTGCAGCACACATTTTGAAATGTATAAGCCTACTTTCACACTAGCATTTTAGTTTTTCGGTATTAAGATCCGTCATAGGGGCTCAATACCGGAAAAAAAATGCTTCAGTTTTATCCCCATTCATTGTCAATGGGGACAAAACTGAACTGAACAGAACGGAATGCTCCAAAATGCATTCCGTTCCGTTTAGTTGCGTTTCCATCCCGGAGAGCGAACCGCAACATGTTGTAGTTTTTTTTCTGTCCTGGGATGCGGAGCAAGACGGATCCGGCATGACCCCCAATGCAAGTCAATGGGAACTGATCCGTTTTCTCTGCCACAATAGAAACCGGATCCGTCCCCTATTGACTTTCAATGAAGTTCATGACGGATCCATCTTGGCAATGTTACAGATAATACTACCGGATCTGTTCATAACGGATGCAGACGGTTGTATTATCAGTAACGGAAGCGTTTTTGCTGAACCCTGCCGGATCCAGTAAAACCGCTAGTGTGAAAGTAGCCTAAGACTAAGTTCACATCATGATTTTGCCACAGAGCTCACGGCCTCTGCAGTGTCCATCCAAGCTCTCCGCCAGGAGGATTTCCCAGTGGAAACTTTGGGCACATGCGTTTAGCTGGGTTCATCGGGGTTATACATTTGAATACCCAAAAACAGTATTAAAACTTATACCACGACTGATCCATTTACTGTATAGTTGGCATCCTGCTCTAACTGTATACATTTGTATTGCAGTTCGCACTGAAAAGAAAAAGAGGATGCCAATTGTGTGGCAAAAACATGGTGCGAATGCAGCCTAAGTGTAAAACCTAAAGCAGAAGTTGCCTTAGGGTCGATTCACGTCATGTTTAGACGTCTGCTGGGGTATTGGGAGTATACGTGTGAATACATATAGTCGACTACACTATTCTGTCTGACAGAAAGGACCAAAATGAACTGAAAGTTTAATCCATTTGGATTTAGTTTGCCTCATTATAGTAAGGCTACTTTCACACTAACGTTCGGGGCTCCGCTTGTGAGCTCCGTTTGAAGGCTCTCACAAGCGGCCCCGAACGCATCCGTCCAGCCCTAATGCATTCTGAGTGGACGCGGATCCGCTCTGAATGCATCAGTCTGCCAGCGTTCAGCCTCCGCTCCGCTCAGCAGGCGGACACCTGAACGCTGCTTGCAGCGTTCGGGTGTCCGCCTGGCCGTGCGGATTCAAACGGATCCGTCCAGACTTACAATGTAAGTCAATGGGGACGGATCCGTTTGAAGTTGACACAATATGGTGCAATTTTCAAACGGATCCGTCCCCCATTGACTTTCAATGTAAAGTCAACTTTCAGACTTAGAATTTTTTCTAAACTATAATGCAGACCGGATCCGTTCTGAACGGATCCAAACGTCTGCATTATAGGAGAGGATCCGTCTGTGCAGACACCAGACAGATCGTCTCTGACCGCTAGTGTGAAAGTAGCCTAAATGGATCTGTGGCGGTATATGTTTGAATACCATTTTTGAGTGACCCAGCGGAGGGCTAACTGTAGTGTGAACCAACCCTTATAGATAAATACATGGATGTAAATAGGCCTGTCATGGTAAGCTGCCTGCTAAGGGAGAGTTCACATCACCGCTATTTTTCCATTCTTCTGATCCGTCAGAAGAACAGAAAAATAAAGAAAAAAAACAGATCCTCTTTGAGCCATTTCCTTCACAGATCCGTTTACACTGAAAAAAGTACTGCCTCAAAATAAAAAAAAGTACTGTCTCAAAATAACGGATCTCAGTTGGAAATGGTTCAAATGGATGTCAAATGTGCATGACTGATGCACAGGATCCATTTTTTTTCTTTATTTTTCTGTTTTTGAGATGGATCAGAAGAACCGAAAAATAATAGTGATGTGAACTCTTTCTTAGCTGTGCGCAAGGCACAGCTCAGCAGGGAGTACGTCAGAATGCCATTTATCCTAAGGCCTCTTTCACATGGGCGCCGCATGTGAGGACCGGATAGGATGCAGGTGCGTCGCGGGAAAATGCGCAATTTTTCCACGCGAGTGCAAAGCGTTTTAATGCGTTTTGCACGCGCGTGAGAAAAATTGCCATGTTTGGTACCCAGACCCGAACCCGGACTTCTTCACAGAAGTTCGGGTTTGGGATCGGTGTTGTGTAGATTTTATTATTTCCCTTATAACATGTTTATAAGGGAAAATAATAGTATTCTTAATACAGAATGCTAAGTAAATTAGGAATGGAGGGGTTAAATATATATATTTTTTTTATTAAACTCACCTCATCCACTTGTTCGCACAGCCCGGCTCGTCTTCTGTCTTCTTCTTTGATGACCTGGGAGGAAAAGGACCTTTGGTGACGTCACTGCGCTCATCACATGGTCCATCACATGCTTGGTCCATCACATGATCCATCACCATGGTGATGGATCATGTGATGGACCATGTGATGAGCGCAGTGACGTCACCAAAGGTCCATTTTTCTCCCAGGTCATCAAAGAAGAAGACAGAAGAGAACCCGGGCAGCGCGAACAAGTGGATGAGGTGCGTTTAATTGTTTTTTGGGTTTTTTTTAACCCCTCCATCCCTAATTTACTTAGCATTCTGTATTAAGAATGCTATTATTTTCCCTTATAACCATGTTATAAAGGAAAATAATAATGATCGGGTCCCCATCCCGATCGTCTCCTAGCAACCATGCGTGAAAATCGCACCGCATCCGCACTTGCTTGCGGATGCTTGCGATTTTCACGCAGCCCCATTCACTTCTATGGGGCCTGCGTTGCGTGAAAAACGCACAATATAGAGCAT
Source organism: Bufo bufo (assembly GCF_905171765.1). Classification (NCBI taxonomy): domain Eukaryota; kingdom Metazoa; phylum Chordata; class Amphibia; order Anura; family Bufonidae; genus Bufo; species Bufo bufo. The sequence goes on from NC_053397.1 coordinate 172,108,330, forward strand.
GCTGCGATTTTCACGCAACGCACAAGTGATGCGTGAAAATCACTGCTCATGTGCACAGCCCCATAGAAATTCATGGGTTCGGATTCAGTGCGGGTGCAATGCGTTCACCTCACGCATTGCACCCGCGCGGAAATCTCACCCGTGTGAAAGAGGCCTAATAGATCTCTATTATAGTGAATGGGACAAGGGATCAAAAATCCCAGGATCTAGCCCCCTAAGGGGGCTAATAGTTATTAAGTTAAAAAAAATGTTTTAAAAAACCACAAAAGTAATAAAAGTTTAAATCACCCCCCTTTTTCAATTTTACATATAAAAATATATAAACAATAAAAAAAATAAACATATCAGGTATCGCAGCATCTGAAAATGTCTGAACTATTAAAATAATATATATTTTTTTTATTCTAGTGCATGGTGAACGCCATAATAAAAAAAAAAGGAAAAACACACGTCTCGCCATTTTTTTGTCACCTTGTCCCCCATCCCAAAAAATTAATGACAGATCAAAAAGTTGTACATACCACAAAAATGTTACCAATAAAAACTACAGTTCGTTCTGCAAAAAAACAAGCCCTTTTACAGCTCTGTAGACTGAAATAAAAAAAATGATGGCTGTCAGAAAATGGCGATGCAAAGAAAATCTTGATTATTTTTCAAAGGTTTTTATTTTTTTTAAAGTAATAAAACAAAATAAAAACTATACAAGTTTGATATTGCCATAATTGTCTTGAGCTACAAAATAATGACCTCATGTCATTTTTAGTGCACATTGAATGCCGTATTGTCAAAACCCCAAAAACCTTGACAGAATGGTGTTTTTTTTCCCGTTTTACACCACAGAATTTTTGTCCCCTGTTTTCCAATAAAAGACATGGTAAATTAAATGATTTAATAAATATAGATAATGTCGCACTAAAATGAGATGGGGATCCAGCAGAGGTGCACCCACTAACAGACAACACCCAGTCTGATAAGAATAAATATATAAAAAAGAATAGAAGTGGGGCACTCTCTAAAAGTATAGGGATCTTTAATTACACATATCACAATAAAACAATCACAATATAATATCAGCGGTAAAATAAAAGAAGAGCAGATAAAATGTTGGTATTAACAATAGTATAAAAATAGTATAAATAATGGACTAAACAGATAAAAATATATTAAATTCAACAATATAAATATAAATACGATCCTAATATATATATATGGATTTTTGAGGATAGGATGTTATATTCAGATATTCAATGATAGTAATGTTCACTAATCATACTCTGATGTGTAGTTCCATACACGGTAATCCACTCAGGCACCAGTCCTTATAACAGGTATTAATATAAGGTAGTCAGAGTCCCAAGCATATGCAGCTTTGAAAGTTTGTTTGAACAATAATTCAGCTGCTTATACGCACAGCGGCGTCCCGCTGTATTGGTAGGAAGCGATCGCTTTAGGTGGGATATGCAAGGTCTTACCCGAGGATCCTTTGTGCTGGATGATGGCCTCTCGACTCGGCGTGTTGCTCCTGACTCCGGTCTCAAGGGTTGGTATTCAGATTCGAATTTGGCGCCAGTAGAGTTGTTTGCTACACGTGGTTGGTTTTTTTTTTACGTGTAGTAGCGTTTGTATACTCCGGCAATTCGCTGACCATAAAATAATCTCCAGACTTCCTCGGACTTGCAGTCCCTCTCCTCTTAGTGGGGGGGATACCAGACGCGTTTCGGGGATTTACAAGAAAGACCCCTTCCTCAGTGGTATCACTGAGGAAGGGGTCTTTCTTGTAAATCCCCGAAACGCGTCTGGTATCCCCCCCAATAAGAGGAGAGGGAGAGTCCATTATTTATACTATTTTTATACTATTGTTAATACCAACATTTTATCTGCTCTTCTTTTATTTTACCGCTGATATTATATTGTGATTGTTTTATTGTGATATGTGTAATTAAAGATCCCTATACTTTTAGAGAGTGCCCCACTTCTATTCTTTTTTGTAAATTAAATGAGGCCATTAAAAAAATGCATCTTGCCCCGCATAAAATAAGACTTCATGGTTATGTGAACGGAAAAATAAAAAAGTTATGGCTATTAGAATGTGGGGAGGAAAAATCAAAAATGCAAAAACAAAAATCGCCTCAGTCCTAATATGAGGGTTGGTCAGTTGGTAACTATTTTATGTGGGTTGTCTCTGCAGCAGAACTATTCATGCTGTCAAAAATGCCAGAACTCCAGAAAAGTGGAAGCTATGATGATAGTGTGAACTTTTTCTTGGAGAAATGCTCCTGTAATTCCGGTAACACTATATTAGGATGTTGCTATTCAGTTCTCAATGTGTCTTTGTTCATTAGGGGCACATTCACACAGGGCAGAAAGAAATGTAGATTTTGCCTGCAAATTTCACAGCAATTGTGCATCAAAAGTCCACGCTTTAGGCCCCTTGCAGACAAGCGTGGGTGGATTAGGTCCGGATGCATTGCGAATGCGTTCAGTCAAAAATGCGTGATTTCGCAAACAAGGGCATTTCGTTTTGTATGCGATCGCATTCAGTTGTTCAGTTTTTATCGCACGGGTGCAATGCGATTTAATGCGTTTTGCACTCGCGTGATAAAAAACTGAAGGTTTACAAACAATATCTCTTAGCAACCATCCATGAAAAACGTATCACACCCGCACTTGCTTGTGGATGCGATGCGATTTTCACGCAGCCCTGTTCACTTCTATGGGGCCAGCGTTGTGTGAAAATCGCAGAATATAGAACATGCTGCGATTTTCACGCAACGCACAAGTGATGCGTGAAAACCAATGCTCATGTACACAGCCCCATTGAAATGAATAGGTACGGATTCCGTGCAGGCGCAATGCGTTCGCATCAGCATTGCACCCGCGCAGAATACTCACTTATGTGAAAGGGGCCTTACATGCCCATTTTTTTGCACATTTTCTTGAGGATTTGCTGTAACGTGCACCCTATGCATTGCAAAGGGTTTATTCCTTTGGAGTAAATCTGCAGAAACAATTGACTTGCTGCAGATGTCAAATCTGCAACGGATGTCAATTTATGCGTGGATATTTTTCTGTAATTTGCTCCTGTAATACGGTCTGTATTTTCCAGTCTGAAAATTGAGACGGAAAATCTACAGCACATCTGCTACGAGTGGACCTACCCTAAAGGTCTCCCTACACTGATAGCGTGCTGGTATGACGCTTACAATGTTTACTTTAGTGTTAATTGTTTTATAAGACATTACCTTTAGGCCTCCTGCACACAACCGTTTTTTCCCCCCGTTTACTGGCCTTTTTTTTGCGTACCGTATACGGAACCATTCATTTCAATGGTTCCACAAAAAAAACGGAATGTACTCCGTATGCATTCCGTTTCTGTATTTCTGTTTTTCCGTTCCGTTTAAAGATAGAACATGTCCTATTATTGCCCGCAAATCACGTTCCGTGGCTCCATTCAAGTCAATGGGTCCGCAAAAAAACGGACCACATACGGAAATGCATCCGTATGTCTTCCGTTTCTGTTCCGTTTTTTGCGGAACCATCTATTGAAAATGTTATGCCCAGCCCAATTTTAGCTATGTAATTACTGTATACTGTATATGCCATACGGAAAAAACGGAACAGAAACGGAAACACAACGGAGACAAAAAACGGGACAACGGATCCGTGAAAAACGGACCGCAAAACACTGAAAAAGCCAAACACCCCTTCCATGTTTCTTGTCCATGTATAAAGATATCACCAGATGTTCTCGATGTTCCCGATAATTGCCTGCTCGTCAGCGCAGATGAGGTTTGGGAACAAGCGATCAATACATTGATCGCTTGTCCACATAGAGAATCATTGTTCCTGAAGCAGCAGATTAGTGTTTCGACAGCATCATCTGCAGCACAGATTGTAGGTGCGCTAAAGACTCATGCACACGAACATATTTTCTTTCCGTGTCCGTTCCGTTTTTTTTTGCGGATTCAATTCAATGGGTCCGCAAAAAAAAAAATTAATTACTCCATGTGCATTCCCTTTCCGTAGGTCCATTCCACAAAAAAATAGAACATGTCCTATTATTGTCCGCATTGCAGACAAGAATAGTACACTTCTATTAGGGGCCAGCTGTTCCGTTCTGCAAAATACGGAATGCACACGGGATTCATCTGTATTTTTGGCAGACCCGTTTTTTTCGGACCGCAAAATACATACGGCCTTGTTGAAGGAAATATTAATCATTAATATTTTGGTAATATCAATAATTAATATTCATATAGGTGTGAGTCGTCTATTGATGACACCGCCTATTTATACTATAAATACTAACTAGACTAACTAAACTAGTTACCTACCTCGCTATCTTCCTTGGTTGCACTTACACTTTCCCTGAACTACGTGCGTTCACTATGTTATATACTACGGCGCCTACCAAAAATACTATACACTGTATTATGAATAATAAAGTAATTTATTAAAACAATAACACGTTTACAGTCTAATTATTGCTATAACTATATATATTCATATCAATGGACATATAAATATATATACTTATAGTTGCACACAGTAATATATTAACAACACTACAATACACCTAAACTACGCTACACCCAGTACAATTTAATACACAATTCCACCCCAAACTCTACCTAAAAATACACTTACACTCACCCACACGTTAGATCAGCAGCAGCCCACCCAACCTGGCTATGTACTGTCCCTACGAGTCATAAAGGGGTATTATGGCCAATGCAGGGGTAGATACACCAGGGGTTAAATTGCCAGAAAAGGGTACTGTGGGCAAGGAACCTCAGGGTTACAGGGAATGCAGGGGGTATAGGTTGGGGTCTGTAAACCAAGGGCTTCCGAGATGACGTCTCCGGTCCCCGGGAGGCAAGTTCCGGTCTTTGGAACGCATTGCGTTCCAGATCTTACATCCGGTATACAGATACCCCCAGCCACATGTCCTGATCACATGACCCATCCAAATTCCTGTTGGTGAGCCGCAGATTCAGCTCCTATCATCTGCATCTTGCGTTCCACATGCATCTAACGGCTTATTAAGGATGCAAGCGGTGCCGATTCATAGAGATATAATGCCGTGGGGAGAGATAGTGAACTTTGAAGCCGGGCCGGGCCGACACAGAGGCTGGGGAGGCTCCAGCCTCAGGGCGCAGGCCAGCTCCCCAGCCTCTGGGCAGGATGTCTGATTAATAACAAACATACATATCTAAATGGTGGGGGGGCGGGGGGGGGGTGCACTTGGGCAGCTCAGCCTCTGTTGGTGGTGGACCTTGTCCCAGCCCTGCTTTGAAGTGTTTACAAAACAGATATAATCACTAATCAATACCCCATTAATTTAAGAGCAGATCAACATGGTATATATGCGGTCATGTGATCGCAAAGTATGGTTCAAGATTACAAAGTAGCTTAAATACAGTTATGCCACAGTTGTGTAATTTTTGAAGACGATCAACAGTCAGTGCGCGTCTAGGGACAATGACATAATAAAGGTCACTGATGTCCATTCCGATGTATCAAATTTTAATGCTTCCCGCATTAGGCCTAATTTTTGCAAACACTTCAAGATTCACTGTGAAGCTAAGCCGTCAATCAACAGACAAAAACATCACAGGGACAGCCACGTTCATAAGAAACAGGAGAAGGTCAGTCTTTCATTTATGCCCAAAGGGGCTTGGGATCTAAAACGATGGATCCATGTGCATTCTTTCTGTAATATTTTCCTGTCCCAGTCCCCGCCCCTAGGCGACGGTTGGACCAGTTCCAGGATGGAGAATTTCAGGCATCCAGGGTTTTCCCCGTGAGTTTCATTGACATGTGAAGCTACTGGAGTGATGTTCTTTTTGATAACATCATTCACATGTTCGCATACTCTCCTCCGTACCTCTCTGATTGTCTTGCCTATGTAGTCCTTTGGACAAGGACACTGGCAGATATATATTGCCCCCTTGCTACGACAGTTACAGAAGTCCCTAATTTTGAAGATTTGTCCAGTGACCGTACATGTTATTGTCTTAGAGGTTGAGATGTACTTGCATGCTTTGCATGATCCACACCTAAACATCCCCACAGGTTTGCGGTCAAGCCACGTACCTTCCCTAATGGGAGGAGTGTAGTGGCTGTGGACAAGGCGGTCCTTAAGACTCTTACCACGTCTATAACTGACGCTCGGTTTCTCCGTCAGGATGTTACATAGATCTGGGTCCATCCGAAGCATGGGCCAATATCTATTGAGTGTCATCATGACCTGCTCGTTAGCTGAGTCAAAGGTGGATTTAATTTGGGGTGGTTGATTCTTGTCATGATCTCTATATTTTGGGACTAAGAGGCTAGTTCGATCCTGGTGTGCTGCATTTTTAAAAGCTTCATTAAGATGCCTCTGAGGATATCCCCTCTCTCTGAACCTCATTTGCAGCTTCTTCGCTTCATTATAGAAAGTCTGATTATCCAAGCAATTCCGTTGTACACAGAGATATTGTCCCCTCGGTATCCCCCGTTTAAAGGGCACGGGGTGATGGCTCTCCCAGTGTAAAAGGGAATTTGTGGCGGTCGCCTTTCTATGGATGTCAGCAGTTAGTTTTTCACCAATCATCATGACACAGACATCTAGAAAGACGATCGTCTTAGGATCAATCTCAAATGTAAATTTGAAGCCAATTTGGTTGTCATCTGACCCGCCTTTCCAGACCAGAAAAATATCGTCGATATAACATGTCCAGACAATTATTTTGTCTGTCCACCATACAGTGTGGTCTGGAAAGATACAGGTGTCCTCCCACCAGCCCAGGAAGAGGTTGGCATAGGTAGGGGCACAGGGGCTCCCCATCGCCGTCCCCCTGAGCTGGTGAAAGAAACGCCCATTAAATAAAAAAAAGTTGTGGGTCAGTATAAATTCGAGAAGTCTCAGGATAAAGCCATTGTGGGTCTTACAATGTGCCCCCCTGGTCTTAAGGAAGTATTCCACCGCCAAGAGCCCTCTTTCATGCGGTATTGAACTATAGAGGGACTAAACATCAATACTCGCTAGGAGACATCCGGGGTCAAGACTAATGGTGTCAATTTTATTGAGAAAGTCCATCATGTCCCTCGTGTACGCTGGTAGGAACACGACAAACTGGCTCAAGACACGGTTAACATATATGCCACTATTCTGAGTGAGGGAATCCACCCCCGAAATAATTGGTCTACCCTTCAATGGGTTGGTCCCCTTATGGACTTTCGGTACTCCGTAAAAAGTGGCAATACAGGGATAGCTGGGAAGGAGGAAATCATACTCTGCTGGGGAGATCACCTTATCAAGAATGCCTTTATCTAAAATGCTCTTCAGCTCCGTCCTAAACTGAGTTGTAGGATTCGCTAACAGTATACTATATCCCCCTTTGTCCTCAAGTAGATCCATACACATTCGGATATACAGTGATTGATCTAATATCACTAAATTTCCTCCCTTGTCAGAAGGTTTAATGATTAGTGATTTATCACGTTCCAATGACTGTAGTGGATGCATCTCCGTTTGTGAGAGATTGGACTTATTGGGATGCATATTCTCAAACCTCTCCAGATCCGAGGTCACCATTTGGAGAAAAATGTTTATGCATTCATAGTTAAACGGAGGGGGCATCCTTTTACTCTTTTGTTTCAGATCAGTGTATGGACCCTGACCTGGGTCTCGTCTCCCCTCCTCCTCGAGGTCCACAAGTGCTTGAAAATCAGCATAATCCGCTACATCAAGTCCCAAGCTCTCACATGTTTGTCTGTTGGAATGTTTGAAAAATTTCTGCCATTTCAGACGTCTACCAAATAGTTGTAGATCTTTAGTCCAGCTGCAAAGGCAGAAATTGGTGGTTGGTACAAATGATAGACCCCTTTTGAGCACATCAATCTCTTGTGCTCAAGCTACAGGAGGTAAGGTTAATGATTTGTAGATCGTTTGTTATACTTTGTCCACCCGCCCCCGTTCCCGTAACTGGTAAGGGACCTGGGTCTTCTCTAAAAAAGAGGGAACAGATTGAGAAAAGGACGGCATATTGGAAGAACCAGAGGGGGATGGAGACGAGGGTGCAGTAGAATAATTTGACCCTCGTGACATCCCGCGTCTCCCTCCTCCTCCACGTGGCCATCGTCTGCCACGTCTCCTCGCACCAAACGAGTTCCCTCTACCGTAGGCACGATATTAAGGCTCAGTGTCCGAAGATTCAATGTCAGAGGATGAGATCTCAGAGACCACTGGGAGATTATTCACACTAGGTTGTTTATACGCCCTATTTTCCCTAAATTCAGTGAGGTCACGGATAAATTGCCTGTGTTTCCTCTCCTTCAGTAGATTTTGGAATCTCTCCACGCTGTCTGGTTGGGGTGTATCAAACCTTCAAACTGTGAGTGTGCACCATATCATAGTGATCTCGATGTATGTTACTGTTGAACACCGCACTGATGTCGGTATATGATCATTTTTGCCCAACAGGATGTGGAATACACCTTTGTCTGGCCTCCAGGACTCGGACCACAGCACCGACATTATAGCCACATACGATATCTGTGGTTGTGGCTGACTTGGAATGGTGCTACACCTTAAGTGGATTGGTCTTAGAACGCCTCCCCCTCTAAATAAATCATATGTAGAGCGATTATCTTGTTATGTAAGCTGGCTCTGATCCAGTATATATTGTGTTACATTAGTTTTGGATAGACCGTTAGTAGTATTGTTAACTGTTACCTCCTGATGATCCCATAGTATTGACTAGGGGGAAACACGTCGAGGTTTTTTGAGGTGTTTGACTATATGGTCAACCCTGACTATCTGTATATGCACTTTGTCTTGAGCATCCAGTAATTGTTGTACCTTTGGTACCTCATTATCCTTGCCTCATACCTGGGGATATCCAGAATAAATTGGTATATAAACCCGTAGGGACAACGTAGGGTTAATAACAGCCTAGGAACGTGGACAGGGGGTCTCCACCATCAGGGGTCCTCCCTGGGCTAAGGTTTTAGGATAGGGGCAAATATAGGGATAATCTATTGCCTTTCCACAGAAGCATTTTCAACTAGCTGGATGCAGTCTATTAGTGACCCACCTTGATTTTTTGTTTTGGTATTGGAGGTCCACTCTGGATCTTTTTAAACATACATTATTAAAATTGTAATTTTAGGGGTTTTTCTGCTGGAACTTAGATATACTTTTCTAACCCCATCATACCCATGTTATTTGATTTAGCTGGAATTTATTACTTTAGTTGCCCTCCTCTGGACCCTCTCCAGCTCTGCTATGTCTGCCTTGTTTACAGGAGCCCAGAACTGTACACAGTACTCCATGTGTGGTCTGACTAGCGATTTGTAAAGTGGTAGGACTATGTTCTTATCACAGGCATCTATGCCCCTTTTGATGCAACCCATTATCTTATTGGCCTTGGCAGCAGCTGCCTGACACTGGTTTTTGCAGCTTAGTTTGCCGTTTATTAAAATTCCTAGATCCTTTTCCATGTCAGTGTTACTGAGTGTTTTACCATTTAGTATGTACGGGTGACTTGCATTATTCCTTCCCATGTGCATAACTTTACATTTGTCAGTGTTAAACCTCATCTGCCACTTATCTGCCCAAGCCTCCAATCTATCCAGATCCATCTGTAGCAGTATACTGTCCTCTTCAGTGTTAATTACTTTACACAGTTTAGTGTCATCTGCGAAAATTGATATTTTACTGTGCAAGCCTTCTACAAGATCATTAATAAATATATTGAAGAGAATAGGGCCCAATACTGACCCCTGAGGTACCCCACTAGTGACAGTGACCCAATCTGGGTGTGTACCGTTAATAACCACCCTCTGTTTTCTATCATTGCGCCAGTTACTTACCCACATACAGACGTTTTCTCCCAGTCCGAGCATTCTCATTTTATATACTAACCTTTTATGTGGTACAGTGTCAAATGCTTTGGAGAAGTCCAGATATACGACATCCGTCGATTCACCGCTGTCAAGTCTAGAACTTACCTCCTCATAGAAACTGATTAAATTAGTTTGGCATGACCGATCCCTCATGAAGCCATGCTGATATGGCGTTATTTGCTTTTTTCCGTTGAGATGCTCTAAGATAGCATCTTAGACAGTTAACCCACAACAGATGTTAAACTTACCGGCCTATAGTTTCCAGGCTCTGTTTTTGGACCCTTTTCTAATATTGGCACCACATTTGCCATGCGCCAATCCTGTGGGACATTCCCTGTCAGTATAGAGTCCGCAAATATCAGAAATAAGGGTCTGGCTATGACATTACTTAATTCCCTTAGGATACGGGGGTGTATGCCATCCGGTCCTGGCGATTTGTCTATTTTAATCTTTTTAAGTCGCTGATGTACTTCTTCCTGGGTCAGACAGGACACTTTTAATGGGGAATTTATTTTTACATTCTGCAGGTCATCTGACAGTTTATTTTCCTCAGTGAATAAGAATAATTAGATCAGTGGGTGTCATACCACTGGGAACCCCACCAATCACCAAAACGGTGGCCCTATACCTCCTGCACCCCCCCCCCCCCCCCCCACCATATGAGCAGAGCAGTCAGTTGGGCCTGTGTGCGGATGCTCCATTTACAGTTGTGTTCAAAATAATAGCAGTGTGTTTAAAAAAGTTAATAAGGCTCAAAATCCTTCTAATAGCTTCTATTTCTATACACACAATTGCATTGGGAACACTACACATTCTATTCCAAATCAAAACATGAAGAAAAATATATCAAATTTGTGTTGTTCCTCTAAACAAAGAAAAATGAATATTAGACTGTTCAAAAAAATAGTGTTTGTATTCTTCTTCACAAACTCAAACATTCACTATATAAACTGAAAAATGGTTGAAGAGTTTGCTTTCCTTTTAATCACTTAACTAATATTTAGTTGTATAACCGCTGTTTCTGAGAACTGCTGTACATCTGTGTTGTATGGAGTCAACCAACTTCTGGCCCCTGTGAACAGGTATTCCAGCCCAGGATTCTTGGACTACATTCCACAGTTCTTCTCTATCTCTTGGTTTTGCCTCACAAACTGCATTTTTTATGTCACCCCACAAGTTTTCTGTTGGATTAAGATCCGGGGATTGGGCTGGCCGCTCCATAACGTCAATCTTGTTGGTCTGGGACCAAGATGTTGCACATTTACTGGTGTGTTTGGGGTCGCTGCCTTGTTGGAACACCCATTTCATGGGCATTTCCTCTTCAGCATAAGGCAGCATGACCTCTTCAAGTATTCTGATGTATTCAAACTGATCCATGATCCCTGGTATGCAATAAATAGGCCCAACACCGTAGTATGAGAAACATCCCCATATCGTGATGCTTGCCCCACCATGCTTCACTGTCTTCACAGTGTACTGTGGCCTGAATTCAGTGTTTGGGTTTAGATTTTCCCCTATTTTTTAGCCACCAAGTTTTTGGTGGTAACCTCAAACTGTTTAATCAGTACTTTTTCATAATAATATTTTCCCCCGGTGGTAGCCTCAAACTGTCCAATCTTTGCTTTTTCATACTAAGATTTTTTTCTTTTGCTGTGTTTGAATCTCCACATAATGCTTCTCTAGAAAAGAGACATGCAAGCTAATCGTATTTCCAAAAACAAACAAAAGCTACCATAGAACAAAAAATCATGTGTGGAAACATAACTACAAGACCAAACTACAAACACCACACATGTAGTACAAAAATCATCTTTATTGTGTCGTATCCAAAAGGACATAAAATACATAAATATAAAGAATAATAAATAAAAAGCAGTGCAGATCAATGCTGTGAGACTGATAGCCCCACGAGCTCTAGGTCCGCATGTATTATTCTATCTCACCTAAAAATATGTAGTTAGTAGTATTGAATATTCAATCAGTGATCCAGAGATATGAGCTAAGTTACTCACTAACACCCGTGCCATGTTAACTAAGAAGTAGTATTTAAATCCAATCCCCAACACTTTATCATATTGTTATAAATATTAATACAGCGGATATAAAAAGTCTACACATCCCTGTTAAAATGTCATGTTTATGTTATGTAAAAAAAAGGAGACAAAGATAAATCATTTCCGAACTTTTTCCACCTTTGATGTGACCTATAAACTGTACCACTCAATTGAAAAACAAACTGAAATCTTTTAGGTAGAGGGAAGAAAAAATATAAAAATAAAATAATATGGTTGCATAAGTGTGCACACCCTTAAACTAATACTTTGTTGAAGCACCTTTTGATTTTATTACAGCACTCAGTCTTTTTGGGCATGAGTCTATCAGCATGGCACATTTTGACTTCGCAAGATTTGCCCACTCTTCTTTGCAAAGACACTCCAAATCTGTCAGATTGCGAGGGCATCTCCTGGGCACAGCCCTCTTCAGATCACCCCACAGATTTTCAATCGGATTCAGGTCTGGGCTCTGGCTGGGCCATTCCAAAACTTTAATCTTCTTCTGGTGAAGCCATTCCTTTGTTGATTTGGATGTATGCTTTGGGTCGTTGTCATGCTGAAAGATGAAGTTCCTCTTCATGTTCAGCTTTCTAGCAGAAGCCTGAAGGTTTTGTGCCAATATTGACTGGTATTTGGAACTGTTCATAATTCCCTCTAGTTTAACTAAGGCCCCAGTTCCAGCTGAAGAAAAACAGCCCCAAAGCATGATGCTGCCACCACCATGCTTTACTGTGGGTATGGGGTTCTTTTGGTGATGTGCAGTGTTGTTTTTGCGCCAAACATATATTTTGGAATTATGGCCAAAAAGTTCAACCTTGGTTTCATCAGACCATAACACCTTTTCCCACATGCTTTTGGGAGACTTCAGATGTGTTTTTGCAAAATGTAGCCTAGCTTGGATGTTTTTCTTCGTAAGAAAAGGCTTTCGTCTCGCCACTCTACCCCATAGCCCATAGCCCAGACATAAGTAGAAAGAGGGAGGTGCTCATGCCGCTCTACAGAGCACTAGTGAGACCTCATTTGGAGTATTGTGCTCAGTACTGGAGACCATATCTCCAGAAGGATATTGATACTTTGGAGAGAGTTCAGAGAAGAGCTACTAAACTGGTACATGGATTGCAGGATAAAACTTACCAGGAAAGATTAAAGGACCTTAACATGTATAGCTTGGAAGAAAGACGAGACAGAGGGGATATGATAGAAACTTTTAAATACATAAAGGGAATCAACAAGGTAAAAGAGGAAAGAATATTTAAAAGAAGAAAAACTGCTACAAGAGGACATAGTTTTAAATTAGAGGGGCAAAGGTTTAAAAGTAATATCAGGAAGTATTACTTTACTGAGAGAGTAGTGGATGCATGGAATAGCCTTCCTGCAGAAGTGGCAGCTGCAAATACAGTGGAGGAGTTTAAGCATGCATGGGATAGGCATAAGGCTATCCTTCATATAAGATAGGGCCAGGGGCTATCCATAGTATTTAGTATATTGGGCAGACTAGATGGGCCAATTGGTTCTTATCTGCCGACACATTCTATGTTTCTATGTTCTAATACAGGAGATTGTTGTCACATGTACCACATAGCTAGTACTTGCCAGATATTCCTGCAGCTCCTTTAATGTTGCTGTAGGCCTCTTGGTAGACTCCCAGACTAGTTTTCTTCTCGTCTTTTCATCAATTTTGGAGGGACGTCCAATTCTTGGTAATGTCATATTTTCTCCACTTGATGATGACTGTCTTCACTGTGTTCCATGGTATATCTAATGCCTTGGAAATTCTTTTGTACCCTTCTCCTGACTGATACCTTTTAACAATGAGATCCTTCTGATGCTTTGGAAGCTCTCTGTGGACCATGGCTTTTGCTGTGGGATGCAACTAAGAAAATTTCAGGAAAGACCAACTAGAGCAGCTGAACTTTATTTGGGGTTAATCAGAGGCACTTTAAATGATGGCAGGTGTATGCTGACTCCTATTTAACATGATTTTGAATGTGATTGCCTAATTCTGAACACAGCTACATCCCCAGTTATAAGAGGGTGTGCACACTTATGCAACCACATTATTTTAGTTTTTTTTTTCTTCCCTCCACCTAAAAGATTTCAGTTTGTTTTTCAATTGAGTGGTACATAGGTCACTTCAAAGGTGGAAAAAGTTCTGTACTGAAATAAATGAGACCTACAGATTAGGAGCCGGGGGGGGGGGGGGCAGAAAAACTCTGATGTACGTTTCGCCTCACTTCCTCCCCAACGTATATTGAGTAGAAGTTCTTCAAATAACTTCCTCACTATAGGATAAACAAATTTCGGATGCTTCCCACATGCAGGACACAGTCTAGGGGTATAAGGTGAATGAGGAGGGGCCTACCAGACAGAAGACTCCAAGGGTGGTCTCAAGGATGGTCTCAGCCTTATAAGAAGCAGCCAAATGTAAGCCTCTCGTTCAAACCGAGAGGGGACTGGGATCGAAAATGATATATCCATTTGCATTCTTTTTGCAAAATGTTTCGATCCCAGTCCCCCCCTCTCGGGGACAGAGGTACTACCTCAAGCACAGAAAACTTGAGGTATCTAGGATCCCCATTATGGACTTCCAACACATGGGATGCCACCGGAGTGACGTTTTTCTTCAGAACATCATTGATGTGCTCACAAATCATTCTACATAGCTTTCTAATAGTTTTCCCGATATAGTCTATCGGGCATGGGCATTGACAAATATATACAGCTCCCTTGCTTCTGCAGTTGATGAAGTCTCTTCTCACTATGACCTGCCCTGTGGCTGAACTCGAGATGGTCTTGGAAGTAGAGATAAACTCACGGACTTTGCACGACCCACACCTGAACATACCATTGGGCTTTCGATCCAACCATGTCCCTGCTGTCTTGGGTGGTGCATAATGACTACAGACCAACCTGTCCCTCAGGCTTCTGCCTTTTCGATATGTTATACTAGGATGGTCTGTTACAACTTCCGAGAGGTCTGAGTCCATGGACAAGATTGGCCAATATCTCGTTAGGATTTCCCTTACCTGCAGATTTGCTGCATCGAACATGGAAATCATCCTAATTGGGGATTGGCCATTACTTTCCCTCCGTCGAGGGACCAGTAGGTTGTCACAAGTTTGTTCTTGTGCATGTTTAAAGGCGTCCGACAGGAGCGGTTTGGGGTAACCCCTAAAGCGAAACCTTTTCAGCAATTTTTTGGCCTCCCCATAGAATGTCTCATTCTCTGAGCAGGTAGCTGTTTCTTTACGGAAGATGGTTGACTTAAGCCTGTCACCATACTTATATATCCTCACATCCAAGAAAGTTATGGCCTCCTGTTGTAACTCAAAGGTGAATTTCATGCCTATTATGTTGTCATTAAGTTTCTGGACAAGCTCAATAAACTCTTCTCTCCCTCCTTTCCAGATAATGAACACGTCATCTATGCAACGTGTCCAAAACAATATTTTATCTTCCCACCAGACATTGAGGATCTATACTGATGGTCTCCATTTTAGAGATATACACCACAGTTCTGAATAAGGGAACCCACCCCTGAGACAATCAGGCGCCCTTTAAAAGGAGACGTCCCCTTATGGACTTTGGGGAGTCCATAAAAGGTTGCTATGCGGGGGGTTTTTGACCATAGAAAATTATACTCGGCTGTGCTGATCACTCAATTATTAAGGCCTTCATTCAGAATGCTCTTAAGGTCTTGGAGAAAGTTGTCCGTAGGGTCTGATGGTAAAAACCCTATAGCCATCTTTATCTTTCAATAAATCAAGACACATTTGTTGATATTGTGCATGCTTCAGCACAACCAAATTACCACCCTTGTCCACGGGCTTGATTATTATGGAATCATCTGTCTCCAATTTGTGCAGAGCATCCATTTCTTCTTTAGAGAGATTGAAATTCCCAGGACGAATCTTTCCTAGGCCTTCCAACTCCCTTGTTACTAGCTGAAGGAAAATGTCAATGTGTTCGTAATCAAACGCCGGTGGCATCTTAATACTTTTGAGTTTTAAATCTGTAAAGGGGCCCTGACCTGGAAGTCCATAATGGGGATTCTAGATGATTCCCGTTTTCTGTGCTTGAGGTAGTACCTCCGTCGCCGAGAGGGGGGGACTGGGATTGAAAAATTTTGCAAAAAGAATGCGAATGGATATATAGTTTTCGATCCCAGTCCCCTCTTGGTTTGAACGAGAGGCTTACATTTGGCTGCTTCTTATAAGACTGAGACCGTCCTTGAGACCACCCTTGGCGTCTTCTGTCTGGTAGGCCCCTCCTCAGTGTCCTTATACCCCTAGACCGTGTCCTGGATGTGGGAAGCATCCGAAATTTGTTTATCCTATATTTAAGAAGTTATTCTTCCTCTTTCCTTTTTTATTTTAGTTTTGACCAATTGGCATAAATGGAGATACACATTCTCCCTTTGTCGCCTAGATATTTTCCATACGCCTCTGTGTGATCACCCACTAAGGTAATGCAACACCTGTGCAGTAAATCTTTAAATAGCTAGTTCATACCCTTTTGCTGTGCATAGTAAATACTTATATATCCACGGCTCCCTTGGCGGGACAATTTCACCCCCTATTCAGATTGGGGATTTATTATATTGTACATGTAGGTACTGCTAAGCTTCTCCCAGGGGGGTACTTACCATTCTTTAATGTATCTGGTGGTCCCTATGGTCTTAGGATAGCCCCCGGCTATATATTGTATGGGGTTAACATATAACCATTGTTGTGCTGGTGTTCAGCTTATAATTTCTTATTTAGTTACTCATACAAGGGAGCACTTAATTATTACTGTACTAGTATTCACATGTCTTTTTTATAATATTCTCTTTTTTATAATATCCTCTTGTGGAGATAAATGGGTGTCCATTATATCTTGAATGCACAGTGCTTATTATCTGCTTTTGTAAATTGGCTGTACTAATATTGCAGCCAGCCAGTAGGTGCAACACGTGAGGTGCACGGTGGACCGATGAGGGGCCAAATAATAACACACAGTTGATCAGTTTACTCACGGTTAGCAGAAAGCCTCCCTGGGCTGGCAGCACAGTGTTGAGGTAGACAGCACGAAATCCTCCAGGGCACGCTCTGGGGTAGGGAAGCATCAGCCAAGATGGTGGTTGAGGTGCCCTTGATGTTAGGGGTGCTTAGGGTGCTTGTTGCTTGATGGTTTTTGTCGTGACGCCAGTACCGTTAATGGTGGTACGACCAATAGTGGTAATAATGAGGGAGACAGTGGTAAGATGCAACTCACAACTTTTACTGTTGATGACTTTGGTTGCAGCAGTACAAAATACAGTCTCTTGTTGGTATTAGAGTTAATTCTGCAGATCCACTGTTTCCAGGCTTTCTTAGGCTTGATTTTGAGCTGTGGTTAGGGAGTACCTTGTTCCTGTTGATGTGCTCAGTCCTATACCTTGTCCTTTCCCTACAAGCTAAACATTGGGACAGGTAACTCATCTGTTCCCCAGAAGTATGGTGTGGCTGCCAGAAGCTATAAGTCCTCCACCATGCGCAAAGGTGTCTGTGGCCCTAAATAATGGCTTTTATCACCAATGAATTCTTAGGAAGCTTGTTTCTATTCCAGGGAGGCAAACTCTCTCCTACTGGTCAGGGATGCAAGTATATAGTCCGGCCACAGAAGGAAAACGCTCTTCTGCGCCTCACACCTTGGTACTACCTCATAGCGAAGCTGGCTCCACTCACTAATTTGTGATGTGGAGTCTTCACTCTACATTCTCTCCCACTAATCTAATCTGATCTACCCAGATCTGCTCTAATCTCTAACTCCATTCTCACTACTCTGATCTGATCTGCCTCACTAGGCCTGACCTAGGTATATATATAAGACCTAAGTTTCATCCCCATCTAGTGGTGGGATGTTTAAATTACACCTAATCTGCCTGGTAACAGGGATTTTGCAGATAAATTAGTACAAAGTCATATAATACAGCATAATACCGTTTTTAGAGTAAAAAGAGCAGGTGCTGCTGAATCCTGCTATGCTGGGAGATGTGGAGTAATGGAGACACTTCTGCAGAGAGTGCAAAAACTCCTGCAGAACTTGTACCTGTCCCTTTAAGTGAACGTGTAAGGGAAAGGACCGTTGAAAACAGTGATGTAGTTGAAGTGAAAAATGAAAATGTGAGGTCATGTGAAGTATATGATGATGACATGCCTTTTCCCTTTCAGGATGTGATCAGGAGAGAAGTGCCCCCTCCTGATAAAAATATACTGTATGTGATACAAAAATGCTGCTTTATGTTGTGAGCCCAGAGGGTGTACCACACATACCAGAGGTGGATATGCAGTACCCACAGGGTTTTATGGTTGCTGGGGAAGTGTCCAATGTGGGGATTAGCGCATCGGTGCCCCTAGAGGTCAGAACTGATAATGATGACACAAGTAATATAAGGGACGCATGTGCCGTGGCCGATAGCAACTTAGAGAGAGAGGCTTGCCAAATTGACGTAGTTACGGGTAGCAACCAGACGATAATTGTACCTGACGTGACTAGAGTTGAGTGGGGAGACGCCAGCCTGGTGTCTGAGACCCATATTCAGGCAGTGGTAGATGACCTGACCTGTCAGTACAGCTGCAATCAGGAAGATGATTTCTCTCTCTCCACACAGTCCCTAGATACGATAGCTGAAGAGAAATACATATCGGCTCGGTATGGCGAAGAACGTGACCGAGTGGAGGCTGATGCTCAGAGGAAAGAGTCCAAGGCCCTCTCCTTGGCTAGAGCCTTTGAAGAAGCACTTGAGGAGCATGCTGAATTTGAGAGGCTGAAAAAGCAACTCAGAGCTGAGATAGATAATCTTAAGAGCTCACAGGATGACGTCGGGAAGAACGTCTATGAGTTGGAGAAGTCTAAGTTAGAGCTTATTAAGAATGGGTCTGGAGATGGTGGCACTGCGGTGCTGGCTGTGGCAGAGAAGATGGAAGATGCTTCTGCTGAACCAGTTGATGGGGCTGATGTGGATGCCGAAGACCACAGACCCATGGTAGAGTGTAGCCCAGGCCGGGAAGACGTCCCCTCTGCCTACAAGGCCTTCCAAATAGCCAGCAACCTGCTGGGGAAGAAGTACGAGGAGGTGAAAGATCCGTTTTTGGATCCGGGCTATTACGGTGGGCTGTCTCTCCTGACTCCTCCCCAAAAGGAGACCAGTGTCCTGGGTGAGCCTCTGGAGAAAACGCCAGAAAACGAGGAGGCTAGTGCCTCCTGCCTCGATGAGAAAGAGGGGGAGGGGTTAAGAGGGCAAGCGTATGGTGCCATGTCTGAGAAGGCTCTCAAAGAGACTGGAGACTCAGAGAAGACAAAGGCTGAAGAAGTTAAGGCCGATGTGTTGGTAGACATGAAGTCCCCAGGTGCTGCAAAGACCAAAGTTAAGACAAAGGGAGCGGCAGCCGAAGTGGAAAAAAGCCACTAAAAAAGCAGAGGTCTCTGAAACTGCCACCATAGCTGGGGTAACTACGGCTGGAAAGAAGGAAGAAGTGACCCAGATGCACGTAAAAGAAACGAGCAGGGGCAGGCATGCTTCGCTGAAGGAGCCCTGCAAGCAAAGGAGAAAGTGTCGGGACAGGACCATGACTGGGAACAGTTCAGTCAAGAGCTGCAGCAGTCCAAGAAAGGACATGAGGCGCATGTGCGGGAGCCAGAGGATCAAAAAAGTGAGAGAGATTAAAGAGTGCAAGAGCGCATTATTATCACCCGCGAAAGAGTAGAAAAAGAGTACCTGGCCATGAGATGGGCACATGAGGCCTTTAGGCAGTTTAGACTGGGCAAGATGTTAGTTTTGGTGATAAACCAAGCTTTGCTGGGGTGGGTCTGGCAGAACAAAGGGAAGGTACGTGTCACCGAGGTTCCTGGCCTCGGTGAAATAAGAACCGGTAATTTTCTGTGTCAGCGGCAGCTAGTGCTCGCTGACACTGTGTTACTTAGTGTGGCTGTAAAGCCAATCTGGGCCGATTCTTATTGGGAGCAGCCAAAGAGCAGGGTGGATGGCTGTTCCCCACGCCCAGGCCAGGTGGATGCCCTCTCACCAGCCTCCTGTGGTTATGCAGGTGTTCACCCTCACGAGCTTGAACAAGGGGGGGGGGGGGTGTATGTGAGACAGTGACAGGTCTCACGCAGGGTAGAGGCAAGGAAGGGGTGGATAGTTCGGTCCACACCCCTATTCCACCACAGGTGAGACCAGCTAGAGGTAATCAGGCTGGCACAAAGCACCTCCCAGGGTGTCAGCAAGTGGGGAGTGTGTTACCTGTGGACAGAGGCCTGGAGGCTCTGTGTGGTCCAAGCCAGGAGGGCTGAGAGACCACGATTCCCCAAGAGACACTGGACTGGAGACAGTGGGCGTACTGGGCTCTGTACAGCCAGGAGGCTGTGGGACATTGGCTTAGAAAGCCGCACGTGTTCACAGGGTGTGAACAGGGACTTAGGTGAGTCAGGGATCTGTTTGTTTAGTTAGAGCCCAGCCGGGCGAGTGTTTATCATTTTGTATTATTGTTTATGTTTATGCGGATGTGCCCCAATAAAGCACCGTGTTTGGATCTTAAACTTGGTGTCCTGAAGATATCTGTGAGAATGACCCCCAAATAAGAGGTGATCCCCTACAATATAAATGGTCCAGCAAAAAAAGGCAAACCCTTAAAATCATTAACTTTAATTAATCCTTTAAAAAAAATGGGAAAAAGAGAGGTCCCGGTTATCAATTAATCTATTGGCCAATAATGTGATACAATTAAAGACCAGACAAACACAAAAATTCAGGGGACCTACCAGGAACAGACAGGGGGAGGAGACCTGACTGGCCCTTCACTTGCCCTATCTAAACCCTAGATGGTAGGGACTCCCTGTCCTTGTACCTAGGCTGAATATACCCGGGTTGTCCCTGTTATAAACATATAACAAAACACATACCCAGTGATAACCTTAATGTTTACTAGTGTCCCACTCAGTAAATCGTCTATCATGGGGGCTGTCTAGTGCATATAAGTGACACCTCGACGCGTTTCTCCCTATAATACAGGTTCCTCATGAGGTAATTCTTATGGGTCACTATTGTGTAAATGTAAAGTCAGATAAGAAATTGATATTAGATGCAGCAGTGGCAACCATGTGTGTTAATCATGTCTTCCAGAAGATGCGCCAAAATACAATTCCATACAATGTTGGATGATAAAACACGGCGATAATCTGTGAACAAAAACCAAAAGATGACCTAAGAGGTTGCATGCAGCAAGATGGTAAGAACACCTGCCTATAGGCCACACATCATCACGTACCCATCAAGAAACGGTTCCTCAGTAATGCGATCAACTACCCACAGTGTGGTTTCCTATCGGATTGTGGTGATACCAGTGAGGGATCCGCGGTCCTGAAAATAGGCACGTGTGATACAGAAGTTTGCCGCAATGGACTGGCTGGTCAGATGCCTGCTATCAATTTAAGCAGGACGCCCAGTTCCCGCCATTAGAGAAAGTTACGCCTCCCAATATGCAATATATGTGATATGCTCTCAGGAGGCAATGTCACCACCCTGCGATGTCACGTGGTGCATGTCAGGTGTCCCGCTTGACACGCATGAATCTCCCGCCTGTGGAACGCAAAACCTCAGTCACCAAAATACCAGCCGTAATGCAGGGCAGGAGTCAAACTGCCGAGATGCGCATTCCTGATATTGCAGCGTCCCACTACGTGTGTGTGGGCACTGCTTAAAAGCACTTTCTCGTCGTTGACCCTAGCAACCGATCGTTGTCCTTCTCTCATGGACAACTTGCCCGCATCCTCCACCAATTGTAGGGGATCACCTCTTATTTGGGGGTCATTCTCACAGATATCTTCAGGACACCAAGTTTAAGATCCAAACACGGTGCTTTATTGCGGCACATCCGCATAAACATAAACCATAATACAAAATAATAAACACTCGCCCGTCCGGGCTCTAACTAAACAAACAGATCCCTGACTCACCTAAGTACCTTTTCACACCCTGTGAACACGTGCAGCTTTCTGAGCCAATGTCCCACAGCCTCCTGGCTGTACAGAGCACAGTACGCCCACTGTCTCCAGTCCAGTGTCTCTTGGGGAATCGTGGTCTCTCAGCCCTCCTGGCTTGGACCACACTGACAGAGCCTCCAGGCCTCTGTCCACAGGTAACACACTCCCCACTTGCTGACACCCTGGGAGGTGCTTTGTGCCAGCCTGATTACTTCCAGCTGGTCTCACCTGTGGTGGAATAGGGGTGTGGACCGCACTATTCACCCCTTCCTTGCTTCTACCCTGCGTGAGACCTGTCACTGTCTCACAATATACATAGCTGTCATTTACTGATAATTGTACACAGGGGCGGTCTTAAGTATAGAAAGAGCAGAGGTATAAATTGCAAGTTTTACTGAATCTTTTCCCACAAAACTATATATCATATCTGCTCAGCGCCTCCTGCTCTATACTATGATGCCTGCAGATTGCACTGAATTTTGTGATGATTTTTTTTTTTTAAATGCTTTACTGAGAAGTATCTCTCTACTCTTACTGACAGCTGTCACATCCAACCAGAGGGAGGGGCTGTGAAGTAGCTCAATGTACAGAGCATTTTACAGTGAAGCTCTGCCTCCTGGGCACTTAAAGGGGTTCTCCGGGAATTAGTTAAAATGGTTGCAAGCAACCTGTCTTAGACTGTGAGCCGGATTGGTTGCCTCCACTTGCAGAGCTGCCTAAGGGTCCATTCCTCGGATCTGCAAAACACGGACAGCGGCAATGTGCGTTCCTGCATTTTGCGGACAGCACATTGCCGGCACTAATAGAATATGCCTATTCTTGTCCGCTATTGCGGACAAGAATAGGACATGCTCTATTTTTTTCGGGATCGGAATGGGTCCGCAATTCCGTTCCGCAAAATGCGGAACGAAATTACGGACGTGTGAATGGACCCTTAGGGAGTGAGGGGGCATTGCCTCACAACACACTTCACTGCTCTACAAAAAGTGGTAAGGATGCGATTCTGCCTATGATATGCCATCATGGCTGAGCCGCCTGACAGGAAAACTCACCAATAGGTAGTATATTTTAATAATAGAACGTAGTGTGTAGTGAGCCCCTGCCCCTCATCCACCTAGGCAGCTCTTCAAGTGGAGGCAACCAATACTGCTCACATTGTAGGACAGGTTGCTTGTGGCCATTTTGAATCATTTCCGGAGAACCTCTTTAAGTAGCAGAATTTGGCAGAATACAACTTCATAATCTCCCTACACCTGATGATAATAAAAGCTCCACAAAGAGGTAATAAAAGGTGTGTTTGTCCTACTCTCCTGGCCTCTAACTAGCACCGTCAGCAGTATCTATAGTAAGCAATTTTGGGATTGTCATATATGATCATCACAATTCCACACTTACATAATTAAGCTATAGATTTATAGTACTAAAAGTGTTACAGCAGAAACATTGAGAGACCATAATTCTAGAAATTTTGATTTAGTGGCCTACAGGCATCTACAATCTATGATATTGCAACTTCTTAGATATGTATAAATTAATCATATTTATAATCTTAAGATTAGTGAATTTATCCATTACTTTTATGTTTTCCAATTTGCATGAAGTTCATCGCTAAAAGCAAAATATTATATTAACCGGACGGATGAGCCATTAAATCAAATGGCACAATACTTAGATAATAGCTGATTGGATACATTATAAGTGCACTGTATTCATAAGCCTGGCAGTCTCCCAAATGGCTGCCTGTGATGTATATGCTAGTACACATCAGTGGCTGTCAGGCATTGGTGAGGGGCAGGAGAAGGTGGAGGGGGCGTTGAAATTATGAATACAGCAGACTCATAACTATAAGTCTTCTCTGTTCGTTCTAATCAGCTGTTATCCAAATGGCACAATATTATTTTGCGCCATTTGGTGTAATAATGTATTAGAGCTTTTTTTTTTAATAATAGGCTGTTCTTATATAGGGCAGCATATTATAATGACAGATCAGGGGAGGAAATAAATCCATCTAAATAATGTATATTTATTTATGTATTGGTTTTCTCTTTATCTGTATATTTCCTTTGTGCTCTTGCAGCTCATTAAATTGGATATTCAGCAGTTTTAATCTCTGGATGTAATTATATCAATGACAGTAAGCCATAGACAATTGCATATTTTATACCACATTTACAGTAAAAAGTAATCCCAAGCCCCTGTCATTAATTTTTATCCCTGTATATTACCTGATGTTGCTAAATCCCACAACCCATTAGACCAGCAGTGCCTCTCCCTCCATGATAGAGGGAAGAGGCGGACATACCGGTCAATAAACACAGCTGCTTACAATGCAGAGATAAACAGGAAAATGAGTAGACTGAGGCTGTTTATTCAATAAATAGAAATCACAACTCCCTCATTTCAGGGGAACACCATATGGAGAGAGAGAGAGAGACAGAGGGAGGAAATATATACACCATATTTGTATAACTATAAAATGCACTTTTTATGCAGAAAAAAATCTTGCTAAAAAGTCCCTGGGTCTTATATTATGAAGTCCCTACTAATAGCCAAGGGGGTATGCGATAACTCGTATAACTCGTACTAGTAGCTCTATCTCAGGCTACAGCTACAAGTGAGCCAGTTCTTGTTTTAAAACTAATAATCTAAGCTTTAAAACAAGACCAGGATACTAGCCACAATACAGTCTGAGACTGAACCTTCATGCGGACAGACGGATCCTTCTTGTATTTTTTTTCACATTTTTACCGGACTGCGCATGCGCAGGCCGGAAGGACGGATCCGGCATTCCGGCACTAATACATTCCTATGGGGAAAAATGCCGGATTCGGGATTCAGGCAAGTCTTCAGTTTTCTTCGCCAGAGATAAAACCGTAGCATGCTACGGTTTTATCTTTTGCCTGATCAGTCAAAACGACTGAACTGAAGACATCCTGATGCATCCTGAACGGATTACTCTCCATTCAGAATGCATGGGGATATACCTGATCAGTTATTTTCCGGTATAGAGCCCCTGTGACGGAACTCTATGCCGGAAAAGAAAAGCGCTAGTGTGAAAGTACCCTTACCCAAACTAATACAACTACTCAACCTGTATTCTTCACCTGCCTGCATCTTCCCCGTAGACTTAGGGTAATCTAGTTAGGTTCCTGATCATAGGATAAATCTTATCAATGTGGCTATCCTGCAATAGGCAGGAACTGTTGTGAAAGGGGTGTTGCAGGGCAAGCTCGCCAGCTCTTATTGAATCAGGTAGCTAATGCCATGTCTGGCAGTGAGTGCAAGGTTTGCAGGACAAGTTACTTGTTTTCCATCAGTCATTTCTTATGGGTTCAATGGCTCATTGTGTTAGCTAACCCTAACTTATGAGATGGCTCATTCATCATTAGAAAACCCTTGTGCAATTATGTTAGCTAAATATTTGTGGGCTATTAAAAGGGAATCTGTCACCAGTTTTATGCTGCCCTATCTGTGGGAAGCATAAACTCTTGACAGAGACTATGATTTAAATGCAGGGTCACTTAAGATTGCTCCTATAATTCCTATTGAACAGCTCCAGCAGGACCCAAATGCTGGATTTGCAATGCACGAACTCAGGAATCCTCTTATTCACGAGCTCCAGTCTCCCTTTACCCCTGCCAATCATCTGTGGGAGGGCGGGGGAACCGCCATTCATGAATATTGTGACTCCAGTGCTCAGGTCCCACTAGGGTTTCTCACCACGGTTTTTAAGAAAACTACTAGGACAAAAAATGTAAGTGGCCCAGCCTTTAAGTAAGGGTCTCCCTCTGAAAAGACAGGCTATGTCGGGTTTTGTGAAGCTTCTCCTAGAGAGGAGTCCAAGGGAGTGCAGCAGATGGATCTGTCCCTGCAAGCTGTGACAGGGAGAGAGCTGCAGCAGAAAGGAGACGACGCCTGATGGATGGAGCTAAATACAGAGCAATCCTGGAGGAAATCCTGATAGAAGCTACATAAGACTTGAGATTGGGGCGGACGTTCACCTTCCAGCAGGAAAATGGCCCTAAACATACAGCCAGATCTACAATGGAATGGTTTAGATCAAAGTACAGGGTGGGCCATTTATATGGATACACCTTAATAAAATGGGAATGGTTGGTGATATTAACTTCCTGTTTGTGGCACATTAGTCAGGGGCGTACATAGAAATCCTTGGGCCCCATAGCAAGAATCTTAATGGGGCCCCACTAACTCCGTCCACTGGCCCATCCCACCACCTGCCCTGGCTTCTCCCCTGCCATACCCCCAGCAGTTGCAGCCGTGTAGACATTAGGATCTACTTTCACACTTGCGTTTCTATTTTCCGGTATTGAGATCCGTCATAGGGTCTCAATACCAGGAAAAAACCCGCTTTTGATTGTCCCCATTCATTGTCTGAGGGCACTGTCCACTATAAGCAGCACACAGGGGGTGCTATGGTGGTGCTGGCATAATAGTATACCAGTGCCACCATAGCCCCCCTTGCCTTATGAACTGTCAGAACCTCCTAATGCATACCTCAGCTGCTGCAGAACATATAAAGCTTCGTTCACATCTGTGTTGGGGCCTCATTCGTGGATCAGGTCATAAATGCTGGACACAATTTTATAGCCTGGAAGATGGAAACCTGACAGATCTCATCATAGTCAGCGGGATCCGTCAGGTGTTGTCGTCCATGAAGTGCCAGATCCGGAACTGCAGTGATTTTCGTTGTTGTGCTCCTATGACGGCAGAACAGCGACCGTCACCAGCACAGAAGTGAACAAGTAATACACACCTCAGCTGCTGCAGAACATTATAATAGTGACAAGGGAACTACAAGTCTCATCATCACCAGATTATTATTGGAAATTAGGGAGCAACACAGGGAGAGGTGAAAGTGGAGAGAACTACAACTCCCAGCATGTCCAGGCTGTTATGATCAGATACAAGTAGATATTACACAGAGTATAAGGCCGGGTTCATATCACCGTTTAGTTTTCCGTTCTTCTGATCCGTCAGATAAACAGAAAAATAAAGAAAAAAAAATGATCCTGTATTTCAAGCATCAGTTCTGCACATTTGGCATCCGTTTATGCCATTTCTGTCGGAGATCCGTTATTGCATGTCCAGATTATAGGACATCATCTAGTTGTACCAGGTAAGAGCTTTAAAAAGAAATAACTATAACCCCCAGTATGGCCAGACTTATTATGGGTCATCAGTATACATTCCAAAGGGGGTATAAGAGGAGAGAACTACAACTCCCAGCATTACCAGCCTGTACTAGAGCATACGTTTAAATTACATTGAGAAACATATAATACGACAAAACTACAACTCCCAGCTTTTCTAGGATGTTATGTTATCCCAGAACACCACTAACCTCTCCTTCAGGCACCACACAGAAGCTCCGCCCCCTCACAGCGATATGCCACAGGTCTTTCACCAGTCCTCTGCACTGGTCACATGATGATGAGATCACCAAAGGTCCTTGAGACTTCTGCTGCTCTGCTATTCATTAGCTTCCTGCACTGGTCACATGGTTGATGACATCACCAAAGGTCCTTTAGACTCCTGCTGCTCTGCTATTCATTGGCTTCCTGCACTGGTCACATGGTTGATGACATCACCAAAGGTCCTTCGCCACCTCTTACTTTCTCAGGTAGCCATACAAGTGTAATTAGTGGGCGGGGCCTATCCTCCACTGCGGGCCCCCTTCCCCCAGGGGCCCCATAGCAGCTGCGTGGTCTGCCTCTATTGGAGGTACGCCACTGACATTAGTATATGTGAGGGGGGGGGGGGTAACTTTTCAAGATGGGTGGTGACCATGGCGGCCATTTTGAAGTCGGCCATTTTGAATCCAACTTTTGTTTTTTCAATAGGAAGAGGGTCATGTGACACATCAAACTTATTGGGAATTTCACACGAAAAACAATGGTGTGCTTGGTTTTAACTTAACTTTATTCTTTCATGAGTTATTTACAAGTTTCTCTTTGTTTACAGCCATTGACATGTTGCCGAGGTTAACACATGAGGAGCGGATAGAAATTGTGTTGATGTCTGGTGAACGCAGTAACCGGGTCATTGCAGCAGATTTCAATGCAAGACACCCTACGAGACCACCCATCTCCCATGCTACAGTTAGCAAACTGCTTGCTAAGTTTCGTGAAACTGGTTCAGTGTTGGATTTGCCAAAATGTGGACGCATGAAATCTGTCTCTAATGAAGAAACATCAGTGGCTGTCCTAGCTTCATTCAGCAAGAGCCCCTCTACTAAAGTCTGGACAGTTGGCACAAGGGTGGGATTACACAGCCAGGAGCGGTGATGCAGGAGAAGCCCAGGCCAGCCAATGAAAGTAGAGCAGGAGGCATTGGGTGGTGAAAGTGCCATAGCGATGGAGTACTGAATGGCATGGCTTGTCCACTGTGTACTTGTATTCTCATTAGCATATAGATAGAAAGCTGGACTTCCCAGGAACAGATTTTACATAGAAAGGTAGGTTTATTGCACAAGAAGCCAGCTCTAAACCTTGGCGGAAAACAAAAGGTGGAAGCGATAGTGCTGTCAAGTAGGACATAGGGAAGGTGCTAGGCAGGACTTGCAAATGAGACCCATAGCACTTGTTGGCAATGGGACCGCTCTTATGGCATTTCAGCCTAATTTTTGTAACAAAATAAAAGTTAATTTTTTTCAGGAATGACCATGCTGTGAGCAGTGAAACAGATATCTGATCACATATTAAATGTCCTACCAAGCATTGGAAGTCTTTTGGTAGGGCTAAAACAATGGTCAGCACTCTGGTCTTGCTTAGGGAGGTGCTCAGTGGTAGGAACACATCCATATCCATATAAAGAAAGTAAACACAGGACTCAAATTCTCATGCAATAATTCAACTTATTTTATTAGTACGGTATTTCAAGCAAACACACATAGAGGCCGACACTAGTGTTTTGGTCCATCCCGGACCTTGGTCATGGCCAAACAGAGAAATGTCTGGCAGGGGCAGTCCAGCACGTCAAGCATGTCAAGGTGGGAAGTGCTGGGCACCATTACTGGTGGAGAAATGGTGCACTAAACAGAGCAGTCCTGAACCTGGCGCACTAAAAAATGTATTTGCATAGAAATAAACAGCATTTCTCATGATTAGAGGACTGGATTTTTTTTTTAAAAGGGTATGGTTATGTTTAGGGGTCCTACCTTACATGGCAGTATGCTTAGTCACTGGGAATGTCAGACTATTTAGACCACTGATGCATATGTTAGTCCCAAAGATAATTATTAACGGGTAAGGGGTGAAGTTCACCCACAATAAATCTCATCCACAGCTACAATTGTAGTATCAAAAAAGTGTATGACCATACACAAAAACAGGCCATAAAGATAAGCCAACATAAAGTGCAGACTCATAATACAAAATGTTCCTGTTAGGGGGCTCTATACTGGCCTGCAAGATAACATCCTCTGAGAAATGAAGTTGCAGGAGAGTGAAGCTCCCCTCCAGGTGTCCCAACGCATTTCTCCTGTTAAAGAAATCATCAGGGGACGATGCCACCACAATAAACATATTATAAACATGACAGGCATGTTATAAACATAGTTCAAATTGACGATAAAATAAACTAGACAATGAAATGCTCGACAGATAACCAGTCCCAGGTTGGGTGGTCAAATGATCAGGGCAATCGGTACGTTCGTTGCATCCAGGTCAAGGTAGATCTTCCAAATACTTCCAGATGGGGATATTAGATATTAGGTCCTCTGGTATGAAGGGGATGTTTTAAGCTAAAGGAAAGGCCATTGATACAGGTGTCGATATTAGGAGCTCACAAAATGGATGCCAGCTGTCCCAATAGACAATCGTCTCTCCCCCACAAAGGCCTCAATAGAGAGGCTCCAGTCTCCCCAATAATTAATATGTCGGTAGTGCCTCCAGATACCGAGACTTAAGGGGATACTGTCACGAATAATGGGGAGGGGAGGGACACCAGAAAGACAACAGAAGGGAGAAGACAAAGAACTTGGCCTCTATGCTAGGGAGAGGGGAAAGGTCTCCTCCTAGGAAACCCTACATCTGTCCCTGACTCCTGTCAGTATGTATAGACCCTGAAGGTGGGAAAATACATATGCCGTAACCTAAACCCTAGGAGCCCTGAGATGCCCTAGAGGTAGTGAAGGGGAATGAGACTACTGGTTCCTTCCCAGGTAAATGAACCAGCGTCTCCCTGAGGCCTAGTAATAACAAGCACTAGGGAACAACCAAATACAAAGAGCAGTACAACTTATCTTATAGAAAATGGTTGAGCAGGAACACAGGTAAGGTCCACACACCAACTCTTCCAAATCCAAGCAGAGAATATTAACCGCATGGTATGAAGTGTGAAACCAAACTAAATAGGGAAGCAGTAATGACCACCAGCTGCACCTGACAAGAGGTGTGGTCATTACCAAACAACAACACTGAGAATCAAGAGACTGTCAGTTAACCCCACGTGCAGTCAGTCTCTCCGATCTTTTAACCTCTGTCACAGACCTCCGGACACCCAGGACTGATCTTATCCGGATTAGCCCTGTGAAAGGCTTTCACAAGGCGACTGGCATTAACGTTGGCTGCTGGAACTCACATTCTCTCCTCTGGGCCGTAAACCTTCCAGTGAACGAGATGCTGGAGGAATCTATGGAGAATTTGGGAGTCCACTATTCTGGCGATCTGAAATCCGAGATTACCGTCCACCATGACAGGAGGGGGTGGCAGGGAGGACGGTTCAGCAGGTTCGACATATCTCTTCAGTAATGATTTGTGGAAAACATTATGAATTTTTAAAGCCTGTGGAAGTTCAAGACGAAAGGATACCAGGTTAATAATAGCAGAGATCTTATATGGACCAATAAATCTTGGGCCCAACTTCCAAGAAGGTACTTTCAACTTAATGTTTCTTGTGGACAGCCACACAGAATCACCCACTCTCAGGTCTGGACCACTCACATGTCTCTTGTCAGCCATACGTTTATACTTCTTGCCCATTATTTTTTAGATTAAATTCGAATTTTCCGCCAAATAGATGACAAAGAAGAGGAAAATCTTTCCTCTTAAGGTATACCAAATGTCTCAGTACCAGAAAATGTAGACTCCTGCTTACGGTTATTTATGGCAAACTCGGCTAAAGACAAAAAAGAAAACCACTCCTCCTGATTCTCTGAGACAAAACATCTCAGATAAGTCTCCAGATTCTGGTTAGTGCGCTCAGTCTGTCCGTTCAACTGAGGGTGAAAGGCCGAAGAGAAGGACAATTGTACCCCTAAGCGAGAGCAGAACGCCTTCCAGAATCTGGAAACAAACTGAGTCCCCCTATCAGACACCACATCAGAGGGAATACCATGTAGCTTCACGATGTTGTCAACAAACATTTGTGCTAGAGTTTTAGCATTAGGTAGCCCTGGTAATGCTATAAAGTGCGACATTTTACTGAAGCGATCAACAACCACCAGAATCACAGTTTTTCCTGAGGAATTCGGCAAATCTGTGATAAAGTCCATGGACAAATGGATGTAGAGATCCTGAAGGCCGAGTATGTGTCACCTTAGCACGTGCACAAGTACTACAGGCTGACACATAACCCTCCACACATTTATTCAACCCTGGCCACCATAATCTATGAGAGATGAGATCGACCGTGGATCTGCTCTCAGGGTGTCCCGTAAGAACAGTACAGTGATGTTCCTCGAATACCTTGTGCCGTAATTCCAAAGGAACAAACAACTTTCCTGGAGGACAAAAATCTGGTGCATCTCCCTGGGCATCCAACACCTCTGCCTCGAGGTCGGGATAAAGGGCAGATATTACTACCCCTTCAGACAAGATAGGACCAGGATCTTCTGAATCACTACCCCCCCCCCCCCCCCCCCCCCCCCCAGGAAAGCTACGGGACAAGGCATTCGCCTTGACGTTCTTAATCCCAGGGCGATAGGTGACAATGAAATTAAATCTGGTAAAAAACAACGACAATCTGGCCTGCTTTGGGTTCAGACGTTTAGCCGACTCCAGGTAAGCCAGATTTTTGTGATCAGTAATTACTATAATAGGATGCATCGCTCCTTCCTACCAATGCTGCCATTTCTCAAACGACAACTTTATGGCCAGCAATTCTCGATTGCCTACATCATTATTTATTTCAGCAGCTGAGAGTTTCTTAGAGAAGAATGCACATGGGCGCCATTTACTAGGTGAAGGACCTTGCGACAAGACTGCTCTACCTCTACCTCAGATACGTCAACTTCCACAATGAATGGCTGTGACACATCAGGTTGCACCAGTATAGGAGCAGAAGCAAAACACTCCTTCTTCCAGACTGAGAAATCCGCACCTTTCTTAGTCACAGTCGAGTAATTCAAGATAAATTTACGGTAGTAGTTGCTGAACCCCAAAAATCGCATGAGCGCTTTCGGATTTTCGGGTCGATCCCAGTCCAACACAGCACGGACTTTCTCCGGATCCATACGAAAACCTGAAGATGAGAGTAGGTAACCCAGGAATTGCACTTCCGGAACTGCAAATACACACTTCTCCATCTTAGCATCTGTAACACTTGTCTCACATGATCCTGATGAGTTTCCATGTCTGGAGAATAAATTAGTATATCATCCAGATACAGCACAACAAACCTGTCCACCAGATGATCAAAGATGTCATTAATGAAATGTTGGAAAACCACAGAAGCATTGCCAACCCAAAAGGCATGACTAAATTCTCAAAATGACCTTCAGGGGTATTAAAGGCCTTCTTCCATTCGTCCCCCTCCTTGATTCTTGCCAGATTATTTGCCCCCTCAAATCCAACTTAGAGAACACCTTGGCACCGACTATCTGATTGAACAAATCCGGGATCAAAGTCCAAACATGGCCTAAGAGTTCCGTCCTTTTTCTTAACAAAGAAGAACCCTGCAGCCACTGGTGATTTGGATGGTCTAATATGACCTTTAGCCAAACTCTCGGTGATATATTCTCGCATGCCTACTCTTTCAGGTTCAGAAAGATTATACAACCGAGACTTATTATGCAACCTAGCTCCGGGAATAAGGTTGACAGGGCAATCATACTACCGATGTGAAGTGTTGTAGAAATATTAATATTAGAAATCCGCTCGCATCAGGCTTTGTGTAAGGATAGGCAAATCCCTCAACCGCAGTCAGACAAAGGTGTTACCATCTTGAGTTCTTCTGAGCAACTCCCCTCCTCCAACCATGAGAAGGTTTTCATACTGACGGTTTTACCACTGGTCCCGATTCAACACAAGTACCCTCTGCTAGAGCGTTTTTTGGCTAAATCCGACACAGGGAGACAGATGACAATCTATAAAAACACACACACATCCTAAGATAAAATGTCCGCATAATAAAATTTCCACAACAGAAGGTAGCTCCTGGTCTCCACTTTCAGAGAATACATCAGAAAAATCTGAAATAAACAAAGGTATAACTTTAGTGGTTACAACAGAAAGCGACGTGCTAAGACAGTTGTCTATGCAATAATCACTCCAATCAAGAATCTGTCTCGCTTGACAATCAATAGTAGTATTATGTTTGCTTAACCATTGTAAACCTAGCAACAAGGGAGCAGGCAGACCCTCCAGCACAAAACACAAAATAGATTCTTGATGAAGATCACCCACCATTAAACGAATGTCCTGCACCATTTGTGATAAACATTTTTGTGTGAGAGGAGCAGAATCAATAGCCAACACTGAAATATTTTTGTCCAATGCACTTGTTGTCAACCCATGCATACGAACGAACTGACCATCAACTAGATTAACCCCTGCCCCACTGTTAATAAATACTTCAATTTCCACAGTTTTGGAGACTAGCGCCACCTTGGCAGGCAGAAGAAATCGGGTACTACTGGCAAAAGACAAAAGTAATTTCTCAGATTCCCCACCTACACCACCAAAAGTGAGATGAGGACTAAACATATTATTTTTTCTTTTTCACCTTGACGTCTAACATAAGGACATACGTTAACATATCGATGCATTACGCATGTCATCCGCATTTTTGCGGACCCATTGACTACAATGGGACCCTGGACCGCATTTTGCGGACAATGGTAGGACAAGCTCTATTTTTCTTACGGATCCGCATAACGGAATGGAACAACGGATGCGTACAGCACACTGAGTGCTGTCCGCATTTTATGTGGGGCCGTTGAAATGAATGGGTCCGCATTCTGTTCCACAAATTTACGGAACGGATGCAGATAGCAAAATACTGACGTGTGAATGGACCCTTACTCTTGTCTGCTGATTTTGGCAGTGATTGTCTCTCCTGATTTTTGACCCCCGCTCATCGCTTCTGGTGTATTTTTTCTTGCGCCTGTCTGTCACTACGTTTGTTATTTTTTACCCCAGCACTCAGATAAGTAGGGACTGCTGTCCAGTTGCGAGTCATTGTTTAGAATAGATTGTGGAAGTTGGTAGGGATAGTGGTGCTGGTGGAGTTCCCTACCCTGACATACTATAATTATTCTGTGTCAGTGGTTCAATCAAACAATAAAACATACGTTTTCTAATAGTCTGCATTAGTAAAGTAACAGCAAAAAATCTACAAGCAATCATCACTTCCAATGCCCTTAATAATTATACATGAAGCATAATTGTGTACATATAAGCAGCCCTTTTCACTCTGCGCTGGTGCACCTAGCTTTTCTGCTGCCCACCCCCTTCCCTCCAGTCCTACTGTTAAAGGGGTTGTCCTCTTTTTACTACTGATGACTTATCCTCAGGATAGGTCATCAATATCAGATCAGCCGGGGTCCTCCGGCACCCCCGACGATCAGCTATTTGAAGAGAGGGCAGCGCTTGTATGAGAGCTGCTTTCTCTGTTCTGTTCACCTGCTCGCCGTAGCATTTGCAGTGATGAGCAGGTAAACAGAACAGAGAAGGCAGCGCTCATGCAAAAAAAAAGGTGACAACCCCTTTAAAGACATACTTGGAAAACATACTGTACATACAGCGCTTCTTCTTTCAGCCGTGCCTCGTCTCTGCAGAGTTTGACAGACATCTTACTTTCCTACTTTTCCATCCTCCTCCTCACCTTCTTAACACCCATCCTGCCACCCCCAATACTATGTCCACTGTGCTCCCTAATACTTTCCTGCAGAAACAGTCCCACTGAAAATACTGGTACCACACTTATAGTGCGTCAGTACAAAAACACCCCTTTATATTGTGCGCTGGTACAAAAAAAAATCCCCCCTTCCTTTCAGATCAGACACCATATAAAACCCTAAATGAGATTCCCCCATCTCAAACCAAACCCCCTTTAGACCTCTATGTCAGACCCCATATAAGACCCCAGTTTTAGACCTCAGATCAGACCCTCATTAGACCTCCATGTAAGACCACGACCCAATATCAGACCTCAGATAAGACCCCCATTAGACCTCCAGACCTCCAAATAAGACCCCCATTAGACCTCGAGACCCCATATCAGACCTCCAGACCCCCATATCAGACCTCTAGACCCCCATTAGATCTCCAGACTCCCACTAGACCTCCAGACCCCCATATCTGACACCCATTAGACCTCCAGACCCTCAATCAGACCTCCAGACCCCCATTAGACCTCTAGACCTCCAATCAGACCCCCATTAGACCTCCAGACCTCCAATCAAACCCCCATTAGAACTCCAGACCCCCAGTCAGATCTCTCCAGACCCCCAGTCAGACCTCTCCAGACCCCCCAGTCAGACCTCTCCAGAACCCCCAGTCAGACCTCTCCAAACCCCCCGGTAGACCACTCTAGACCCCCAGTCAGACCTCCAGACCCCCCCAGTCAGACCTCCAGACCCCCCATTAGACCACTTCAGACCCCCAGTCAGACCTCCAGACCCCCCCAGTCAGACCTCCAGACCCCCCATAGACCACTCCAGACCCCCATTAGACCTCTCCAGACCCCCAGTGAGACCTCCATATCAGACCTCAGATCAGACTGTCAAATAATAAAGTAACTTACCTCTCCTGCCGCCACTCTCCTTGTCCTGGCTGTCCTTTCTTCTTAGGGCCCACGCTGCAGTCACCTGACCTCCTGCAGGCAGCAGGACACAGCAGAGCGGGCCCTGAGAAGAGTGAGCAGGAGGAGTGGTAAGTACTGGACATCGCTCACAGCGCTTCTCTCCCTCTCCTCCTGCAGACTAGTAAGCACTTCCATTATAGAAGCGCTCGCTAGCATTCCATTTATAAGAAGTACTGCATCTTATAAAGGGAAAAGTACAGTACCACTGGCAATGGGGGCCCGGTCGCAACCGCTGTGACCCCTATAGTTACGCCAGTGCATATAAGTTCATCAAGACCTTAAAAATAATAAAATGCCTTACTACAGCCCCACTTTGCATCAGCACATCCTTACTTTTCTTGATAGTATATGGGCATTTATTAAACAGAAATACACCTAATTAGGCGTATTTCCGGTGCAGATTGCACTGCAATCTGGGACTTTTCCCTGCTCGCACCAGGTCTAAAAAAGTAGATGTGGTGTGGGCGGGGAAGGGGACTGGCCAGCAGGCCCATCTCATTTACCATTTTCTACACCTGTTTTAGGTGTAGAAAATGGTCTAAATGTAAGACAGCTCGGAAGCTGTCTTACACTTAGAAGCAGTGGTGGATCTGGCAAAGTTATGAAGAGGCCGGCGCCAGGTATAGGTCTTATTAAGATTGGCGTCTAAAATGCTGGTCTTAATAAATGTGCCCTTAGGCCTCTTTCACACTTGCGTTGTCCGGATCCGGCGTGTACTCCACTTGCCGGAATTACACGCCGGATCCGGAAAAACGCAAGTGTACTGAAAGCATTTGAAGACGGAACCGTCTTCCAAATGCGTTCAGTGTTACTATGGCACCCAGGACGCTATTAAAGTCCTGGTTGCCATAGTAGGAGCGGGGAGCGGGGGAGCAGTATACTTACAGTCCGTGCGGCTCCCGGGGCGCTCCAGAGTGACGTCAGAGCGCCCCATGCGCATGGATGACGTGATCCATGTGATCACATGATCCATGCGCTTGGGGCGCCCTGACGTCACTCTGAAGCGCCCGGGGAGCCGCACGGACGGTAAGTACACTGCTCCCCCGCTCCCCACTACACTTTACCATGGCTGCCAGGACTTTAGCGTCCCGGCAGCCATGGTAACCACTCTGAAAAAGCTAAATGTCGGCTCCGGCAATGCGCCAAAACGACGTTTAGCTTAAGGCCGGATCCGGATCAATGCCTTTCAATGGGCATTAATTCCGGATCCGGCCTTGCGGCAAGTGTTCCGGATTTTTGGCCGGAGCAAAAAGCGCAGCATGCTGCGGTATTTTCTCCGGCCAAAAAACGTTCCGTTCCGGAACTGAAGACATCCTGAAGCATCCTGAACGGATTTATCTCCATTCAGAATGCATTAGGATAATCCTGATCAGGATTCTTCCGGCATAGAGCCCCGACGACGGAACTCTATGCCGGAAGACAAGAACGCAAGTGTGAAAGAGCCCTTATGTGTTTAATACAACTTCATCACCTTTCAAGGAATTATAACCCTAGTATTTATCGGTTACCACTGATTGCTATGCCTGCATCTCCACTAACATCCCATTGTGCTTACACTGAATTGCTGAAGACAACCACGTATATTTTTTTGTTTCTAAGTGCATTTTGTTGTTTTCCAATGACTTTCATTGTAAGTGGGTGACATGATTTTGCTCAGTCAGATTGGATGGAGAGCGTCTGTGAACAGCAATTTTCAAGTCTTGCCACAAATTCTCAATGGGATTTAGGTCTGGACTGTGACTGGGCCATTCTAACACATGAATATACAGTAGATAACCATATAGTTAGTGTGATCAATCTTATACCAATAACACCGATAATCCATAAAAATACAAATAATGGCTCAATACAAACCAGCAATAGATATGAAATATTGGAATTAATCAATGAAGATACAAATGATACTGAAAATACGAATAAACGGCGAGAAGAACAAATATCCAAGAGCCGAAAAGAATGAGTTATAGTTCGGTATTACAAGGCACTAACCTTATTCCAAATAAAAATAAGAAGATTAATATAAATAAGGGAACGAACCGGTCAAATATTAAAGACACAGATAAAAATAGAAATAATACAAAAAGAAAAACTGTTAAAAAATATTTTTTTTCAAGCAAAGCCCTCAAGAAAAGAACACAGAGGGGAAAGAGAGGGAGGGGATTAACAAAAATTAAGAAAAAAATGGATTTAAAGGGGCAGGGTATTTATAATTTAAGTAAATATACCCTGAGGAGAGGAGGAATTAATTTGTTACAAAAAGGCCTCACATTTGCCCCCTCATCAAAATTCTGCCCCTTTGACGCCTTTATAGGTATAAAGAAATTTATGCGGAATCTAGCATTGAAAAAATACTTCTATAAAAAAGAATTATTAGAAAATAACAATAATAATAAAAAAATTATTAACAATAATGGAATCGGAGAAACAAAAAAGGAGAATGATGGCTTTATCCATACAACACTATACAACAGATCTAAGAAAAATTAAACCTACAAAAAATATACGTTCATATAATTTATTAAGAGAAGAAATAGAGGCTATCAAAACCTAGATGGTCGTTGTTTTTCACCAGATTTAACTTCATTGTCACTCACCGCCCTGGGGTTAAGAACGTCAAGGCAGATGATTTGTCACGCAGATTTCCTGGGGGGGGGGTTCACATTAACAGGATTGTGGACTCCTGAGTTCTCCGTAGATCCCTCCAGTATCTCGTCCACTGGAAAGAGTACGGACCAGAGGAGAGGATGTGGGTTCCAGTGGCCGATGTTAATGCTAATCGTCTTGTGAAGGCCTTTCACAGAGCTCATCCTGATAAGGCCCAGAGATCACCCGTAGAAGGGGAAAACTGTCACAGTCCCTTCTGTGACAGATGTCAGAAGATCAAGGAGACTGGCGGAGCATGGAGGAATCTAACAGCCTCTTTGATTACTCTTTATTTAGTGTTTGTTTGTAACCTCATCCCCTGTTTCAGGTGTAGCATAGTACTCATTACTCTACCCTATTTAGTGTTGCCCCACCCTTCTGACTGTGCAGTCATTTGGGTTTGGCTGAGCTGATGTGAGGTCGTCTCTAGTGTTCTCGCTCGTCCATCACTACAGTTAAAGGGAGTCTGTCACCACTATATGACCATATACAGCACTTACATGGCGCTGTAGCACACCTATACATGATTCTAATGGTACCTTTGTTATTTTCTTTAGACATCCAGAAGCAGGAAAAACGACATTTATTTCATATGCAAATGAGCACTCGCAAGTGCCCAGGGGCAGTGTTCCGTGTGTAGGTGCCCAGGCTGCTCTGCCTTTTTAACCGTTACTCCTCCCCCAGCCTCTTCCTTTGCCCGCCCTTCTATTCACTTGTATCATCCCTAGGTCCGGCCGAGATCCCGCGCCTGCGCACTGCTTCGCCGGCTGGCGCATGCGCACTAGTTGAATTGATGCCGTACCCAAAATGGGCATTGCAGTGTGCATGCCCCGGCCCGGCGAAACAGTGCGCAGGCGCGGGATCTCGGCCGGACCTAGCGATGATACAAGGGAATAGGAGGGCGGGCAAAGGAAGAGGCTGGGGGAGGAGTAACAGTTAAAAAGGCAGGGCAGCCTGGGCACCTACACACGGAACACGGGCCCTGGGCACTTGCGAGTGCTCATTTGCATATGAAATAAACATTGTTTTTCCTGCTTCTGGATGTCTAAAGAAAATAACAAAGGTACCATTAGAATCCTGTATAGGTGTGCTACAGCGCCATGTAAGTGCTGTATATGGTCATATAGTGGTGACAGACTCCCTTTAAGTGTCGCGTCTGCTTGTTGTTACTAAGCCTCAGGGAGACGCCTGTTCCTTCATCGGGGAAGGAACGGGTTGCCTCAGCCCTGACAATATTCTTAGGGCTCTCTAGAGTCTCCAGGGTCCAGGGTATCGGCATTTCTACCTTCAAGGGGTGCTCATACGGTTAGGAGTCAGGGCCAGGAGTAGGGTAAGGCTCCATTCACACGTCCGTGGTGTGTTGCGGACAGCAAATTGCGGATCCGCAACACACCCGCCCGGCACCCCTATAGAAATGCCTATTCTTGTCCGCAAGCTGCGGACAAGAATAGGACATGTTCTATCTTTTGCGGAGCTGCGGACCCGAAGATCGGGGCCGCGCTCCGCAAATGCGGATGCTGACAGCACACTGTGTGCTGTCTGCATCCATTCCATCCCATAGAGAATGAATGAGTCCGCACCCGTTCCGCAAAATTGCGGAACGGATGCAGACCCATTTGCGGACGTGTGAATGGAGCCTTACTAGGTGGTATGCTTTTCCTGTCCCTAGCGTTGAGGCCTAGTGGCTTTCCCTTTCCCTCCTGGTTGTCAGTTTGGTGTTTCCTCCTATACCTCATTCGTGACAGTTTGATAATTTTAACACAGTATGTGCACATAGGTATTCACTGAGTATGCAGAATAAGATAAGAAGCGCTACAGAGCAGGAATAGCTAGCAGTGAGCTGTCAATCAGCATACAGATACCAGCTCCCTGCTCTAATAGCTGGCGGTACTGAGTAGTGGAAAATCTACATGCATAAGAGATAAAGAGATATATAAAAACCATGTGACACAGCTGATAGTTTTAAATATTTTTTGTTTTCTTTTTCCTTTTTGTTTTAACAATGGATTCATTAAACGTTATGTTTTAGTAATTGGCACATGAAATAATAGGGCGATTATTGGTCTTATGGACCATTTGTAAATATAAAGATAAATCCGTTCTGACCCTGAACTCATGACCCAGACTGGCTTTTTGTTTTCTATCAGATGAAATTCAATAGAGTATCACTTTATATGTAAATAAATTTCCATGTCATTCTGTCAGAGTAGGTTTCAGTCATGTTGGTGTAAAACAAGCAATGACTCATGCTACATTTCAACAAAAGTAGCAGAGCATTGACATCTATTTCAGTAGATGCTGATCAGTTAGTGTGTACTGTATGAGGTCAATTTTTTATTTAATTTAGATTTGGACAAGTTTTTCCAGCATTAAATCCCATATTAACCTCTTCAAGACCAAGCCAGTTATCACCATAAGGACCAAGCCACATTTTGCAAATCTGACATGTTTCACTTTATGTGGTAATAACTCTGGAACTCTTTTACTTATATAAGCGATTCTGAGATTGTTTTCTTGTGACATATTGTACTTCATGTTGGTGGTAAATTTGAGTCAATATGTTTCACCTTTATTTATAAAAATTCCAACATTTACATAAAATTTGGAAAAATTGAAAATTTTTAAAATTTGAATGTCTCTTCTTTTAAAGCAGATTATCGTACCTCATAAAATAGTTGTTACTGTACATTTCTCAGATGTCTATTGTTCATGTTGGCATCATTTTTTAAATGTAATTTTATTTTTTAGGACGTTAGAAGGCTTAGGCCTCTTTCACACGGGCGTCATGTTTTTGGCCCGGGTAAGATGCGGGTGCGTTGCGGGAAAATGTGCGATTTTTCCACGCGAGTGCAATACATTGTAATGCGTTTTGCACGCGGGTGAGAAAAATCGGCATGTTTGGTACCCAAACCCGGACTTCTTCACAGAAGTTCGGGTTTGGGTTAGGTGTTGTGTAAATTTTATTATTTTCCCTTATAACATGGTTATAAGGGAAAATAATAGCATTCTTAATACAGAATGCATAGTACAATAGGGCTGGAGGGGTTAAAAAAATAAATTAATAATAATTTAACTCACCTTAATCCACTTGCTCGCGCAGCCCGGCTTCTCATCCGTCTTCATCTTTGCTGTGCACAGGAATAGGACCTTTGATGACGTCACTGCGCTCATCACATGGTCCATCACATGACCCATCACCATGGTGATGGGTCATGTGACGGACCATGTGATGAGAGCAGTGACGTCACCACAGGTCCTTTTCCTGTGCACAGCAAAGATGAAGACAGAAGAGAAGCCGGGCTGCGCGAGCAAGTGGATTAAGGTGCGCACCTAAACGCAGGTGCGCACCTAAACGCAGGTGTGAAAGTAGCCTTATTTGTTTAACAGCGTTCAACTGAGGGGGTAGATCATGTGATATTTTTATAGAGCAGGTTGTTACAGACGTGGCGATACCTAATATGTCAATTTTTTTTTAATGTATTTCAGTTTTCCACAATAAAAGCATTTTTCAAAAAAAAATCATGTTTTAGCATCTCCATTTTCTGAAAGCCATTTATTAAAAATTTTTGGGCGATTGTCTTATGTAGGGATTCATTTTTTGCAGGAAGAGACGACGGTTTGATTGGTACTATTTTGGGTTGCATATGACTTTTTGATAGCTTGGTATTACACTTTTTGTGATGCACAGTTTTTTTTTATGGTGTTACCTTATTATATGACTTACCTTAGGGGGTGAGTCATATAATATTTTTATAGAGCAGGTCATTAGGGATGTGGAGATACCCAATATGGCTACTTTTTTAAATGTATTTTAGTTTTACACTATGAAAGCATTTTTGAAGATTTTTTTTTTATTATAGTTTGGGCGATGTAGGGGCTCATTTCTTGCTGGAAGAGATGACGGTTTAATTGGTACTATATTGGTACTATGTATTTTTGATCATTAGAAATTACACTTCTTGTGATGTATGGTGACAAAAAAATTGCATTTTTGATAGTTTTTATTTTTTTACAGTGTTCATCTAAGGGGTTAGGTCATGTGATATTTTTATACAGAAGGTTGTTATGGATGTGGCAATACCTAATATGTCTACTTTTTTAAAATTTCTTTCCATTTTATAATATAAAAACATTTTTGAAGAAAAAAAATTCATGTTTTAGTGTCTCCATTTTCTGAAAGCCATATTTTTTCTTATAGTTTGGGCAATTGTCCTATCTAGGTGCTAATTTTTTGCGGGAAGAGATGACGGTTTAATTGGTACTATATTGGGGTACATATGTCTTTTTGATCGTTAGAAATGACACTTTTTGTGATGTATGGTAAAAAAAAATAGCATTTTTGATAGTTTTTATTTTTATTTTTTTTATGGTGTTTATTCGAGGGGTTAGGTCATGTGATATTTTTATACAGAAGGTTGTTATGGATGTGGCAATACCTAATACCTAATATGTCTAATTTCTTTCCGTTTTGTACTATAAAAACATTTTTGAAGGAAAAAAAAATCATGTTTTAGTGTCTCCATTTTCTGAAAGCCATATTTTTTTACCTTTTGGGCGATTGACTTATGTAGGGGCTTATTTTTTTCTGGAAGAGATGACGGTTTGATTGGTACCATTTTGGGTTTTTTATGACTTTTTGATTGCTTGGAATTACACTTTTTGTGATGAAGGTGACAAAAAAAATTGCATTTTTGACATTTATTTTTTATTTTTACGGTGTTCAACTGAGGGGGTAGATCATGTGATATTGTTATAGAGCAGATCATTACAGACGCAGTGATACCTAATATGTCAACCTTTTACACTATAAAAGCTTTTTTGAAGACAAAAAAAATTCATGTTTTAGTGTCTCAATTTTCTGAAAGCCATTTTTTTTTTTAATCTTTTGGGCGATTGCTTTATGTAGGGGCTTATTTTTTGCAAAAAGATGACGGCTTGATTGGTAATATTTTGGAGTACGTCTTTTTGATCGCTTGGAATTACACTTTTCGTGATGTAAGGTGACAAAATAAAAATGGCATTTTTTGCTTAGTTTTAATTTTTTTTTTTTTTCGGCGTTCACCTGAGGTTGTAGATTATGTGACATTCTTATAGAGCATGTCGTTACGGACACGGCGATACCTAATATATCTATTTGTTCCCAACAGGCGGTAGCAGGCAAACTCGTCCCTGCTACGTCTATTGCTCTCTGGCTCTGCTGTGCTGACAGGCTGACTGTATAACTTAGCTTTAGCTGTCTGCTGCAACTTCTTTCTGTAGTCTGACACTAGATTTGACCAGGGAAAACTATACTTCCTGGCTTCAGAGGTTCCAAGCTGTGGCCTCCACTTCCAGCAGAGCTGAAGGTGCTCTAGCTGGCTAGGCAAGGCACGTCCTGCAGGGATGTGCACCTGCTCCCTTCCCCTAGCAGGGGGTAAGCTAGACCAGTGTTTCCCAACCAGTGTGCCTCCAGCTGTTGCAAAACTACAACTCCCAGCATGCCCGCACAGCCAAAGGCTGTCCGGGCATGCTGGGAGTTGTAGTTTTGCAACAGCTGGAGGCACACTGGTTGGGAAACACTGAGCTAGACTGACTTAACCTGGTCCCCACCCTTCCTGCAGGAAGTGGGACTTGCCCACTCCTCCACAGAGGGGTGTTAGAATGGAATGGTTAGCTCCATTCTACATACCTGTAACTCTGCCGTGTTTGCTGCCCTCTGCTGGTGAACCAGGTAAATTATATGTAAACATAACAGTTACAATAAATAGATATGCACAGTGTGATGACGGTCCTGCAATAAATACACAGAATGACATTAGGTTAAGCATGGGATATAGTAGCGGGGTTCAGAAGTGGAAATGGCACTCTGGGTCATTACACATCTCCTTTTTTTCAATTTTTTTTTAAATTTCTGATTGC
Source organism: Bufo bufo (assembly GCF_905171765.1). Lineage (NCBI taxonomy): Eukaryota > Metazoa > Chordata > Amphibia > Anura > Bufonidae > Bufo > Bufo bufo. Next base: position 172,152,867 of record NC_053397.1, read on the forward strand.
AGATTTATTTATTCTATTTCCTGAACATGATTATGGGGCGGCCATCTTGTCTGAGCTGTTCTTAACAGCATTTAGAAAGCATTAAGAAAATTGGTTTACGGCAGCCCCATGGGCCATAGACACAATGGTCAGGAGGGGACCTCAGTGACTTCTATGGGAGAGTCTTCTAGGCATGCTCTGTGCCCTTGTACAAGGAAATAATAGATAAGCCTTGACAATCACTTTTTGTGAATGGTGGTTCATGTCTTATCTATACACAGAGGTGATATCATTACAGGCAGGATTATAACAACAGATAAGCAGAAAACTATAATAACGTGATCTGTACAGTCAAAGAAGTGGCGCCTATAAATATTCTTAATGGCCAGTGGCATGTTTTTTTGTTTAAATAGAGATATTGATATGAAAAATTGAAAATAACATCACTAAAAATTATTTAATAATATGTTAAACATAAAAACGTGTTTTAAAAAACAGGTACTTTTCTGATGACACATTCTCTTTAACCTCTTCCGGACACATGACGTACCGGTACGGCATGTTGTCCCGGTACTTAAGGACACATGACGTACTGGTACGTCATGTGTATTTCCGATCGCCGCTGCTCAGCAGGCGGTGATCGGAACCCGGTGCCTGCTCAAATTGTTGAGAAGGCACCTTGGCTAAATGCGCAGGGGGGTCCCGTGACCCCCCCGTGTCGGTGATTGCCGCAAACCGCAGGTCAATTCAGACCTGCGGTTTGCGGCTTTTCAATGTTGCGGCATCGGCGAATCGGCGGTGCCATCAGGTCCCCGTGGGGCTGTATGGGGGACCCGATGGCATGAAAGGCATCGCGCTGCCTTCCGGTGATGAGCCTGTGAGATCCAGCCCCCTGGATCTCACAGGCAGGAAGCTGTATGAGTAATACTCACTGTATTACTCATACAGCCAATGCATTCCTGTAATGGGGTGCCGAAGACGCACTCGGTCTCCCATCAGCCGCAGACCTGCTGCTTGGCTTCGGGAGCGAGGATCTGTGTTTGACCTCGTTCCCAGGGCGGCTTTGCTACCTGGGAGGCTCCCTGCTCCTTTAGGTCTGCCTTGAGCGCCGAGCTGATCACTCAGTGCTCGACTGGTCGGTCTGTCGGTCATGTGACGCTGGCCACGTCACATGACCCTCACTCCCCACTATAAATACAGGCAGCCTGCTGGCCACAAGTTGCCTGTTAATTTAGGTTCCTGGTGTTTGTTGGATACCTGTATACTTACCTGATCCTGTTCCCTGACGATCCTTTGCCTGCTCTTCCTGTACTGCGCATCTCTCCTGGTATTTATGACCCCGGCTTCTCCTGACCATTCTTTGCTTATCCCTCTGTACTGCGTTGTCCTCTTGGTTTTGACCCGGTCCGTTCACTATCCGTTATTTGTCTTGTCTGTCCTTCCCGCACGTATCCTAAGTTAGGGACTGCCGTCCAGTTGTCCCCTGTCATCAGGACTCGTGAGGTAAGTAGGCAGGGCCAGGGGTGAGGGTGGAGCGCAGTGGTCACTATCCTCCCCCCTGTGTGTGTGTGTGTACGTGACCGTTACAATTCCAATACAGAAGTAAAGGGGATTAGACCCCCAGAAGTTGAAGTCCCAAAGTGGGACAAAAAAAAAGTTTAAAAAAAATTGAAAAAATAAAGTTTCCCCCCAAAAAATTAAAGGTTTCAAGTAAAAATAAACAAAAACGTAATTTTCCCCAAATAAAGTTAAAAAAAATTGGTAAAAGATAGGGAAAATAAAAAAAGTAGACATATTAGGTATCGCCCCATCCGTATCGACCGGCTCTATAAACATATCACATGACCTAACCCCTCAGATGAACACCGTAAAAAAAAAATAAAAAAAAATTGCTAAATAAACCATTTTTTTGTCACCTTACTGTCACGGCGGACGTGCACAGTATAAAAGATAATACACCAACCAGGCTCTGGACGAGAGACAGGGGAAGGGTCACCTCCTAGTTAATCCCTGACCTCTTTCCCTGCACTGCTCAGCCCACAGGCAGACCTTGAAGGTAGGTGTGCTGTGTCCTCCAGCCTGGACTGACAAAGCCCTGAACTCCCTGAGATGGTGAAGTGGGGAGATAGGAGCAGCCTGCTCGCACAGAACCTGGATGGGAAAGATGACACCAACAACCAAACTAGAAATGACACTTATCTCTTGAGAGCAGGAACTGACAGCCAACCTTCCCTCCAAACTTCCCAGACCACAATGATCAGTATAATCTGCTCAGAGCACTTAGTTGGAGACCATTTAAACTAATGACTCCACCCAGTGCACCTGATGAGAGGCGGATCCAGCACGGCACCAAAACAAATACTAAACTCGTGCTGCTATCCTGGCCGACCTCCGCACATTGTCAGAGTGGGGCATGACACTTACATCACAAAAAGTACAACAGTAAGCGATCAAAAAGGCGTATGCCCACCAAAATAGTACTAATCTAACCGTCACCTCATCCTGCAAAAAATGAGCTCCTACCTAAGACAATCGCCCCAAAAAAATAAAAAATATGGCTCAGAATATGGAGACACTAAAACATCATTTAAAAAAAAAAAAGCTGTTATTGTGTAAAACTTAAGTAAATTAAAAAAAAAGTATACATATTAGGTATCGCCGCGTCCGTATCGACCGGCTCTATAAAAATATCACATGACCTAATGCCTTAAGGTGAACACCGTAAAAAAATAATATAAAAACTGTGTAAAAAAAAAGCAATTTTTTGTCATCTTACATCACAAAAAGTGTAATAGCAAGCGATCAAAAAGTCATACGCACCCCAATCAAACCATCATCTCATCCCGGAAAAATGAGACCCTACCGAAGATGATCGCCCAAAAACTGAAAAAAACTATGGCTCTCAGACTATGGAGACACTAAAACATTTTTTTTGTTTCAAAAATGAAATCATTGTGTAAAACTTACATAAATATTTTTTTTTTATACATATTAGGTATCGCCACGTCCGTGAAAACCTGGTCTATAAAAATACCACATGATCTAACCTGTCAGATGAATGTTGTAAATAACAAAAAAAAAAACTGTGCCAAAACAGCTATTTCTTGTGACCTTCCCTCACAAAAAGTGTAATATAGAGCAACCAAAAATCATATGTACCCTAAACTAGTACAAACAAAACCTTCACCCTATCCCGTAGTTTCTGAAATGGGGTCACTTTTTTGGAGTTTCTACTCTAGGGGTGCATCAGGGGGGCTTCAAATGGGACATGGTGTCCAAAAAAAAAACAGTTCAGCAAAATCTGCCTTCCAAAAACCGTATGGCATTCCTTTCCTTCTGTGCCCTGCCGTGTGCCCGTACAGCAGTTTACGACCATATATGGGGTGTTTCTGTAAACTACAGAATCAGGGCCATAAATATTGAGTTTTGTTTGGCTGTTAACCCTTGCTTTGTAACTGGAAAAAAAATATTAAAATAGAAAATCTGCCAAAAAAAGTTAAATTTTGGAATTGTATCTCTATTTTCCATTAATTTTTGTGGAACACCTAAAGGGTTAACAACGTTTGTAAAATCAGTTTTGAATACCTTGAGGGGTGTAGTTTCTAGAATGGGGTCATTTTTGGGTGGTTTCTATTATGTAAGCCTCACAAAATGACTTCACACCTGAACTGGTCCTTTAAAAAGTTGGTTTTTGAAAATTTCTGAGAAATTTCAAGATTTACTTCTAAACTTCTAAGCCTTGTAACGTCCCCCAAAAATAAAATGTCATTCCCAAAATGATCCTAACATCAAGTAGACATATGGGGAATGTAAAGTAATAACTATTTTTGTAGGTATTACTATGTATTATAGAAGTAGAGAAATTGAAACTTGGGAATTTCCAAATTTTTCAAAATTTTTGGCAAATTTGGTATTCTTTTATAATTAAAAATGATTTTTTTCACTCCATTTTACCAGTGTCATGAAGTACAATATGTGACGAAAAAAACAATCTGAGAATGGCCTGGATAAGTCCAAGCGTTTTAAAGTTATCACCACTTAAAGTGACACTGGTCAGATTTGCAAAAAATGCCCAAGTCCTTAAGGTGAAATAGGGCTGAGTCCTTAAGGAGATAAACATGGCCAAGACAGGGTTGTACCTAAAGAAAAAAAAAAGACACACCCAGCTACTGTCCTCTGCTCTGTCCCTTGCATGTATACTTCCGGACAGGGTGACATGCACCACTGTAGCCATTCACTGGTCTCAGCAGTACATTATAACTGGATTATGTGCCGTTTGGGAACATGTGTTATTTTCTTCAACAATGTCATGATCACATTTAAAGTGGGGTTCAAAGCTGGAAAACCTCTTTAAAGGGAATCTGTCACCTATTTTGAGCATATAAAACCGTTAACATAGCAATGTGCAATAAAGTACCTTCATTCCAGCATGGGTCCTCTTTCTTTTATTCAACTTTTCATTTAGATGAAAAATCGATTTTTCTGATATGCTTAAGGTGCCCAGAGGGGCGTTATTACTCTGCTCTAGTGCCCAGTAACACCCCTCTGCAGTGCCCAGCCCGCCTTTCTTCCAAGCCCAGCATGCCTCTTAAGAAATAAATTTACTCCCACATCCTTGCCGAACGGCACCGACCCTTCACTACGTCATGTAATTTATTCACCCCACCATCCTTGCGTCCTCCTTTCTTGGCCTCCGAAATCCCGCGCAGCCGCAGTATCGCTGACTGCCTGCACCTGTACGATGCTCCTGGGTTCTGAGGCAACAGCGCTCTGATTACGTCACTGGGCTCGGGGTGGGGCCCGGTGACACTATTGAGGCTGTTGCCCTCAGTACCAGGAGTATCGTACAGGCGCAGGCAGTCAGCGATACTGCGGCTGCGTGGGATTTCGGAGGCCAAGAAAGGTGGTCGCAAGGATGGTGGGGTGAATAAATTACATGACGTAGTGGAGGGGGCGGTGCCGTTCGGCAAGGATGTGGGAGTAAATTTATTTCTTAGGAGGCGTGCTGGGCTTGGAAGAAAGGCGGGCTGGGCACTGCAGAGGGGTGTTACTGGGCACTAGAGCAGAGTAATAACGCCCCTCTGGGCACCTTGAGGCTTAATTAGCATATCAGAAAAATTGCTTTTTCATCTAAATGAAAAGTTGAATAAAAGAAAGAAGACACATGCTGGAATGAAGGTACTTTATTGCACATTGCTATGTTAACGGTTTTATATGCTCAAAATAGGTGACAGATTCCCTTTAAGGACTCAGGCAGAATAGTGCCAAATGAGATTTCGAGTGCTCGGTTTTAGTAAATACTTCTGTTCCCTGACAAAAAAACAAGTCTGGAGCATCTTTTCTCAAAACTATATGTTATGCCGTTCCTTTGTTATTTCTGTTGAAAGAGTATGAATAAATGTAAAACTGGACATAATCATACCTCCTGCCAAAAAGCAGTTTTCTACTAAGGCTACTTTCACACTCGCGTTTGGTGCGGATCCGTCATGGATCTGCACAGGCTGATCCGTTCAGATGATACAAAAGTTTGCATCCGTTCAGAACGGATCCATTTGTATTATCTGTAACATAGCCAAGACGGATCCGTCTTGAACACCATTGAAAGTCAATGGAGGACGGATCCGTTTTCTATTGTGCCAGATTGTGTCATAGAAAACGGATCCGTCCCCATTGACTTGCATTGTGTGTCAGAACGGATCCGTTTGGCTCAGTTTCGTCAGACGGACACCCCAACGCTGTTTCCAGCAGTGATTGCAGGCTCGGACCGGCCCACCCGGGAGGTGGGGAATTACTTGGTGGGCCCCCAGTCTCCTGCACCCGAGATAAGATGGAGGAGTAATTATTTCTCCTTTCTCAGGAGAGATATTTTTTGTAACCACTAGGTGGCAGTATCGCACAGTGATGCAGCCTCCTACTGGTGTACATTGTACAGGAGGCCCCGCAGTATCTTGTAGACTTCTGGGGCTGCTGGCAGTGAAGTAGGAGAGAACGTGTCCCGCCATCCTCCAGCCCTCCCCGCTGTCAGGACACTGTGGCTGCTGGAGAGAAGGACTCCTCTGCGGTGCTGGGCTGATTTCTCAGGTGTGTGAGAGTAGTGAGCTGTAGGAGACTGTAAGGGGGAAATAGGGGATTTGTTTATAGCAGACACAGATCTATGAATGTGTGCTTCTCTCTGCAGAGTTCAGAGTGGCATTGGGGGGACTTTGCCCTAGGCCCCTGCCCCCCAATACCTCTGCTTTAGGTGAACCCCCATAAGTGCCCCAGATGCCCCCCAATGCCCCCACTCTAAAAGCACCCCTGATACTTCTCAAATTGACCCCTAATACCCCTGCAGCTGCTCCAGGATCCCCACTATTACCCTGCCTCAGGTGACCCTAATGCCTCTGGTTTAGGTGCACCCCCATTAATGCCCCAGCTCCAGATACCCACACTCTAAATGCACAGCTAATATTGCCTCTTCTCCAGTTACCCCTGCTCCAGGATCACCAGTATTACCCTGCCTCAGGTGACCCTAATGCCTCTGCTTCAGTTATGACCTTCCGTTTGTGTCCTTTGCTCACGTTGCTCCTCTAGCACCTTTGCTTGAGCTTTGTTAAAGGTTGTGACCTGAAAGGGGGTTGGACTTATGTCTGAAAAATTCTGCACAGTGCGCCACATTCTCCAGTATTGACGTATTTACAGGCATCACTGCTGCCATGTAAAGAGATACTGGTGGTGAAGTGGTGGAGGATTTAAAGGGGTTGTGCGGGTTTTCAGGTTATCCTCTCCACACAGTAGGGCATAAATATATGATTAGTGGGGTCTGATTCTGCAACCCCCACTGATCCCAGGAACGGGTTCCCTCTTTTTATGGTGTGACAGGCCACACATACGCCCTGCTGCTCCATTAATTCTCTTTGGGACCAATAGAAATAGCCAGTGCTGTAATCTTCCATCTCCAGCGACCCCATAGAGAATGGATGGAGAGGCAGGGCATATGCTCGACCTGAAGCCTAAACAGAGATAAGGTATAGTATAATGGAACATTTGTACTTGGCAGGAATAATACAGGCTGTCTGTAAAAGCAGATTTGCAATTGCACTGTTAATTTATTTTCCACTGAACAAAGAAAACAATACTCATGACTTCTAGGGTACAAGCGTTCTAATTTTGCTAGAAATATCCATGCTATTCACAATGTACAATAAAATGCAGCATTTCTAGGTCAAAGGGGTTGTCCAGAATTTTGATGGCCTATTGTTGGGTCTACTTCAGTAAAGCATACCTGGGAGATGCCTGGCATGGAGTTGTCACACTTTATAAAGTCACACAGGTGAATTACCATGAAATTCTGACCAAATTTTCACTCCAAATCTGCAGGTGGCACTGGAAGACGCAGTGCTTAAAAGTCACAAATTTGACCCCCAAAAAGTCTTAAAGCCCCTATTTGCAACTTTTTGAAGCCAGAATTCTGGCTTGTAGGGCCTGATAAGTTCCTGCCATACTTTTTGATCTAATAGCCCAGTGGAGCAGTCACTATAATATGTTGCCTTACACATTATAGCACCTTGTGGTCTAATGTCATGGAAAATGTCCCAGGGAAAGCTGAATACACAATATAAAATATTTGTGTTTCCGTTGATAAGTGTCTTTGTACTGTACACATTAAGTTGAGCGTTCTTGTGAGAAATCCAATCTTCAGGATTACTTATTCTGGATCTGATATTGATATCATGACTTGTCTCAAATCAGTCTGTGCAAAGTACAACATAACCTTTATGTCAACTAACTGAGAAATTTTCAGCAAGAAGCATGCAGAACAGGCTGTTTTTCCATAGTGCCATTTACTGGTGCAGAGAACATGCCTGTGTGTATGATCTAAGCACTAATCCACATGACAGATAAATGCCACAAGGGTTTTAAAGGGGAGTTTCCTGGATTTTGCATATTGATGGCTTATCCTCCGCTAGTGAGGAGGCCGCAGGGCATACACGGTGAGTGCCGCGGTCTCCTCACAGCCTACCAAGCCTAGCGCCGTCCATTGGATAGTGGCTTTGCTTGATATTGCAACTCAGCCCCATTCACTAGAATGGTACTGAGCTGTGCATAGACCATGAGACTGATAAACGTGATATCAGATGGCCCAGGGAGAGGCCTGAGTGTTTAAGGAGCACAGCAGGTTGGTGGGGGTCCCGGGAGTCAGAACCCTTCTAGTCAGACATTGATGACCTATCCCAATCAAAATCCCAGAAAACCCTTTATAAGGGAATTTTAGAAATTTTCCTTCTGTATAATTTAATTATAATTCCTGCCAGCGCAATATTTCTTCAAGGGAATCTATAACCCTTACTTTAGACCATTATCTTCAGTAATACATGAATAGTACGGCAGATAAGGAGTCCAGATTACTATTTTTTTTATTTTCCTACTACCCCTGGTTTTCCCACTGTCAGCATTCATAGCTGCATTGAAATACACAGTCCAGACTGCTGTGCTGTTCTAACATAATGAAGAGGACTTGCTTGCGCATGCACGGCAATCCTGATAATGTATTTCAGTGCAGCTCTGAGCGCTGACAGCGGGGAAACGGGGGGCAGTAGGAAAATAATAGCCATCTGGATTCCATATCTGCAGTACTACTCATGTATTACTGTAGATAATGGTCCAAAACCGGGTGACAGATTCCTTTAACCATACCTCACAACTTTTGGGTCAGGCCTAGTTCACACAAACGTTTTGTCTGCGAGTGTACGGGACGTTTTTTTGTGCCAGAACTACAATTAGTGTATACAATTTTTTAGTGTTTACAATTTTTTTTCACATGCCAGAACTACAATTAGTGTATACAATACATATTGCGGCAAAATGAGGGGGCCAACTATTGAAAAGGTGAGAGTACGGAACCATTCATTTCAATGGTTCCGTATTCAGAAACATTCATTTCAATGGTTCCGCATTAAAAACGGAATGTGTTCCGTAAGCATTCAGTTTCCGTATTTCCGTTTTTCCATTCTGTTGAAAGATAGAACATGTCCTATTATTGCCCGCAAATCACGTTCCGTGGCTCCATTCAAGTCAATGGGTCCGCAAAAAAAACGGAACAGATACGGAAATGCATCCGTATGTCTTCCGTATCCGTTCCGTTTTTGCTGAACCATCTATTGAAAATGTTATGCCCAGCCCAATTTTTTCTATGTAATTACTGTATACTGCACATGGCATACGGAAAAACGGAACTGAAAAACGGAAAGGAAACGGAAACACAACGGAACAACGGATCCGTGAAAAACGGACAGCAAAAATCGATAAAAGCCATACGTTCGTGTGAACTAGGCCTCAAAGAGGGACTTTTATGTTTCAGTGCATGAACGATCCATTTTTCCTGCATATTTATACACTTCAATAGTTTTCTCTTTTACGAAATAGAGCAAAAATGTTCTGAATATTGAAATTTCGAAAATTCTAATTGCATCAAATAATGAAACAGTATACAAGGTGAGGTCAAATGTACAGAGAGGAACCAGACAAACACTTTCAATATTGTAAATGCAATAATGAATATCTATACCTCAGATCTAAAAGAGGGACATTTATGGAACAAAGTGGGACAGAGGGACTTGGGTCCAAAAAGAGGGACTGTCCCTCCAAAAGAGGTACACTTGGGAGGTCTGCTTTAACTATGTCAAATCTGTGTCACGACCATGGTTATGGTCGTGACTCCTGATCCGCATGCAGTTGCCTGCGGTTTGGTTTTTGTCAATCACATAGTGAGGGCGGCTGGATTGTTGCCTCACATGTGGTTGCCGCTGGCAACATGTTTGTGCTTGGCAGCTTGCTGCAATGTGCAGGCGGTTGCACCTGGCAACCTATCTTTGTTAGGTGTGTCTTTTGTATGTCTGGTGTGCACAGGGTTTTAGTTATGTGTGCACTTTCTCCTTTAAGTGGCTGTCTTCCCTTCCCTGGTGTGAGAAGGGTTAATTCCCTTCTGTGTGTGTGAACTCTGGGTGTGTCTGTGTGGGTGTGGCTACATGGGCTATAAAGCCTCAGGGGAGACCTGATGTCTAAGGGGTACTCCAGCCTTGTAGTAAGCTGGAGGCACCCTCCTGGTCCCTTATACCATCTGCCAGTGAGGGCCACCCTTGTGGCCATAAATGTTGTTATGTGATGTGATGTGATGTTAAGTTTATGTTTATGTGGTGTCTGTTATTATTGCAGCTATGGTTCTGGCTTCCTGTGTGTTTATGTGTGTGTGCTGTGTCCTTTTATGTCTGTGTGTGGACTTCAGCACTTGTGTCCAGGGATCCAGTCAGTGTGTCTGTGGTAGGTAGGGGTGGAAGTCTTTCACTCTCCTGCTATATCCATAGTCTGAAAAGAAGTAAAGGGATGGCACTCAGAACATTTGTATTGTATGGTTGAATAAATGATTAAATTTATTAAGGGGTGGCTAGATATGCCTGATGTAGTAAAAATGGTGGGATAGTCACAAAATGGGATCAAGATTGCAGAAATACATATATATATAAAAATAACAGTGCATTATATTATCAGCATATCAATTGGGAAAATCTTAAAAGTCTGTATGAAAAGAAGGATCTGTTAAGAAAATTCAGTCTTTAGATAAAAAAGAGGGTTGATATCGTATACGATGGCTGGGTCAACCATGAAATAAATGAATGTCACTTGTCCTGATGAATCATAAATATCATAGAGTATCAATTTGTGAGCAAATCCTATTGAGGAAGGGAGATAGGGAGGATTGTCTTATAAACTTGTGGGGGGAAAATCCAGTCTCAGACTCCGGTATCCGGAAATGAATCAGTACAGTCTCCTGTTATAAACTGAAAAAAAAAAGGTTCCTATATGCAGTAATGTAGAATGGGTATCTCCTTACTACTGGGAATCAATCGCATCCAGTATGGTATAGGGAGTTATTGATATGCTAAGTAGTCATCGATTACTGCTGTCAAAGCAGGTACATTACCCTCCTGGTGGCCGTCAATGGATCGGGGAGCGGCTCTTCCCTGCAGGTCGGCGTCCACGTGCGTTGTTCACGTGTGCTGTTCGCGCCCGCTGTAAGATCCGGCCGTTGGTTGCTGTTGCTCACGTCACTTCCGGTGACGTCACATACGTGTGAGGAATCACCCGCTCAATTCAATTTGGCTTGCCACGTGGAGATAGGTGGCGGGAAGAGACGTTACAGCTGCACAGGGGGGAAAATAGGCTCCGGAGCTTCTCTTTGGTTGTCGGATCCTTATGTTCGGTGCTAGCTAGTTGCAATAGGCTTCCTCAATACCCCATACGCGTTTCGGAGCTTACTGCTCCTTCATCAGTGGGAATGAGTAGCCTGTTTCTTCTTGGGAATTTATATGGATCTAATTGGATCCAATTAGTAGTTGTAGGAGTGGTCAGGAGATTTTTTTCTTTTTTTTCTCTTTTTTTTGGGTGTTGAATAAATTATGTGCTGGACATTCAGGAACAAGATTGGGATGGATAACATATCTCAATAGATATATATATATATATATATTCAGTTTAAAATCAGTGCATTTCGAATAATATGGAGGCATAATATATAATATATAATAATAAACCTGGAAGCATAATAAAAATATAATAAAACTGAAGACATGATACAAATAAAATGAAGGCATGGTACAATAAAATCAAATACAACTATACGTAATAATGTTGATAAAAATATATGAATAAATATATATAAAAAAACCAATCCATAGTAGTGTGGAATGAGAAAATATGAATAAATAGATAAATAAATAAATAAGTATATGGTTAAATACATCAATATATCCATATATGGTATAACAATCAATGAAACAGGATGCTATTATGTTCTCCTCGCTATAATTGTTAATCTTGTATATACGAGTGATTATCCAGATATGTTGTGAGTAAATGGAAGTAATTGATAGGGAACGTGGGGAGGGGCCCACCCAAGGAGGAGGGGTCGGAATGCTGGTAAACAGCCTGACTACGATCCCAATTCCTAAAGGGGGGCACCCCGCCAGAGTCAAAGTGATGATCGATTACAGTTCTGGCTTTTTATAAGAAACCAAAGATTTCCATTTCTGCATTGAGACCTCTCGGAATCATTGTATTAAATTCAAATATTTTCCTGGATTCAGACTTAGACATGGCGGCTATATGGTTGCCGCCTCTCCATTGACGTGGGACTCTCTCTATAGCTGCGTAAGTGAGTGTTGACGGATCGCAGTTATGGTATTCCTTATAATGTTTAGAGACTGAGTGCAGTTCATAGCCCTTTTTGATGTTTGATACATGTTCGGATATTCTTGTTTTGAGTAGTCTCTTTGTGCGTCCCACGTACTGTTTGAGACATGGGCATTGTAGGATGTATATTACGTTGTTGGAGTGACACGACAAGTGTTCGCGGATCTCATGTTTGTATGGACTGTTGGTTGAATTGACTGTCATTGTCTTTTTTGGAAAGTTAGTGACTTTGCAATTGTTGCATTTACCGCACCTGAAGAAACCCTGTAGTGATAGCCAACTTTGGTTAGGTGTAGTCTTATTGATTTTGATTGTTGGTGCTAGGCGTAAGCCAAGATTGGGGGCTCTAGTGTATGTGATCTGTGGTTTATCTGGTAATAAATGACCTATGATTTTGTCGCTTAGGATGTGGTGCCAGTATTTGTGAATACTCGTCTCTAGTTTTTTGTAATGTGCATTATACGGTAAAATGATGCGGGGAGTTTCTTCCTTTTTGATCTTGGTTATGATATTTGCGTTGCTATTGTCAAAGAACTTCGTCCTGTCCATTATTCTTACTTTCTCTAAAGATCTATCAATTGTTGACATCGGATAGTCTTTTGCTAGAAATTGTTTCTTTAGGTTTTCCGCTTCTATCTCGAACTGACTGTCAAGTGTACAATTTCTTTTTAAACGCCTAAATTGGCTAGTTGGGATGTTTAGTAGCCAACTTGGTAGGTGACAGCTGGAATGTAGGATGAAATTATTTTTCATCACTGGCTTTTGGTATGTCCTACATTGTAATTTATTCTCTGTTGTTTCAATTAATAGATCTAAAAATTCTATTTTTGTTTGACTGATGTTGGCTGTTAGAGTTATATTTCTGTCGTTTGTGTTGATGTTCTCTAAAAAAATGTCTAGTTTCTCCCTCGTGTCGCTCCAGATAAAAATGATATCATCAATGTATCGCCGCCATAGTACCAGGCTCGTCCCCAGTAGTGGTGTGATGTAGTCGTGTTCCCACTGGGCCATAAAAATGTTGGCATAACTGGGGGCGAACCTGGTACCCATGGCGGTCCCACGCTGCTGTAGATAAAATGTTGAGTCAAACATAAAATAGTTGTGGGTGAGGATAAAAATAACACCATCTACTAAAAAATCTATTTGGTCTATGTGGAGGGTCTGGTAGTGGTTGAGTCGTTCTCTCAAGGCAGTGATGCCATGGTTGTGGTTGATGATGGTATATAGTGAGTTGACGTCCATTGTACATAATAGCCAGTGGTTTTCATACTCTACCTGTTCGATTGTCTTTACAATGTCTGTAGTGTCCTTTATGTATGATGGTATTAATTTGACTGTGGGCTGTAATAATCTATCTATGTACTGTGAGAGGTTGGAGGTGAGGGATCCGATTCCTGAAATAATTGGTCCGCCTGGTGGATGGGTTGGATTTTTGTGAATCTTTGGTAGATAGTAAAAAATGGTGATTCTATTTTGTGGGCTTGTGATGAATGTGAATTCTTGTTCATTCAAAATGCCTTTTTCTCTCCCAGTTTGTGTCAATGTCACTAATTCTCTATAAAACTCTTCAGTAGGATCTTTTTTCAGAGTAGTGTATGTTTGTTGGTCTAATAGTTGTCTTCTACATTCTGACATGTAGTCGTCTGTGTTTTGTAGAACAATTGCTCCACCTTTATCTGCTGGTCTTATGGTTAAATTTAAGGTTGATTGGATATGTTTAATTGCATGTATCTCCCTTTTAGTAATGTTGTATTGTGTTTTATTCAGATTCATTTTCCTAATGTCGGACTCTATGCATTTGCGGAATGTGGCTATATTGTCTCCCATTTCTTGTTTGGGGTATTTTGTCGATTTTGTTTTAAGGTCCGTATGGATATAGATTGAAGATCGGGGATTGTCTCTGGATATGGGATTTTTTATAAAATATTTTTTCAGGCAGAGTTTCCTCACAAATTTCTCTATTCCTATATAGGCATTAAATTTATCCATTTTGGCTGTAGGTGAGAATTTCAGTCCCTTACTGAGTAGTTTCTTTTGTGTCTCATTTAGGTTTGTGTTGCTCAGGTTGACAATAATATTCATTGAGTTGTCTAGGTCTTGTGATATCTGTTCTGTCTTCTTCTTGTGTCTACTCCTTCTTGTCCTCTGTAATCTCGTGTGTTGGGTGGGTTTTCTCTTTGTGGATCTATCGTTGTCTGATAGTTCATGTGATGGTGTTGGTGGGGGGTATTTATTGGTGTCACTTCTCGGTGTTCCCTGAAGTATTGGGGAGTGTTCCTCGGTGTCCTTTCTCGATGTCGTCTGGGTGGGTTTTCTTTGTGTGTTTCGTTCCTGTGTCTTAGGTTGTATTTGTGTGTCGGGGTCTGTGGTCTCTTGTGTCTCTGTGGGGAGCGGGGGTGGTGTCGTGTCTTTGTTCTCCTACACAAACAACTCAGACAAGAATGGGAAATTAAATCATTAAATCAATATTTAGCAAAGGGTTTGATACCAAAAGGACTACTACTTACAAAAGATCCAGCAGATGACCTATATAGTATAGAATTCAAACAGGAATGGGATCAGTTCCTACAAACACAATCGTGTATACTAATACAACTGATAATCAAAAGACGTTCCCAGATCCTAGAGGATACTATAGGACAAATCACAAAACTAAAAGGAATAATAGATAAAATGCCGAAAGATGATTCTTTCAATATATGGCAAGAAAGAATCTGTACTAGCCTAGACAACCTAGAAAGAACAATCATGACTAGAAAAAATAAAAAAATAAAATATGACACACAGCGAAACCATGTCTACAATAGATCAAATAATCAGACCAATTATAGAGAAAACATCACCCCCAACGTAATAGAAGACCCTGCCGAGAGACAGGGAGATAAACAAATCAGGAAAAACATTCAAGACCGTTATAATATCCCAACTAGTAATTATTTTGAATCACTCACCTCACCTCATTTTTTAGACCAAACCCCACCCCATAACAGAACAAAGACACGACACCACCCCCGCTCCCCACAGAGACACAAGAGACCACAGACCCCGACACACAAATACAACCTAAGACACAGGAACGAAACACACAAAGAAAACCCACCCAGACGACATCGAGAAAGGACACCGAGGAACACTCCCCAATACTTCAGGGAACACCGAGAAGTGACACCAATGAATACCCCCCACCAACACCATCACATGAACTATCAGACAACGATAGATCCACAAAGAGAAAACCCACCCAACACACGAGATTACAGAGGACAAGAAGGAGTAGACACAAGAAGAAGACAGAACAGATATCACAAGACCTAGACAACTTAATGAATATTATTGTCAACCTGAGCAACACGAACCTAAATGAGACACAAAAGAAACTACTCAGTAAGGGACTGAAATTCTCACCTACAGCCAAAATGGATAAATTTAATGCCTATATAGGAATAGAGAAATTTGTGAGGAAACTCTGCCTGAAAAAATATTTTATAAAAAATCCCATATCCAGAGACAATCCCCGATCTTCAATCTATATCCATACGGACCTTAAAACAAAATCGACAAAATACCCCAAACAAGAAATGGGAGACAATATAGCCACATTCCGCAAATGCATAGAGTCCGACATTAGGAAAATGAATCTGAATAAAACACAATACAACATTACTAAAAGGGAGATACATGCAATTAAACATATCCAATCAACCTTAAATTTAACCATAAGACCAGCAGATAAAGGTGGAGCAATTGTTCTACAAAACACAGACGACTACATGTCAGAATGTAGAAGACAACTATTAGACCAACAAACATACACTACTCTGAAAAAAGATCCTACTGAAGAGTTTTATAGAGAATTAGTGACATTGACACAAACTGGGAGAGAAAAAGGCATTTTGAATGAACAAGAATTCACATTCATCACAAGCCCACAAAATAGAATCCCTATTTTTTACTATCTACCAAAGATTCACAAAAATCCAACCCATCCACCAGGCAGACCAATTATTTCAGGAATCGGATCCCTCACCTCCAACCTCTCACAGTACATAGATAGATTATTACAGCCCACAGTCAAATTAATACCATCATACATAAAGGACACTACAGACATTGTAAAGACAATCGAACAGGTAGAGTATGAAAACCACTGGCTATTATGTACAATGGACGTCAACTCACTATATACCATCATCAACCACAACCATGGCATCACTGCCTTGAGAGAACGACTCAACCACTACCAGACCCTCCACATAGACCAAATAGATTTTTTAGTAGATGGTGTTATTTTTATCCTCACCCACAACTATTTTATGTTTGACTCAACATTTTATCTACAGCAGCGTGGGACCGCCATGGGTACCAGGTTCGCCCCCAGTTATGCCAACATTTTTATGGCCCAGTGGGAACACGACTACATCACACCACTACTGGGGACGAGCCTGGTACTATGGCGGCGATACATTGATGATATCATTTTTATCTGGAGCGACACGAGGGAGAAACTAGACATTTTTTTAGAGAACATCAACACAAACGACAGAAATATAACTCTAACAGCCAACATCAGTCAAACAAAAATAGAATTTTTAGATCTATTAATTGAAACAACAGAGAATAAATTACAATGTAGGACATACCAAAAGCCAGTGATGAAAAATAATTTCATCCTACATTCCAGCTGTCACCTACCAAGTTGGCTACTAAACATCCCAACTAGCCAATTTAGGCGTTTAAAAAGAAATTGTACACTTGACAGTCAGTTCGAGATAGAAGCGGAAAACCTAAAGAAACAATTTCTAGCAAAAGACTATCCGATGTCAACAATTGATAGATCTTTAGAGAAAGTAAGAATAATGGACAGGACGAAGTTCTTTGACAATAGCAACGCAAATATCATAACCAAGATCAAAAAGGAAGAAACTCCCCGCATCATTTTACCGTATAATGCACATTACAAAAAACTAGAGACGAGTATTCACAAATACTGGCACCACATCCTAAGCGACAAAATCATAGGTCATTTATTACCAGATAAACCACAGATCACATACACTAGAGCCCCCAATCTTGGCTTACGCCTAGCACCAACAATCAAAATCAATAAGACTACACCTAACCAAAGTTGGCTATCACTACAGGGTTTCTTCAGGTGCGGTAAATGCAACAATTGCAAAGTCACTAACTTTCCAAAAAAGACAATGACAGTCAATTCAACCAACAGTCCATACAAACATGAGATCCGCGAACACTTGTCGTGTCACTCCAACAACGTAATATACATCCTACAATGCCCATGTCTCAAACAGTACGTGGGACGCACAAAGAGACTACTCAAAACAAGAATATCCGAACATGTATCAAACATCAAAAAGGGCTATGAACTGCACTCAGTCTCTAAACATTATAAGGAATACCATAACTGCGATCCGTCAACACTCACTTACGCAGCTATAGAGAGAGTCCCACGTCAATGGAGAGGCGGCAACCATATAGCCGCCATGTCTAAGTCTGAATCCAGGAAAATATTTGAATTTAATACAATGATTCCGAGAGGTCTCAATGCAGAAATGGAAATCTTTGGTTTCTTATAAAAAGCCAGAACTGTAATCGATCATCACTTTGACTCTTTAGGAATTGGGATCGTAGTCAGGCTGTTTACCAGCATTCCGACCCCTCCTCCTTGGGTGGGCCCCTCCCCACGTTCCCTATCAATTACTTCCATTTACTCACAACATATCTGGATAATCACTCGTATATACAAGATTAACAATTATAGCGAGGAGAACATAATAGCATCCTGTTTCATTGATTGTTATACCATATATGGATATATTGATGTATTTAACCATATACTTATTTATTTATTTATCTATTTATTCATATTTTCTCATTCCACACTACTATGGATTGTTTTTTTTATATATATTTATTCATATATTTTTATCAACATTATTACGTATAGTTGTATTTGATTTTATTGTACCATGCCTTCATTTTATTTGTATCATGTCTTCAGTTTTATTATATTTTTATTATGCTTCCAGGTTTATTATTATATATTATATATTATGCCTCCATATTATTCGAAATGCACTGATTTTAAACTGAATATATATATATATATATATATATATATATATATATATTGAGATATGTTATCCATCCCAATCTTGTTCCTGAATGTCCAGCACATAATTTATTCAACACCCAAAAAAAAGAGAAAAAAAAGAAAAAAATCTCCTGACCACTCCTACAACTACTAATTGGATCCAATTAGATCCATATAAATTCCCAAGAAGAAACAGGCTACTCATTCCCACTGATGAAGGAGCAGTAAGCTCCGAAACGCGTATGGGGTATTGAGGAAGCCTATTGCAACTAGCTAGCACCGAACATAAGGATCCGACAACCAAAGAGAAGCTCCGGAGCCTATTTTCCCCCCTGTGCAGCTGTAACGTCTCTTCCCGCCACCTATCTCCACGTGGCAAGCCAAATTGAATTGAGCGGGTGATTCCTCACACGTATGTGACGTCACCGGAAGTGACGTGAGCAACAGCAACCAACGGCCGGATCTTACAGCGGGCGCGAACAGCACACGTGAACAACGCACGTGGACGCCGACCTGCAGGGAAGAGCCGCTCCCCGATCCATTGACGGCCACCAGGAGGGTAATGTACCTGCTTTGACAGCAGTAATCGATGACTACTTAGCATATCAATAACTCCCTATACCATACTGGATGCGATTGATTCCCAGTAGTAAGGAGATACCCATTCTACATTACTGCATATAGGAACCTTTTTTTTTTTTCAGTTTATAACAGGAGACTGTACTGATTCATTTCCGGATACCGGAGTCTGAGACTGGATTTTCCCCCCACAAGTTTATAAGACAATCCTCCCTATCTCCCTTCCTCAATAGGATTTGCTCACAAATTGATACTCTATGATATTTATGATTCATCAGGACAAGTGACATTCATTTATTTCATGGTTGACCCAGCCATCGTATACGATATCAACCCTCTTTTTTATCTAAAGACTGAATTTTCTTAACAGATCCTTCTTTTCATACAGACTTTTAAGATTTTCACAATTGATATGCTGATAATATAATGCACTGTTTTTTTTATATATATATGTATTTCTGCAATCTTGATCCCATTTTGTGACTATCCCACCATTTTTACTACATCAGGCATATCTAGCCACCCCTTAATAAATTTAATCATTTATTCAACCATACAATACAAATGTTCTGAGTGCCATCCCTTTACTTCTTTTCATTTTATCCTTACTACAAGCGTTGGGTACGCTTGTCTGGATTGAGCACCTAATTCCATCTTTTTGGGACATAGAGAGCCGCCCTACTCTTTCATTCTATATCCATAGTCTGTTTATGTTTATATCCCCTTGCAGCTCGGCCAGTTTAGACTCCTGTTTCTCCGCATCCGGGAGGAACAGGTGGTTCACCCAGCTCTTAGTTCAGGGATCGGCGGAGGGTGAGTAGGGATCCGAGGTTCCGGAGCATGAGCCCTCCTACCATCAAGGCCGGCTCATGCAGCTAGGAGTCAGGGTCATATTATGGATGCGTTAGGAGGTGACCTGCTCCCTAATCCTGTTGTTTCTGGCCTAGTAGCTTCCAAACATCTTCTGGCATCGCACGGCTGAGGGTTTCCCCATCCTCAGTCGTGACAATCTGCTTCTTCTAACAAAACAGTTTTCTGTTGTTCAAGACCATCTGTTTTGACTGTGATCAATTATGGTCGAGAAATTTTCATCCACAGTGTTTTGTCTGTCTGTGACAGGATGACAGAACCTTTTCTTTTTTTAATTTTAAAACACAGATCTTCCCCTCCCTAGTGCTGGGAATAGAAGTGCTAGGGATATTAGGGTCAGTTCACACAACATTTTTTTTTTGCACGTATTTTGATGCGTATTGCATGCGTAATACGCCTGTAAACTGCCTCTCATACATTTCAATAGGAGTCAGCAGTTGCTTCCTTTTTACATGTGTAAAAAAGGAGCGTGTAAAAAAGAAGCAGTGTGCCCTATCTTAGGGCAGAATCAGCGCTGATTTTCCCATTGTAGTTAATGGGAAGCAGAAAAATACACATCAAAAAACACTCCTAATTTTGAGGCAGAAAAATCTGCTTGGATTCAGGGCTGATTTTTTTACAGCCTCCTCACAGCATACCAAACACAGCACTGTGCTTGGTACTGAAGCCCAGGCCTATTCACTTGAATGCGATTGAGCTGTACACAGGCCATGTGACTGAATAACATGGCGTCACTGGCCTAGGAAGAGGCCGCAGCACTCACAGGAGCACCGCAGCCTCGTCAAACACCTGATTGGCAGGTGTGCCATGAGTTGGACACTCATCAATCTGATAATACAAAAACAAGACCAAAAGTGGCCCACGTGCCAGAACTACAATTAGTGTATACAATACATATTGCGGCAAAATGAGGGGGCCAACTATTGAAAAGGTGAGAGTACCAGCTCCTGAACCAAAACACAAAACCTACACAAATTGGAGCTCACAAAGTACCAGTACAGACATATTTTATTGAGATCACAGTAATACGTATATAAAAGACGTTGTTACTTAAAAAGAAGGTAGCAGCAAAGAAAGACACCATCCTAGTGGGACACAGGCTACATATTCATGTTGTTTAACATATATTAAATGGGGATAAGTCTCGTATGTTAAATCAGTGTATACATAAAAAACTGAAATCTGCAGATTGTTTCCAGCAGTCCTGAGAAAACACAGTGTCAAGCTGTATACTGCCCACAAAAACAGGCACAAGAATGTGAAAACTGCTTAAAAGCAAAGATACCAAGGAACCTGATGAAAGGAGACTTACCCAGGAGAGCTCAGTGTACCCGAACCAGGATGGCGCTACCCCGACGCACGTTTCGGCGTACCTTCGTCAGGGGCTAACGTCATCACTGTGGATCATGTGATTATAAAGCCCTTCCCACCAATGAGGTTGCATTAGTAAGTGTAAATAGATCATTTTTAGTCACCTGGATGTACTGCGGCCAAATATAATGAGCAGGACACAGCACGTGGTCCTTTCCCCAGCCAGCGTCACATCGCTCACACCACCACATGACAAGGTCACGCAGTGCGGCGGGCCGACGTAGAGACGCCAGGTGGGAGGTGCCGCACTCTGCCCCGCACACACATCCAGGAGAAGAAAAAGACAGGCAGGAAGTAGGGGCCCACAATGGGGTCTTAAACCCTGTGGGAAATGTGCGGCATGCCCAAACATGGAACGAGCAAGTGAATTTATGGATTCAGGAGGTACCAAAACATTCAAAAGTACATACCACATTACCTGCTTGACTTCCAGAGTAATCTACTACGCTACCTGTCTGTGTCCAAAGATTTACATTGGACTGACTACCCGGAAATAAAAAATCCGGGTACGAGAGCATGTAAGAGATATCATCGCCGCAAAGAACATAGAAAATTGGGAAGATTTAAAACCCATTGCAAAACATTTTAGGAGTTGTCATGCATGCAATCCAGAGCACATTAGAGCAGCAGAGCGCCAGCATATACCACCGCGCAGCAATTGTTCCCTGAGTGAGCAAACAAAGACACCTCAGCGGAGCTACCATTGAGGCCATAGAACGTATGCATTAGTCAAACTGCAGCCAACTCTTAAAGTGGCAGAACGGCAAAGGCAAAATAGTCAAAGAAAGAGCGCCCACCCTCCTGCGATCCCTAGAGAGAGAAAGAGACACATGGTGGGAGGCCAAAGTCCAGAGCTAGAGTGCCCGCACCGCTATCCACGGAGAGACCACGTACTGCAGCCAGCTAGTTTCCAGCCACTAGGTCTGCAGCAGCGTATCCAAACCAGCGCATCGTAAGTTAGCACAAAGAATCGCAAGTCAGCACAGAACATCGCAAGCAGCGTATCCAAGCCAGCGCATCGCAAGCATTGCAAGTCTGCACAGAGAATTGCATTATATTAAGAAAAGACACGTCTCCTTTAAGACTGACATTTGTTCCTGCTCTTCAGAGTAAGGTCAGAGCTTTCCTTTTATTACTTATTATTACTATGTTACTATCATTGCATAAAGAGACATTTTTTGTGTTCAGAAATAAGAGACTTTAAAGTAAAAACAAAAGGACAGTTTGTAGTATATGGACTCTAAAGTATTTAAAGTGAAAGTCATTTATTTCTGCATTTGTCAGTATTGCATTTAAAGTGAAAGGCATCTTATTATTTGCATTGATTGTGATAGCATTGAAAGTAAAATGTCTGAGCCTAGTATTACCATGCCACTGTTAGAGGATACAAAGATAGAGTAGAAGTTGAAGAGCAAGGGTTGTCTGAGGTAGAAGAGTCTGATGCAGCATTAGTCTTGCCTCAAACAAATATAGACCAAACAGATGAACTAAGATGTTCATCACATGCCAGAAAACCGACCTCAAACATGCTGGAAAATTTGGAGCCTGAAGCAGCATTAAAAGAGAAAAAGTTTGCCCGCATGTATGATAGGTAGAAATCATACACTAAAGATATTCGTAGATAGCTAAAGCAAGAAAGTATAAAAAGGAACTTGAGTGATATGGTAGAGACGGTAGAAGAATCTGAATCAGATCTTATGGCAGTATATGTCAACCTGCGGTCGTTTATGACACCTTCTCAGGATATTGTAAGGAACATGGACACATGTACTGCGATCACTAAAGATTTGGTAAAGCTCATAAGAGAACTATCATCTGATGAAGTTAAAGCAAAAAGTAGAATGAATGAGCTTTTTATAAGAGACTATGCTAGGTCCTTAGGTGGTACCACAATCTCAAGTGTGACTTCCTTCGCTAGCAGAAGTGCCACCCACATATCAGAGTCCTCAAATGCTTCAGCCAAAAGAAAGGAATTAGCTGAACAACTTGCTGTCAAGAGAGCAGAAATTGAAATGGAAGCTGCTATCGAGGCACAGCGCTGTCAAAAGGAAGCACAGCGCCATCAAATGGAAGCTGAAATGAATGCACAACGCCATCAGATGGAAGCTGAAATGGAGGCACAGCGCCATCAAATGGAAGCTGAAATGGAAGCACAGCTCCAACAGATGAAAAGTCTGCAAAGGCAGAAAGAAGTTAAGATCATAGAAGCCAGACTCAGAGTACATGAGGAGGATATGAGTCAGAGTAGTCATATGTTCAAATCTGTACAAAGTGAAGAAAAAGACTCCTATTTTCCTTCATCGCTCAAGAGAATGAAAGGAAATCTCCAGCATGTAGTGAAGAAATAAGTCATTATCCTTCCATCCCTGCATAGAATGACAAAGAGAGGCCTAGTCCAGTGTTAGGAAAAAGGTGTGTGGATTTACCCTCTATCTCTACCGGAAAAGAAGAAGAAAGGGACTCACCTAATTCTGAACTAAGTGAGAAAATAGAACCGGATAATTCAATTCCTAGATGCCACGGCAATGCTCAGAAGAGTGTTACAACCATTGTCCCAGCAAGACCACAGAGAACAGTCCTAGCTAGACTTCCCATTCCGGAACCTACTGTATTTTCAGGAGACGTACTGAAATTCATACAGTGGAAGGCAAGTTTTGAAATGATCATTGAGCATTATTGCTTCAGTCCCGTCGACAAGTTATTCTACCTTCAGAGATATGTTGGTGGGGAAGCAAAGAAAGTTCTTGAAGGTAACTTCTATAGAAAAGACGAAGAAGCCTACAAGCAAGCCTGGGAAAAATTAAATGCAAGATATGGTCATCCTTTCTTAGTACAAAGAGTTTTTAGAGAGAAATTGAATAACTGGCCTAAAATAGGTCCTAAAGAACACTTCAGACCCCAAGAGTATGGTGGCTTTCTGCAAGCATGCAGCAATGCCATCCCACATGTTCAAGGTCTAGAAGTACTGAACGACTATCTAGAAAACCAGAGGATGCTAGCCAAGCTACCTGAAGAAGTGGCTTCTAGATGGAATCGCTATGTGACTGAACAGTTAGATCTAGGCAAGAACTTCCCAAGTTTTAAAGAGTTCTCTGAGTTCGTCAATAAGGAAGCACGGATAGCATGTAATCCAGTAACATCATCTTACGTCTTAAAATCCTTAGAAGAAAGGCCTGCAAGAGAGATAAGACGTGCAAGAGCAACTAGCTTTGCAACCAACACAGCAGCTAAAGGTCCAGATACCTACGAGAGCAAGTTCAAAGTTACAGAGAGAGACAGAACCAACAAATCTTCAGACTACCTTCAAAATGTATGTTCTGTGGAGAGAACCACTCCATACGCAAGTGCCAACAATTAAAGGAGAAGTCCCCAGATGAAAAGAAAAGGTTTGTACTTGAGAACCAACTGTGTTTTGGATGACTAAGAAAAGGCCATGTTACTAAGTAGTGAAAGAAAAAAGGCGACATGCAGCATTTGTAAAGGACGCCATCCTACACCACTATATGAAGAACGTCCAAAGAAAGATAAATCCTCAATACCTAAAGATACTGAGGAAGGAAAGAAAGTATCAGTATTCTCTTGCAGAGTGAGGGAAGGAGAAAGCAACGGCACATCAATGGTTGTACCAGTGTGCATTTTAAATCCTAAAAAGAGGAACATGAAGGTATACGCCTATGCGCTACTGGATGCCCAGAGTGATGTCACCTTCATTGATTAAGAAATCTGAAAGGAATTACAAGTTGCTACAGAACCAGTGAAGCTCAAACTCACCACAATGACGGGGAGAGACACATTAGTGAACAGTCAAAGGACTGAGAATTAGAGGGCTTCATTCAAGCTTCACATTAGATTTACCTCCAGCTTATACAAAAGACGATATACCTCTAGATCGAGATCGCCTTGTGAAACAGCCAATAAATGGGAGCACCTATCTGTCATATGTGAAATGTCCCCGCTGAAGGAGTTTGGTGTTGGACTGTTTATAGGCTACGATTGTCCTGAAGCTTTGGTACCACGAAAGGTACTCACAGGAGGAAAGGGTGAACCTTACACTGTACAAACTGATCTAGGATGGGGTGTTGTTGGAGAAAAACAGCAGATCGCAAACGCGAGACAGGTGACAGGATTGTGTCATCGAATATGTGTCCAAGAGTTACCAACTGTACAGGGTCGGTTCTAGGTGAAATAGGCCCCTGGGGCGAAAAACAATAAGGGCCCCCCGACACTTGCTGACTTTAACGTCCCTTATTGACTCTGGAGATTTAATTTGTGGACGTTCATACAGAAGAAACTGTATATTGTGTGGCACAGTGTAGGCTATATGTGTATAACATAAACATATTTCACATGAAAACTTACAGTTACTTGGCTTGGTCCTTGGGGATCTCGGACGCCACTTCAACACTTTGGCTGGGGGGCTTGGCGGAGCTGATGTTGTGCTTTATCCTAATGAGAAAGATTTCATAATAAGGATTTGGAGAAAGGGCAGTGGGATAGCAGAGCAGGGAGAGGCTGGTGCTGCTACTAGGGGGTCATACCATGGGGGAGTAATAAAGCCCAACACAATGCCCTCCCCAGTAGAAATAATTCTCCTTATAATGTGACAGTGCAAAAAATACCCCCTTGTAATGCCCCCAGTAGCCAGAGCCCCCACATCATGTGCCAGTAATAAGAGCCCCCCCACCATCTTGTGCCAGTAACAAGAGCCCCCCCATATCATGTGCCAGTAGCCAGAGCCCCCTCATATCATGTGCCAGTAGCCATAGCCCCCCCCATCATGTGCCAGTAGCAATAGGCCCCCCTATCATGTGCCAGTAGCCATAGGCCCCCCTATCATGTGCCAGTAGCCAGAGCCCCCCTATAATGTGCCAGTAGCCAGAGCCCCCCCTATAATGTGCCAGTAGCCAGAGCCCCCCCTATAATGTGACAGTAGCCAGAGGCCCCCCTATAATCTGCCAGTAGCCAGAGCCCCCCCATCATGTGCCAGTAGCCAGAGCCCCCCCCCCTCATATCAGTAGCCGCCAGTATTGTACACAAAAAACCCACACAAAAAAAAACCCACTTATACTTACCTCCATGTCAGCGATGCGATGCAGGCCTCTTCTGGCCTTTGTCCCGCGCTGTACGGCTCAGGCGGCGCAATGACGTAATCACGCCGCCTGCCTAGTGCCGGCAGCCTATCAGAGGAACAGGGGAGGGACACACCTCTCCCTCCCCTGCCGCACAGCAGGACTTGGGGGCCCGGGGGCAATTGCCCACCTTGCCTTAATGGAAGCGCCGGCCCTGCAACTGTAAGTCCAGCAAAAGTAATCAAGATCCTTGAATTCGACTTTGCAGACATATATTCTAAAGAAAAGAGTGTATCCCAAGAAGACAAAGTTTGTACACACTCTAACAAAAAGTATTCAGCAGAATCAACAAGGTCATCTTGAAATGCCCTTACTTTTTAGAGAACGACCTCATCAGCCAAATAACAGAAATCTTGCCCAAGCAAGGTTGAAATGTTTGAAGAAAAAGATGGGAAGAGATCCCAAATTCAAGCAGGATTATTTGATTATCAATTCATGGAAGGCATCCTCGAAGAAGGACATGCAGAGAAAGTTAATAACCAATCTAAAGAAGGAGAAGTGTGGTACATCCCACATCAAGGTGTTTACCACTCGAAGAAACCAGATAAGATTAGAGTAGTATTTGATTGCTCAGCAAAGTGCAATGGTGTTGCATTGAATGATCATCTACTAAAAGGACCAGATCTTACAAACACTCTGCCTGGAGTACTCTGTAGATTCAGAAAGTATCCCATAGCGGTCATATGTGACGTTGAAAAGATGTTCCACCAGTTTCATGTGAAGAATGAAGATAGAGACTTCCTGAGGTTTCTATGGTGGTAGGACGGAGATACAGATTCAGAGCTAGCAGAATACAGAATAAAAGAACACTTGTTTGGAGCAGCATCATCTCCAGGTTGCGCCAATTATGGTATGAAGTACCTGGCCAATCAGAATGAAAAGGATTGCCCATCAGCAGCAAATTTTCTGAAGAAAAACTTTTATGTAGATGATGGTCTCATAAGTCTAGAGTCCACAGAATCTGCAATCAAACTAGTGAAAGAAAGCCAAGAGTAATGCGCAAGAGGAAACCTGCGCCTTCATAAATTCATCTCAAACAACAGAGAGGTACTGGAATTCATCAGTGACTCTGAACGTGCATCATCAATGAAGAATGTAGATCTCAATTATGATCATCTTCCAGTTCAAAATGTTTTTGGATTGGGATGGAATGTAGAGAATGACAAGTTCTTCTTTGAAGTATCTATTAAAGAGAAAGTTGCAATTAGCTGTACCATTCTTTCCGCAGTGGCTTCTATATAAGATCCATTAGGATTTTTGGCCCCAGTAATCCTCAGAGCAAAGGAAATACTACAAGTATTATGCAGACAGAAGTTGGGATGGGACGAGCCCATACCTGAAAATTTGAGGCCACGGTGGGAGAGTTGGATAAGAGACTTGCAAAACTTGAGAAAAGTTCGGATCCCAAGATGTTTTGTACCTCATGATTTCGGAAAGTACAAGAAAATAGAACTTCATCATTTTTCAGATGCCAGTAGTTATGGTTATGGTCAGTGCTCCTATATCAGAGTAATAGGAGAAGAAAAGATACACTGTGCCCTAGTTATGGGGAAGGCCAGAGTTGCACCTACTAGTATTCAAACAATACCAAGACTTGAACTGACAGCAGCCGTAGTTTCAGCATCAGTAAGCAAGTTTCTGAAAGAAGAATTGCAATCGAAAATAGATGAAGAATATTTTTGGACAGACTCACAATTGCCCTTGGATACATAAACAACGAAGCTCGAAGTTTCCATATCTTTGTCGCCAACAGAGTTGAGAAAATCTGGGAAATAACAAATCCAGAACAATGGCATCACATTGACACAAAGCATAACCCAGCAGATCATGCTTCAAGAGGCCTGAATGTAACAGAATTGAAAAATTCTAACTGGTTCACCGGTCCAGAGTTCCTTTGGGAAAAGGAAATCACGCCCAGTAAAGGTTACACAGAATTGTCTATGGGTGATCCAGAAGTAAAAGTTGTACAAACATTGAGCACTGCTGCCAAGTGTCAAAAGGACATACTTGAAAGACTAGCCAGATGTTCAAAATGGAATACAGTCATAAACGTAGTAGCTCGAATTCAACGTTTGGCAAAGGAAATCAGAAAGAAGGAATCATTGAATGTAGAAGAAAAAATGAAAGCTGAAGAAACAGTCATAAGACTCATTTAACAGAGATTCTACAGTGAAGAGTTGAAGAGACTTAGTCAAGAACCTAAAAGGCTTCCAAACAACCACCCATTGTACAAGCTTAATCTTGTTCTGCAGGATGGTATACTGAAGGTGGGAGACTGGTAAATGCATTGTTACCTAGCAGAGTGGAGCATCCAGCAATTCTACCCAAAAACTGATTGATTATTGATCAATACCATAACAAATCCTTGCATCAAGGAAGAAGCTTCAACCAAAGCTGTTTGAGAGAAGGTGGTTACTGGATTGTGAAAGGAAGCAAAGTTTTAGCAAAGTATATAAGTAAATGTGTAGTCTGCAGAAAGGCACATAGCCCTACCAAAGAACAAAGAATGGCAGATTTACCAGCAGATCGTGTAAACCCATCACCACCATTTCTTTATAGCGGAATGGATTGTTTGGCCCATTCATCACCAAACAACCACAAGGAGTACAAAAGATATAGACTAATATTTAAATGTCTAAGCTCCAGAGCAATTCACCTGGAAATGTTATAAGATATGTTAACTGACTCATTCATCAACACCTTGAGATGTTTCATAGCCATTATAGGTACTGTCAGAGAGCTTAGATATGACCAAGGATCAAATTTTGTCGGAGCGAAGAATGAATTGAAGAAAGCTCTAAAAGAGATCGATAAAGAAAAAGTAACTGAGTATTTGTTAGAGAAACAGTGTGATTTTCATGTGAATGCTCCACAAGCAAGCTATACAAGAGGAGTTTGGGAAAGACAAATGAGAACTGTAAGAAATGTGTTAAGTTCCGTGTTGAAAAAGAACGCCGAAAAAATAGATGATGCTTCACTTAGGACCCTATTCTATGAAGTAATGTATATTGTTAACAGTCATCCACTTACAGTTGATAACATCAACGATCAAACAAGTTTGGACCCTTTAACTCCCAACCATCTACTTGACCTTAAGTCTGATTACATACAGCCACCGCCTGGCAAGTTCACCAAAGAGGATTTATATGCCAGAATGAGATGACGAAGAGTTCAATATCTATCAGAACAGTTTTGGAATAGATGGAGGAAAGAGTACTTAGCCAATCTGATGCTAATAAGTAAATGGCAAGCACCCAAAAGAAATGTCTAAGTTGGTGACATAGTGTTAGTGAAAGAAGATTTACTTAGAAGTCAATAGAAATTCGCCAAAGTTCTATTAGTTCAAAAGAATGAAGATAGACTAGTAAGAAGAGTGTTGTTACAAATAGGAGACTCAAAACTTGACAAAAAAGGAAAACGTCTAACTACTCCACTCAAGTTGGAACGTCCTATACAGAAGTTAGTTGTTCTACTTGAGAGTGATAAAAGACACTTGGAAGTTGAGAACCTGATGGAAAATTCCTCAAATTCATGTTCAAGTCCTGCCACTAAGAACATGGAATTATAGGTAATTTAGGTGGGAGTGTAGCTGACCAGCTAAGACCTGTCCTAGGTTGCTAATATAGCTTATATGTTTATACAGATAAGCCTACCAATAACCTTAATACAGTTCCTATGTTTGTGTGTTAAAGACAAAAGCAGAGGTATTTACAGTGACTTCATGATTGGATGTCATATAACTGTTATATATTGTGTTCACAGAAGCAGAAAAGATAATATGCCTTTAAGATTCATTATATGATGTGAGGCAAGCTCAATGACACAGCAGAAACAACAGAAAGCATAGAGTTAAACTTTTGTTGCTGGGCAGGAGGCTAGACCAATCACAGCCAGCCTCACACACAGCATGAGTTTTGACCAATTACAGCCAGCCTCACACATAGCTTGTGTGGGAAATTCCCCTAGCAGAAGCTGCTGGAATCATTATTCACCAGAGAGAGAAGCTGAACAGACATTCACTCCACTAAGAGCTGTGTTTTATGGAAGCAGAGAGGCCAAAATTGTTTCACCAATTGCAAACTACAAATACCATACAAACAATTGCAACCATTCAAATTCCATATTGCAATCCAAATTGCATACAAACATACCAGATCATACTTAACCAATCTGCAAATAGTTACTGCTAACTGCATATTGCAAACTGCGACCAAATTCAGCAAGTGAACTTTTAGTTAGACTTCAGATATACCTCTCAGAGAGATCATAAAGTGCTTCAATAACTTAAAGTGAGAGTACAGATACTCAAGAGAGAAATATATCCACCATTTTATGTTGAATGAGAAGATTGAACAGTAGAACCGCCATCTTATGCATACCACCATTTTATGATACTTTATTCAACACGTGTTTTGTACATGGACTATCTGCTTCAGAGGCGGCAGTGTTATATGAAGAAAAGTTGAAGTTAATAAAGAAGTTATTTTAAGCATTTGGTGTGCTCTTTAAACCTACTGTTTCTATACAACTGCACTAGAGGAATTACAGAGTAATAGACAGTCTGGTTAGACTAAAAGTCAGAGATATCCAAATTCTTCTGATGCCACAGAACAAAAGGCTCTTCATAGTGCTGCGCCTGCCACATACTGTACTATACTATATTTTAAGAATGAGTACAGGTCATTGCACTGGGAGGACATTACCACATTTTACCATATACACTGATAAAATAAAACAATAAATAAAATAATATTTTTTTTTTAAACTACAAATAAAAATAGAATCATTCGGTGGCGCTTGATGTGCGCATCTGCTGTGGACGAGTGTGGGGCTGTTTTCCTCTTCGGTCTGTTTGGTCTGCTCGGTGGCTCGGCTTAAGCATTGGCTGTGGATCGAGGATAGAGACGCCATATCCTTCTACATGCTTGGTCTGCCTGGCGGCTCGGCTTAACCACTGGAGGCGGTTCGTGGATACACATGCGGTCTGCTTTTACCAAAGCAGGGGCGCGGAATCGGATTCCCTTCAGCTACAGGGCTGTGAGTATCGAGGGCTGAGGGGCTCTCTTAATGAGAGAGAGAGGGCTCCCGGTCCGGAAACTGTTTGCCATAAGTCTGAGGGCTTCTGTACCTGCCCGGCCGTGTATTCTACAAGTTGATCTCTATTTTCATCTGGTTTTTGATGGTGAGGGGGCTGAAGATCGGATCCCTGTGAGAGAGGGAGAGACCTCCTCGCCTATACCCTTTTTCATTTAACTTTACCTCCGGCAGGCGTATCTGGCACTCGTTTGCTAGCCCTTCATTGAAATCTGAGTTAAAGGGGCCGAAGATTGGTGAGATCAGCAGGGCTCACCCTGTGTTAGTGTCGGATCTGTGACATATTTTCATTACTAACTTCAAATACTAGCCTACGTACTAACAGAGACTAACGTTGATTCTATGGGCATGAGGGTGGGTTCAGCTCTGGGCTCTGTTCTTTATCTTCCTTTTTGCAAGCGTATATGAATGGATTTCTGCCCGCTCATACTCGCTGTAATAACACCTAATATCCAACGCTAACCTTAATTGGTTGTTTGTCCCCCCTGTGCTATTCTAAGAACGTTTAGTTTTGTATTATGTTTTGAAAATGTGGCTGTAGCCATATGTGTATGTCTACTCTGCCTTAATTTAACTTTTTTCAGATTCGCTGTGTGTAACACCAACTCTATCCCTGTTTTTTTATATTGTCCAGTAACACATTCAGCTATAATGCCCCCCAAATATCGGAAATTGGGGGGGATAAGTCCCCTAAAGGAGGCCTGAGGGGTAGCCCGCAGGCTCGTTTTAGATAAACTTTTGAGGTCACCAACGTCAAAAACTAGGGGGATCCCAAAAAGTTGGAATCCACTCTGAAATGGGAGAAAATAAGTCTACCATGGCAGAACAGGTAATTCTGGAAGCTAAGGAAATAAATAGGGAAGGTCTGGACACTGTTAATAAAAAAATTTGCTGAGATTTTGGGGGCGGTAAACACTACCAATAGCACGGTATTACAATTAACAGCTACATTGGCAGTCCTACAGGGGGATGTTACTATAATTAGGGATGGAATCACAAAACTAAGAGCAAATGTGAAGGACTTGGAGTCAGACACGTTAGTTGTAAAAAAGGAGTTGGGTCTCACTCAAAAACGTTTGGATGAGGCCGAGCAAAAGCGGGTCTGGTTGAAAAACAAACTAATAGATTTAGAGGATAGATCTCGCAGGTATAACATAAGACTGGTTGGGTTTCCTAAGGGAGTGGAACAAGATATCCCAGCGGACTTTGTCCAAAAGTGGCTGGTGCAAACACTTGGATCGGATCATGATCTTTCCACGTTTTGTGTAGAGCAGGCTCATAGAATCCCTTTGAGAAAGCCTCCCCCAGGTGCACCCCCCCAGAGCTTTACTTGCTAGATTGGTTTGTTTGAAGGACCGTGATTGGGTACTTAGACGCAAAAGAGAACTCCTCAAAACAGTTTTTGATGATAATGACATTCAAATATATAAATAATGGAAGTGGGGCACACTCTAAAAGTATAGGGATTTTTAATGACAATATAAATAATAACAATACGTTACAATATCAGCAAGTATAAAATTGGATGTGAAGCAGCAGATAAAAATGGTACCGACAATAAAATGGGTAGTGAAATAAGATGGTTATAAAAGAATATACACTACAGCTGTATAGAATACATTAAATCAAACAATATATTTAATAAATATAGATCCCAATAATAATTATACGAATATGTGCGTTGGATTCAAATATTCAATATAATAGATAGTTCACTGGTTGTATTTTATATTCCATATAGGATTTGAGCAGTAATATGGGTTATCCTCTCCCGTAGACAGTCCTCTATCACCACTATATATCAATGATCAAAGTCCCAAAGTCTCAGGCATATGCAGCTTAACTGTTTGATTATACAGCAGTCAGGCTGTTCATACGCACAGCGGCGTCCCGCTGTATTTGGAATAAGGAGCGATCGCTTGTTGGAGATATGCAAGTGCTTACCCGAGGGTCTTTAGGTGCTGGATCGTGGGCTCTCGACTCGGTAAGTCCGTGCTGTCTCTGGTCTATCTCCGGTCTCAAGAGCTAGTAACCAGATTTGAACTTTGGCGCCAGTGAGATTTGTTTGCTCCACGTGGTGTAATTACCTCTCGTATAATAGCAGTGGCTCACTTCGGCACCTCGCTGGTTAAAAGGCAATTTGTCCAGGCTTCCTCGGACTTGCAGGATCTCTCCGCTTATTGGGGGGATAGTACCAGACGCGTTTCGGGGATTTACAGAAATGACCCCTTCCTCAGTGGGAAGGGGTCATTTCTGTAAATCCCCGAAACGCGTCTGGTACTATCCCCCCAATAAGCGGAGAGATCCTGCAAGTCCGAGGAAGCCTGGACAAATTGCCTTTTAACCAGCGAGGTGCCAAAGTGAGCCACTGCTATTATACGAGAGGTAATTACACCACGTGGAGCAAACAAATCTCACTGGCGCCAAAGTTCAAATCTGGTTACTAGCTCTTGAGACCGGAGATAGACCGGAGACAGCACGGACTTACCGAGTCGAGAGCCCACGATCCAGCACCTAAAGACCCTCGGGTAAGCACTTGCATATCTCCAACAAGCGATCGCTCCTTATTCCAAATACAGCGGGACGCCGCTGTGCGTATGAACAGCCTGACTGCTGTATAATCAAACAGTTAAGCTGCATATGCCTTAGACTTTGGGACTTTGATCATTGATATATAGTGGTGATAGAGGACTGTCTACGGGAGAGGATAACCCATATTACTGCTCAAATCCTATATGGAATATAAAATACAACCAGTGAACTATCTATTATATTGAATATTTGAATCCAACGCACATATTCGTATAATTATTATTGGGATCTATATTTATTAAATATATTGTTTGATTTAATGTATTCTATACAGCTGTAGTGTATATTCTTTTATAACCATCTTATTTCACTACCCATTTTATTGTCGGTACCATTTTTATCTGCTGCTTCACATCCAATTTTATACTTGCTGATATTGTAACGTATTGTTATTATTTATATTGTCATTAAAGATCCCTATACTTTTAGAGTGTGCCCCACTTCCATTATTTATATTATTCACTATTTTCAGACTGGGTGTTGTCTGATTAGTGGGTGCACCTCTACGTGGTTCTCCACCCCATTCTAGTGCGACATTATTCAATTTTTTCACATTCAAATATATCCTGATTTCTGTCGGGAAACACAAAATAAAAGGCGATCCTTTTATGAGGTTAAAGAAGATCTCTGCTAATATGAAGTACTCGATGTTGTACCCTGCCAAACTCAGGGTTGTCCATAATATATTCCCTGTGAGCCATATGGAGGGATTGGGTATGGGTTATGGGAGGGGGGGGCAAGGGGTGGGATGGGGTTGGGGGTTGGCTGCTGTCGCTGGGCCCTTGTGATCCCTCTTGTTCTCCCTACTCATCCGCGGAATGTGCTGCCCTTTTGTAGGATATGATGTCGCGTAGGGTTTTGTGTTGGAATGTGCGAGGGTTGGGTGATAGAATTAAAAGGACAGTGGTGTTTGACGTAATGGCACGCCACCTCCCCGCAATAGTAGCTTTATTGGAGACTCATGCAACGGTTGATAAGCTCCCCCAATTGAAGAGGCGATGGGCAAAACTGGAATATCACTCGCACCTCTCTTAATATTCGAGAGGCGTGAGTGTATATATCCATCGTGGGGTTGATTTTCACCCGTTGGAAGTTAGGGTGGATAGGGAGGGCAGGTTTGTTTTCCTCCATGGTCTTTGGAGTGGACAGGAGACTATTCTAGCTTTTGTTTACGTGCCTCCTCCCTTCGCGTCCACTGTTCTCTCCTTATTAACCAAGTTTATATGTAGTAAAACCCAATGTCCGGTGTTAGTGGTAGGTAACTTCAACGCTGTGTTAGACCCTAAACTAGACAGACTGTCTGCCTCACCTGAGCAGAGGCAGAGTCGGTCTCCCCTGTGTAATATTAGTCGGGAGTTGGCTCTGGTTGATATTTGGCGACATCTGTATGGGGAAAAAAAAACGTATTCATGCTTCAGCCAGACGTATAAATCAATGTCACGAATTGATCTTGCGTTCGCAAATTGCGCTATGACTGACCAAGTTGTGAAGATGAAATACGAATTGCATGGAATTTCCGACCATTCTCTGGTTCTGCTCCTGCTCAGGGGGGTGGACGTAAATGCAAGGCACAATAGAGCTTTTAGACTTAATCCATATTGGTTGGAGGTTATTAATGAACAGGAATTAATCAACGATGAGATTCTCGATTTCTGGCAGCGGAATGTGGGCTCCACCCACATTCATTTTGCATGGGACGCATTGAAGGCTTATATTAGAGGCCTCTATTGCGGTAAAATAAAAAGGCAACGAGTGGAGTTCTATAAACAAGAGAACTTAATGAAGGAGACTATCAAGAGGTTACAGGTTGCTCTGACTAAACAGAGTAGTGATTCCCTTCGCACACAGTTGAAAGAAGCGAACCAACAATATAAGACCTTTTTGGTAAAGAAATCCCAACATAAACTTTTTTTTCAAGGGCAGAGACGTTTTAGTGAGTATGGAAAAACAGGTAAACTGTTAGCCGTATTAGTTGCCAATCAAAGAGGAGTTAGTAAAATTAGGTCCATTACAAATACATTGGGCCAGATAGTAAACGATCCAGACCAGATTAAACAGGAATTTGTCAATTATTACTCTACTATATATAAATCTGAAACGGTATGTAATCAGTCTACCATTAAGTATTATTTAGATCAACTAGAAATGCCCTTTCTGTCGCTAGAGGAAAAGGAAACACTTAACTACCCTATATGATTGGCAGAACTGCAGGCTGTTCTTTCGTCGGTTAAATATAATTCTTCCCCAGGGGCGGATGGTCTGCCATTTGAACTATATGGATACCTTGCTAACTCACTCCTCCCTATTCTACTGCGGGTTCTAAATGAATCCTATAATTTTGGCTCCCTCCCACCATCTTTTAGGGAGGCAATTATCACTTTAATTTAAAAAAAAGATAAGGATGGTAGTGATGTTGGGTCATACAGTCCCATATCCCTCCTTAATACAGAATACAAGATCTTCGCAAAAATTTTTGTGAATCACCTTAACCCCTTAAGGACCGGGCTCATTTTCACCTTAAGGACCAGGCCATTTTTTGGAAATCTGACCAGTGTCACTTTAAGTGCTAATAACTTTAAAACGCTTTGACTTATCCAGGCCGTTCTGAGATTGTTTTTTCGTCACATATTGTACTTCATGACACTGGTAAAATGAAGTCAAAAAAATTATTTTTTTTTGCACAAAAAAATACCTAATTTACCAAAAATCTGGAAAAATTTGCAAATTTCAAAGTTTCAGTTTCTCTACTTCTGTAATACATAGTAATACCCCAAAAAATTGTGATGACTTTACATTCCCCATATGTCTACTTCATGTTTGAATTGTTTTGGGAATGATATTTTATTTTTTGGGGATGTTATAAGGCTTAGAAGTTTAGAAGCAAATCTTGAAATTTTTCAGAAATTTACAAAAACTAAATTTTTAGGGACCAGTTCAGGTCTGAAGTCGATTTGCGAGGCTTACATAATAGAAACCACCCAAAAATGACCCCATCTAAGAAACTACACCCCTCAAGGTATTCAAAACTGATTTTGCATACATTATTAACCCTTTAGGTGTTGCACAAGAGTTATTGGCAAATGGGGAGGAAATTTGAGAATTTAATTTTTTTGTCAAATTTTTCATTTTAACACATTTTTTCCACTAACAAAGCAAGGGTTAACAGCCAAACAAGACTGTATCTTTATTGCCCTGACTCGGCCGTTTACAGAAACACCCCATATGTGGCCGTAAACTACTGTACGGGCACACAGTAGGGCGTAGAGTGAAAGGTGCGCCGTTTTGTTTTTGGAGGGCTGATTTTTATGGACTGGTTTTTTGACACCATGTCCCATTTGAAGCCCCCTGATGCACCCCTAGAGGAGAAACTCCCTAAAAGTGACCCCATCTAAGAAACTACACCCCTCAAGGTATTCAAAACTGATTTTACATACGTCGTTAACCCTTTAGGTGTTGCACAAGAGTTATTGGCAAATGGGGATGAAATTTGAGAATTTAATTTTTTTGCCTAATTTTCAATTTTAACCCATTTTTTCCACTAACAAAGCAAGGGTTAACAGCCAAACAAGACTGTATCTTTATTGCCCTGACTCTGCTGTTTACATAAACACCCCATATGTGGCCGTAAACTACTGTACGGCCACACAGCGGGGCGCAGAGTGAAAGGTGCGCCGTTTGGTTTTTGGAAGGCTGATTTTGCTGGACTGTTTTTTTGACACCATGTCCCATTTGAAGCCCCCCTGATGCACCCCTAGAGTAGAAACTCCATAAAAGTGACCCCATCTAAGAAACTACACCCTTCAAGGTATTCAAAACTGATTTTACAAACGTTGTTAACCCTTTAGGTGTTGCACAAGATTTAATGGAAAATAGAGACACAATTTTAAAATTTCAAATTTTTGGCAGATTTTCCATTTTAATATTTTTTTTCCAGTTACAAAGCAAGGGTTAACAGCCAAACAAAACTCATTATTTATGGCCCTGATTCTGTAGTTTACAGAAACACCCCATATGTGTTCGTAAACCGCTGTACGGGCACACGGCAGGGTGCAGAAGGAAAGGAATGCCATACGGTTTTTGGAAGGCAGGTTTTGCTGGACTGTTTTTTTGACACCATGTCCCATTTGAAGCCCCCCTGATGCACCCCTAGAGTGGAAACTCCAAAAAAGTGACTCCATTTTAGAAACTACGGGATAGGGTGGCAGTTTTGTTGGTACTAGTTTAGGGTACATATGATTTTTGGTTGCTCTATATTACACTTTTTGTGCAGCAAGGTAACAAGAAATAGCTTTTTTGGCACTTTTTTTTTTTTGTTATTTACAACATTCATCTGACAGGTTAGATCATGTGGTAATTTTATAGAGCAGGTTGTCACGGATGCGGCGGTACCTAATATGTATACATTTTTTTTATTTATGTAAGTTTTATACAATAACTTCATTTTTAAAACCAAAAAAATGTTTTAGTGTCTCCATAGTCTAAGAGCCATAGTTTTTTCAGTTTTTGGGCGATTATCTTGAGTAGGGTCTCATTTTTTGCGGGATGAGATGACGGTTTGATTGGCACTATTTTGGGGTGCATATGACTTTTTGATCGCTTGCTATTACACTTTTTGTGACGTAAGATGGCAAAAAATGGCTTTTTTTTACACTGTTTTTATTTTTATTTTTTTACGGTGGTCATCTGAGGGGTTAGGTCATGTGATATTTTTATAGAGCCGGTCGATACGGACGCGGCGATACCTAATATGTATACTTTTTTTTTATTTATGTAAGTTTTACACAATGATTTCATTTTTGAAACAAAAAAAAATCATGTTTTAGTGTTTCCATAGTCTAAGAGCCATAGTTTTTTCAGCTTTTGGGCGATTATCTTGAGTAGGGTCTCATTTTTTGCAGGATGAGATGACGGTTTGATTGGTACTATTTTGGCGTACATGCGACTTTTTTGATCACTTTTATTACCTTTTTTGGGAAGTAAGGTGGGCAAAATTTCAATTTTCTCATAGTTTTTATTTTTTTATTTTTATGGCGTTCACCGTGCGGGGAAAGTAACATGACCATTTTATAGATCAGGTCGTTACGGACGCGGCGATACCTAATATGTGTAGTTTATTTAATTTTTTTAATTTTTATTCAGTGATAAATGTTATTTTTTTTTATCTTAACTTTTTTCACTTTTTTTTACTTTTTTTTGACCCAGACCCGCTTGGTTCTTGAAGATCCAGTGGGTCTGATGTCTGTATAATACAGTACAGTACAATATATATTGTTCTGTACTGTATTTTACTTACACTGAACAGATCTATGCTTTCAGCATAGATCTGTTCAGCACCATGGACAGCAGGACGCCTGAGCAGGCGTCCTGTTGCCATGGGAACCCTCCCCGTCTGCTCAGAACTTCGCAGACGGGGAAGGGTAAGCACAGGGCTGAGGGGGGCTCTCTGGGGGCTCTCTCCCTCTCCATCGGGGGGCTGCAAAGGCACAGCAGCCCCCCGATGGAGAGGGAGGGAGCTCCCTGACCGATGACAGTTAACTTTTTCCATACAGCGGTCCGTACGGACCGCGGTATGGAAAGGGTTAAACGGCTGACATCTGCACAGATGTCAGCCGTTTATACCAGGGTGCCAGCAATGTGCTGGCACCCTGGTATACCCACTAGAAGCCAACGATCATTCATTGGGAGGCGGGCGGGGGATCGCGATCCCGCCTGCCGCACCGCCCGCCTCCCGCAACGCCCCCACCGCATGCGACACCCCCCCCGCACCACCCGCCGGCATCAAATCATGCAGGGGTGCAGGGGGGGGTGAAAAATATAGATTTTAGCCACTCTAAAGTTTCTGATCGCCGCGGTCAGGGACCGCGGGGATCAGAAACTGCAAAAAGCGCAGCAAACCGCAGGTCTGAATTGACCTGCGGTTTGCTGCGATCGCCGACACGGGGGGGTCACATGACCCCCCCTGGCGTTGTCACAGGATGCCGGCTGAAGGATTTCAGCCGAAATCCCGTTCCGTTTAACCCCTCGGGCGCCGGAATACAGATTTTAAGTCAGGACGTACCGGTACGTCCTGTGTCCTTAAGGACTCGGGAAATAGGGCGTACCGGTACGTCCTATGTCCTTAAGGGGTTAAAAGGGTAGTTGCATCCCTGGTCCATCCTAATTAAACAGGGTTTATACCCGGGAGACAGATTCAATCGAATTTATATAGGGTCTATTTGAACCTACAGGTAGGGGGGAGTTTAGACTGCTCCATCCTGTCCTTGGATGCTGCTAAAGCATTTGACAGGGTGGAGTGGCCCTTCTTATGGCAGATCATGTCCCATTTTCGATTGGGGACCACTTTCATTGCAATGACTCAATTGCTATACACCCAACCAATAGCCCGAATCAATATTGATGGTGTTAACTCCTCCATTATTAAGTTACAGCGTGGCACGAGACAGGGATGCCCTCTTTCCCCTCTTTTATTTGCAATGTTCATGGAGTCTCTGGCCTGTAAAGTGCGTGTGGATAGTCAAATTCGGGGGTTCGGGGTAGCTGGACAGAGTGACAAAATAAGTTTATACGCAGATGATGTCATACTGTTTCTGGATGAGGGTTGGAAAGTGGTTCCGCATGTCATTCAGGTTATAGAGGAGTTCAATCAATTATCTGGTTATTTAATCAACTGGGCTAAGTCCTCACTCCTCCCGCTAAACCGAAATGCCCCCGAAGGTGGCTCTGGTGTTCGGATATTGTCTCCAGAGGGCTCCCTGGATTATCTGGGGATAAAGATTGGTTTTCCAATAAATAGATTTTATGATTTAAACCTCTCCCCGGCAATAGATAAAGTAAAGGAGAAAATTAGAGTCTGTCAAAAATTGTCAATTTCGCAACCTGATCGGCTTGCTTTGGTTAAAATGATCATATTGCCTTTGATTTTGTACCCGATCTGCGCCTCCCCCATTTGGATAGAGGACGTTTTTTTCTATAAATTAGAGACCTTAATAAATGATCTAATCTGGGGGAGGAAAAGGGTCCGTATAAAGCAAAGGTTTTTATGGTTGGCTGAGTCAGAAGGGGGACTATCACTTCCGTTTTTTCAAAGGTATTTTTTTTCTGCGCAGCGGGTGTTGTAACTTTAGAGAGAATGCACTCGGGCAATACCTTTCGAGGGTATTAGGTAGGTCACTTGAGAATATTTTTATTCACTTAGAAACAGGACAGTTTGGAACTTTGGACGCTAGTTGTTTAATCCCTAGGACTCTACACAGGGTATGGAACAAACTAAAAAAGATCTTGAAGGTTCCATATTCTTTTTATTTTACTCCTTTGTGGGAGAATTGGAACCCAGTGGAATTTTTGAAAATGACAGATCATACCTATTGGAGTTGTAAGGGTATCACTAGAGTGGCACACTTGTTTGTGGCAGATCTGTTCAAAGCCCTAGGGGACTTTTATTTCACAAACATTACTTCGCTAGATTCATTTATGTATGCACGCCTAAAACCTGCCTATGATGCCACTTCAAATAAAAAGATGATCACTCAAAAATATCTATTTTTTTATTACTGTTTTTCTCACTCAGGTAATAGGATTAAAATTGCACAGATTTATTCTAAACTTTGAGATTCACTGGCTACGGTCATTCCTTTTAAAAGTACACATAAATGGGAACAGGAATTGAGATATCCCCCACTCCCTTGGCCACAGATATATAAAAATGTTAAAAAAGTAGTATCCGCAACCAGTTATAGACTTATTCAATGTAAGATTTTGCACAGGTTATACTATATACCCCAAATGCAGGTGAAGTTCCCTAAGAATAGCGGTCAGGAACTCCTTTGCCAGAAGTGCGGCAGTCCCAATGTTGGATATATTCATCTCCTTTGGGAGTGTAGTACGATAAAGCGGTTTTGGGAGCAGGTGTTTATGGCCCTACAAAGGGACTCTCCCCAGTCCTCTGCCCCAGATATGGTTTCCGCAATTTTGGGTCTGTATATACTAGAAAGTCCTTTCTCCCCTGGTGACCAATTAACATGGTTGAAGGGCTGTTTGGTAGCAAAGGTTCTGATAACTAAAAAATGGGGTTCCCCAACTTCTCCCTCGTTTATGGAGTGGAGATTGATTATGTCCAAAATTAAGTCCTATGAAGAAGTCGAGACACGGAGGAGGGGAGGTATGTGAATACGTTATTGGTTCCAGAATTAAGGTGGACTGTCTATTTCTTGTCATGGAGTATTACAATTGGATTGCACTAGGTTGAGCTCGCGGAC
The DNA here is from genome assembly GCF_905171765.1 of Bufo bufo. Lineage (NCBI taxonomy): Eukaryota > Metazoa > Chordata > Amphibia > Anura > Bufonidae > Bufo > Bufo bufo. The sequence goes on from NC_053397.1 coordinate 172,195,076, forward strand.
GGGTCGGGATGGGGGGGCGCGGGGTTCTGGGTATCAGCGACTGCAGCCAAGAAAGGAAGGGTGGGGGGAGAGAGGGGGAATATATATAATCATTCGCTAATGATATAGCTATAATCATTAATCATTAGCTATAATCATTAGCAAATGATTTATGGTAATCAGTGAATGGCATGTAATGGCCGGAAAATGCAGTTGTAGTCCTAAGTGGTAAGAAGGATCAGCAGCACTCTCACTTTCACTCCATTAATTACTAGTTTCTTTCTTAGTGCCAGTTTTCTTCCCACTGTGCATTCTTTCCACCATGCGCTTGTCACTGGGCCTTGCACCACCAATAAACGCCGTGCCCAGAACCTCTTGGGGAGGGAACAGAGAATTCTGCTTATACCCCTCCTAGACTCCATTCAAGTGGGTGACATGGCCTCATGCTACTGTATCCCTATACTACTGAATGGAAGGTGGTATTCCTCTCCTAAAAGTGTGGCTGCTGAAAAGCTGTCACCTAACTAAGGCTGGAATACAGCCGGCTAAGGAACTCACCACCCTGCACATTATGCAATACATAATAAAAGTTAAGATTTTACAAAGAAGTTAAGTTTATCTCCACTCACTTACATGCACAAAAAAAAAAAAAAAAATAAACATAATTTACAATATATAAATTAAGGCTACTTTCACGCTAGCTTTTTTGCGGATCCGTCATGGATCTGCAAAAACACTTCCGTTACAATAATACAACTGCATACATCCGTCATGAACAGATACGGTTGTATTGTGTCTTCTATAGCCATGACGGATTTGTCTTTAACACCATTGAAAGTCGATGGGGGACGGATCAGTTTTCTATTGTGCCAGATTGTGTCAGAGAAAACGGATCCGTCCCCATTGACTTACATTGTGTGGCTCCGCTTCGTCAGACGGACTGCAAAACGCTGCAGGCAGTGTTTTGGTGTCCGCCTCCAGAGTGGGATGGTGACTGAACGGAGGCAAACTGATGCATTCTGAGCGGATCCTTTTCCATTCAGGATGCATTAGGGCAAAACTGGTCCATTTTGGACCGCTTTTGAGAGCCCATGACGGATCTCACAAATGGAAAGCCAAAACGCTAGTGTGAAATTAGCCTTAATTATATTTATCCCTTAAACGAGGCTTAAGAAAAATAACGTTACTTACATACAGGTACATCGTGGATGTAAAAATAAGCTAAAAGAAAATTATGAAAACCACAAAAAATAATATACTTTACTGGTCATTGTGGTCAAAATTGCCTGTGCTCTTAAAAGCTATTAACACCTTTGGGAGCATACTTTTATTATTGCATTCTATTTATCTTGGGCTCAAAATCATTTTTCAAATTGGTCTTTATTAAAAAAAATTCTAAAGTTTGTCCTCTACAGTCTTCAGTTTTCACTTCTCTGCAGACTGATCCTCTGCTTTTCTTTTAAATCCATCATGGAGCTGCTGCGGTTGCTCGGTCTGTAACCCTTATCTCTTCACTCCTGATAGTTCATAAGGGGAGGTGGAGGATAAAGGTGGAAGTGCACTGTGGGAAAGAGACAAACATACCACAGGAATGATTCAGCTGCTGATACTAAACGGCACATTTATAAAGACGCCAGTCTTACTAAAGCCCCTTGCCTGGTGGAGGATCTGCTGAAATTATGAAGAGGCGCAGGCCTCTCCATAACTTTGGTGCACCCAGCGCCGGTTCTAAATGTAAGACAGCTTCTAAGCTGTCTTATATTTAGACCTTTTTTTATGCCTCAAATGGGAGTAGAAAATGGTAAATGAGATTGGCCTGCTGGCCTTTCCTCGCCCACAATTTTGAGCTGGGCGAAGTCGCAGATAGCAACGCAACTAACCATTGTGCCGCCATCTGTGCTTGAAATATCCCTAATATAGGCGTATTTCAGTATAATAAATGACCCCCTAAGTCTTCTATCTCACCCCAACTGCTTTATTGACATCATGAGAGACTTAAGGAGCAGAATCTGCTGTCTCTGTGTGTACTGTGTTGGGTAGATATGATACAAGCTAGTCACCAACCAGCTCAGAGAAAACTGAAATTTCTAAATGTAGCATGCAAAGGAAAAACTGCAACTGCTGAAAATGGAGCCTGGCAATATAAAGGCTCACAAGCAGCAACTCCGCCCAAATTAACCAGGCCACGCTAGGTGATAACCAAATTCAGATGCCAGTTGTATTGCAGCTTCAACAAGTAACTAGGTGAATGTAGAGCAACAGGGAAATTCCTGTTGCTCATAACAATCTGCGTGTGAAGTATTTTAGGCAAAAATCTAAGTGATTTTAGCTTTAGTTTTTCCGGAGCAGGTTAATAACATGAAAAGTGGTGTATGAGAGAGCAATCAACGTTTTTTTTCTGCACTGTCTTTACTTGAAGCCCAGATTAGTGTCCTATAGTGTGATGGTGTATTGAGTAAGCACAGTACATGGTCACAATAACAGGAAGAAGAAATGATAATTCAGCATTTGGCTTCTGTTCCTGCTAAATGTGCAAAACCAGTGTAATGTACCGTAGACCACAAACTGACAAATTACAACCTCAAAGATTAAGGGAATATTGCCTAAGCCCATATACTCCTCCTTCTGACATGTGGTAGAATTCTGACCTTCACGTTGCACTTCATAGGAAGACTAGGCTGCAGCACTAGTACAATCCCGTCATACACTATACACAGGTGTCCTTCTGCACCTCCATATGCCTCTGATTTCATATGGAGGCATAATGAGGTTTTCTGTGTGAAACTGAATAACCAAATTGTAGCACGCTCCATTGAATACCTCTGTTCTAGGAGATAACCTTGTAATATGGTGTCACATAGAGTGCTGTAGGGATTTGCTCTGGTAGGCAGGGTAAGCGGATGCAATACAGAGGCAAGAACACGGTTGAAAAGCAAAAGTTCCGTGTTTATTCACATAAAAAGGCAGAAAAGAAAATATAAACAAAGTCACCTTGGTTTAAATCCTGGTGTTCCATTCACACCTTGCTGCAGGTACCGCATAAAAAGGTCAAGTCCTGGTGTCCACTTCACACCATGCTGCGGGTACCGCATAAAGAGAGTCCCAGACCTGGATGTTGTTCCCTTGTCCTCCCAGACAGGTCGCAGGCATGCATCCAGCTACAAGCCTCACACACAAACACAGCCTCAGATCCCAATACAGAGATTCCACAGCTCCACTATCACCTGGAGGATCATTCCACACCCAGCTGAGCTGCTGGCCTGGAACGTGGGGAACAGCCACCCACCCTGCTCTTTGGCTGCTCCCAATAAGAACCGGCCCGGATCGGCTTTGCAGCCACACTAAGTAAAAACAGTGTCAGCAAGCACTAGCTGCCGCTGACACACAAAATTACCGGTTCCTATCTCACTGAGGCCAGGAACCTCGGTGACACGTACCTTCCGTCAATGACGGACCCTTGCGCCTTCCTACAGTGCCTACGAGACTACTCTTGCTGCCGTACTGCTGTGTGGTACACATTTTGGGGTAATCCCTTTGCAATCAAGTAGGCTTCTCAGTATAGTAAAAAAAAGAAAGGGGGCATGCCAGTGCATACTGTCTGAACATACCTATGCCAATAAAAATACATTGGTCTATGTGAGTCTTATAAAGTCCAATGTACATTACGTGCTGGGAGCATTTTCAAGAGCACACACCAAAAATACACCACAAATATGGTGGGAAGTAACAAAACAAAAAGAAAAAATGAACAGTTCTTAACTTTTTTTCTATTGTTGATACTTTCCTTACATAACCCAAAACCTTCTTCTATAATAAACTCCATGAGTGCTAATCCTTATAAATCATATTTTTCACAGCTAAAAATTGCTGCCTAATATGGAAATGAGACGATGCTCAGCGGCGAGTTCCCTTATTTACCTCCCACAAGACATGCTTGTGACACTGACAGTTTCCTCAGTCTGACAAAGGAAATCTCATTTCAAAATTGGCCAGGAGATGGTTTTGAAGAAGTCTGAATGGTAGGTGATTACCAGTAGTAAACGTGACTGGGAAGTGCAATAGGGATTCTTACCAAAAAATCGATCGCGCCGTAAACAGGGTTATGGTTATGTGTGGTCTTTTTTTTAAATTACTTTTCCTCACCATAGGGGAGCTTTATGAAACTGTCTAAAAGAAAAAAAGTATTTGTTGCCCAGAGCACTTTAAAGGGGTTGTGTCACTAATATAAATGTATCCCTCCCGGCAGATATCACCCTAAGGGTCCATTCACACGTCGGTAAGTTGGGTCCGCATTCGTTCCGCAATTTGCGGACCCATTCACTTTCAATGGGGCTGGAACGGATGCGAATCCGCATTTCCAGGATCCGCATTTTTGTGATCCGCATCCGTTTTTTCGGGATCCGTTTTTTTCGTGATCCGCAATTCAGTTCCTGAAAAAAATAGAACATGTCCTATTCTTGTCCGCAATTGCGGACCAGAAAAGGCATTTTCTATTTTAAGTGTCTGTGATGTGCGGTCCGCAAATTGCGGATCACACATTGCAGGTGTCCGTGTTTTGCGGATCCGCAAAACACTTATGGACATGTGAACGGACCCTTATATTACTTTCCCCAAAAACTACCTTTTAAAAAGTTAGTAGCCTGTGGCAAATCAGTTTTGATTTTCAGTTGCTGTTGGTTAGGTCCTGCATTGGACTCTTGTAATGTAGGACGTGGAAGCATCATTGATAAGAACAAAGGGGTGGTTAGTGTCACATGTCCAACCAATGCCAGGACAGATCTCACTGCCCATGTCTTGCTAATGTCAGGACACATCTCACTGGATTAGTCCCCTTTCACACAAGCGTGACGGATTAGGTCCAGATGCGTTCAGGGTGCGTTCAGTGAAACTCGCACCATTTTGCCAGCAAGTTCAGTCAGTTTTGTCTGCAATTGCATTCAGCTGTTCAGTTTTTTTTGCGCGAGTTTGATGTGTTTTTCACGTGCTTGATAAAAAACTGAAGGTTTACAAACAACATCTCCTAGCAACCATTAGTGAAAAACGCATTGCATCTGCACTTGATTTCCGGATGAAATGCGTTTTTCACTGAAGCACCATTAACTTCTATTGGGCAAGGGCTGCATGAAAAATGCAGAATATAGAACATTTTGCGTTTTTCACGCAACGCAGAACTGATGCGTGAAAAAAAAAACTCATTTACACAGACCCATTCAAATGAATTCAGTGCGGGTGCTATGCGCTCACGTCGGGTATTGCAACCGCGCAGAAAACGCTCGTGTGAAAGGCGCCTTAAAGGGGTTGTCTAGGATATGCCCCCATTGTCTTATAGGTGCGGGTCCCACTACTGCGACCCGCACCTATATCAAGAACAGAGCCCCGCAAGGTGGTGGCTGGAGGACTTCGGTCCGGCCACCACCAAGCTGGCTCCCCATAGAAGTGTTAATTGGGGCGTGCGCGGCCCCCGCTCCTATTCATTTCTATGGAGCAGACGGAAATACCCAAGCCAGTGCTCGGCTATTTTCGCCGGCTCCATAGAAAATGAATGAAGAGCGGCTCCTTCACTAGGTGGGACCTGCACCTATAAGACAATGGGGGCATATCCTAGCGATATGCCCCCATTGTCCATGATGAGACAGCCCCTTTAAGGCATGATGGGACAGAAGACACATGACTAACCAAGAAGTAGGATTCAAGCATGGAGGATACGAGAAAACTGGTAATAAGGTAAATAATTAAAAAAGAAAACAACAATCCAAGGAGGAATGGGAGCTAGAGTGATTGGTTGCTATGAGCAAAAAAGACAGTCTTTCTTTTGGTATTTTTTAATGAATTTGCCGCTTTATGTTTATTTGTGATGTTCTTAATTATATATATATTGTAGGAAGGCGCAAGGGGCCGTCATTGATGAAAGGTATGTGTCACCGAGATTCCTGACCTCGGTTAGGTAAGAGCCGGTAGTTTTAAGTGCTAGTGCTGACTGACACTGTATTGTTGTTAGTATGGCTGTTCAGCCGATCTGGGTTGGCTCTTACTCAGAGTAGCCAAAGTGCTGGGTGGGTGGCTTCTCCCCACGCTCCAGGCCGGGTCTTTTTTGGCCTACATAAAACCCATCCAGCAGTCTCAGCGGGGTCTGGTTTATCCTCCATCTGACAGAGAAGCTGGGGAGTTTCTTTTTTTTGGGACCTGTGAATTTGTGCCATGCTAAAGGGCTGAGAGCCGCATGCCCCTAAAGCCTGCTGTGGACTGCGGATGGAAAACTGCTAACCAGGTGAAGATTTTGTTCTATGGACATTGCACGGTGTGAACAAACACCAAGACTGTGAATGGTCATTTTGTTTTTCCTTACGTGTGAATAAACACTGAACTGTTTAAGCTAAAGACTTTGTGATTGCCTCTATACTGCGTCCGCTAGCCTGTCTACCAGAGCAAAACCCCACTATATATATATATATATATATGTATATATACAAAATGACTCCTTATAGACGCTGTAGGGATGTTAGAGAATTCAAGTACATCATTTTGCTCAATACAGAACACTAATGTCATTGTACTGTACATCTCCTTGCAACTTCAACTGTACATCTCCTTGCAACTTCTACAACTTCAGTGGTTCCCTCTACAATGCGCAGTGCAATCTTGAAGAGGAAGTAGAGCTTTCACAAGCGCCGTCTCCTCTTCAAACAGCTGATTGGCGGGAGGGAGTCAGACGCGCACCGTTCAGATATTGATGAGGTATTGTGAGGATAGGTTATCAATATTACTGGCTGCACAACCCATTTAATATTTCAGTATATCGGAGCTGATAAGGTAGCGGTCATGAAGAACATTTTATGAACGTCCTTTTTTTAAAGGGGTTCTCCAGAAATAAAATAAAATGAAAATACTTAAATATTATTTTATAATAAATATATTCACAAATACTTTTCATTACTTAGAATGGCTTGTTTTGTCTGGGGAGCAATCATTAGGGGAACTAAAATGGCTGCCGTCTTATCAGTGAACACAACACCTGTCCTAATCACACAGCAGGACACGTTACTTCACCACAATGAGCCATAGTGCTTCCTTATCCTCCTCTCTGCTCTGCTTGTCAGGAATCCTGATCCTGAATACAAGTGAATCTCTGTGGGAATGGAGATGACGAGGAGACCTGAGAGGAGGGTGAGGTGTGGCTAATGAGCAGCAGCACTTGTTTACAGTCTCCATTACCACAGCCCCACATTACCAAAGTCTGTCCTGTCTATCCTCTCTGTACTTCATGTCTACTGATGAACTAAATTCCCCAGAGAATCAGCTAAAGTTCTTCTTCAACTGTATTCAGCATCATAATCCCTGACAAGTAGAGAGGAGAAGGAGGAGGAGGCAGCTCTTTACCTCAGTGTTGTAAAGTAACTTGTCCTCATGTGTGATCAGGACAGGTTTTGTGTGAACTAATGGGACAGCGGCCATTTTGTTTCCCTTGATGATTGCTCCCCAGACAAAACGAGCCATTATAACTAATGAAAGGTATTTGGAAATATATTTATAATAAAGTAATATTTAAGTATTTTCATTTTCTTAATTCCTGGAGAACTCCTTTAATTACCATCTTCCAGAACAAGCATGGGGAACTTTCATTAACAGTCAGTACATTTGTGAATATCACAATGATCTCATTAGCTCCCTTTAACCTCTTAGTGACCAACCTGTTTTGGGGCTTACTGACCAAGCGTTTTTCTTGCTTTTTTCATTGTCGCGTTCCAAGAGCTATAACTTTTTTTATTTTTCCTTCTATATAGCTTTATGAGGACTTGTTTTTTGCGGGACAAGTTGTAGTTTTTAATGGCACCATTTTGGAGTACACATAACTTTCTGATTAACTTTTATTAACTCTTTCTGGGAGGGAGATGGTAAAAACAGCAATACTGCCACTGCATTTTTCCTTTATAAATTTCATTTTTCGGTATAAATAACATAATATCTTTATTCTTTGGGTCACTATGATTACAGTGATACCAATTACATATAGTTTTTTTTTTCTGTTCTACTACTTTTTTGCAATAAAACCAATTTTTTTGCATTACCGCTTCCCAAGACACATTATGTATTTTTTTTTTTACGGTGTTCACCGTAGGGGATAATTTACATGATATTTATGAAGTCTGGGTTAGTACGGATGCGGCAATAAGAAACATATGGGGGAGGGTTTTTTTTTTCATTCAAAAGCGTATTTTCAATGGGAAAAAAGCGTAATTTTTTTTAATGGGATTTTCTTTATTGAATAAATGTGCTTTTTTTACCACTTAAAAGTCCCACAAGGGGACTATAACAGATCGCATTTGCGGGGTGCCAATGGGAGACAGAGGGCGCCATTGCCCGCGGAATGTAAAGTGTTAAACAGCCAGGATCGGCACTCCTATGATGTGAGAGCCGGGCCCCTGCTCCCCGCTGCACAGGGGACCCATGCAGCGCTTAGACTGGGCCTCTCAAAAAAAGCAGCGGCCCAGCCTAAGGCCCTTTAATAAAGGCGTTTGGGTGGTCACTAAGGGGTTAAGAAGCTATTATATTTTATTCCATTTTACAATTGTAGGCTTCATTTCATAGGATTATGCAATATTAATATTATGTGAGTGTTGGGACCATAACAGGTTTGCAGGGTTTGCAAACACAAGTAAAGTAAATACAATAGTACCATACTTACTATAGAAAATATACTAGTGCTAATGCTATGCTCATTATATAAATGTGAGATTCTTGGCAGATACATTTTGTACAAAATAATTTGTGCCATCCACCCCGGCAAGACCATCTCTTTGGGACAGGAACCTATGCTAAATACTTCCTCTTTTGTTGCCACACTGGCCTCATTAGATTCAGGAAATGCAGGTTCCACATGCACACTGACCCAACTCTGTATTTTACCTCTCCTGGTGCCAAATGGCCTCCAATGAGTACAGGGAGAGCAAGAGCAGGCTTCAGCTTTATACGTGCACTAATTGAAATCAGCCTGTAGGACAGACAGGTTAGTTGGAGTATACAACCAATGGAAATAGCCACATCTCCAATGCAGACTGCAAGAAAAAAAGGGGGTTAGTCAGCACATCCCAAAGTGCAGGTGCACGTCACCATGGCTGAAAGCATACATACAAACAAACAATGCAACAGAACTCTGCAAACAAAAATACCAAAATACTGTATATAAAATGGCATACTTACTATAGAAAATATACTAGTGCTAATGCTATGCTCATTATATACCGGTAAATGTGAGATTCTTGGAAAATACATTTTATAGAAAATGATTTGTGCCTGTCTACCCTGGCAAGGCGATCTCTTTAATACAGTGGTTTGAAAAAGTATTTGCCCTCTTTCCAATTTTTTTTTCTGTTTTTACTTATTTGTCAGTAGTTTCAGATCACAAAACTACTTTTAATATTAAACTAAAGTAACATAAGTAAACCCAAAATGCTGTTTTTAAATGATGTTTTCATTTATTGACAAAAAATCTGTTCAACACTGCCTACCCTCTTAGGGCTTTATTACACAATGTTATCTGATCGGTTTCTGACCAGTCAGACCAATAGTTAGGGTGTATAACAAAAGATCTGTGTGTGTAAGCGTTCATCTGACCAATGATTGGCCAGAAAATGTCAGATAATCTGTTGAGTTTAGTTTCACTAGCCACACCCAGGAGTGATTCCTGCCAGGAGTGAATCTAAATATCACTTAAAGGGGGTATTTAATAAGAAAATACATATTGTTTAAATCAAGTTTTTATTTTTAACATCCATTTTTTTTAGATTTTTTTTCATTTTCCATGTTACTATCTGTATTTAAAAAATGTACATCGGCCTAATAATAGGTCATGATTTTGTGTTCTGTACAGGTAACTTTTCAGTAGCTATCACATTATCATCACAAGCAGAATTAAAATGACAAGGGTCCTCCCTACAGATAATACAGGATCCACCATTCATATAAGTGGTACAACAGCTTATTTACTCCCTCCTGACCTCTGCACAAGTCACACAGCATGCCTAGAAAACTCTCCCATAGAAGGTAATAGGGTTCTCTCCTGACCAATTTGTCTATGGTCTATGTGGCTGTTCTCTAAAAACATGAAGTCTTAACATAGTTTAGGCCTTTTGGTCAATGTGAAAACCGTAAGACTTTAGGATTTATTTTTTTTTTTAAATAGATTGTGACATGGAAAATTTTAAAAAATTCCAAAGAAAAAAAAGTTTAACATACAAAGTTTTAAACAACAGGTAATTTTCTGATGGCACATACCCTTTAAATAAAACCTGTCTGGCAATGTGAGGGAAGCTAGAAGATCTCAAAAATTAGCATTTTATGCCAGGGTCTATACAGATTCAAATATGCGAAACAAAGTAATTGAAATCTGCCAGTCTGTAAAGTGTTACAAAGCCATTGCTAGAATTCGGACACTCCAGTGAACTACAGTGGGAGCCATTATGCAGAAATGGTGAAAATTTGTAACAGTGGTGAACCTTCCAACCTACCAAAATGTCATCAAGACTGTATCGACAACTCATCTGATGAACCTCAGGCCTTCTTTTCCAGATTTAGGGTCAATCAATTTTACAATAAGAAGGACAATGGGCAAAAAAATGGCATCCATGGGAGAGTTGCAACACTTTCCGTGGAGTCTGTTGTCATTGACAGCAGGGCATCCTATAGAGAAGGCACAAACGTATTTACACTGTCCCTATCTTCTTCATGACTGTATGGACAGCTCTCAATGAGAGCTGTGTATACAGACAGGGTCAGACTAGCCACCAGAGTACCAAAGGATCCTCTGGTGGGCCCATGCTCTGACAATAAGGGTACAGAGGGGTGGTAACCAGTTGGGGGGGGGGGGGGTGTACCTGCACAGACTCACTCTATCCAATCAGTGCTGCCATTTTCAGACTGTGCAGGTACACCCCCCCCCAACTGGTTACCTCCCCTCTATATCCTTACTGCAGACTGCTAGCAATTCATTCATAACTGCTAGTAGAAATAATAAAGGAATGGCACAACATATAGTTATAAAATAGATGTTCCAGAATTGTTATTACATGGGGAATGCATGTAGCTATTAACAAAGGCATGTCAGGAGCGGTGACAGGTCCTCTTTAAGGTAATAACGTGGGCTCTCAGAATCATCTTCTCTGGTGGGCCCAAAGGACATCAGTTTAATGTTGCATACAGATTAGGTACCAGCTATGCTGCTTTCCGGTCCGGTTGCTGCAATCACATGATTGTTTGGGGCTGAGTAACTGCACAAACTGCTGGGTCTTGGCTAACCCAGATCAGCTATGCAGTAAGGCACAACAGGCTTGTTACAACCTCAGGCTGTATTCCTCCTGTAACTGGGACTAATATGTCAGCCTCAGTTACAGGAGAAATCTGAAATAAAAAAAAAAGTAATGTTATAAAGCCCCTAAAGGTCCTTTATGACCTTGCACTGGACACACAGTGTAACATAAAATAAAAAATAATACAGTAAAATAAAAATAAAAAAGATGGCCAACCCCATCCATCTCAAAATACAGTATATATTCTCTGAATCAATACAACCATAATAAAAAGGGAACACAATTTACAAATGCATTTTAGCGATTTAAATAATCGAACAAGGTACTTGGTCCCCTCCCATGTAGCCCATGCAGAACCGGTCTACCCTCTACATGTTTTAGGGGTTGCCCTTCTCTAGGTGATGTATTATACATCTAGTGGGATTACCCCAGAATGGAGAGGCTTTGCATCCGAGTTTACAACCTCATTCACTCAGTGACCATTTCTTCTTTCCAGCCACCAAGCAGACTATAGCAGTGGCATGGAAAAAACTATCCCTGGATTTTTTTGCGGTCAAGCGCAGACTTGATTTCTAATGATTAATGAGAAACTAACTTCCATTATTGCAGATCGTCATGCCCAGTTCTTGGAAATTTGGACTCCTTGGTCAGATTATTATCTCATGGATCATTCCCATAGATCCCTTCTCTCTATATACAGGTGAAACTCGAAAAATTTGAATATCGTGCAAAAGTTCATTTATTTCAGTAATGCAACTTAAAAGGTGAAACTAATATATGAGATAGACTCATTACATGCAAAGCGAGATATTTCAAGCCTTTATTTGTTATAATTTGGATGATTATGGTTTACAGCTTATGAAAACCCCAAATTCACAATCTCAGAAAATTAGAATATTACATGAAATCAATAAAAAAAAGGATGTTAAATAGAAAAATGTAGGACCTTTGAAAAGTATAATCATGCATATGTACTTGGTTTGGGCCCCTTTTGCATCAATTACTGCCTCAATGAGGCGTGGCATGGATGCTATCAGCCTATGGCACTGCTGATGTGTTATGGAAGACCTGGATGCTTCAATAGCAGATCTTCAGCTCTTCTGCATTGCTCGGTCTCATGTCTCTTATCTTTCTCTTGGCAATGCCCCATAGATTCTCTATGGGGTTCAGGTTGTGCAAGTTTGCTGGCCAATCAAACACAGTAATCCCATGGTCATTGAACCAGGTTTTGGTACTTTTGTCAGTGTGGGCAGGTGCCAAGTCCTTCTGGAAAATGAAGTCACCATCTCCATAAAGCTTGTCTGCGGGAGGAAGCATGAAGTGCTCCAAAATCTCCTGGTAGACGGCTGCGTTGACTTAATGAAGCACAGTGGACCAACACCAGCAGATGACATGATTCCCCAAATCAACACAGACTCTGGAAACGTCACACTGGACTTCAAGCATCTTGCATTTGTGCGCCTTTCCATTACTCCTCCAGACTCTGTGTCCTTGGTTTCCAAATGAGACGCAAAAGTTGCTCTCATCAGAAAAGAGGACTTTGGACCACTGAGCAACAGACCAGTTATTTTTTTCTTTAGCCCAGGTAAGACGCTTCTGACGTTTGTTTATCAGGAGAGGCTTGACAAGAGGAATATGACATTTGAAGCCCATGTCCAGGATCCGTCTGTCTGTGGTAGCTCTTGATGCACTAACTCCCGCCTCAGTCCACTCCTTGTGGAAGTCCCCAACACTTTTGAATGGCCTTTTCCTGACAATCCTCTCCCGGCTGTGGCGATCCCTGCTGCTTGTGCACCTTTTTCTTCCACACTTGTCCCTTCCACATAACTTTCTATTAATGTGCTTTGATACAGCACTTTGGGAACATCCAACTTATTTTACAATTACCTTTTGAGGCTTTCCCTCCTTATGGAGGGTGTCAATGATGGTTTTCTGCGCAACTGTCAGGTCAGCAGTCTTTCCCATGATTGTGATTCCTACTGAACCAGACTGAGAGACAATTTAAAGGCTCAGGAACCCTTTGCAGGTGTAATGGATTAATTAGCTGACTAGAGTGTGACACTTTGAGCCTAGAATATTGAACCTTATAAAAATATTCAAATTTTTTGAGATTGTGAATTTGGGGTGTTCATAAACTGTAGCCATAATCATCCAAATTATAACAAATAAAGGCTTGAAATATCTCGCTTTTTATGTAATGAGTCTATCTCATATATTAGTTTCATCTTTTAAGTTGCATTACTAAAATAAATGAACTTTTGCACAATATTCTAATTTTTTCGTATTTCGCCTGTAAGTTTCAAATGTTTTCGAGTTTCGATCCTCTCTCTCGTGGTTCTTGTGGACACCAGTCTGGGATCTCCTGCTCGCTATCCTCTGCATGCTCATAGTAAACATCCACATACCAGTGGTTTAACCCTTTCAATACCGGGCCACTTTTCACCTTAAATCCCAGGCCTGACATGTGGTAATAACTTTGGAACGCTTTTACTTATCCAAGCCATTCTGAGAAAGTTTTCTCGAGACACATTGTACTTCATGACAGTGGTAAATTTGAGTCAAAATATTTTACCTGTATTTATAAAATAATCAAAAATTTACCAAAAATTTGGAAAAATTCACAATTTTCTAAATTTGAATTTCTCTACTTTTCAGACAAATAGTAATACCTCATGAAATGGTTATCAATCAACATTCACCATATGTCTGCTTTATGTTGGCATAATTTTGTAAATGTCATAAAAAAAATTTAGGACGTTAGAAGGCTTAGAAGTTTAGAAGCTATTTTTCTAATTTTCAACAAAATTTCCAAAACCATTTTTTTTAAGCACCAATTCAGTTATAAAGTAATTCTGAGGGGTTTACGTAATGGAAACCACCCATAAATGACCCCATTTTAGAAACTACACCCCTCAAATTACTCAAAACTGATGTTACAAACTTTGTTACCCCTTGTGGTGTTCCCCAAGAATTAAGGGAAAATGGAGGTGAAATTTTAAAATTTCACTTTTTTAGTCGATTTTTTTGTGTTAATTTTTTTCTTGCAACACAGCAAGAGTCAACAGCAAAATAAACCTCAATATATATTACTCTGATTCTGCAGTTTACAGAAATACTCCATATGTGGTACAATGCATTACAATACTTCAGTTTTCGCCTCAAACAGCAGAAAGACTAGGTGCACCCCTGCTGGAGATCTCACCTACAAAAAGAAAATGATAAAATAGAACAGGTCCAAAGACAGGCTACAAAAATGGTGCAGGGTCTGAAGCATAAAATTTATCAAGAATTGCCTGTTAGGATTGATCCTGGTGATTAAAATGGTACTAAAAATATTAAAATCAGTTGCAGTGTTCCCAAAGAAATTGACTTTTACTCTTTATAGAAATTGATCTAGATCCAAGAGCAGGAAATATATCAAAGAAATTGGAGCAAAAAGAAAGTCGCTGGATTTGGACCCTTGGGACCTTATGTCCCATGGGCCTAAATGAGAATCTGGGTGTTTCATCTTTCCTTTGATCATCATGACTGTGGATTTTTTATATGTTTTTAATGTTCATTTAAGTCTCATTTATTTTTCCCTTTTCTTTCCCGGTTCCATAGGATGCTGTTTTTTGACAGGGCAAGTCTTGAGCTGAGCTACGTTTACTTTGATTCGTCCCTCCTTCTGATTATGTGTTTTTTTGGATGCAACTAGCCTTGGATGCCTTTTCCATCGGTGTATGAATTTTATACATTGATTACATGTTTTGATCATCTCACCTTTTGTACTTTGGTTCATTTGTTCTTTTTCGCACTCACTTTTGATTCAGTGTTTTGACACTTCACTCTGCACTTTATTCAATTTTTGCTAATAATTCACAGATAAAAACATAATTTTTTAACATAATTGCTGATGTTTTTTATGTCACATATTAACACTTTGCACACTTTTTATATAATTATTTACTTCTACTTATTTACATCTACACACCCACATCCACACATTTATTTCATTTTATTTGACACACACACACATTTAATTCTCACATTAATCATGTTTTATTCTCGATATTGTAAATTTTTGTGCATTATTTTATTTTTTGTATTATGTGCTATATATATTTTAACAGGGGATCTGGTTTATGTATGTTGATTTTATTTATTATATATTTCCACGATTTGTGTTTTTGTATAATATGTGATAATATATTCTCCCCCTTTTTTAGTTTATCTTTATTCTATATAGTTATATATTAATCAGTTCCATTACATACCCAGGTGATTGAAATCATTCTTTTAAACTCAAGCATCCTATTGGTGGGTATAGGGGTAAATACCTGATCCTACAGTGATGGCGTTACCCCTGGACGAAGGCACGCCGAAAAGCGCTTTGGGGTAGCGCCATCCAGGTGTACACACTTTGCTTGGGTGAGTCTTTTTCTTGCTCTTGTCTCCTTTGAGTTTTGGCTAAGATTTTTGCAGGATTGGTCCATATATATTATCAGTTTGCCAATATCCTTATATTATGCACTGTTGTTGACTCTCGCAACCATTGACTCACCCAATTGTTACTTTTTACTTTTATAGTATACTACTTTTATATCCATTTATAGATATGGAATATTGATCTTTATTTATTTTCCAATATGATATATTTTTGTGGTGTGTGTACTGTCGGGATGGTGTCTGTTCTGCCACTTCCCCCTTTTTAATGGTATATTTTGTTATACACTATGATTCAATAAAATATAATGTTTTATATGGGTACTATCTGAGCTCCATTTTTTGTTTCAGTTGTTCTCTTTATACAAATGAGGACTTCAGTGCACTCAGGGGCGTGACCAGCGCTGGAAAGCTAAGGTGCACCAAATGTTTAGGCCCTGCCCCTCTGTGCACTGAAGCCCTCATATGTTTTCTTGGGACCTCTGCAGCTTATTTTCACATGACAGGCATTATTTTAATCAGCAGGATCAACTGTACCAGGCAGTATGCCTGGTTTAATAGGTTTGATGCTCCTGACAGGTCCTCTCTTTAAAGAACTTACCGTTTTTTTTTCTCCATTTTATAAGATGCATTTTTCCTCCCCCACCCCCACACAAAAAAGTGACTGCGTCTTATAAAGCAAATATGTCGAAAATCAAGCAGGCCAGCAGTATTGCAGGAGCTTTTAATCAGCTGCTCCTGATCCTGCGATTTAAGTGTGGGGCGGGAGGCGGCAGTCAAGCATTCAGTGAAGCTGAATGCCGCCAGCCCGCACGTCCCTAATACGCAGCTGCCGCCTGGGTCCGCTTCATTGAAGAGGAGGGGAGAGGAGAACAGTTCTCCTTCTTCGTTGCACTACCGCCTGCACGTACTGCTGATTGGTGGCGAGCGCTGGCGGGAACTGCTGCCTCTACCATTAAGCTTACCCCCCCATCCAGTCGGCCATGAGCGCCGTTGCTATAGACCACCGATGGAACTGCTGTGAGATAGGAGGAAGAAAGGAGTTGTAGTGGCCTCCGTCGCCCTGTTCTATCCCCTGTCACCTGGTAAGTTACACAGCTCAGGGGTTGACCTAAAAATGAACTGTGTGTTAAATAGGACTATAACCCCCCTCATCCTCAAGAATACAGCCATATACTGCAGTAAATGGGTGCATTCTTATGGATGAGGAGGGTTTAGTCATTGTTATATAAACACAGGCCAATTACAGAATAGTCTGTGGAGAGTGTTAATATTAAATGTGACTATAACCCCCCTCATCTTTAAGAATACACCAATATACCTCATTACATGGGTGTATTCTTTAGGGTGAGGGGGGTTATAGTCACATACCGCAACAGTGTGTCATCCATAGATCCCCCATAACAGTGTAAAATATTATTGTTATTTTATTAAATATTTTAGAACACCCTTGGTTCAAAATATTTTTTTCCTATTTTCCTTCTCTAAAACCTAGGTGCGTTTTATCATCAGGTGCGTCTTATAAAGTGAAAAATACGGTAAGTTGTATAGCTTTGTGGAAAGAAGGAAAATGGGTGACATGATCGAAACCTTTAAAAATGTCAAAGGCTTAAATAAGATTTAAAGATTTTACCAGTATTTGCTCCTTTAAGAGCAGATAAAGATCTATAATACAAAATACATAGTTGAGATTTTCGGCTCTATTGTCTGATGCTGAAGGTCTGGAATGTACTGATGAAAGCAAAGGTTCCCAGTCTGTCTTCAGAGCTATTCTCAGCTGAGTTTACAGTGAAGTCCCTCACATTATTATCTCCTCCCTGGAAATTCCCACCTCCTGCACCTATACACCTATTTTCCTCCTATAAGGGCGGAAATGCTTAATGACAGCTTGAGACATCTGAGTCACAAAAACCTCAGCAATCCCTGACTGTGTGTACAAATTGCTAAGTAGTAACTTTATATCTCTAGGATTAGAATAGGAATAAAATGACATGCCAATGTATTGTCTTCTGTCTTGTGTTAGTAATCCTGTCTGCCAGGACCTAGCTGATATAGTTTCAGGCAGGCGAGCAAGGTCAAAAGAATATTCTAAATGACAAAGAACTGCATGAACATGTGGCAACTCAGTGACACGGTTCATGGACGGGCTCAGGAACAATAACATGGTAGCAATAAGGGGCAGACTGGGAACAAAGTAGCCCTGGAGGAAACCCTAAAAGTGGCCCTATGTTGTAAGTGAGTCCAAATTGACTGAAGGTAGGGCAACACAAGTAGGCAGTTACAACACAAGTAGGCAGGAACAACACAAGTAGTCAGGAACACCACAAGTAGGCAGGGACAACACAAGTAGGCAGGAACAACACAAGTAGGCAGTTACAACACAAGTAGGCAGGAACAACACAAGTAGTCAGGAACACCACAAGTAGGCAGGGACAACACAAGTAGGCAGGAACAACACAAGTAGGCAGGGACAACACAAGTAGGCAGGAACAACACAAGTAGGCAGGGACAACACAAGTAGTCAGGAACAACACAAGTAGGCAGGGACAACACAAGTAGGCAGGGACAACACAAGTAGGCAGGAACAACACAAGTAGGCAGGAACACCACAAGTAGGCAGGAACACCACAAGTAGGCAGGGACAACACAAGTAGGCAGGGACAACACAAGTAGGGAGGGGCAACATAAGTCAGCAGGGACAACAAAAGCCTTATTCACACATCAGTGGTTGGTTAGTGTTTTCCATCAGTGATAGTGAGCAAAAAACAGGTGTGGGTCAGAAATACAGAACAGAGACAAATCTTTCCATTAAACCTTATCTCTGTGTAGGCTCCATTCTTAGTTTTGGCTCACAATCACTGGGAAATCACTGATCAAACATTGACTGTGTGAATAAAGCCTAAGCAGGGACTACAGATGTAGGTGGGGCCAGCAATACCATAGTACAGCACAAAATACCACCCCAGCACAACCAAATATCACAGTCCAGCATAAAATACTGCCATATCACAATACTGAGGACAGCGATATAGTTAAATTCAGGAGGGCACTTGCAGTCACCGACCAGGTGCATAAGTACCTGATGCTCCTAGCATTAATTAATGCTGAGAGTATCAGAACATTATGTTGCTGGCCAGCGTCCTTGAAGAGAACTCTGGCTGCCCTCTGAGCATCGGCCCACTGGTACATTTCCTTGTAGGGTCTATAATACTATTATGATATCACTGTGAGCTTTATTGCTGTACTGTGATATCATTCTGAATTTTATACCTGAGTTGTAACTTCAGTGTGCACGTTTTGCCACCATTGTGACATCACTGTGTGCATTATCTCTGGTCATTCAAAAAAGTAACATAATCAGAAGCTTCTCGTATTGATGCTACCAAAGGGGATCATGGTGGTGTGGGGCCTTATTGTAGGCCCTTGTTACACCCCTGGTTAAAGGGGATTTCTAAAATTACAATATTGACAACCTATATGTATCCTCAGGATAGGTCATCTGTATCAGATCTATGACCGATGCAGCCTCTTCCTAGGCTAGTGATGTCACGGTCATAGGTCACATGACCTCTGTGCAGCTCAATCCCATTCAAATGAATGGGCCTGGTCTGCAATACCAAGCACAACCACTATACAATGTACACTGATGTGCTTGGTAAGCTGTGAGCAGACCCTTTCAAACAGCTGATCGGCGGGTGTGCCGGAAATCTAATATTGATGACCTATCCTGAGGATACGTCATCAATATTGTACTTTCAAAAAACCCATTTAAAGGGATTGTCTCATGAATACAGTACCTGTCCATGTGCACTATTAAGGCAAATGGACACCCTAGAAAAGCGTCCCTCTATAAGCCAGAGCAGAGAGTCATTCATCAGAATGTATACCATATAACACTACCCCAAGGGAAAGGTATTCCTGCTCATGGCTTCACTTGACAAGTTCACTTGTTTGCTAGCTGGTCATCAGCTCTAATCTCAGGGGGGCTGTCTGGGATTGCAACATTGCCTTTAAATGTCACACATTGGTGGGCCAAAGTGATCAATCATTGATTATGATAAGTGAAATGGAAGCAGAAAAGCCTATAGCCTCAGTAAAGTGCCCAAACCCTCCTTACGGCACACAGCTATCTTCTGTCAATTTCTACCACTTTTAGTTTTTTTTTCCAGGGCCACTTTATGTTCCCAGTTCGCCCCTGGTAGATGTTATAACTTCCATTATTTCTAAAGATCAGAAAAGTAATTGGGCTTTTAGAACCTGCATGGAGCATTGTCATGATGCAGCCTGCCCTTTGTATATACTTCTACACCAAGCATGTCAAACTCAAAGGCTAACATGGGCCAAAAAAACAAAATTTAAGTTTATGTGGGCCGCATCAAAAAAAAAAAAAAATCGTACATTTTCATAGAACAACATTGTTGTTTCATAACTGCTGACCCCCAACATCCCGTTGCCCAATAACACAAGTGAGACCTAGGTTTGTTGGGTAAGGGCAACGGCCACAGCTTTATTTATTTTAAACATCAAATGCCAGCAAACATATGACCCTGTCAGCTGTTGGAATGCTTCCCCAACAGACAGCTCTACCATTAATAATAAAAGAGTCCGGAGCAACCTGCTCTCAGTAGGCTTCGACTCCCCAAGCCGCCTCTGCACCTTTTACCACTGCACTGTGCTGGCCAGGACGCCCACACTTCTTCTGAAAGACCCTTTGGTCTCAACCTCATCAGTCTGGTCCATGCTCCCTTTGCACAAGACCCCATGCCCCCCAGCACAACACCTCATGACCCCCTTCACAAGACCCTATTCCCCTTTTGTACAACACTCCATGCCCCCTTTGCACAAGACCCCATGCCCCCTTTGCACAAGACCCCATGCCCCACTGCACAACACCCCATGACCCCCTTCACAAGACCCCATGCCACCCTGCACAGCACCCCATGACCCCCTTCACAAGACCCATGACCCCCCTTCACAAGACCCCATGACCCCCCTTCACAAGACCCCATGCCCCTTTTGTATAACACTCCATCCCCCCTTTGCACAAGACCCCATGCCCCTCCTTCACAAGACACCATGCCCCTTTTGCACAACACCCCATGCCACTTTTGCCCCCATATCCCCCCTGCACAAGACCCCATTCACTGTTTTAAAAAACAAAAACAAATTCAAACGACAATATTAGCATTAATATTTACTTTTCTTACCTTGTGAATCTGGTACCCTGCGTCTATAGCCGCAATGGCGCCGTCCGCAGCATGTGTCAGAACTCCTTCAAGGCGGAGCCTGATGACATCACATCAGGACGTGACGTTGACCTCTGCGCACCTCCATCCTCTCCTGGACCGCCTCCGCCAACCTCCATCCTCTCCTGGACCGCCTCCAACTGCTCCTGGACCGCCTCCGCCAGCATCCATCCTCTCCTAGACCGCTTGTCAGCTACTGGACCACCTCCAACTTCTCCTGGACCGCCTCCGCCAGCCTCCATCCTCTCCTGGACTGCCTCCAACTGCTCCTGGACCGCCTCCGCCAGCATCCATCCTCTCCTAGACCGCTTGTCAGCTACTGGACCGCCTCCAACTTCTCCTGGACCGCCTCCGCCAGCCTCCATCCTCTCCTGGACCGCCTCCAACTGCTCCTGGACCGCCTCCGCCAGCATCCATCCTCTCCTAGACCGCTTGTCAGCTACTGGACCGCCTCCAACTTCTCCTGTACCGCCTCCGCCATCCTTCAACCGCTCCTGGACCGCCTCTGACTTTTTATTTTATCTCCGCCCGCCTCCAGGTAACCAGAGCAATGAATATCTTTGCCGGGCCGCAAAGATATTCATTGCGGGCCGCATGCGGCCCGCCGGCCGCATGTTTGACACCCATGTTCTACACGATACTTGTACATGACAGTGAAAAAAAACTCCTATTAAAAATGGACACCCTGTTAGTTTTTCATGACCATTTATCTGTGCATCCATTTTCTGTCCATCTGTCCTTTTTTAATGGCCGCTTTGCCTCCGTTTTTCACGATCATTAAAAATGGATGAATTTCATTGGCTTTTTTTTTATAAAAGCCCAACCCCTCCAGTATATATAATGTCTCCTATAGTGGCCCCAGCAACAATAAAGTCCCCCATAGTAGCCCCAGCAGTAATAAAGTCCCCCATAGTAGTCTCTCAGCAGTAATAAAGTTCGCCCATAGTTGTCCCCCAGCAATAATAATGCCCCCCGTAGTAGCCCCAGCAGTAATAAAGTCCAACACAGTGGTCCCAGCAGTAATAAAGTCCCTCATAGTGGCCCCCAGCTGTAATAATGTCCCCCATAGTGGCCCCAGCAATAATAAAGTCCTCCATAGTGGCCCCAACAGTAATAAAGTCCCCCATAGTGGCCCCAGCTGTAATAATGTCCCCCATAGTGGCCCCAGCAGTAATAAAGTCCCCCATTGTGGCCTCAACAGTAATAAAGTCACCCATTGTGGCCCCCAGCAGTAATAATGTCCCCCATAGTGGCCCCAGCAATAAAAAAGTCCCGCATAGTGGCCCAACAGTAGTAAAGTCCCCCATAGTGGCCCCAGCAGTAGTAAAGTCCCCCATTGGGGCCCCCAGCTGTAATAATGTCCCCCATAGTCGACCCAGCAATAATAAAGTCCCCCAAAGTGGCCCCCAATGTCCCACACTGTGGTCCTCAGCTGTAATTTGTTTAGCAGAAAAAAAACTAAACGACAAACTCCACTTACACAGCGGCAGTCACTCCTCTCTTGATTCTAAAGGACCTGCCGAAGGACCTACGCTCAGTGTGATTACGTCACTACACGATCATGCTGGGAGCGCGTGGTGACGTCATCACACTGTTCACAGATCTTTCACAATCAAGAGAGGAGCGACTGCCTCTGTGCGATTGCCTTGGTGCTAAAAATGGCCTTGTATAGGGTATAGGGTATAGGAGCTTGCATTTTTTTATTTATTTTTTTCACTCCCAGCCTTCCCAGAGCCATAACTTTTTTACTTTTCCGTTCAGATAGCCTTATGATGGCCTATTTTTAGCGAGACAAGTTGTACCTTCTAATGCTGCGAAAAAATCCAAATGGAGTGAAATTGGAAAACAAATGTAATTCTGCCACAGTTTTATGTTTTGTTTTTACGTTGTTTCCTATGTGGTGAAAATTGACCTGTTACCTTCATTTTCCAGGTCAGTACTATTAAAACAATACCACACTTGTATACTGTGGTTTTTATTGTGCTTTAATACTGAAAAAAATATTCTGACCCCTATAACTTTTTGTAGTTATGTGTTCAGAGCGGGCGATCTATAAGTTTTAGTGGGGGCGGCGATCTATACGATTTAGTTATACCATTTTGAAGTGTGTGACTTTTTGATCACTTTTCACCATATGGGATAAATATTGTTATATTTTATTATTACGAGTGTTTTCGCACGCGGTGATGCCCACTAAACCGTTATGTTATCCAGTGTGCTTGGGCTGCGGGGAGGAGGTGAGCGAGCTCTCTACGTTTTCATGGACGTGCTCGCGTCACCAGGGGGGTTATTTGAACTTTTAGATTTTTCTATATTTTTCAAAACTTTTTTTCCTTTTATTTTTTTTTTGTTACGTCACCCTTGGTTACTATAACGTGCAATCATTAGATTGCCCATTGTGTTCTATGATGGCCATATAGCCATCATAGAGCAGTCCATTTACAATATATCCGTACAATGCTGCCACCTGCTGGTCTGCATTGGTACATTCTAGTAATAGCTAACTAAGCCTTCTTGAGGCTTCGGGCTATTAGTATAGTGTGACAGGTTCCCCGATCTCAACCAAGAGATGGGCACGGGAGTGCACGGCTCCCACGTCCGCACTGCTCAGTTGCCGTGGTCACATTTGACAACGGCATCTGAGGGGTTAAATGTATGTGATCAGCGGTAGGGCTGACACATCCGCCGTGGGTCTCTTCTATTTGAAATAGCATAAACCCAGCGGCTATGGCGCTCGCCAAGGGGTTAAATAGTCGTCACATGGCCATTTTTAACGTTTTTATGCATGTAACCTAAGAGTGTCTCTCTTAACCAACATAAAATGGAGACGGGAAAGGGAAGGGAGTGTAAAGGGAGAATATTAATCACCAATATTTATGCAAATATCAATAATTAATATTCATAAATGGGAGGAGCCACCTAGTGATAACTCCGCCCATTTATGCCTTTATATAATAACACAATACTTTCGCTATGCTTTACACTAATCACTACGCTAGCTGCAAGCGCCTTACTATCACTATACTACGGCGGCGACTACTAAAAACACCATACACTGCATTATGAACAATAAGGAATATTTATTACACAATACAATTATATCAGTCTAGCAATACGTTATATCTATATATATTCATGGATCAATGGATATGAATATATATACATATAGACGTACACACCGCAGTACAGAAACAGTACTACAATAAACACAATACAAGCCTAACTACACTACACAATCCCAAATTCCACCCCACATACTATCTATACATTACAATAATACATCATACACACAAATATCAGTAACCCACCCCACCTGACTATTCACTGTCCCTACGGGGTACGACGAGGGTTAATGGTGGCCTCACAGGGGTGTAAACCGACCACAAACACAAAGGGTTAACAATGGGGATAATATCAGAACTATACAGCAATGCAAGGGTGAATATCCTGCAAGTGTATAGTGGGAAGGGGGGGGGGGGTGTGTGGCAGGGTTAGAGCAGGGGTTACCACCAGGGGTTAATCAGGGTAGGGAAAGGGTTACACGGTGGAGCAAGGGTTTGGGGGATCAGGGTGTCCAGTAACATGGCAAGGGTAAGGGGTTACAGGACCAGGGGTGATATGTGAGGGGTAGGTAGGGGCTACACAGGTATACTTAGGCCTTATCCAGGTGGTCATCATGAAGCTGCTCTCTCCCCTGCATCTCTGAATCTAGTCTGGTTGCAAGAGACAGCACCTCTGGCCGGTTCGGGGTTTTATAGCCCAAAAGCAACCCCCTCCTCAGGGATGTGACATCATAGTGTCACTGTGACGTATGCCTGCCTACAATCCCCAGAGTCCCCCCCCCCCCTAGTCCCAAAGATGCTGGGAGTAGTGGGATGGAGTTTTAGCCATGGGCAGAGGTGTGGAAAAACAGGTTCTCAGATTCTTGATGTCTGGTTAGAAGGTCCCCTCACAAACGGTGCCAAAGCGTCTGATTGCTTTGGGCCTGAACAAAAGGGGACTAGATGCTAATCAGCTGTTATCCTACAGGCTATAACAACTCTGTAGATAACAGTTGGAATTGCATATATGCATATATATATCCACAGATGCTTGGGGGCTCATCATATATCTGGGGCATACAGGGGACATATATAAGAGGGCACATATATTTACTAATATAAGGGGGCACAGCTTCCAGGGACCACATATTTCCCACAGGGACCACCATGAGCCCCTGGGGATCACCATGGGCAGACGTGCGCAGATGCTGGGCACATCTGCGCACATCACCCCATGATGCGGTGGTTAATGTATGCATATATATACCATACATGCCCGCACGTGTTTGCAGGCATGCATGGATATATATGCATACGTCTCAACCGCTCCTCAACAGGGAGGAAAGAGGGATGGAAGGGAGGTAGAGACAGAGGGAAAGATGGAAGAGGGAATGGAGAAAGGGAAAGAAGCAAGAAAGAAGGCAGGAGAAAGCAAAATGGAGGGAGGCAGGAAAGGAAGAATGAAAGGAAGGGGGATGGAGAAAGAGAAGGAGGCAAGGAAGGAAGTAAAAAAAGGAAGAAAGAGGGTGAAAGGGGAGGGAAAGAGGAAAGGAAGGGAAAATGGAGGGAGGGCTAGGAAGGAAGGAGAGAGGGAAGGAGGGAAGAAGACACAGAAGGAGGGAGAGAGAGAAGGAAGGCAAGAATTATCCTCTGAACTAGAAGATAAAAAGACAAATAGTTGTCAAGGAACAGAACAATGCAAAATGTAAAGAAAATTTGCTACAGAATTGCTGCTTTATAGGATTTCAAGTATTTACTGTAACAGACATGTCAGGAGAGCTAAGGATTCCACTTTAAAGAAAAGTTACAAATTATGTACCCTCACTAAATTTTTAAGGTAAATGTTTCCTGTGAAACACTTATCGGAATATAGATAAGTGGAATGTGGGTTATCTAGTCCAGACATGTTGCGTCGGGGTGATCTAGAAGTACAGTGTCAGTACTGCACTACCCCATAGCAAATTCCAGCTCTTGTTTCCACATGATCAGCATTTACATCAGAAAAATTCCACTTTTTCTGAGGCTATGAGGCAAATGCTGTCTGTCCGGCAATACAGTATATTATTATTTAACTGCAGTTTGTTGTTCCATTCACACATGAATGATTAAAGGTCTTCTAGAAGTTCCGGCCATTCTGTAGTTTTCATGATCAGTCTTCTACAAATAACATAGCAATAGCACTTTCAGTAATAGCACAGCGATAATGATTGTTACCTGGAACTTTAGGTCCATAAAGGCTATGTACACCTTTGGGAGCAATTTTTATTATTATTGCATTGTACTCATTTTGAGCTAAAAAATTATAATTTTTTCAATTGGTCTTTATTAAAAATATGGAGCCCTTCTATCTGTATATGGCCTCATGCACACGACCGTTGTGTGCACCCGCGGCCGTTGTTCAGTTTTTCGTTTTTTTTTTCCGCTGACCCATTGACTCTCAATGGGTCCGTGGAAAAATCGGAAAATGCACCGTTTTGCAGCCACATCCGTGATCCGTGTTTCCTGTCCGTCAAAAAAATAGGACCTGTCCTATTTTTTTGACGGACAATGGTTCACGGACCCATTCAAGTCAATGGGTCCGTGAAAAAACACGGATGCACACAAGATTTCCATCTGCGTCCATCATCCTTGTCCGTAGGCTACTTTCACACAGACTGATCCGCTGATCCGTCTGCATAAAAGCTTTTTAGATCTGATTTTTCACTTCGTGAAAACCCAGATCCGACAGTATATTCTAACACAGAGGCGTTCCCATGGTGATGGGGATGCTTCAGGTTAGAATATACTAAAAGAACTGTGTACATGACTGCCCCCTGCTGCCTGTATTTAACTCATTGGTGGCCAGTGCGGCCCCATCTCCCTCCCCTGTATTTAACACATTGGTGGCCAGTGCGGCCGGCCCCCCCTCCCTCCCTTGTATTCAACACATTGGTGTCCAGTGTGGCCGGCCCCAACTCCCTCCCTCCCTTGTATTTAACACATTGGTGGCCAGTGCGGCCGGCCCCCCTCCCTCCCTCCCTTGTATTTAACACATTGGTGGCCAGTGCGGCCGGCTCCCCCTCCCTCCCCCCCTAATTAAAATGACCGACCCCCCATCATTGGTGGCAACGGAGAGTTCCGATCGGAGTCCCAGTTTAATCGCTGGGGCTCCGATCGGTTACCATGGCATGACGCTACTGCAGTCCTGGCTGCCATGGTTACTTAGCAATTTTAGAAGCATTATACTTACCTGTGATGTCTGTGACCGGCCGGGCGCTCCTCCTACTGGTAAGTGAAAGGTCTGTGCGGCGCATTGCTTATAGCACAGACCTTTCACTTACCAATAGGAGGAGCGCCCGGCCGGTCACAGACATCGCAGGTAAGTATAAACTGGGATTAAACTGGGACTCCGATCGGAACTCTCCACTGCCACCAATGATGGGGGGTCTGTCATTTTAATTAGGGGGGGGGGGGGCGGCCGCACTGGCCACCAATGTGTTAAATACAAGGGAGGGAGGGGGGCTGGCCGCACTGGCCACCAATAAGTTTAATACAGCAGGGGGCAGTCATGTACACAGTTCTTTTAGTATATTCTAACCTGAAGCGTCCCCATCACCATGGGAACGCCTCTGTGTTAGAATATACTGTCGGATCTGAGTTTCACGATCTAACTCAAATCCGATGGTATATTCTAACATAGAGGCGTTCCCATGGTGATGGGGACGCTTCAAGTTAAAATATACCATCGGATTGAAGAAAACTCCGATCTGATGGTATATTAATAGGGACTCCTGACTTTACAATGAAAGTCAATGGGGGACGGATCCGTTTGCAATTGCACCATATTGTGTCAACGTCAAACGGATCCGTCCCCTTTGACTTGCATTGTAAGTCAGGACGGATCCGTTTGGCTCCGCACGGCCAGGCGGACACCAAAACGACATTTTTTTCATGTCCGTGGATCCTCCAAAAATCAAGGAAGACCCACGGAAGAAAAAACGATCACGGATCACGGAACAACGGAAATCCGTTTTGCGGACCGCAAAAAAAAACGGTTGTGTGCATGAGGCCTATAGCTGAGACGCTCTCAGTGGCGACTCTAGGAACAATACATAGGGGGGGCACATAAGATACCACAGTCAAAAATGGGGGGGCACTAATAATTTTCACCACTTAATCATCCTATTGAAAAAAACTAAATAAGTATTTATAAATAAGATTACAAAATACGAGAGTATTGCGGTATGCAGGGATATATAATATATAATAAAACAATTTACTTACAAAAGAAGCTATTCAGTCGTCTGCTGTGCCGACCTCTGCTTGCTTCCGCTTGCTTTCCCCTCCTACATGTCTCTCCTCAATGCCCAGGCGCACTGTTATGGGGGGGATCTGTGGATGACACACTGTTATGGGGGATCTGTGGATGACACACTGTTATGGGGTATCTGTGGATGACACACTGTTATGGGGGATCTGTGGATGACAGAAAATATATGGAAATATGGTAACCTTTAATAATTAACTTTTATTAATACTTATAATAAAATAAATGCCCTTAAATGTAGGTGCAAAAAAAAAATTGGAGGAGGGGTGGGCATCCACCCCACTCGTGGTGAGTATACGGTACTCCTAGGGAGGGTGTAGGGAAGAGGGGGAAGGGAATGCTGGGTCTCAGCCCCTATTATTACCCTGGTCAGAGGGCCCTTCTCCTGGTACACCGCAACCTCCTATACTGCCCCTAAATGTGTCCCTGTGCAGTGCTCCGACTGCCCAGCTTCGTCCTGAGGGGGTAGGAAAGGGGGGGGGGGAATCGCTAGAGGCAGTCCGTTGATCTGTGGATGACACACTGTTATGCGGGATCTGTGGATGACACACTGTTATGCGGGATCTGTGGATGACACACTGTTATGGGGGCATCTGTGGATGACACTGTTATGGGCATCTGTGGATGACACACTGTTATGGGGTATCTGTGGATGACACACTGTTATGGGGTATCTGTGGATGACACACTGTTATGGGGGGTCTGTGGATGACACCGTTATGGGCATCTGTGGATGACACCGTTTTGGGCATCTGTGGATGACACTGTTATGGGGCATCTGTGGAGGACACACTGTTATGGGGGATTTGTGGATGACACACTGTTATGGGGCATCAACAAGAGATGGGACACCCCCATACAATGGTGGGCTGGTCCTGCAGAAATCTGTGGATGACACACTGTTATGGGGGCATCTGTGGAGGACACACTGTTATAGAGGATCTGTGGATGACACACTGTTATGGGGGCATCTGTAGGGACACATTGTTATGGGAGATCTGTGGATGACACCGTTATGGGCTTCTGTGGATTACACCGTTATAGGCATCTGTGGATGACACCGTTATGGGGCATCTGTGGAGGACACCGTTATGGGGCATCTGTGGATGACACACTGTTATGGGGCATATGTGGATGACACACTGTTATGGGGGATCTGTGGATGACACCGTTATGGGCATCTGTGGATGACACCGTTATGGGCATCTGTGGATGACACCATTATGGGCATCTCTGGATGACACCGTTATGGGCATCTCTGGATGACACTGTTATAGGGGATCTGTGGATGACACTGGTTTGGGCATCAGTGAATGACACTCAACCACAACCAGGCTCAAACCCAACTGGTCAAACTTGTTAAATGGCTCCCCCCCCCCCCACATCAGGACGTGACGTTGACCTCTGCGCACCTCCATCCTCTCCTGGACCGCCTCCGCCAACCTCCATCCTCTCCTGGACCGCCTCCAACTGCTCCTGGACCGCCTCCGCCAGCATCCATCCTCTCCTAGACCGCTTGTCAGCTACTGGACCACCTCCAACTTCTCCTGGACCGCCTCCGCCAGCCTCCATCCTCTCCTGGACTGCCTCCAACTGCTCCTGGACCGCCTCCGCCAGCATCCATCCTCTCCTAGACCGCTTGTCAGCTACTGGACCGCCTCCAACTTCTCCTGGACCGCCTCCGCCAGCCTCCATCCTCTCCTGGACCGCCTCCAACTGCTCCTGGACCGCCTCCGCCAGCATCCATCCTCTCCTAGACCGCTTGTCAGCTACTGGACCGCCTCCAACTTCTCCTGTACCGCCTCCGCCATCCTTCAACCGCTCCTGGACCGCCTCTGACTTTTTATTTTATCTCCGCCCGCCTCCAGGTAACCAGAGCAATGAATATCTTTGCCGGGCCGCAAAGATATTCATTGCGGGCCGCATGCGGCCCGCCGGCCGCATGTTTGACACCCATGTTCTACACGATACTTGTACATGACAGTGAAAAAAAACTCCTATTAAAAATGGACACCCTGTTAGTTTTTCATGACCATTTATCTGTGCATCCATTTTCTGTCCATCTGTCCTTTTTTAATGGCCGCTTTGCCTCCGTTTTTCACGATCATTAAAAATGGATGAATTTCATTGGCTTTTTTTTTTATAAAAGCCCAACCCCTCCAGTATATATAATGTCTCCTATAGTGGCCCCAGCAACAATAAAGTCCCCCATAGTAGCCCCAGCAGTAATAAAGTCCCCCATAGTAGTCTCTCAGCAGTAATAAAGTTCGCCCATAGTTGTCCCCCAGCAATAATAATGCCCCCCGTAGTAGCCCCAGCAGTAATAAAGTCCAACACAGTGGTCCCAGCAGTAATAAAGTCCCTCATAGTGGCCCCCAGCTGTAATAATGTCCCCCATAGTGGCCCCAGCAATAATAAAGTCCTCCATAGTGGCCCCAACAGTAATAAAGTCCCCCATAGTGGCCCCAGCTGTAATAATGTCCCCCATAGTGGCCCCAGCAGTAATAAAGTCCCCCATTGTGGCCTCAACAGTAATAAAGTCACCCATTGTGGCCCCCAGCAGTAATAATGTCCCCCATAGTGGCCCCAGCAATAAAAAAGTCCCGCATAGTGGCCCAACAGTAGTAAAGTCCCCCATAGTGGCCCCAGCAGTAGTAAAGTCCCCCATTGGGGCCCCCAGCTGTAATAATGTCCCCCATAGTCGACCCAGCAATAATAAAGTCCCCCAAAGTGGCCCCCAATGTCCCACACTGTGGTCCTCAGCTGTAATTTGTTTAGCAGAAAAAAAACTAAACGACAAACTCCACTTACACAGCGGCAGTCACTCCTCTCTTGATTCTAAAGGACCTGCCGAAGGACCTACGCTCAGTGTGATTACGTCACTACACGATCATGCTGGGAGCGCGTGGTGACGTCATCACACTGTTCACAGATCTTTCACAATCAAGAGAGGAGCGACTGCCTCTGTGCGATTGCCTTGGTGCTAAAAATGGCCTTGTATAGGGTATAGGGTATAGGAGCTTGCATTTTTTTATTTATTTTTTTCACTCCCAGCCTTCCCAGAGCCATAACTTTTTTACTTTTCCGTTCAGATAGCCTTATGATGGCCTATTTTTAGCGAGACAAGTTGTACCTTCTAATGCTGCGAAAAAATCCAAATGGAGTGAAATTGGAAAACAAATGTAATTCTGCCACAGTTTTATGTTTTGTTTTTACGTTGTTTCCTATGTGGTGAAAATTGACCTGTTACCTTCATTTTCCAGGTCAGTACTATTAAAACAATACCACACTTGTATACTGTGGTTTTTATTGTGCTTTAATACTGAAAAAAATATTCTGACCCCTATAACTTTTTGTAGTTATGTGTTCAGAGCGGGCGATCTATAAGTTTTAGTGGGGGCGGCGATCTATACGATTTAGTTATACCATTTTGAAGTGTGTGACTTTTTGATCACTTTTCACCATATGGGATAAATATTGTTATATTTTATTATTACGAGTGTTTTCGCACGCGGTGATGCCCACTAAACCGTTATGTTATCCAGTGTGCTTGGGCTGCGGGGAGGAGGTGAGCGAGCTCTCTACGTTTTCATGGACGTGCTCGCGTCACCAGGGGGGTTATTTGAACTTTTAGATTTTTCTATATTTTTCAAAACTTTTTTTCCTTTTATTTTTTTTTTGTTACGTCACCCTTGGTTACTATAACGTGCAATCATTAGATTGCCCATTGTGTTCTATGATGGCCATATAGCCATCATAGAGCAGTCCATTTACAATATATCCGTACAATGCTGCCACCTGCTGGTCTGCATTGGTACATTCTAGTAATAGCTAACTAAGCCTTCTTGAGGCTTCGGGCTATTAGTATAGTGTGACAGGTTCCCCGATCTCAACCAAGAGATGGGCACGGGAGTGCACGGCTCCCACGTCCGCACTGCTCAGTTGCCGTGGTCACATTTGACAACGGCATCTGAGGGGTTAAATGTATGTGATCAGCGGTAGGGCTGACACATCCGCCGTGGGTCTCTTCTATTTGAAATAGCATAAACCCAGCGGCTATGGCGCTCGCCAAGGGGTTAAATAGTCGTCACATGGCCATTTTTAACGTTTTTATGCATGTAACCTAAGAGTGTCTCTCTTAACCAACATAAAATGGAGACGGGAAAGGGAAGGGAGTGTAAAGGGAGAATATTAATCACCAATATTTATGCAAATATCAATAATTAATATTCATAAATGGGAGGAGCCACCTAGTGATAACTCCGCCCATTTATGCCTTTATATAATAACACAATACTTTCGCTATGCTTTACACTAATCACTACGCTAGCTGCAAGCGCCTTACTATCACTATACTACGGCGGCGACTACTAAAAACACCATACACTGCATTATGAACAATAAGGAATATTTATTACACAATACAATTATATCAGTCTAGCAATACGTTATATCTATATATATTCATGGATCAATGGATATGAATATATATACATATAGACGTACACACCGCAGTACAGAAACAGTACTACAATAAACACAATACAAGCCTAACTACACTACACAATCCCAAATTCCACCCCACATACTATCTATACATTACAATAATACATCATACACACAAATATCAGTAACCCACCCCACCTGACTATTCACTGTCCCTACGGGGTACGACGAGGGTTAATGGTGGCCTCACAGGGGTGTAAACCGACCACAAACACAAAGGGTTAACAATGGGGATAATATCAGAACTATACAGCAATGCAAGGGTGAATATCCTGCAAGTGTATAGTGGGAAGGGGGGGGGGGTGTGTGGCAGGGTTAGAGCAGGGGTTACCACCAGGGGTTAATCAGGGTAGGGAAAGGGTTACACGGTGGAGCAAGGGTTTGGGGGATCAGGGTGTCCAGTAACATGGCAAGGGTAAGGGGTTACAGGACCAGGGGTGATATGTGAGGGGTAGGTAGGGGCTACACAGGTATACTTAGGCCTTATCCAGGTGGTCATCATGAAGCTGCTCTCTCCCCTGCATCTCTGAATCTAGTCTGGTTGCAAGAGACAGCACCTCTGGCCGGTTCGGGGTTTTATAGCCCAAAAGCAACCCCCTCCTCAGGGATGTGACATCATAGTGTCACTGTGACGTATGCCTGCCTACAATCCCCAGAGTCCCCCCCCCCCCTAGTCCCAAAGATGCTGGGAGTAGTGGGATGGAGTTTTAGCCATGGGCAGAGGTGTGGAAAAACAGGTTCTCAGATTCTTGATGTCTGGTTAGAAGGTCCCCTCACAAACGGTGCCAAAGCGTCTGATTGCTTTGGGCCTGAACAAAAGGGGACTAGATGCTAATCAGCTGTTATCCTACAGGCTATAACAACTCTGTAGATAACAGTTGGAATTGCATATATGCATATATATATCCACAGATGCTTGGGGGCTCATCATATATCTGGGGCATACAGGGGACATATATAAGAGGGCACATATATTTACTAATATAAGGGGGCACAGCTTCCAGGGACCACATATTTCCCACAGGGACCACCATGAGCCCCTGGGGATCACCATGGGCAGACGTGCGCAGATGCTGGGCACATCTGCGCACATCACCCCATGATGCGGTGGTTAATGTATGCATATATATACCATACATGCCCGCACGTGTTTGCAGGCATGCATGGATATATATGCATACGTCTCAACCGCTCCTCAACAGGGAGGAAAGAGGGATGGAAGGGAGGTAGAGACAGAGGGAAAGATGGAAGAGGGAATGGAGAAAGGGAAAGAAGCAAGAAAGAAGGCAGGAGAAAGCAAAATGGAGGGAGGCAGGAAAGGAAGAATGAAAGGAAGGGGGATGGAGAAAGAGAAGGAGGCAAGGAAGGAAGTAAAAAAAGGAAGAAAGAGGGTGAAAGGGGAGGGAAAGAGGAAAGGAAGGGAAAATGGAGGGAGGGCTAGGAAGGAAGGAGAGAGGGAAGGAGGGAAGAAGACACAGAAGGAGGGAGAGAGAGAAGGAAGGCAAGAATTATCCTCTGAACTAGAAGATAAAAAGACAAATAGTTGTCAAGGAACAGAACAATGCAAAATGTAAAGAAAATTTGCTACAGAATTGCTGCTTTATAGGATTTCAAGTATTTACTGTAACAGACATGTCAGGAGAGCTAAGGATTCCACTTTAAAGAAAAGTTACAAATTATGTACCCTCACTAAATTTTTAAGGTAAATGTTTCCTGTGAAACACTTATCGGAATATAGATAAGTGGAATGTGGGTTATCTAGTCCAGACATGTTGCGTCGGGGTGATCTAGAAGTACAGTGTCAGTACTGCACTACCCCATAGCAAATTCCAGCTCTTGTTTCCACATGATCAGCATTTACATCAGAAAAATTCCACTTTTTCTGAGGCTATGAGGCAAATGCTGTCTGTCCGGCAATACAGTATATTATTATTTAACTGCAGTTTGTTGTTCCATTCACACATGAATGATTAAAGGTCTTCTAGAAGTTCCGGCCATTCTGTAGTTTTCATGATCAGTCTTCTACAAATAACATAGCAATAGCACTTTCAGTAATAGCACAGCGATAATGATTGTTACCTGGAACTTTAGGTCCATAAAGGCTATGTACACCTTTGGGAGCAATTTTTATTATTATTGCATTGTACTCATTTTGAGCTAAAAAATTATAATTTTTTCAATTGGTCTTTATTAAAAATATGGAGCCCTTCTATCTGTATATGGCCTCATGCACACGACCGTTGTGTGCACCCGCGGCCGTTGTTCAGTTTTTCGTTTTTTTTCCGCTGACCCATTGACTCTCAATGGGTCCGTGGAAAAATCGGAAAATGCACCGTTTTGCAGCCACATCCGTGATCCGTGTTTCCTGTCCGTCAAAAAAATAGGACCTGTCCTATTTTTTTGACGGACAATGGTTCACGGACCCATTCAAGTCAATGGGTCCGTGAAAAAACACGGATGCACACAAGATTTCCATCTGCGTCCATCATCCTTGTCCGTAGGCTACTTTCACACAGACTGATCCGCTGATCCGTCTGCATAAAAGCTTTTTAGATCTGATTTTTCACTTCGTGAAAACCCAGATCCGACAGTATATTCTAACACAGAGGCGTTCCCATGGTGATGGGGATGCTTCAGGTTAGAATATACTAAAAGAACTGTGTACATGACTGCCCCCTGCTGCCTGTATTTAACTCATTGGTGGCCAGTGCGGCCCCATCTCCCTCCCCTGTATTTAACACATTGGTGGCCAGTGCGGCCGGCCCCCCCTCCCTCCCTTGTATTCAACACATTGGTGTCCAGTGTGGCCGGCCCCAACTCCCTCCCTCCCTTGTATTTAACACATTGGTGGCCAGTGCGGCCGGCCCCCCTCCCTCCCTCCCTTGTATTTAACACATTGGTGGCCAGTGCGGCCGGCTCCCCCTCCCTCCCCCCCTAATTAAAATGACCGACCCCCCATCATTGGTGGCAACGGAGAGTTCCGATCGGAGTCCCAGTTTAATCGCTGGGGCTCCGATCGGTTACCATGGCATGACGCTACTGCAGTCCTGGCTGCCATGGTTACTTAGCAATTTTAGAAGCATTATACTTACCTGTGATGTCTGTGACCGGCCGGGCGCTCCTCCTACTGGTAAGTGAAAGGTCTGTGCGGCGCATTGCTTATAGCACAGACCTTTCACTTACCAATAGGAGGAGCGCCCGGCCGGTCACAGACATCGCAGGTAAGTATAAACTGGGATTAAACTGGGACTCCGATCGGAACTCTCCACTGCCACCAATGATGGGGGGTCTGTCATTTTAATTAGGGGGGGGGGGGGGCGGCCGCACTGGCCACCAATGTGTTAAATACAAGGGAGGGAGGGGGGCTGGCCGCACTGGCCACCAATAAGTTTAATACAGCAGGGGGCAGTCATGTACACAGTTCTTTTAGTATATTCTAACCTGAAGCGTCCCCATCACCATGGGAACGCCTCTGTGTTAGAATATACTGTCGGATCTGAGTTTCACGATCTAACTCAAATCCGATGGTATATTCTAACATAGAGGCGTTCCCATGGTGATGGGGACGCTTCAAGTTAAAATATACCATCGGATTGAAGAAAACTCCGATCTGATGGTATATTAATAGGGACTCCTGACTTTACAATGAAAGTCAATGGGGGACGGATCCGTTTGCAATTGCACCATATTGTGTCAACGTCAAACGGATCCGTCCCCTTTGACTTGCATTGTAAGTCAGGACGGATCCGTTTGGCTCCGCACGGCCAGGCGGACACCAAAACGACATTTTTTTCATGTCCGTGGATCCTCCAAAAATCAAGGAAGACCCACGGAAGAAAAAACGATCACGGATCACGGAACAACGGAAATCCGTTTTGCGGACCGCAAAAAAAAAACGGTTGTGTGCATGAGGCCTATAGCTGAGACGCTCTCAGTGGCGACTCTAGGAACAATACATAGGGGGGGCACATAAGATACCACAGTCAAAAATGGGGGGGCACTAATAATTTTCACCACTTAATCATCCTATTGAAAAAAACTAAATAAGTATTTATAAATAAGATTACAAAATACGAGAGTATTGCGGTATGCAGGGATATATAATATATAATAAAACAATTTACTTACAAAAGAAGCTATTCAGTCGTCTGCTGTGCCGACCTCTGCTTGCTTCCGCTTGCTTTCCCCTCCTACATGTCTCTCCTCAATGCCCAGGCGCACTGTTATGGGGGGGATCTGTGGATGACACACTGTTATGGGGGATCTGTGGATGACACACTGTTATGGGGTATCTGTGGATGACACACTGTTATGGGGGATCTGTGGATGACAGAAAATATATGGAAATATGGTAACCTTTAATAATTAACTTTTATTAATACTTATAATAAAATAAATGCCCTTAAATGTAGGTGCAAAAAAAAAATTGGAGGAGGGGTGGGCATCCACCCCACTCGTGGTGAGTATACGGTACTCCTAGGGAGGGTGTAGGGAAGAGGGGGAAGGGAATGCTGGGTCTCAGCCCCTATTATTACCCTGGTCAGAGGGCCCTTCTCCTGGTACACCGCAACCTCCTATACTGCCCCTAAATGTGTCCCTGTGCAGTGCTCCGACTGCCCAGCTTCGTCCTGAGGGGGTAGGAAAGGGGGGGGGGGGAATCGCTAGAGGCAGTCCGTTGATCTGTGGATGACACACTGTTATGCGGGATCTGTGGATGACACACTGTTATGCGGGATCTGTGGATGACACACTGTTATGGGGGCATCTGTGGATGACACTGTTATGGGCATCTGTGGATGACACACTGTTATGGGGTATCTGTGGATGACACACTGTTATGGGGTATCTGTGGATGACACACTGTTATGGGGGGTCTGTGGATGACACCGTTATGGGCATCTGTGGATGACACCGTTTTGGGCATCTGTGGATGACACTGTTATGGGGCATCTGTGGAGGACACACTGTTATGGGGGATTTGTGGATGACACACTGTTATGGGGCATCAACAAGAGATGGGACACCCCCATACAATGGTGGGCTGGTCCTGCAGAAATCTGTGGATGACACACTGTTATGGGGGCATCTGTGGAGGACACACTGTTATAGAGGATCTGTGGATGACACACTGTTATGGGGGCATCTGTAGGGACACATTGTTATGGGAGATCTGTGGATGACACCGTTATGGGCTTCTGTGGATTACACCGTTATAGGCATCTGTGGATGACACCGTTATGGGGCATCTGTGGAGGACACCGTTATGGGGCATCTGTGGATGACACACTGTTATGGGGCATATGTGGATGACACACTGTTATGGGGGATCTGTGGATGACACCGTTATGGGCATCTGTGGATGACACCGTTATGGGCATCTGTGGATGACACCATTATGGGCATCTCTGGATGACACCGTTATGGGCATCTCTGGATGACACTGTTATAGGGGATCTGTGGATGACACTGGTTTGGGCATCAGTGAATGACACTCAACCACAACCAGGCTCAAACCCAACTGGTCAAACTTGTTAAATGGCTCCCCCCCCCCCCCCCCCCCCCCCCGCCAACACTTAATTAACCCCTTCATGGACTAAAAAAAGTTCAAAGCATAACACATAGCAATATGTTGAGTGGATTAGGCAGTGGCTGAGTGACAGACAACAGAGGGTTGTAGTCAATGGAGAACATTCAAAACAAGGTAATGTTACCAGTGGGGTTCCACAGGGATCTGTACTGGGACCGATTTTGTTTAATATCTTCATAAGTGATATTGCAAAAGGCCTCGCTGGTAAGGTTTGTCTTTTTGCTGATGACACAAAGATATGTAACAGGGTTGATGTTCCTGGAGGGAAACGCCAAATGGAAAAGGATTTAGGAAAACTAGAAGAATGGTCAGAACTCTGGAAACTGAAATTTAATGTGGATAAGTGCAAGATAATGCACCTGGGGCGTAAAAACCCAAGGGCAGAATATAGAATATTTGACACAGTCCTGACCTCAGTATCTGAGGAAAGGGATTTAGGAGTAATTATTTCAGAAGACTTAAAGGTGGGAAGACAATGTAATAGAGCAGCACGAAATGCCAGCAGAATGCTTGGATGTATAGGGAGAGGTATAAGCAGTAGAAAGAGTGAAGTGCTTATGCCGCTGTACAGAACACTGGTGAGACCTCACTTGGAGTATTGTGCGCAGTACTGGAGGCCATATCTCCAGAAGGATATAGATACTCTAGAGAGAGTTCAGAGAAGAGCTACTAAACTAGTACATGGATTGCAGGATAAAACTTACCAGGAAAGGTTAAAGGACCTTAATATGTATAGCTTGGAAGAAAGAAGAGACAGAGGGGATATGATAGAAACTTTTAAATACATAAAGGGAATCAACTCGGTAAAGGAAGAGAGCATATTTAAAAGAAGAAAAACTACCACAAGAGGACACAGTTTTAAATTAGAGGGGCAAAGGTTTAAAAGTAATATAAGGAAGTATTACTTTACTGAGAGAGTAGTGGATGCATGGAATAGCCTTCCTGCAGAAGTGGTAGCTGCAAATACAGTGAAGGGGTTTAAGCATGCATGGGATAGGCATAAGGCCATCCTTCATATAAGATAGGGCCGGGGGCTATCCATAGTATTCAGTATATTGGGCAGACTAGATGGGCCAAATGGTTCTTATCTGCCGACACATTCTATGTTTCTATGTTTCTATGTTTCAATAGGGCTGGGTGGGCTGGCAAGGGGGTGGTTAATAAGTGATGGATGGCCCTGTGTTTACTAGGCAAGCACCTGTTGTGACAGGTGTGCAAATCGATCTCCTAACTGTATCTCCCCCAGTCCTGCCAGACACAATGCAATTAATAGCACCCCCCACCCTCTCCCCTTCACAATAATAATGCACTCTACTCAGCACTCCACCAGGCATCCTGCAAGCTGCAATCAGGCCCCTCCTCTCAATGCAAGAGCACATTGGGGGATCATTGAAGGAGATCTAGTAGTGCCATGACTGGGGGTCAGTGACAGTGTTAGGGGGGCAGCTCTGCACAGTACCCGCTCTGTATGAGCCAGTGCAGTCACTGTGCTGCTGACTCTGACTGTCACTGATCAGTTTTTCTTTTCCCCTTACCTTATCCCTTCCCCTTAGGAAGCACTAAGCATAAGCAGGAAACTAAACTGCCTGTTCCTGCTTCCCACTTTCCCACAGAGAGCAGCAGCCAGCAATCAGTAGCCAGGAGCAGCCTTAAGTTACCTCAGTGCAGCTGCCGGGCTGTGCTCCGACTCTGATCCCTGCTGCTCTGTTCCTCCTAGTCCTGGCTGATGGCTACCACTTCCCGCCACCGCGCCTCCTGCAAACCAGAATTGACTTACGACACGGCGGCCGGGTTCGAATCTGCTGGGCAGCGTGTGCGTGTGAGGTCCCGTCAGGGGGGTCAGTGTGTGATTCGGATTGGCGGCGGACGGGCCATGGGGCCACTGACTAGCGTTACATTTTAAATGGAAAGGAGGGGAATCAGCAGGGGGGGGGGCAATGAATAACCTAAGGCCCCCCCTTGCCCCCCTGTAGCAACGCCTATAGATGCTCTAGAAGCAGGCTCTGGATTTTCTCTCTTTTCCGTCAGTTGGGGAGCTGACGGGCTCCTTATCTCTGCTCTCTGACATTATAAACACTCATTATAGCTTGGTTCTTATCTTACTGATAAGAATGTGGCTTAAATAACTGTTCATGACCTCTTAGTAATTTAGAGATAAGGGTTATTAGGTGACCGACACCAAGTGCAAGTGAAAGTATCAGTCACACAGTTAGAAAAACAGTTAACCCATTGTGACAGAATGACTCAATATTTTTAATAAAGGCCAATAGAAAATATGATTTTTAGCCAAAAATGAGTAAAATGCAATCAAAAACTAAAATTTCTTCCGAATGTGTACATAGCCTTTAAAGGGGTATTCCCATCTGGGACATTTATGTTATATCCATATATGTTCACTAGGTGTGGGCACTGACTTGGCTAGAAGGGCTACTGAAGTAAATGGAGAGAGGCGCACATGTGCAGCAACCTTTCTATTCTTGGCCAGGCACGTTTGGGGCCCCTGTTCTGGAGATTGGGATGGGTCCAAGAGGTGGCACCTACTTTTACAGTTTTTGGCATAGAAAATTATCTAAATCTACCAGCACCTCTACATAATTTTGGTGCATCAAGCGCCAGCGCAGGGGTATTAAGACTGGTGTCTATAAAACGGCGGTTTTTATAAATGACCCCATATGTTTCTCTGAACATCGGCCTAGTTGTGCAGGAGGTCTCTCACACACACTTCCTCCAAGCTGCATCAGACTAAATTCTCTCTTTCTAATTAGCCAGGGGTGGACCTGGTCCATCACCCTGAAAACCTAACACAGTTTGAGAGGTTAACACAAATCAACTAATCTGGGCAAAAAGCAATGTAATTTTCCCGACAAGGCCCATAGATTATAATCACCAAAAAGCAACAGCCAGGGAATAAGTAAATCAATAAATCTTTATCGTACAATTATCATAAAATCACATCATTAAAATAGATCCATGGTGGTCAAAAGATACATAAGGCACATGGCTAAGGCAGCGAACACAAACGGAGGGTAATGATTGGCAATTGTGCTTTAATAAATGGAACCTGGTATATTGGTGAAAAGTGAAAACATAACTGATAAAGTGCAAGTGCATATAAATATACTTCAGTAAATAAAACGTAAGTAAGAAAGACACCACATATAGCCAGGAAGAAAGTCCAAAATATAATTTGAGTATACCATACTGGCCGCAGGACCCTGCGCCCCGACGTGCGTTTCACTCAAAGCTTCATCATGATGAAAAAATGCTGCATCCAGATGTAAAATATAAAGTACCCTACAAACAGCATTTTTTCAATTGCAGCATGCTCTGGATGTGGCATTTTTCAGTTGATTTGCCATATACCATTACTTCTCTATAAGAAAAAAATTCTGAATAAAAACTAGAAAAAAGAATTACAAAAAAAACCTCCATCCACAAAAATGCATGAATTTTATACGTTGACAATTCAAAAAACAGCAGGAAGAACATAGTGTGGCAGCAGCTAAGAAATTTATGATTTTTGTCTTTCTGTTTGTTTTTACACAAAAAGGTTTATTTTTAACTTATATTAGGGCATGTTTGCATCTGCGTTGGAGGCTCAATCACAGATTCCGCCAAAATTAGAAAACAAAAATGTCCTGCATGCAACACTTTTTTTGTCCGATAAAAAAGCAGACACCTGAACGGAAACCTAACAGACCCTGTTGTAGTCAATGGGGTCTGCTTGGCTCCATTGGTTTCAGTTATGTGCCTGTTCTGCAATTTTTGGTGTTCTGCTTCTCTAACATAGCAGAACAACAGAAATAACTAGTGCAGATATGAATGGGTCCTCTGTATCACAATGGGACTTGTACCTGCAATCCTCGTTGCGTTGAGACCCCCACCAATCACCACATAGTGTGGTCTCTCTCCTCACTGCAGGAGACAGGCTCAATAGAAAGTCTAAGTTCCTGCAGCGATGAGAGAAAGTGCGCTGCTATGTGAGCGCTTCTCTCTCCTCGTTCTGGTGACTGCTGGGGGCCCAACACTCAGACCCCCACCATTCAAAACCTTTCATACGTCGCTATAAAATATCAAAAGTTTTTGGAAAGCTCATTGACCCTTTGATCAACATGAATGTATTCTCCGGCACAACATTGAGAGATATCTTTCACAACTTTTCTAAGTTTGGGTTTGGCAGGAAACAGCCAAGGGTGGACCTAATCATCTTGATGGCCATCAGAGAAATGGCATTTACCCTTCAGTATAATAGAAGGGGGATTATAATTTCATTTCTGTATTGCAGGTCTCCAAGCAACAGGGACATTCTTCATGTAATGGTTGAGTGATGCTCTACTGGGGAAGATGCAGCTGCTAAACACAGCCTCACAGTGAAAGTCATCTATGACTGTGAAAAGTGTGGGCAGAAAATAAAGAATTTAAGTTCAAATATTCTTGCGCACACATAAAAGAGGCATGCCTACATAAACTATTGTGCTCCTTTGATTGTGATGCTGTAAATGTACGTTACATGAAAATATGTATGGTGGAAAGGGGTAATACCGTGCTTGCTACCATTTAGGACAACGGTTTCATTAAAGCAGGGGTGCACAACCTTTTTTGGTCTGGGGGCCGCATTGTCACATCGCTCTATTTCAAGGGGCCGCAAATAAAAAAATGTTGGTCGGCGCTCATCTGCCTATTACACAGGCCAGTGCAAAGTGACTGGGGAGGAGTGATCACTGCCACAGTCGTGCTGCAGATAATCGGACATCTTTCATCCTGATAAAATATGCAAATCAGCCGACAAATGAGCAATTCCTTGTTTATCGACTGATCAGCTCCACGATTATACCGGCCAGATATAAGATATGAGCGCTCCTATGAACACTTGTTCCCAGTAATTGTCCCAAATATCGTGCTGCAGCATAGCCCCTGAAACCGAAGAGTTATACTTGCCTGCTCCCCACCGCTCTGGTCCTTCGCACTGCCTCCGCTGTTTACACCTGGCAGTGCATGGACATGGTCATACACCACTCCAGACAATGACTGGCTTAGGCGGTGATGTGGCCACAAGCAGCGTGTCACTGCTGAAGCCAGTCATTGACTGGAGCCGTGCAAGTGACCATGGTTATGCACTGCCAGGTGTAAACAGAGCGGGAACCGGAAGATGGAGGCAGCGGAGGCAGTGCAGAGGACCAGAGCGGAGTGGAGCAGGTAATTATGAATTTTCTATTTCAGAGGCCATGCTCCAGGCCTCATTTTTACCAGAAAAGTGGCGACATTTCCTTCCATCCTGCCTCCTATTTATAAATCAGCGGTTTCCTTCACTGCAGAGGACGGAGCTCCTGCCAATCCAGGTATAGGCGCCCTGCAGTAACCAGTAAGCACATTACCTTGCTAGTGGGGAAGTAGCCTATTGGTTAACGCTTGAATGACCAGGCCCGAAAAGGCCTTAATGACCAGACACTTTTTTGTGATTTAGCACGCGTGGTGGTTCAAATGGTTGTAACTATCTTATTTGTTGGACTACCAAGATAATTTTTGCAACAATTTTTATTTGGGGGAAACTGTACAAAACGTTTTTAAAAAGTATATACTTTTTCAAACTATAGCTCCTTATTCTTTAAAGAGGACCTTTCACTACAATAAAAAATGTAAACTAACTATACAGACATTGAGAGCGGCGCCCATGGATCTCCCTGCACTAACTATTATCCCTGGGCGCCGCTCCGTTCTCCCGGTATAGGCTCCGGTATCTTCATATGTTCAGCTCAACTGGGTGGAGCCTGCGGCGTCTCCTTCTCCCAGGCTGTAGCGCTGGCCAATCGCAGTGCTCAGCTCATAGCCTGAGAGGTTTTTTTTCTCTCAGGCTATGAGCTGAGCGCTGCGATTGGCCAGCACTCCAGCCTGGAAGAAGGAGACGCCGGCAGGCTCCACCCAGTTGAGCTGAACATATGAAGATACCGGAGCGTATACCGGGAGAACGGAGCGGCGCCCAGGGATAATAGTAAGTGCAGGGAGATCCCTGGGCGCCGCTCTCCATGTCTGTATAGTTAGTTTACATTTTTTTATTGTCGTGAAAGGTCCTCTTTAAATATGCAAACTGACACCAAAATAAATTATTATAATTAATTCTCTATTTTGTGTATTTTGATATACACTCACCTAAAGAATTATTAGGAACACCTGTTCTATTTCTCATTAATGCAATTATCTAGTCAACCAATCACATGGCAGTTGCTTCAATGCATTTAGGGGGGTGCTCCTGGTCAAGACAATCTCCTGAACTCCAAACTGAATGTCAGAATGGGAAAGAAAGGTGATTTAAGCAATTTTGAGCGTGGCATGGTTGTTGGTGCCAGACGGGCCGGTCTGAGTATTTCACAATCTGCTCAGTTACTGGGATTTTCACGCACAACCATTTCTAGGGTTTACAAAGAATGGTGTGAAAAGGGAAAAACATCCAGTATGCGGCAGTCCTGTGGGCAAAAATGCCTTGTGGATGCTAGAGGTCAGAGGAGAATGGGCCGACTGATTCAAGCTGATAGAAGAGCAACGTTGACTGAAATAACCACTCGTTACAACCGAGGTAT
Organism: Bufo bufo; assembly: GCF_905171765.1. NCBI lineage: Eukaryota > Metazoa > Chordata > Amphibia > Anura > Bufonidae > Bufo > Bufo bufo. The sequence goes on from NC_053397.1 coordinate 172,240,044, forward strand.
GCAGCAAAGCATTTGTGAAGCCACATCACGCACAACCTTGAGGCGGATGGGCTACAACAGCAGAAGACCCCACCGGGTACCACTCATCTCCACTACAAATAGGAAAAAGAGGCTACAATTTGCACGAGCTCACCAAAATTGGACTGTTGAAGACTGGAAAAATGTTGCCTGGTCTGATGAGTCTCGATTTCTGTTGAGACATTCAAATGGTAGAGTCCGAATTTGGCGTAAACAGAATGAGAACATGTATCCATCCTCTGATGGCTACTTCCAGCAGGATAATGCACCATGTCACAAAGCTCGAATCATTTCAAATTGGCTTCTTGAACATGACAATGAGTTCACTGTACTAAAATGGCCCCCACAGTCACCAGATCTCAACCCAATAGAGCATCTTTGGGATGTGGTGGAAACGGGAGCTTCGTGCCCTGGATGTGCATCCCTCAAATCTCCATCAACTGCAAGATGCTATCCTATCAATATGGGCCAACATTTCTAAAGAATGCTATCAGCACCTTGTGGAATCAATGCCACGTAGAATTAAGGCAGTTCTGAAGGCAAAAGGGGGTCCAACACCGTATTAGTATGGTGTTCCCAATAATTCTTTAGGTGAGTGTATAATATGAAAAGTTTCATGTGAATGGGGCAGTAATGGTAACGGTTTTGATTGGTGTGGGTGTCTTTTCTTTTATGTATGAATTTTTTTTTTAACTTAATATATTTCTGCTACATAATATGTCCCCCAAGAGGTCATAAAAAGACCTTGGGGGATACTTGTCACTTTTTTAGTTAAATTTTTTTTTTTTTATCATTTTTTTACTTTTTTTAAAATATTTTTTTACCACATAATTTGTCCCTAAGAGGTCACTGAAAGACCTTTGGGAGACAATAAGTGACTTTTTTTTGTACTATTTCCACTGCAACTGGAGCATCCAAAGGAGCCCCAGTTACAGGGAAACCAGCCTGCTGCGGAGGCTTTGTACCAGGGCAGCGCTCCTCAGTTCCCGAGACACCCAGAGATCACGTGATCGCTGGGTCTACACTGCAGAGTGCTCATAGAGGAGAAGGCAGAAGCGCTAATAAAGCGCTTTTGTCTTCTCCTCGGCTCCCCCGCTCTCACTAATAGCCGGGGACCCTTTCTGCTCCTGATACAGTGCAGGAGCAAAACCTGTGATCCATCTGCTGTGCGGTGCTCTGTGCAGAAACACAGCTGATTGCAGGATCAGCTGTGTTTCAGCCCAGCAGGGCGGGGGCCGCAAACCATGGCTCTGGGGGCCGCATGCGGCCCGCGGGCCGCAGGTTGTGCACCCCTGCATTAAAGGAACACTTCAGACAAAACTGGTACCCTGTGCTAAGCCTTATGCAGAGCCTGAAGCCACTGACTTATTCACATGTCACTGAATCATGTCAGTGAATTACGTACGTGTGCTGACCATGTTCTCCACAGACAGCATATGAATCCATTGGATTTGATGGCTATATGTGCAGTACTCCATCTGCAAATGGTTTGTTCCTATTGTTATGTAATGTTATGTACACCCAGCATGACCTGGTATGGTTGGTAGGGACTCTTGGTAGGAGTAGGCTAGTGCGACTTCCTGTCTGGAACGGGAGTCTTGAGTCTAGTCAGTGTTTCTTCTCCTTACACCTTAGGATCCAGAGACTAATCGATCTCTGTGAAACTTACTGCTTCTGCTACAGCAAGAAAGAAGGAAAAAGAAGAACTTAGAATCTGCACGGCCAAGCATAGGAGTCAGCAAGGTTGTAGGAGGAAGAGATGTGAGGTTTAATGCAGACAAAATGGAGTCAGATTACAGTGAAGGAAAGTTCCAGAGTTTTCCTGGCTGACCAGTTTAGAATCTTAAAGATAATCATTCCAGCAAACTAAAAGGAAGATTCTAGGGACTTCTGTTTGTTGAATGACCAGTATGATAATGATGGGTGTGAGAGGGTCATAAACCACAGCTGTTGTCCATGCAGACAGCGGGGGTTGTAGTAGTGTTATGTAACACCTTTGTGTATATATACTGTTACCTGCAGTGATACAGATTGTAACAGTACTGGCTAGCATGCTGTACCCTGTGCTTGTGCTGGGCACAGTAATAAAGATCTGCTTCATATATTCTAAAACTAACAACGAGCATTTATAATATTTAAGTGTTCTTGCACGGCAAGACCACTTACTGTTATCTCACATTTATATTCCTATTATTGTAGCCAAATTTACCACCCTAACTCCTCCCACAGTTTTTACACTACAAAGACAATAATATACCAAAATGTGCGGATTGTTCCCGATTGGTGTGATATTAATTTGTGGAACGTTTCGCCGAATGGTTCACGAAATATCTGCGTTTTTGTGGTCAAATTGACCCATAGGAATGAATGGCGGAATGTTCAAAACTAGAGTGGGAGCTGACAAAAGCTAGAGTGTGAGCTGAAAAATCAGGACATGATTTCTAAACTGCCACCACTCCCTAATTTTCAAGCCCACCTACACAAATCTTATATCAAAACGTTCAGCTATGCCTGCCTGCTGCCACTAAAAATATCCACAGCTAAACCATAGTCCTGATAGTTTTCACAAAATGACCATTTGTTTGCAACTCACGCCGCCCATTGACATTCATTGAAACTACACTCTAGCCACCTCACATTTGAAGGGCAATTTCTAAACTGCGACTGTGCCTTCATTTTTTAATATTTCAGAGACATATTATGCATCCAAATGTAGGTCTGGGTCTTGTGATTCCCACAATATAAAGCTCTTCACTGTAAGATTTATAATTTTTAAACTACAACCGTTTGAAGATGGCAACCGCCAGTGAAGTGAGCAAGTATGAGCAGTTTGTTTTTAACCGCTCTTCTCTGCCCTTGCTGTAGAGTGAGTTGCCATAGGAACCCAGGTGTGTGAGCAGCCAGCAGAGTGACAAAAGCTAGAGTGTGAGCTGAAAAATCAGGACATGATTTCTAAACTGCCACCACTCCCTCATTTTCAAGCCCACCTACACAAGTCGGCTGCTAATGTTTTCATAAATGTATGTTTTAATGTAACTGTGAAGCACTTTGGGGAACAACATTGCAATTAAATGTGCTATATAAATAAATAAAAGTTGAAATGCATTTCTCACTCTATCAAGCTTGCCATGTGCACTTTTTAAATTTGATCAATTGGTTAGTGTAATGTTTACTATCTTTACTCACTCCAAACACTCCACACAGTTACTCTGCCCACTCCATAAAGTTACTCTGCCCAGTCCAAACTTTCCACAGTTACTCCAGCCACTCCAACCACACAACAGTTACTCAGGCCACTCCACCCAGTTACTCCGCCCACTCCAGTTGTAGACTACTGGTGGAGGCAAGGACACTTCACACAATTTCCCCAGAAATTGCAGCTTTTCTAGTTCTATTATGATATAACGCCTAGATGACCAAGTGATGTCGGACATTTCATGCAGCGAGAGAGAGAGTGTATTGAGGATCCAGATGAATGTCCATGCAAGCCCAGTGTCACCCTCACTTGCACTGTCTTATCAATATTCCGACAAAGGTAACTGCAGCTATCCAGACTTTGCTGCTTGTGTGGGGTTACAGTTAAGACACCTATCACACTTAACCATATCCTGGCCAGACGTGTCTTTAAAAACTGTGGCCAGTCCATTTATATAGTATAGTGCTCAGCTATCTCCAGAATTGCAATAGAAATGAATGGAGCAGCCATACGCATGCCCAACCAGCTGCTCCATTCATTTCAGATGGGATGCAGGGGGTATGGGCCCCCACTCTTGTGATCGATGGGGGTCCCAGCGGTAGGACCGATCTAATAGTTATTCCATATCCTGTGGACAGGGGATAACTTCAAACAACCGGAATACCCCTTTAACATTTCTGTGGTGTGCATTCTGCACATAATTTTCCCTACCCTCCCTGTCTGTATGAGTTCCACCACTGGAATCCACACCTATCTCCTAAATGGAGCTCCAAAGGTGGTGGATGGTGTACTGTGCATGCGCATCCACCCTCCATTCATTTCTATGGGGCTACCGAAAATAGCCACATGCTGGCTTGGTTATTTCCGTCAGGCCCATTGAAGTGAATGGGAGTGGTGGCCATGCATGCGCAGTGCGCTATTATTCACTTCTATGGGGAGAACACTTGGTGGTGGCCAGACCGGAGTCCTCCAGCCACCACTTTGCCCGCTTCGTTCTCAATTTAGGTGCGGATCCTATCAGACAATGGGGGTATATCCTAGCGATATGTCCCCATTGTCTCAGATGAGGCAACCCCTTTAATATATGTGGTGTGAGTATAATGTGGTTTACACCTTTGGGCCTAAAAGTACACCAGGTTGTTGCCTGGCATGGGTTGTGACTTTGTTTTTGCAAAAGTCGTACATAGTAAATGAGCCATAATCCAGGTCTAATCTCATTTTTAGCTGTTAAACATAGACCACTCTGAAAAGTGGCGAGGATCAGAAATGTCACAAAAATATTGCAGTTGCCATGGAAATGTTGCAGTTGCCATGACTTGCGACTTGTTTACTCTGAAAAACTAACATATGACCCCCATACACTTTAATGGGAGCAGCACTGCAGTAACCAGCTCTGTCCACGGCACAATGGACAGGGCTGTGTAATTCTGGCACCAAAACTACCACAGATTGGCAGAGTTGCTGGGTGTTGGGTCCCCGCTGATCAGATATGATGGCCTCTCCTGAGGACCCACTTGTAAAGGATTGGAAAGCCCCTTTAATTGATTGCAAAAGTTTTTATGAGTAGGGGAAGACCACATATGTGTATGTTTTACAGTGCCTATTAACTTTAAATACCGTATTTTTCGCTTTATAGGACACACCCCTTGTAAAATGGGGGAAAAATGGCCGTGCGTCTTATAAAACAAATACTAGTAAGCACTTCCATATGGAAGCGCTCACTAGTATCCATTGGGAGCGGGGAGAGAAGCGCCGCAAGTGCTTGTAATACTCACCCTCCCGGTCTTCATTCATGGGGCCGGCACTTCACTGTCCTGACCGCGTACAGCGTCAGGATGTAGTGCTCGCACTATGACCTGACACTGCACGCAGTCAGGTGACAGAGCAGCGCAGGCCGGGAAGAAAGGGGAGCGCGACTTCTGCCGGCGGTGGAGAGCAGCCGCGGCGCAGGACAGTTGAGAGAAGTTTTTTTTTTTTAATCTGATATGAGGTCTGATTGGGTCTCACTATGGGCTAATATAAGGTCTAGATAGGGTTTCACTATGTGAGCTGATCTGAGCTCTGATGGGGGTCTCACTATGGGCTGATATAAGGTCTAGATGGGGGTCTCACCATGTGGGCTGATCTGAGGTCTGATGGGGTCTCACTATGGGTGGATATAAGGTCTGATGGGGGAAATCACTATGTGGGCTGATCTGAGGTCTGATTGGGGTCTTACTATGTGGGCTGATAAGGTCTGATGGGTTTCTGACATGAATGGCTGATGTGATGTCCTGATAAGGGGGTCAGATGTGATGTCCTGATATGGGGGTCTGATCCGATGTCCTGATATTTATGGGGTTCTGATCTGAAGATCTGATATGAGGTCTGATGAAAAAACATTTTTCTTATTTTCCTCCTCTTAAAGAGGACCTTTCATCGGTCCAAACATTGTGAACTAAGTATCATGACATATACAGCGGCGCCCAGGGATCTCACTGCACTTACTATTATCCTTGGGCGCCGCTCCGTTCTCCCGTTATGTCCTCCGGTATGTTCGGGGACTTGGTTATAGTAGGCGGAGACTGCCCTTGTTCTGCTGGGCGTCTCCTTCTCCTAGGCTGTAGCGCTGGCCAATCGCATCGCAGAGCTCACGGCCTGGGAGAAAAAACCTCCCAGGCTGTGAGCTCTGCGCTGCGATTGGCCTGCGCTACAGCCTAGGAGAAGGAGACGCCCAGCAGAACAAGGGCAGACTCCGCCTACTATAACCAAGTCCCCTAAGTCTCCGCCTACTATAACCAAGTCCCCGAACATACCGGAGGACATAACGGGTGAACGGAGCGGCGCCTAGGGATAATAGTAAGTGCAGTGAGATCCCTGGGCACCGCTTTATATGTCATGATACTTAGTTCCCAATGTTTGGACCAATGAAAGGTCCTCTTTAAACCTGGGTGCGTCTTATAAAGTGAAAAATACGGTAATAAAATTTATGAATTTATATTGAATTTTTGCACTATTTTTTATCATTGTAAATGGTTTTTGGTTATATTTATATGAACCTTTCGTACTTTTGCATATAAACATATGACAGCTCTTATTCCTAGACAGCCATTTTAGTTTTTTTTAGAACCTGGGCTGTCAATATAAAACTGACAGTTTTAGAGATCGCAATCTCTGCACTGGCGGCCTATTGAGAAATGAAGCTCCCTCTTGTTGTGCCCCCTCAATACATGTACATTGCAAGTGGTGCTTCCCACAATGTACTTTATGTAATTTTTGATGAAGGGGTTAATAGGGGAGTGAAGTGACTGTTTAATAAAAGTGTGAAACCCAAGTTTAAAGTCTGTGAATATTAAGTCAAGATTGATGTGTCATTTACAATAAACATAAAACTCAGTGTCTCCTTTACACCCCGAGGATTTGTTAGTAGAGTGCATATCGATCATTCTCCTGTCACCTTCTGGAAATTCCTGTCCTAGTCGGGAATGGAATGAAACCAAAATAGCAAGTGCTTAGCTTTATACGAAGTCCACAGAGGTAAGCCGAGCCTCGTCTTCTCTCCACCCACAAAGGGTGTCACCTCTTCACAGAAAAACTAGTTTCGTTATTTCAGTCTTAGATGCAGTGAAGTAATAGCAGAACGGAAGTATGTACCTTGTGTCAATGTTTAGTGAGATTCTTCATCTCATTTCACCATCTTTTACCTAAATCCTCAAGGAAAACTTAGAAGTGAACAACAAAAGTCAAACTGTGATAAATTATATACTTTGCTCAAAAGGAAATAAAAATAGAATTATGAATTTACATCACAATTGAAAGAAACGGTAAATCTACAAATGAATAATAAAAAGTTAAAAGGGTTTTTCAGAGAATTTAACGTGGATGGCTTATCCACAGGATAGGTCATCAATATCTGATTTGAGGGGGTCCGACTCCCATCACCCACGCTGATCAGATGTTTGAAGAGGCCATGGCACTCCAATGGGCGCTGCCGCCTCTCCTAGGCCAGTGATAACACATTCATCAGTCATGGGGCCAAAAGGCAGCTCAGTGAATGGGGCTGAGTTGCACTCAATGTGGCCTCTTCCGACAGCTGATTGACGGGGTGCAGGTTGTCAGACCCCCACCAGCCAGATAGTAATGACCTATCCTGATGATAGGCCACCAATATTGTATTCTCGGAAAACCCATTTAGGTTGAATAAACATGAAACAGTATGTGCTACATGACATCTTTCCTTTAACCTGTCCCACACAGTGCCATAATGCTGCAGTGCATTTCAGGTTACATTTGAATCAGCCTACAAGAATTAAAGGGGTATTCCAGTTATAACAAGTTATCCCCTATCCACAGGATAGGGGATAACTATCAAATTGGTGGGGGGCCTATCGCTGGGAATCTCAGCGCTCACGAAACCGGCAGCCCTGTATCCTGTGGAACCCCCTGAAATGGACGGAGTGGCTGATCAGAAATGTGCTCCACTGCACGAGTACATAGCTTGGCTATCACTGGCGCTCCCATAGAAATGAACGGAGCGGGGGCGCATTTCTGACCAGCTGCACCATCTACCGTATTTCAAGGGGGATCCACAAAGTACGGGGCCCTGTTCTAGTGAACTGTGAACTTGTTATAACTGGAATACCTCTTTAAATATTTGGCTCCGAATCAGATTTTCAAGATCTTTTAGGCCCATTATTATATCAGAATTTGATACTCTGGCGAGCCAGTCCAATCCTGGTCGAAGGAGAATAATTGGTGGGAATGTACTTAGTGGCAGAACTCCATTGAAAGTGGATAGCAGGGGAACCCTACCAAAAACATAGAAGTGTAAAGCTTTGTTCACATTTGCCTTGTTTATTTTCATGGTTCTGAAAACCATAATGTTCCCTCCATCACAGTTGGCATGAGGTTTTGGTGTTGATGTGCAGTGTTCTTCCTTTTTCGAAACTGGGTCTTAGAAGGAAACCATAAAGGAAGCCACTGCTGTCCAGAAAGAAATCATTGCACTCCATCTCAAAGTTTGCATGAGACCACCAGGATGTTCTAAAATTCTTCTGGGAAATTCTTCTATAAACATAAAAGACAAAGGTGGAACTTCTTGGCATAAATGCACAACACCAAAACTTCATCCCAACTGTGAAGCCTGGTGAAGGGAGCATCATGGTTTGGGGCTGCTTTGCTATCTCAGGGCCTGGATGACTTGCAATCCCCAAGAGAACTATGAATTTTAAGATGTATAAAAATGTTTTATCCGAGAATGTAAAGAGAGCCATCTATGACCTTAAGATGAATAGACATGGGTTATTCAACAAGACAATAACCCAAAGCACACAAGTAAATCAACTAACGAATGGTTGAAAAAGATTTGTGTTTTTGGAATGACCAAGTCAGAGTTCTCCCCTTAAAGGGGTTGTCTCATCTGAGACATTGGTGGCATATCACTACGATATTCCACCAATGTCAGATAGGTCCCAAGATGACTCAAACCCTTTAACTCTATCGAGATGCTGTGACATAACGTCAAGAGGGCTGTGTACACAAGAAATTGATAAATTGAAACACATTTTCAGGGAAAAAAAATGGTCCAAAATTCCTCTTCAACACTGTGCAAATCATATTTGCAGCTACATGAAACATTTGGTGGAAGTGATCTCTGCTAAAGAGGGATCTACTTGTTATACAAAAAATAATTTTTCAGTTACTTTCTCTCTCTGCACCGTGAATGTTTATGCAAAGTGCTCACAAAAGAAGACATTAACATGTAGCTTTATGTGTGTTATTGGTTTATTTAGATTTTTACAGTCACAATTATAGAAGACACAAGCAAACCACATTTTATTAGTAACCAATGCAAAAATACAGGTAATTCCAGAGGGTTCACTTAATTTTTTGGGAACTGTACTTTTCATTGCAATTTCGAACAAGATCCTGAAGCGAAATCTACCATGATAAATCCTGTTTAATTTTTACTGTATTGTTCCTTTTAAGGCAGAACCAGCATGTGTCGTAAGGGGACACAGGAACTTTCACAATCTTCTACTACACCGTACTGTGGCATTATAGGTTCCCAAGTGTACAGAACAGTATTGGCAGCTCTATGTATATTTCTAGTTATAGAGGTGTGTGACGAATACCACACCTCGTGCCCGCTTGACGTCTCCTACGTCGAGCTCATGAGCCACGGTATGGTCACGGGTTACCAAAAACGTGACATTACGCCCTCCAGAGGAGCAGATAAGGTCAGCTTGGTACAGTTTACACATACACCTCCTGTCCACGCGGGCACAGAGAGGCAACAAGCTGAGAGAGCCTTTTCACTGCCGCAGCGAAAACAGCGCTGTCTCAGCCCGGGAAATCTGCCACCAGCTTCTCGTTTGATATAAGCCCGGTTCGCTAACGGGATTATATAGGGTGAGAAACCAACCCGCAGTAGCTTATAACTAGGCCAAAACACAGACGTGGGGATTCGTGATCGAGATGCATGATAGCACAAGATTAAATTATATATTTAATCGCCGTAAGGGCACACTAGATATAACACAATATACACAGAGAATATATATAGTGGTCTGAGGTTACAGATACAGGTTGTATGGGTACAACAGGGTTAAGCAGAGTAAAAGTCAGTTACCGGGTAAGATGAAAGTTCCTTTGGGTTGTGAGGTGTTCTTTGCTGTAGTCACATAAATGGCAGTGATCTCAGCTAGTTCCTGGGCCCCCCTTAACACATTACACAATGTGACCCTTCTTCAGAGAAAGACACACCCGGTTGCTGTGACAAGCCTTTTAACCTGTAGCCGGCCACTCCCCTCCCGGCCTTTGGGAAGGGTCCACCCCCCCCTTTTTCTGGACTGGCTGCAAATGACCCACAAAACCCTTTAGGGTTCATAGCTTCAGTCCAGAAGGTCACAGGGAGATGGTTCTGGGACCAACGGATCCGCCTTGGTTCTGGCTACAAGTAGAGTCTAAATATGGTACTGTTAGTTGGTTTCTGTGGGAAGATGTGTATATCTCCCTTCCCTGGCATCCCAATATCAAACATTGGCACGTTCCTCGTGGCCACCGGGACACAAATATGTATCCGGTTTGCACCTGCGATGGCCGGGCGATTCATAATTCCTTATGAAATGTAAACATGTCTGGGAGGTAGCCTTGATCCTGTGAAAGAGCTGAGACCCCCTGCTGGGGGTTTTCCTACAGATTTGGTTGCCTCCAAACTGGCAGGTTGAGGTGTGACATTATCCACCTGGGGCCTCCTTAAAGCCTGGACCCCTGGGGCTTTCTCCCTTGCTAGCTGACAATCAGATGGCTGGGGGGTGGGAACATATTTTGCATGTACACTGACTGTGTACAAGCCAAAAGGTGAATCAACTGACAATCAGGGCTGCCAGTAAATAATAATCCATATTCCTCACACCTCCCCCTTTTAGAGGGCGCCAGGGGGCAGCACATTCCTGTGTTCCCCCGTGCACCCATCCGCACCCTCTCCTTTCCAGGATAGTCCATCGGCATTCCCGTGGTCACGGCCCTTCTTGTAGCGAATGGTCAAGTGATCCTGCTGGAGAGCTAGGCTCTAGTGTAGCAGCCTCCCAATCGTCCCAGATACGGTGTTCAACCAGCTGAGGGGGTTGTGGTCGGTCTCCACAGTGAAGCGGTGCCCGTATAAATACGGCTGCAACCGATGCAGTGCGCAGACAATGGCCAGGCACTCCTTCTCTATTGTGGAGTACGCCACCTCCCTCAGCAGGAGCTTCTGACTCAGATACAGAACGGGGTGTTCCTGGCCCGTAGTGTCGACCTGGCTGAGTACGGCACATAGGCCAAAATCACTGGCGTCGGTCTGTACTATAAATGGCCGCGTGAATTCGGCTGCCTGTAGTACAGGCAAGCTCGAGAGGGGGGCCTTCAGCTCCCGAAAGGCCGTCTCACAGTCGTTTGTCCAATTGACTGCGGAGGGCAGCTTCTTCTTGGTGAGGTCCGTCAAGGGCTTCGCCAGGCTACTATAGTGGGGGACAAAGCTCCTATAGTACCCGGCGGTGCCCAGGAAGGACATCACCTGTTTCTTGGTCCTGGGGGTGGACCAGGATGCGATAGCATCCACTTTCCCGGGCTCTGGCTTAAGGGTCCCCCCGCCTACCCGGTGCCCCAGGTAGTGGACCTCGCTCATGCCCAGCTGGCACTTTTCCGGATTGATGGTCAAGCCTGCCTGGTGGATCCGCCCCAGCACCTGCGTCAGGTGCTTTAGGTGATCCTCCTATGTGGGACTGAAGACAGCAATGTCATCCAGGTACGCAGCCGCGTACTCTTCAAGTCCCTTAAGCAGCGTGTTGACCATCCGCTGAAAAGTGGCAGGGGCATTCTTCATGCCGAACGGCATCACCGTGCATTTGTACAATCCAAAGGGGGTGATAAAGGCAGAGCGTTCCCACGCCTCCTGGGTCAGGGACCGAGACAGCGTTGAGTCAGGGACCGAGACAGCGTTGAGTCCCCTGTAGTCCACGCAGAACCGGGTGGTCCGGTCACCCCCCAATCCGATATGCTGAACGCCGGATTGGGGGGTGATCCCTAGTGTTCAAGTGATGGACCGCCAACTCTGTCCTTCCGGGCTTGTTGCTGAGCATGGACCACTGGCATTACACTCTCCCCATTATCTCACAGCTTTGGGTACTTTCACACTAGCGTTATTCTTTTCCGGCATTGAGTTCAATCCTAGGGGTTCAATACTGGAAAATAACTGATCAGTTTTATCCTAATGCATTCTGATAGGAGAGCAATCCGTTCAGGATGCATCAGGATGTCTTCAGTCTTTTTTACTTTTCAAGACGGAGATAATACCGCAGCATTCCGGAACACAGCATTTTTCCCATTAAAATGCATTAATGCTGGATCCGGCCCCGTAAAAATGGATCCGGTATTGCGATGTGCGCATGCTCAGACCGCAAAAAATGTGAAAAAAAATAAATGCCAACTCCGTTATTCCGGATGACACCGGAGAGACGGATCCGGCATTTCAATGCATTTGTCAGACGGATCAGGATCCTGATCCGTCTGACAAATGCCATCAGTTTGCATACATTTTGATGGATCCGGCAGGCAGTTCCGGCAACGGAACTGCCTGCCGGAATCCTCTGCCGCAAGTGTGAAAGTAGCCTTAGCAGAGACACACTGCTAAGATAGGGAGGAGCAGGCTGCAACAATCAGCACTGATAGTAAGTGTACTATGTTCCTGCATACCTGCTGTCCATGCTGATCATTGCAGTCACGTTCTGTGTTATCTCTGTGCTTAATAACTAACAGTGAAGGGCAGTGAAGATAGAAATGAGCAGAGTTATCAGTACTAATAGCGAGTCAGATCAGCAGAAATGTGTCAGAAATATGGTATGGCACATGTAGGGAAGCAAGGGCTGGGGTAGGGAGAGAAGAGGCAGGCTAAGAAGCCTACCTCCATATGTTATAAAGTATACACTTGTTTTGCTAAGGAGACACTTTACATGATGTTTTCTAATAAAAAATACACACATTTTGCTAATAACTTATATTACACAAATTACACAAATTATTAAAATCACTGTCCCTACACAGTTAGGGTAGTTTCACACTAGTTTTTTATTTTCCGGTATTGAGTTCCGTTACAGGGGCTCAATACCGGGAAAAAAACTGATCAGTTTTATTCTAATGCATTCTGAATGGAGAGCATTCCGTTCAGTATGCATCAGTTCAGTCCCTCTTATGTCTTTTGGCGGGAGAAAATACTGCAGCATCAGTGGCGTACCTACCATATAGGCAGACCATGCAGCTGCTATGGGGCCTGTGAGAAAGAGGTGCTTGAAGTGGAGGAGAGGCCCCGCCCCCTAATTGCTCCTGTCTATTTTTCTAAAGCTAAAGGACCTTTGATGATATCATCACAGGTCCTTTAACCACCTCCGGACCGCCTAACGCAGATTCGCGTTCCGGAGGTGGCAGCGCTGCGCACAATCACGCATATACGCGTCATCTCGCGAGACGCGAGATTTCCTGTGAACGCGCGCACACAGGCGCGCGCGCTCACAGGAATGGAAGGTAAGAGAGTTGATCTCCAGCCTGCCAGCGGCGATCGTTCGCTGGCAGGCTGGAGATGTGATTTTTTTTTTAACCCCTAACAGGTATATTAGACGCTGTTTTGATAACAGCGTCTAATGTACCTGCTACCTGGTCCTCTGGTGGTCCCCTTTGTTTGGATCGACCACCAGAGGACACAGGTAGCTCAGTAATATGTTGCACCAAGCACCACTACACTACACCCCCCCCCGTCACTTATTAACCCCTTATTCACCCTTGATCACCCCTGATCACCCCATATAGACTCCCTGATCACCCCCCTGTCATTGATCACCCCCCTGTCATTGATCACCCCCCTGTCATTGATAACCCCCTGTAAAGCTCCATTCAGATGTCCGCATGATTTTTACGGATCCACTGATAGATGGATCGGATCCGCAAAACGCATACGGACGTCTGAATGGAGCCTTACAGGGGCGTGATCAATGACTGTGGTGATCACCCCATATAGACTCCCTGATCACCCCCCTGTCATTGATTACCCCCCTGTCATTGATCAACCCCCTGTAAAGCTCCATTCAGATGTCCGCATGATTTTTACGGATCCACTGATAGATGGATCGGATCCGCAAAACGCATACGGACGTCTAAATGGAGCCTTACAGGGGCGTGATCAATGACTGTGGTGATCACCCCATATAGACTCCCTGATCACTCCACTGTCATTGATTACCCCCCTGTCATTGATCAACCCCCTGTAAAGCTCCATTCAGATGTCCGCATGATTTTTACGGATCCACTGATAGATGGATCGGATCCGCAAAACGCATACGGACGTCTGAATGGACCCTTACAGGGGCGTGATCAATGACTGTGGTGATCACCCCATATAGACTCCCTGATCACCCCCCTGTCATTGATTACCCCCCTGTCATTGATCAACCCCCTGTAAAGCTCCATTCAGATGTCCGCATGATTTTTACGGATCCACTGATAGATGGATCGGATCCGCAAAACGCATACGGACGTCTGAATGGAGCCTTACAGGGGCGTGATCAATGACTGTGGTGATCACCCCATATAGACTCACTGATCACTGCCCTGTCATTGATTACACCCCTGTCATTGATCAACCCCCTGTAAAGCTCCATTCAGATGTCCGCATGATTTTTACGGATCCACTGATAGATGGATCGGATCCGCAAAACGCATACGGACGTCTGAATGGAGCCTTACAGGGGCGTGATCAATGACTGTGGTGATCACCCCATATAGACTCCCTGATCACCCCCCTGTCATTGATCACCCCCCCCCCCCCTGTCATTGATCAACCCCCTGTAAAGCTCTATTCAGATGTCCACATGATTTTTACGGATCCACTGATAGATGGATCGGATCCGCAAAACACATACAGGCGTCTCCCTGGAGCCTTCCAGGGGGGGTGATACCCCATATAGACTCCCTGATCACCCCCCTGTCATTGATCACCCCCCCCTGTCATTGATCACCCCCCCCTGTCATTGATCACCCCCCCCTGTCAGGTTGCATTCAGATGTCCGTATGATTTTTACGGATCCACGGATACATGGATCGGATCCGCAAAACACATACGGACATCTGAATGGAGCCTTACAGGGGGTGATCAATGACAGGGGGGTGATCACCCCATATAGACTCCCTGATCACCCCCCTGTCATTGATCACCCCCCCTGTCATTGATCACCCCCCTGTCATTGATCACCCCCCTGTCATTGATCACCTCTCTGTAAGGCTCCATTCAGACATTTTTTTGGCCCAAGTTAGCGGAATTATTTATTTTTTTTCTTACAAAGTCTCATATTCCACTAACTTGTGTCAAAAACTTAAATCTCACATGAACTCACCATACCCCTCACGGAATCCAAATGCGTAAAAATTTTTAGACATTTATATTGCAGACTTCTTCTCACGCTTTAGGGCCCCTAGAATGCCAGGGCAGTATAAATACCCCACATGTGACCCCATTTCTGAAAGAAGACACCCCCAGGTATTCCGTGAGGGGCATATTGAGTCCATGAAAGATTGAAATTTTTGTCCCAAGTAAGCGGAAAGGGAGACTTTGTGAGAAAAAAATAAAAAATATCAATTTCCGCTAACTTGTGCCAAAAAAAAAAAAATTCTATGAACTCGCCATGCCCCTCATTGAATACCTTGGGGTGTCTTCTTTCCAAAATGGGGTCACATGTGGGGTATTTATACTGCCCTGGCATTCTAGGGGCCCCAAAGCGTGAGAAGAAGTCTGGTATCCAAATGTCTAAAAATGCCCTCCTAAAAGGAATTTGGGCACCTTTGCGCATCTAGGCTGCAAAAAAGTGTCACACATCTGGTATCGCCGTACTCAGGAGAAGTTGGGGAATGTGTTTTGGAGTGTCATTTTACATATACCCATGCTGGGTGAGAGAAATATCTTGGTCAAATGCCAACTTTGTATAAAAAAATGGGAAAAGTTGTCTTTTGCCAAGATATTTCTCTCACCCAGCATGGGTATATGTAAAATGACACCCCAAAACACATTGTTCAACTTCTCCTGAATACGGCGATACCACATGTGTGACACTTTTTTGCAGCCTAGGTGGGCAAAGGGGCCCATATTCCAAAGAGCACCTTTAGGATTTCACAGGTCATTTACCTACTTACCACACATTAGGGCCCCTGGAAAATGTCAGGGCAGCATAACTACCCCACAAGTGACCCCATTTTGGAAAGAAGACACCCCAAGGTACTCCGTGAGGGGCATGGCGAGTTCCTAGAATTTTTTATTTTTTGTCACAAGTTAGTGGAAAATGATGATTTATTTTTTTTTTTCTTACAAAGTCTTATATTCCACTAACTTGTGACAAAAAATAAAAACTTCCATGAACTCACTATGCCCATCAGCGAATACCTTGGGGTGTCTTCTTTCCAAAATGGGGTCACTTGTGGGGTAGTTATACTGCCCTGGCATTCTAGGGGCCCAAATGTGTGGTAAGGAGTTTGAAATCAAATTCTGTAAAAAATGACCAGTGAAATCCGAAAGGTGCTCTTTGGAATATGGGCCCCTTTGCCCACCTAGGCTGCAAAAAAGTGTCACACATCTGGTATCTCCGTATTCAGGAGAAGTTGGGGAATGTGTTTTGGGGTGTCATTTTACATATACCCATGCTGGAGCTGCTTCAAAAAGCGGAAATTCACATTTTTGTACCATAGTTTGTAAACGCTATAACTTTTACCCAAACCATTTTTTTTTTACCCAAACATTTTTTTTTTATCAAAGACATGTAGAACAATAAATTTAGAGCAAAATTTCTATATGGATCTCGTTTTTTTTGCAAAATTTTACAACTGAAAGTGAAAAATGTCATTTTTTTGCAAAAAAATCGTTAAATTTCGATTAATAACAGAAAAAAGTAAAAATGTCAGCAGCAATGAAATACCACCAAATGAAAGCTCTATTAGTGAGAAGAAAAGGAGGTAAAATTCATTTGGGTGGTAAGTTGCATGACCGAGCAATAAACGGTGAAAGTAGTGTAGGTCAGAAGTGTAAAAAGTGGCCTGGTCTTTCAGGGTGTTTAAGCCCTAGGGGCTGAGGTGGTTAAAGGGCTTCTGTCACCCCATTAAACCGTTTTCTTTTTTTTCTTTACTAATAATCCCTACACTGCGATCTCAACATACATAAGCTAATTAATGATTTTCGTTCAGTAGAATTTGCTAAAAATCGATTTTTGAAATATGCAAATTACCTTGCTACCAGCAAGTAGGGCGGCTACTTGCTGGTAGCAGCCGCATCCTCCGATCCTAATGACGCCCCCTCCGCTTGTTGATTGACAGGGCCAGGGAACGGAATCGTTCTCTGCTGGCCCTGCCTGTTTTCATTCAATATCTGGCGCCTGCGCCACGGCCGTATCTATCTTCAATCTGCGCAGGCGCACTGAGAGGCGGCCGCTCCATCCTCAATGCGCTTGCGCCGGGTGTAGATGTGACGTCATCGGCGCAGGCGCATTGAGGATGGAGCGTCCGAGTGAGTGGCCGCCTCTCAGTGCGCCCGCGCAGATTGAAGATAGGTACGGCCGCGGCGCAGGCGCCAGATATTGAATAAAAACAGGCAGGGCCAGCAGAGGACGATTCCGTTCCCTGGCCCTGTCAATCAACAAGCGGAGGGGGCGTCATTAGGATCGGAGGATGCGGCTGCTACCAGCAAGTAGCCGCCCTACTTGCTGGTAGCAAGGTAATTTGCATATTTCAAAAATCGATTTTTAGCAAATTCTACTGAACGAAAATCATTAATTAGCTTATGTATGCTGAGATCGCAGTGTAGGGATTATTAGTAAAGAAAAAAAAAAAATGGTTTAATGGGGTGACAGAAGCCCTTTAAGGGAACTGCACAGTGTAAAGCATGGGTGTCAAACATGCGGCCCGCGGGCCGCATGCGGCCCGCAATAAATATCTTTACGGCCCGGCAAAGGATGCAGCATCGCAGACTGCTATGTATGAGCCGGGAGAGAGGAGGGGCTGGAGTCGGTAACTAAGGGCGGGGCCCGGTGCAGTCACTGTACTCTTACACCGGGCCCCACCGCTCACCAAAGTATTTATAAACGTGAATCCTTATCCTGTTATTAAGTTGAACTAACGCTGCGCTCTCCCATGTTCCCCTGTATCCCCATAGCACTTACTTAAGCTTCAATAGCAGGCAGAGCAGACGGCACCAGTAACGTCACTCACTGACGTCGAGCGCCTGCTCCGCCCACTTTATGAATGAAGCAGGCGGAGCAGACGCGCGACGTCAGTGAGTGACGTTACTGGTGCCGTCCGCTCTGCCTGCTATGGAAGCGTGTTCGTAAGTGCTGTGGGGATACATGGGAACATGGGAGAGCGCAGCGTTAGTTTAACTTAATAACAGGATAAGGATTCACGTTTATAAATACTTCGGTGAGCAGAGGGCCGGTGTATTGGGGGACACTGTTATGAGGGGGATCTGTGGATGACATATAGCAGTGTCATCCACAGATCCCCCCCTCATAACAGTTCCATCCACAGATCCCCCACCTCATAACAATGCCATCCACAGATATCCCACCCCATAGCAGTACCATCCACAGATATCCCACCACATAACAGTGCCATCCACAGATCCCCCACCCCATAACAATGCCATCCACAGATCCCCCACCCCATAACAATGCCATCCACAGATCCCCCCACCCCATAACAATGCCATCCACAGATATCCCACCCCATAGCAGTACCATCCACAGATCCCCATAACAGTGCCATCCACAGATCCCCCATAACAGTGCCATCCACAGATCCCCCATAACAGTGCCATCCACAGATCCCCATAACAGTGCCATCCACAGATCCCCCATAACAGCGCCATCCACAGATCCCCCATAACAGTGCCATCCACAGATCCCCCATAACAGTGCCATCCACAGATCCCCCATAATAGTGCCATCCACAGGTCCCCCATAACAGTGCCATCCACAGGTCCCCCATAACAGTGCCATCCACAGATCCCCCACATGACAGTGCGTCATCCACAGATCCCCCATAATAGTGTCATGCACAGACCACCATTAATTCAAAGCCCACCAAAAGCACAACTTTTCGTTAAAAATATTTTTTTCTTATTTTCCTCCTCAAAAACCTAGGTGCGTCTTATAGTGAAGTTTAATATTTGTATATATATATAGGTCTCACTTGTGTTATTGGGCAACGGGATGTTGGGGGTCAGCAGTCATGAAACAACAATGTTGTTCTATGAAAATGTACGATTTTTATTTTTTTTGATGCGGCCCACATAAACTTAAATTTTGTTTTTTTGGCCCATGTTAGCCTTTGAGTTTGACATGCTTGGTGTAAAGTTTAGTTCCCAGGTTAGAACAGTGTATCTGCCAGGACCTGTGATGACATCATCTTCAACATCACAGGTCCTGCAGAATCTAGCAGTAGTTCCTAGGTTTGAAAGGTACATCTGCCAGGACCTGTGATGACATCATCACAGGTCCTTCAACCCATAACAGCAAGTATTAGAAGTTCACAATCAGGGCCGGACTGGGGATAAAAACCAGCCCTGGAAAAAGTTGCACACCAGCCCCACAGCATTGCGTCATTATTTACTTGTTTATAATAGGAGAAAGCGTTCATTTTAAAACACGTGTGTAAACACGAATATGAACTTTGCCCCACGATAGCTCTTTTGTAGAACCCCCATTGTTCATATTATCACAGTGTTTTCCCAACCAGGATGCCTCCAACTGTTGCAAAACTACAACTCTCAGCATGCTCAGACAGTGTTTTACCACGCACTTTGACCCGCCACTTTTTTGTTGGCCACCTATTTAATGATTGTTGCATGCAACATTTTACTTGACCAGCTATTTTAGATATTCTACGGCAGTCCTGTTACAATCCCCCCCAATGAGCCTTTCGACCAAATAATAAAAATATTTATAAAATCTCACCCATATGCTGCAAAAAAAATAAAAAATCTGCAATGTAAAATCGATAATAAAGATCAACTACAAACATAAACATATTTCACATAAAAACTTACAGTTACTTGGATTGGCCCTTGGGGATCTCAGACACCACTTCAACACTTTGGCTGGGGGCTCGGCAGAGCTGATGTTGTGCTTTATCCTAATGAGAAAGATTTTATAATAAGGATTTGGAGAAGGGGCAGAGGGATAGCAGAGCAGGGAGAGTCTGGTGCTGCTACTAGGTGGTCATACCATGGGGGAGTAATAAAGCCCACCATAATGCCCCCCCCCCCCCCCCCAGTAGTAATAATTCTCCTTATAATGTGCAAAACATACCCCTTTGTAATGCCCCCAGTTGAGCTAATGTTCCCATAATGTGCCAATATAAAATACCCCTTCTCAGTGCCCCCGTAGATGACCCCCATAGTGCTCCCCCCCTTCCCCATAGTACCCACCATAATGTTTCCCAGTATAAAATGCCCCTATACAGAGCCCCCTATATAAAATACCCCTTCTTTTTAGCCTCAGTAGATGCCCCTATAGTGCCACCCAATAATCTGCCAGTAATAAGTGCCCCAATAGATGCCCCCAATCATGTGCCAGTAATAAGAGCCCCCCCACCATCATGTGCCATTAGCCAGAGCCCCCCCATATCATGTGCCAGTAGCCAGAGTGTCCCCCCTATCATGTGCCAGTAACCCCCTTATGTGCCAGTAGCTCCCCCTTATGTGCCAGTAGCCGCCCCTTATCATGTGCCAGTAGCCGCCCCTTATGTGCCAGTAGCCTCCCCTTATGTGCCAGTAGCCTCCCCTTATGTGCCAGTAGCCCCCCTTATGTGCCAGTAGCCTCCCCTTATGTGCCAGTAGCCCCCCTTATGTGCCAGTAGCCCCCCTTATGTGCCAGTAGCCCCCCTTATCATGAGCCAGTAGCCCCCCTTATCATGTGCCAGTAGCCCCCCTTATCATGTGCCAGTAGTCCCCCTTATCATGTGCCAGTAGTCCCCCTTATCATGTGCCAGTAGTCCCCCATCATGTGCCAGTAGTCGTCCTTATGTGCCAGTAGCCCCCCTTATCATGTGCCAGTAGTCCCCCTTATGTGCCAGTAGCCCCCCTTATGTGCCAGTAGTCCCCCTTATGTCTCAGTAGCCGCCTCCTATGTGCCAATAGTCTCCCTTATGTGCCAATAGCCCCCCTTATGTGCCAGTAGTCCCCCTTATGTGCCAGTAGCCGCCCCTTATGTGCCAATAGCCACCCCTTATGTGCCAGTAGCCGCCCCTTATCATGTGCCAGTAGCCCCCTTATCATGTGCCAGTAGCCCCCTTATCATGTGCCAGTAGTCCCCATATCATGTGCCAGTAGCCCCCCTTATCATATGCCAGTAGTCCCCCTTATGTGCCAGTAGCCCCCCTTATGTGCCAATAGTCCCCTTATGTGCCAGTAGCCCCCTTATCATGTGCCAGTAGCCCCCATATCATGTGCCAGTAGCCCCCCATATCATGTTCCAGTAGCCCCCTTTATCATGTGCCAGTAGCCCCCCTTATCATGTGCCAGTAGTCCCCCTTATGTGCCAGTAGCCCCCCTTATCATGTTCCAGTAGCCCCCTTATCATGTGCCAGTAGCCCCCTTATCATGTGCCAGTAGTCCCCATATCATGTGCCAGTAGCCCCCCTTATCATGTGCCAGTAGCCCCCCTTATCATGTGCCAGTAGCCCCCCTTATGTGCCAATAGTCCCCTTATGTGCCAGTAGCCCCCTTATCATGTGCCAGTAGCCCCCATATCATGTGCCAGTAGCCCCCCATATCATGTGCCAGTAGTCCCCTTTATCATGTGCCAGTAGCCCCCCTTATCATGTGCCAGTAGTCCCCCTTATGTGCCAGTAGCCCCCCTTATCATGTGCCAGTAGCCCCCCATCATGTGCCAGTAGTCCCCCTTATGTGCCAGTAGCCCCCTTATCATGTGCCAGCCCAGTAGTCCCCCCAGATCATGTGCCAGTATTGTACCTATATATAAAAAAAGAATATATATATACTTACCTACAGCGATGCGATGCAGGCCTCTTCCGGCCTGCGTCCCTCGCTATAAGGCTCAGGCGGCGCGATGACGTCATCGCACCGCCCGCACCAGCCTCTGATAGGCTGCCAGCACTACGCCGGCAGCCTATCAGAGGAACAGAAGGGGACACACCTCTCCCTCCCCTGCCGCAGCATAGACATCTGTATCGCGTCCTGAGGACGGCGATACAGATGACTATGGAGATAAGCGCTTCCACAATGGAAGCACTCATCTACTGCTGCTGTGCCCTGCCGCCGGCCGCCCCCACTTGTCACCAGGGCTGCGGCCTTGCGGCACTCAGGCCTGCCGGCCTAGCGGGAAATTTCCCGGTATCCCGGCAGGCTCGTCCGGCCCTGTTCACAATTAGCTCTGCATTGATCTATACAGACTGGAATGGAATGGTAAGAGGAGGTCCTCCACTTCTCATCATTTAGCCCCCCTCCATGCCCTGTTTTTACTCATTGCTCACTCATGTATAATACAGACAGTTACAGTGACTACTACCTCATGTACCTAACACACAGTGAGCATAATGTATAACTGACCACTTATTTCTGTAAAAACTGCATCTACAGTATTATACCTTGTATGTCTCACATCAATTCACTGCTCTCTCTCTCTCTCTCTCTATATATATATATATATATATATATATATATATACATACACACACACACTGCATATATTACACAGTATTATAGATGCAATATGTACAGATATATAGTATATACAGCAGTGTACTGATATGTGAGATACAAGGTATAATAGATGCAGTGTGTACAGATATATAGTATATACACCAGTGTACTGATATGTGAGGTACGAGCTGTCAATACACTGCTGTATTTACTATACACTGCGTGCAGAATTATTAGGCAAATGAGTATTTTGACCACATCATCCTCTTTATGCATGTTGTCTTACTCCAAGCTGTATAGGCTCGAAAGCCTACTACCAATTAAGCATATTAGGTGATGTGCATCTCTGTAATGAGAAGGGGTGTGGTCTAATGACATCAACACCCTATATTAGGTGTGCATAATTATTAGGCAACTTCCTTTCCTTTGGCAAAATGGGTCAAAAGAAGGACTTGACAGGCTCAGAAAAGTCAAAAATAGTGAGATATCTTGCAGAGGGATGCAGCACTCTTAAAATTGCAAAGCTTCTGAAGCGTGATCATCGAACAATCAAGCGTTTCATTCAAAATAGTCAACAGGGTCGCAAGAAGCGTGTGGAAAAACCAAGGCGCAAAATAACTGCCCATGAACTGAGAAAAGTCAAGCGTGCAGCTGCCAAGATGCCACTTGCCACCAGTTTGGCCATATTTCAGAGCTGCAACATCACTGGAGTGCCCAAAAGCACAAGGTGTGCAATACTCAGAGACATGGCCAAGGTAAGAAAGGCTGAAAGACGACCACCACTGAACAAGACACACAAGCTGAAACGTCAAGACTGGGCCAAGAAATATCTCAAGACTGATTTTTCTAAGGTTTTATGGACTGATGAAATGAGAGTGAGTCTTGATGGGCCAGATGGATGGGCCCGTGGCTGGATTGGTAAAGGGCAGAGAGCTCCAGTCCGACTCAGACGCCAGCAAGGTGGAGGTGGAGTACTGGTTTGGGCTGGTATCATCAAAGATGAGCTTGTGGGGCCTTTTCGGGTTGAGGATGGAGTCAAGCTCAACTCCCAGTCCTACTGCCAGTTTCTGGAAGACACCTTCTTCAAGCAGTGGTACAGGAAGAAGTCTGCATCCTTCAAGAAAAACATGATTTTCATGCAGGACAATGCTCCATCACACGCGTCCAAGTACTCCACAGCGTGGCTGGCAAGAAAGGGTATAAAAGAAGAAAATCTAATGACATGGCCTCCTTGTTCACCTGATCTGGACCCCATTGAGAACCTGTGGTCCATCATCAAATGTGAGATTTACAAGGAGGGAAAACAGTACACCTCTCTGAACAGTGTCTGGGAGGCTGTGGTTGCTGCTGCACGCAATGTTGATGGTGAACAGATCAAAACACTGACAGAATCCATGGATGGCAGGCTTTTGAGTGTCCTTGCAAAGAAAGGTGTCTATATTGGTCACCGATTTGTTTTTGTTTTGTTTTTGAATGTCAGAAATGTATATTTGTGAATGTTGAGATGTTATATTGGTAAAAATAAATAATTGAAATAAGTATATATTTGTTTTTTGTTAAGTTGCCTAATAATTATGCACAGTAATAGTCACCTGTACACACAGATATCCCCCTAAAATAGCTAAAACTAAAAACAAACTAAAAACTACTTCCAAAAATATTCAGCTTTGATATTAATGAGTTTTTTGGGTTCATTGAGAACATGGTTGTTGTTCAATAATAAAATTAATCCTCAAAAATACAACTTGCCTAATAATTCTGCACTCCCTGTATACCTGTACACACTGCATCTATTATACCTCGTACCTCATATGTCAGTACAGGCTGTATATACAATATATCTGTACACACTGCATTCATTATACCTCGTTCCTCACATATTACACTACTGTATATACTATATACCTGTACACACTTGCATATATTATACCGCGTACCTCACATAACTGTACACTGCTGTATATACTATACATCTGTACACACTGCATCTATTGTAGCTCTTTTGTGTGCCAGGGCTGTTTTGTAATCCCAAATGGCATAAATTATAAAACGCAGCAGCAAGAATAGTTCATGGAACAAAGGGAGAAGCCTGGAATGGGTAGTGGGAGGGGCTATAAAAGGGGAATTGGGGCCCAATTTAGATTCTTGCTATGGGGCCCAGCCCAGTGATTTTTATGTACGCCCCTGCGCAGCATGATGTATTTTTATCTCCGGCCAAAAATCCTGAACACTTGCCAGAATGCCGGATACGGCATTAATTTCCATTTAAAATGTATTAGTGCGGGATCCGGAATTAAAATTGGCGCATTGACGGATCTGTTCTTCCGGTCCACACATGCGCAGACCTTTAAATCTGTGAAAAAAATAAATACCGGATCCGTTTTTCCGGATGACACCGGAGAGACGGATACTGTATTTCAATGCATTTGTCAGACGGATCTGCATCCGGATCCGTCTGACAAATGCCATCCATTTGCGTCCGGATTGCCGGATCCGGCAGGCAGTTCCGGCGATGGGAACTGCCGTGTGAAAGTACCCTTACACGCTAAGAAAAAATAAAAGAAATCATACTAGACTGATGATGGCATCATATTCAAGTTAGACTCCCATCACATATGGGCATTAAATGGGTTGTTCTGGATTTTAATATTGATGAACTATCCTTAAGGAAGACCATAAATATTAATCTGGTTTTGGTTCAACTCGTGACAATCAGCGGCTATTCATTGTTTATCGTGCTTCACACATGCAGCATGCCATGCCTATAGTAATGGGTAGATCAGCCGGCACTCAGTAGTTTAGTGAGCGGTGCATGTGTCCAGGGTCGGCGTCCCATACATATCTATGCAAAGAAGACCGGCACTCGCTGATGTCAATGCGATAACTTTTCTTTTATTAATGTCACTTGGAGGAACAAGTACAGGTGACGCGTTTCGACTCTATACGAACGAGTCTTTGTCAAACCAGTCCATGTGACAATAATAAAAGAAAAGTTATCGCATTGACATCAGCGAGTGCCGGTCTTCTTTGCGTGGATACCTATAGTAATGACTGCTCTGTGTATTATAGCACTGTATGCTAAGAAGTAATTGACGGAAACGTGTAAGCCAAACCATGCTGGCCAAATTCTTCGTTGGACTACTTTTAGCAAGATTCCATTTTTATTGGACTCCCATTCGTTGCTGGCCATCTTTTTGTTGTAAGACAGTATAAGATTTTCTTGGGTGCACACCACCAAAATCAGTTCCTCACAGTTTTCCCTGACAGATGGTGTCAATGAAATGGCTGAAAGAGGGAGACAGGAGAGAGACGGAAATTAAAAGGTAATTGCAGAAGGAACAGGATAAATATAATCATTGGCACAATGTTAATATAAAGCAAGAGCCACATGTCTCATGGACAGAGCACAGCGTTTGCCTGACCATTCAGACCTTCACAGCCCCTTTTAAAGGGGTTGTTCACACCTGACCTTTTTCTATAGACCTCCCAGCGTGACTGGACCTGCGGTGGTAAACATACTTACCTGATCCCAGCTCCATTGCTGCACCACCAGCTCTGCAGATCCCGGGTCTGCCCGCGTCTACATCCTGTTTGACACGGGTTATGTGACTGCTGCAGCCAATGACTGGCCGCAGCGGTGACATGTCACCCGTGCATCGTGTCACATGAAACATGGGTGACACCTAACTGCTGTGGCCTGCTTCATACAGGATGTCAGGATTGGTTACAAGTCCTCTTTAAGGGGGTTGTCCAACTGTTTACAAATGATGACCTATCCTGAGAATGGGCTATCATATATCCCTGCCGATCAGCTGTTCTGAATGGGAGCAGCGTTGCGGTAACCACTACACAATGGACAGAGCCAGGCACTTTTGGCACTGAGTTTCGGCAGTATCTATTCATTTGCCACACCGTAGCTGTATACTTACAGAGCTCTGGCGTTTCAGCCGCGATATCTGTATGAGAGTTGTGATTAGCTCTATTATAACAGTGCAAATATTGTAATTGTTGGTACGCTTCACATCCTGAAGGGCTTATTGAACACTGAAGTCTTTATAAGGCTGGGTTCCCACATGTAGGCTCCTGTAGCAATAGCGGTACGGTTCAGAGCCACAAGGGTAACCCCCTCCGGCGATGTGCTGCCAGGGGGGATAATGTGCTCTGTTTTTCCGAGTCCTCTCTATGAATTGCCCTCTGTAATCTTAGAGCTTTTCTCATTTGCCCTCATTTCCCAGCACATGGAATCTACTGTTCTCAGGACACAGCTGCATTATTTATACATAAGCTCAGCAAGATGAGAAAAAGTTGGTATGAACTAGACTTCCATGACCGAACGGAGAAACTCAGTACAAACTTCTCATGTTCCTCAGGACAAGTTGACTGATGAATAGTTCATTCCCGCTTAAAGACGCCCTGAATCTGAAACAATGGAGCTTTTCAGTAAGATAAGTAACTTTGTGGATGTCCTTCCGGCAGGAAAGTGTTAACATGATACAAAATTATATATACTTTATATATCGAGTCCATTTGTTGTTTACATAAATCACACGTAGGAGACTGGACCTAGTGCAATCACATCAAGATGTCAGGCTAGACTGAGCCACAGGTCATATCAAGGTTAACCAATTCCTACCGAGTATTGGGTGACTTTCTGACAATGGCTGGCCTGAGTTTCCGACAAATGTTCTTGATTGATGTAAAAAATGAAAATCAGACTACATATAGCACGTGAAAATACCTAACAAAGCCAGAACCAGCCCTGTACCTCACATGGAACCAGAGATCTCCACATTCATTGCTCCAATTGTTCTGCTAGATACATTTCAGGCGGGCAGCTCAGGGTGTGTGTCCTTTCTCAGGGGGGGTGTCCTTTTCCTGTTACTTCCACAGCTTCTAATAGAAGATATGGCAGGAGACAGCTGAAGATTTAATCTGAGCATGTGCGACCCCTTCAGTAAGGTGGTCAAAGAAATAAGAAAAAGAACAAACAGCAGGTGGCGCTACACAGATATGTTTTATTGAATAGCTCAGCAGCTATACTACATTTTTAATTGCACGCAATTGCAAAAGTATTCAGATGCAGGGTGTTTGTTTGAAAAAGTGTTGAATATATTTTGTGGCACAACCCCTTTAAAGGGGTTTTCAGGGTGTTTTACATTGATGACCTATCCTCAGGATAGGTCATCCATATTCGATCGGTTAGGGTCTGACACCTAGCACCCCTACCGGTCATTTGTTTGAGGAGGCCACAGCCCTGCGGTGAGCACTAAAGTCTCCTCCTTGAACGAGACTGAGCTGCGCCTAAGCCATGTGACTGATGAATGTGACCTCGCTGGCCTAGGTAGAGAGGGCAGGTATCACCATGATGTGTTTTAGTATGGACATCTTGTCTTTGAACTATGCATTGCATCATTCCTCTGTTATTCCTCCTGAGAACATCCGAATGAATGAAAAACAAAATGTTTCCCCATGTCCAGTCAGTGCTGTGTAAGGACACTCCCTATTAACAAGGGGGGTGGGAAAGTCCATGGTTACAGACCACCCTGCAATCCATTAGGGGGTGGTCGTGCTTGCACAATATAGAAAAAAGCACTAGCCTATATGCGCTCCTATGGTCCCGGCCACCAGAGAGGCTGATGCTTTTTCCTATAGTGAGCAAGCGCGACCACCACTGATGGATTGCAGGGTGGGCTGCAATCATGGAAAACAGCAGTGTATAATGTAATGGAAAAACAAATTCAGCCAGCAAAGGAAGCAATATGGACAATAACAATACATTAGTAAGTGGGTTGTATTTATCTCTACCTGATAAATGCACCTTACTGAAGTGACACAACTCCTTTAGGCACTACTATTAAAGGGGTATTCCTGTCTCATTGACTAGGTCCCATCCTGTGGCCGAACAGAATACAAGGCACTTTCTAATGAGATTCTAGTAGTTTGAGCCACCTTTCAGATATATGCCTCCATTTTGTACCTCCATATTCAATGCTCGTTGTCAGTGGGTAGGTCCACCTCTGCAATCTAACAGCTGTGGCCACTTTTGAGCCGTGCAATGAATACCTCCCGCTCCCGTCCCGGCCACCTCGCTCTAGCACTTCAGGGCTTTGTGAACTGGGGCCTAGGGAGGTCGTGACAACCACATTCACCATAGCTGGTCGTTGGGATTGGTAAAGGCTCTCTCCATGCTGATGCTGCTAGTGATAATAATTAATCAGCAGTATCAGGAACATGCATGCACAGGCAAGCGACACTTGACATCATCAAAGCGCCGTTTGCCTGTGCTGTCGATCTGAACAAAGGTGCCCCCCCTCCAGAAGAGGCAGAAGGTGCTGAGCTCCAGACTGAAAAAAACTAAGCTATGCTGCTTGCCTAGCTCCCATCACTGCTATAGGAGTTATAGAAACAGCAGAGTGCCCGCTATTTGAGCATTTCCATAACTCCACGCCCTGGGCCAGAGGTTACTGTTAGTTATTCTCATCTCAGCCAAGTAACGCTAAGATGGGACAGTCCCTTTAACCAAACAGACAGTACAAACCCAGCAAATACTATGTATCTGGACCTTAAACCAGAGGAGCAACCACTGCACCCCATATAGCTACACCTTAGGCCATACATCACCGTATGTATTTTGTGGTCCGCAAAATATGGATACCGTACGTGTTGATTCAGCATTTTGCAGCCAAGTATAGGACATGATCTAACTTTTTGCAGAATGGACATATGGATGTGGAAAGCAAATGGATCATCAGCGTGGTATCATAATAAAGCAGATGTGGATCTCCTGTGTCACTTGAACAGATTTGACTTGGGTCTACTCCAAAGGGTGGCATCTAAGTGGAACTTCTGGTCTTCACCGTTTCACCTGTACAGGGATCTGGACTTTGCTGCAGGCAACTACCAGGCTGCTACCTCTTGGAGTAGTCTCTGTTCAAGTGACTGCTGACCCATTGGCTGAAGTCATGCCCGCGTGGAGCACCAAGGGTTTATGCAAAACCATAGTCAGGGAAAGGCTTGGGTTTGGGGCAAGCAGAGTTTGTGCAATCCAATAAACAGTCTGAGATCAGGACGGGCAGCTCAGGGTCAGAATGTAGAGTAGAAGGGGTCAGATCAGTCAGCAAAAGGTCGAATCCAGGAATCAGGCAGAGGTCGGTACATGGGCAGGTGAACGTAGAAACATTACACCTTTGCAGAACACTAGCGAACTAGTACCTATTGCTCATCCATAAAGGAAAGTACCTTAAAGGGGTTCTCTGGGATTTACATATTGATAACCTATCCAATCAGCTGTTTGAGGAATCCATAAGTACTGTATACTGTATACAGAGGTTGTGCTTGGTATTGCAGTTCAGTCCTATTCACTTGACGCCTGGGCCATGTGACTGAGGTACGTGACGTCACGTGGCCTAAGAAGAGGCCTCAGTGCTCACAGAGGATAGGTAATCAGTATGTAAATCCTGGAGAACCCCTTTAAGTTCCCCAGGGTAGCCAGCCATTGGCTGGGGAAGATTACAGCGCACACACGCTGGCCCTTTAAGAGCTGGAGAGAGTGCGTGCGCCCTAGGGGCAGTTATGGTCACTGCTGTCAAGAAGCAGTGACACATTTTTGATCTAACATCTAAGTCCTTTTTTGGTGCAAAAAAGTTGCGACTTTGAAAATATTTTGTCTCATGGGCATGTAAATTTACTAACATTTACACCTGCCGTTTACATTTACAACAGGGGCGGAAATGTTGGTGATAAAGTTTTTCACTCCAGATGCATGGACTGCTGGAGGACGCGCCTAATTTATGATACAGCGTGCACCTTGTCACCTTTTATTAAAGGTCCATTCACACGTCCGTAGTGTATTGCGGATCCGCAATACACCCGGCCGGCACCCCCCATAGAACTGCCTAATCTTGTCTGCAATTGCGGACAAGAATAGGACATTGTCTATTTTGTTCCGGAGCCGCGGACCGGAAGATCGGGGCCGCGCTCTGGAAATGCAGATGCGGACAGCACACTGTGTGCTGTCCGCATCCATTCCTGCCCCATAGAGAATAAAGGGGTCTGCACCCGTTCCGCAATTTGCGGAATGGATGCGGACCCATTCTGCGGACGTGTGAATGGAGCCTAATACATATGTTCACATTGGGTTATTAACTTTTGGAATTTGGTGACACATTAACTTTCAGGCCTCTCCTGTCGTCTTCTGGTACCGTGCTGTTACCTGAAATCAATACATCAAGAGCGGACAGATCAATACGATAGGATTATCAGCTCGGTGAACAATTGCTCACATAGCTGCGGGATGGAATTTATTGCACCACATGGAGCATTTCAAAGAACTGTGATGATGACGTGTGAAGTCTTAACCTGCAAGGCACTTTAATCATCAGAATCTCAGTAACATGCAATAAAGTGGTGTAACCAAAGAGATAAAATACTCAAAGACATCCTGACACCCCTCCTGCCGTCTGTAGTAGTAACTACCTGCATTCCCCATCATGTAATAACAGTCCTGCAGCATCCATTCTGGAGACTCTATAATGTGCTGTTCATTTATTATTCCTGCTAGAAGTTATGAAGGTTGTTACCTGTTGGGGGTGTGTCCCTGCACAGTCTGCCACAGGCAGCACTGATTGGATAATGACAGATTGTGCAGGGACACACCCCCAACTGGTAACACCCAGATGGACCTTCACTGCGAACTTCCAGCAGGAATTATAAAGGAATGGCACCAACGTAAAGTCATAAGGATAGTGTGAGAAGTGCAAGTAGTTACTAAAACAGACGTGTCAGGAGAGGTGACAGGTCCTCTTTAAACAAGAACAAATCAAAAAGGGGTTGTTTGGTCTAACAAAAAAATGTCATATTATTATTAGGAGGCACTCAGAGGTTATGAGCCAAAGCGGCCAGCAGAAGAGCTTTTCTTTCTCTGGAGAGCTCAGCATGTCAGTGCATTACACAGACAGACATACCAGTGATTTTAGTAAGAACTCAGTAAGGGCTCATGCACACGACTGTATTATGTATTTTGCGGTCCGCAAAACACGGATCGTGTGACATCTGTGTTGCATCCGTTTTTTTTTTATTGCAGATACATTGTAACAATGCCTGTCCTTGTCCGCAAAACGGAGAAGAATATGACATGTTCTATTTTTTTTTGCGGAACAGACATACGGACAAGCAGACACGGAATGCACATGGAGTTGTTTCCTTTTTTTTTTTTCAAGCTGCATTGAAGTGAATAGTTCCGCATACCTGTAAAAAAAAAACGGAATGGAAAAAAAAATACGTTCATGTGCATGAGCCCTAAGGCTGAGTTTGCAAAGGATTGAAAATCCGGTGGAAACAGCTGGAGGGCTGCAGGTTGGGCATCCCTGCTGTGGACTATATAACTATACTGTAACTATTAGATCAGTGGGTGTCATACCACTGGGAACCCCACCAATCACCAGAACGGGGGCCCTATACCTCCTGCACCCCCCCCCCTCCCCCTCCATATGAGCAGAGCAGTTGGGCATGCGTGCGAATGCTCTATTTACAGTTGTGTTCAAAATAATAGCAGTGTGTTTAAAAAAGTGAATAAAGCCCAAAATCCTTCTAATAGCTTCTGTTTCCATACACACAAATGCATTGGGAACACTACACATTCTATTCCAAATCAAAACATGAAGAAAAATATATCAAATTTGTGTTGTTCCTCTAAACAAAGAAAAGTGAATATTAGACTGTTCAAAAAAATAGCAGTGTTTGTATTCTTCTTTACAAACTGAAACATTCACTATATAAACTGAAAAATATTTGAGGATTTTGCTTTCCTTTGAATCACTGAACTAATATTTAGTTGTATAACCGCTGTTTCTGAGAACTGCTGGACATCTGTGTTGCATGGAGTCAACCAACTTCTGGCCCCTGTGAACAGGTATTCCAGCCCAGGATGATTGACTACATTCCACAGTTCTTCTCTATTTCTTGGTTTTGCCTCAGAAACTGCATTTTTGATGTCACCCCACAAGTTTTCTATTGGATTAGGATCCGGGGATTGGGCTGGCCGCTCCATAACGTCAATCTTGTTGGTCTGGAACCAAGATGTTGCCCGTTTACTGGTGTGTTTGGGGTCGTTGTCTTGTTGAAACACCCATTTCATGGGCATTTCCTCTTCAGCATAAGGCAGCATAACCTCTTCAAGTATTCTGATGTAGTAAAACTGATCCATGATCCCTGGTATGCGATGAATAGGCCCAACACCGTAGTATGAGAAACATCCCCATATCATGATGCTTGCACCACCATGCTTCACTGTCTTCACAGTGTACTGTGGCCTGAATTCAGTGTTTGGGGGTCGTCTGACAAACTGTCTCCGGCCACTAGACCCAAAAAGAACAATCTTACTTTCATCAGTCCACAGAATGTCTTTTTAGGCCGTCAATGAGCTCTTTGGCAAATTGTAACCTCTTCAGCACATGTCTTTTTCAACAGTGGGACTTTGCGGGGGCTTCTTGCAGATAGCTTGGCTTCACATAGGCGTCTTCTAATTGTAACAGTACTCACAGGTAACTTTAGACCTTCTTTGATCTTCCTGGAGCTGATTGTTGGCTGAGTCCTTGCCATTTTGGCTATTCTATCCATTTGAATGGTAGTTTTTCGCTTTCTTCCAAGTCTTTCAGGTTTTGGTTACCATTTTAAAGCATTTGCGATCACTTTAGCTGAGCAGCCTATCATTTTCTGCACTTCTTTATATGTTTTCCCCTCTCCAATCAACTTTTTTATCAAGGTACGCTGTTTCTGGAACGACCCATTTTCCTCAGAATGTCAGAGAGAAATGCACTGTAACCAGCATGTACAACATTTGCTGCCTTCCTTCCGTAAATAAGGGCAATAATTGCCACCTTTTTTCCAAAGAATGAATGACTTCACTAATTGAACGCCACACTGCTATTATTTTGAACATGCCCCTTTCAATAAGTGATTGAATTACAGAGAATCAGCAGCATGCATGTCATGACTGTTGGGTCTGTTGGATTTCTATTACTCTACTACACCTGCTAGTAAATTATTTGCCATGTAGAAATATCATTTCTACCAAAAACAGTGATTGATCAGGTTAGTGATGTCTGACTGCTATTATTTTGAACACAACTGTATTTCTATGGGAATACCAGAGATAGTGGAGCGTTATCTCTGGAAATCCCATAGAAATGAATATAGCAGCCACGCACATGGGCGACCAACCACTGCGTTCAAGTCAAGGGGAGCTGCATGGTGTGCGGGGCCCCCGTTCTTGTGATTGGTGGGGGTCCCAGGAGTAGGATCCCCACTGATCTAATAGTTATCCACTATCCAGTGGATAGGGGATGACTTGCATCAACCGGAATACCCCTTTAAGGCCTTGTTCACACAATTCTGTGAACACAGACAACGCACGTAACCAGCGACTTGTAATGTCTATGTTCACACATCAGTGGAAAAATCATGGAGACACCCTCAGCAGTGTCCGTAGAATACGGATGACATGGAGGGCCAAAAACAGACACACAGACCAAACATGGATTCTTCATGGACATCTTCACTGATTAAACACGGATGGATTTATTTTCCATGGACGTCAAACATGGAAATGTAAACGAGATCTAAGGCCGGGTTCACACGTTTCTGATTAGCTGCAGATTTGCTGTCGCTGATTTTCTTGGGGCAAACCCACAGCGTTGTACAGTGCCAACAAGGTGGATTCAATTCTAAGAATTCTTATCCACGCGTTGCATACAAAAACCGCAGCGTAGATAGACCCAACAAGCGCTGTGTATACAGATCAGGTATGCGCTTCCTGTCCCGGCCCGGTGGTCATGTGACTGCCGATCCCGGAGAGTGCAGGAGCTGTCGGGTCTTCCACAGACCTCGATCAGCCCTGCACTGAGGCTGTACAGCACAGTATACTGCTGTAGAGCCTCTCTGGGCAGCGTATTTCCCCTGTAACTGGGGCTACTATGTCAGAAATCAATAGTGAAAAAAAAAAAAAGTGAAGTTAAATGTCCCCTAGAAGTCTTGTATGACCTTATGGGTGACTCAAAGTGTAAAATAAATAATAATAATAATAAAAAAAGTTTTATAAAAAAAATTTAAAAAAGGTTTCACGTGTAAAAAAAAAAATTCCCCAATTAAGTTATTTTAAAAAAAATTGTTGAAAATAGAAAAATAAATAAAAAAATATATTTGGTATTTCCACGTCCATGACGGCTGTCTCTATAGATATATTACATGATCCACCCCGTCCAATAAACACCATATAAAATAAAAACTGTGTCAAAAAAGCCATTTTTGTCACCTTACATCACAAAAAGTGCAACACCAAGTGATCAAAAAGGCATATGTCCCACAAAATGGCACCAATAAAACCGTCACATCATTCCGCAAAAAATGAGCCCCTACATAAGAAAATCGCTCAAAAAATTAAAAAAATATAGCTCTCAGAACATGGGGACATTGAAACAGAATTTTTTGTTTAAAAAATGCTATTATTGTGTTAAAGTGAAATAAATAAAAAAAAGTATACTTATTATGTATCGCCGTGTCTGTAACAACCTGCTCTATAAAAAATCACATGACCTAACACCTCACGTGAACACCGTAATAAAAATAAAATAAAAACAGTGCCAAAGAAGCCATTTTTTGTCACCTAACATCACATAAAGTGCAACACCAAGTGATCAAAAAGGCCTATGCCCCCCCCTCAAATAGTACCAATTAAACCGTCCTCTCATCCCGCAAAAAATGAGACCCTAACTAAGACAATCGGTCAAAAAATAAAAAAGCTATGGCTCTCAGACTATGAAGACACTAAAACATCATTTTATTGGTTTAAAAAATGCTATTACAGGTGAAACTCAAAAAAATTGAATATTCTGCAAAGTTCATTTATTTCAGTAATGCAACTTAAAATGTGAAACAAACATATGAGAGACTCATTACATGCAAAGCGAGATATTTCAAGCCTTTATTTGTTATAATTTGGATGATTATGGTTTACAGTTTATGAAAACCCCAAAGTCACAATCTCAGGTGCCCTTTGCTCAGGGGGTATGGATTAATTAGCTGACTAGAGTGTGACACTTTGAGCCTAGAATATTGAACCTTTTCACAAAATTCTAATTTTAAGCTGCATTACTGAAATAAATGAACTTTTGCACAATATTCTAATTTTTCGGGTTTCACCTGTATTGTGTAAAACTTAAATAAATAAGAAAAAGTATACATATTAGGTATTGCCACGTCTGTAACGATCTGCTCTATAAAAATGTCCTAACCCCTCAGGTGAACGCTGTAAAAATAAATAAATAATAACTGTGCTAATGCAACCAATTTTTTGGTCACCTTGCCCCATAAAGTGTAATAATGAACGATCAATAAATGTCAACTGTTCCTGCAAAAAACGAGCCCCTGCGCAAGACGATCGGCAGAAAAATAAAAAAATATGGCGTTTAGAAAATGGAGACACAAAAATGCTTTATTATGTAAAACTGAAACAAACAAACAAACAAAGAAAGTAGACATATTTGATATCATTGCGTCCGTAACAACCTGCTCTATAAAAATAGCACATGATCTACCCTGTCAGATGAATGTTGTAAAAAATTAAAACGGTGCTAAAACAGACATTTTTTGGTTACCTTGCCACACAAAAAACGTAATATAGAGCAATTAAAAATCATATCTTCCCCAAAATAGTACCAATAAAACTGGCACCTTATCCCGTAGTTTTCAAAATGGGGTAAATTTTTGGGAGTTTCTACTGTAGGAGTGCATCAAGGGGGCTTCAAATGTGACATGGCATCTAAAAACCAGTTCAGCAATATCTGCCTTCCAAAAACCATGTGGCGCTCCTTTTCTTCTGCACCCTGCCGTGTGCCCTTACATCAGTTTACGACCACATGTGAGTTGTCCCTCGATGTGTTAAAGAAAAAAATTGATTAAAATGGAAAATCTGCCAAAAAAGTGAAATTTTAAAATGTTATCTCCATTTTCCTTTAATTCTTGTGGAACACCTAAAGGGTTAACAAAGTTTGTAAAATCAGTTTTGAGTAACTTGAGGGGTGTAGTTTCTACAATGGGGTCATTTATGGGGGGCTTCCACTATGTAGGCCCCACAAAGTGACTTCAGACCTAAAAATGTTAAGAATTGCTTCTAAAATTCTAAGCCTTCTAATGTCTTAAAAAAATAAAATGACATTTCCGAAATGATTCCAACATAAAGTAGACATATGGGGAATGTTAAGTAATAAATATTTGATGAGGTATCACTTTCTGTTTTAAAGGGTTTCTGTCACTAGAATTAACCCTATTAAACTAGCTGATATTAGCGATGTGCTAATGTCAGCTAAACCTAACTAGTCTATTCCTACTTTTATCTATGCCGCATTACTCCAGAAATATAACTTTTATAATATGCTAATTAGCCTCTAAGTGCAGGGGGAGGGGGGGGGGGGCGTTGCCGCTGCTCCTAGAGGCTCCGTTCTCCCACCTCTGGCCACGCCCTGCTACACTAGATTGACAGGGCCAGGCAGCGTTGGTCTCCTACTGCCGGCCCTGTCTGCCGTGTAAATCTTGCGCCTGCGCTGCCCCGTTCAGTATTCGGCGCAGTGAGTGAAGGACGCTCGATATCCGCTCAAATACTGAACGGCGTGAGATTTCCCGAGCCACAGGGCCGGCAGTTAGAGGTGAAGGCTGCCTGGCCCTGTCAATCTAGTGTAGCAGGGCGTGGCCAGAGGTGGGAGAACGGAGCCTCTAGGAGCAGGGGCAATGCCCCCCCCGTGCACCTAGAGGCTAATTAGCATATTATAAAAGTTATATTTCTGGAGTAACCGGGGCATAGATAAAAGTAGGAATAGACTAGTTAGGTTCAGCTGACATTAGCACATCGCTAATATCCGCTAGTTTAATAGGGTTAATTCTGGTGACAGAAACCATTTAAAAGCAGAGAGATTCAAATTTAGGCTACTTTCACACTTGCGGCAGAGGATTCCGGCTGGCAGTTCCGTCGCCGGAACCGCCTGCCGGATCCGTCAAGACGTATGCCAACTGA
Organism: Bufo bufo; assembly: GCF_905171765.1. Classification (NCBI taxonomy): domain Eukaryota; kingdom Metazoa; phylum Chordata; class Amphibia; order Anura; family Bufonidae; genus Bufo; species Bufo bufo. The sequence goes on from NC_053397.1 coordinate 172,277,526, forward strand.
TGGCATTTGTCAGACGGATCAGGATCCTGATCAGTCTTACAAATGCATTGAAATGCTGGATCCGTTTTTCCGGTGTCATCTGAAAAAACTGATCCGGCATTAATTTTTTTCAGTCTGCGCATGCGCAGACCGGAAGGATGGATAAGGCATTGCAGTATTTTGAATGCCAGATCCGGCACTAATACATTCCTATGGAAAATCCGGCATTCCGCCAAGTGTTCCCCTATTTTTGGCCGGAGATAAAACCGTAGCATGCTGCGGTATTATCTCCGTCCTGAAAAGTCAAAAAGACTGAACTGAAGACATCCTGATGCATCCTGAGCGGTTTGCTCTCCATTCAGAATGCATAAGGATAAAACTGATCAGTTCTTTTCCGGTATTAAGCCCCGCTAGGACGGAACTCTGTGGCAAAAAAGAAAAACGCAAGTGTGAAAGTACCCTTAGAAAACTTTCGTAAACGTTTGGATTTTTTTTTATAATTAAAGGGAAAACATATTGACTCAAATCTACCAATAACATGAAGTACAATGTGTCACGGGAAAACAATCTCAGAATCGCTTAGATAAGTAAAAGTGTTCCAAAGCTATTACCACATAAAGTGACACATGTCAGATTTGCAAAATCAGGCCTGGTCAGGAAGGGGTAAATGGCCCGGGCTGGAAGTGGTTAAACCACTGGTTGGCAGGGACACTGCCAGTCCGACCCCCATCTGCTATTTGTAGTCTATTTAGAGGACGGGTCATCCTAGAGGACCCCTTTAGGATAGGGGCACAGACCTGCAGGGGCACATGTATCAATATGTTACATTTACAGGGAAAGTTACATTGGGATTTTGCATTTCTCTCCTGTCTATTGCACATGAACAGCAGGAGCCTGTGCCCGTCCGGTCTGCAGGGCAGCAGGGTCCGATACTCCGGTGGGACCTGCCAGCACTCTCCTCAGGTGAGCCCAGATGTTTACAAGGAAGTGAATGAGGAAGGCCGGTTACAACTTGTGGTGGGAGGAGGAGGAGGAAGGGGTTTCAAGAAATGTAAGTATTTAGGAAATGTCGCAAAGGTGACAGGAGCGGTGCGCCATTATACACGACTCCAGCAGGCGGAGGTGCTGCGGCCGGGGAGGTGCCCGGGCGGAGGCGGAGGAGGAGGAGGGTGTAGCCGCCGGGAGGAGGAGGGCTGAGCCCGAACACTTCTCACACAGCGGAATAAGGAAGCGCCGTCACCCGGGGTCCCCCCGCCACGGACCGGAGCTCGTCCACCCGATCTGCAGGTGAAAGGAGAGAACACCAGAGACACCAGAGAGGGGGGCCGAGGAGGAAGACCCCTAGGAGGACGTCAGCAGGTAGGGGAGACCGTGCGGAGTGGGAGGATGGCAGGGGGAGAAGGGGAAGGTGGCTGAAGTGTAAGGAGTGCACTCTGTGTGATGAGGAGGGTATGAAGGGTCAGAACGGGGAGAGGGTAGGTAGAGGAGAGTCAGGACTGGGAGAGGGTAGGTAGAGGAGGGTCAGGACTGGGAGAGGGTAGGTAGAGGAGGGTCAGGACTGGGAGAGGGTAGGTAGAGAAGAGTCGGGTCAGGACTGGGAGAGGGTAGGTAGAGGAGAGTCAGGACTGGGAGAGGGTAGGTAGAGGAGGGTCAGGACTGGGAGAGGGTAGGTAGAGGAGGGTCAGGACTGGGAGAGGGTAGGTAGAGGAGGGTCAGAACGGGGAGGGGGTAGGTAGAGGAGGGTCAGGACTGGGAGAGGGTAGGAAGAGGAGGGTCAGGACAGGGAGGGGGTAGGTAGAGAAGGGTCAGGACTGGGAGGGGGTAGGTAGAGGAGGGTCAGGACTGGGAGAGGGTAGGTAGAGAAGGGTCAGGACTAGGAGAGGGTAGGTAGAGAAGGGTCATGACTAGGAGAGGGTAGGTAGAGGAGGGTCAGGACTGGGAGGGGGTAGGTAGAGAAGGGTCAGGACTAGGAGAGGGTAGGTAGAGGAGGGTCAGGACGGGGAGGGGGTAGGTAGAGGAGAGTAAGGACGGGGAGAGGGTAGGTAGAGAAGGGTAAGGACGGGGAGAGGGTAGGTAGAGAAGGGTAAGGACGGGGAGAGGGTAGGTAGAGAAGGGTAAGGACGGGGAGAGGGTAGGTAGAGGAGGGTCAGGACCGGGAGAAGGTAGGTAGAGGAGGGTCAGGACGGAGAGAGGGTAGGTAGAGGAGGGGTAGGTAGAGGAGGGTCAGGACGGGGAGAGGGTCGGTAGAGGAGGGTCAGGACGGGGAGGGGGTAGGTAGAGAAGGGTCAGGACTGGGAGAGGGTAGGTAGAGAAGGGTCAGGACTGGGAGGGGGTAGGTAGAGAAGGGTCAGGACGGGGAGGGGGTAGGTAGAGAAGGGTCAGGACGGGGAGGGGGTAGGTAGAGAAGGGTCAGGACTGGGAGGGGGTAGGTAGAGAAGGGTCAGGACGGGGAGAGGGTAGGTAGAGAAGGGTCAGGACTGGGAGGGGGTAGGTAGAGAAGGGTCAGGACGGGGAGGGGGTAGGTAGAGAAGGGTCAGGGTAGGTAGAGGAGGGTCAGGACTGGGAGGGGGTAGGTAGAGAAGGGTGGGGAGGGGAGGGGGTAGGTAGAGAAGGGTAAGGGAGGGGGTAGGTAGAGAAGGGTTAGGACGGGGAGAGATGGTAGGTAGAGATGGGTCAGGAGAAGAGGGGGTATATTGAAGGCTTGTGTTACATGGTGACATACGATCGCTGTCTTGCACTTCTATATTGGACCTAATGATAGTGAATATGGTCCCGTTGCCTCAACTGTTACACGACGGTCGGCAGAAATCCCGACCTTTGTATTTCTCTGTGGCCCCATTCTCCAGCATTAGATGTGACACTGGCGATCTTGATGTCGGACGCCCCCATAAGCCGCTGTGTAGCTGATTTATTGCAGACGTCTCTACAGCTATTCCGTTCTCCTGAATGTTGGTTTGCAGACCTCCATGTCTCTGCTACAAAACCATCCCGATCAGGATATGGACCAGCTGTAGGTATAGGACAGAGGTAGGTGATGGGGAAGAGAAGCAGGATTAACTCCTTCGAGTCTGTCCTTGATTGATGCTGCCACCCTTTGGTCCCAGCCCCAGATCTGTAGGACCTGTGTGTGTGAAGTATCTCCAAGAACCTGTCTTGCCTTCCCGGATCTGGCTTCTGTCTGACATCTGCACGCAGACACATTTTCCACTCTAGGCAATGTATCTGGTCTAGTGCAGTTTATTTGGGGTGGTGAATCACAGAAGGTCCCATGTGCAGAAGGACGCATTCACATGGTGCAAACAATTATTATTTATTTTTTGCAAAATCTTGGCAAAACGGTGTCTTCTTACAAGAATTTCATGGTAATTGCAGGGGAAAAAAATGCAGTTTGGATTGTGTGACCCGTATTTCCTGATTGGGTGTGTTCATGGAGGCGCCTTACGAGAAAAGCTGTTCCTTGCAAGCACAATCAATATCCTTGAAAGTGCTTTGACTGGTAGATGGGTGCCAAGGTGCAGAGCTGCTCCTGTCGGTGTGACAACTCTCTGCGGACAGTAAACGCTCCACCTCTGGTTCTGTGATGCCTCTGATGATACAATGTATATGGACGATCCATGTATGACTCGTGTACGCGGAAGACCCTGTAGGACAGGGGTAGACAACCTCCGGCACTCCAGCTGTTGTGAGACTACAACTCCCAGCATCCATCCTTGCTCTGCTCTTTTAAGAACTCTCCTAGAAATGAATGGAGCATGCTGGGAATTGTAGTTTCACAACAGCTGGAGTTGCCGATCCTTGCTCTAGAAGGACATCTGTTCTTTGCTCTTCCTGTTTCGAGTATTTTTATCCCTCACAAAGTTTCCATTGTTTTAGTGAATTCCTGGATTTTGTCTGCTTGCCGTTGGTTTCGGCAGCCAGGACCCGGTGCAAGGACAGTCACCTGCTAGGAGTATTACCTGGAAGTATCTGGGGTTGGTTGTGGAAGACTTGAAGCCTCATTCACATTTCCGTTTTTGCTGTCCGCACGTACCCATTGATTTTAATGTCTGTTCACACAGTATTTTTTTTACTGACCGTGGGTCAGCGAAAAAATCCCAGGGACATGCACTACTTTAGGTCTTTTCTTTCCGTGTCCGTTCCGTTTTTTTTTTTTTTTTGCAGACCGTATACGGAACCTTTCATTTCAATGGGTCCGCCAAAAAAACTGAAGGTACTCCGTGCGCGTTCCGTTTCCGTATTTCCATTCCACAAAAAGAATAGAACATGTCCTACGGACAAGGATAGGACTGTTCTATTAGGGGCCAGCTGTTCCTTTCCTCAAAATACGTAATGCACAAGGATGTCATCAGTATTTTTTTATGCGGACCGCAAAATACATACGGTCGTGTGCAAGAGGCCTTCGTCCGTGATGCCTAATTATAGTCTATGGGTCCGTGAAAATCATGGACGCAACACAGATGGCATCAGTGTTTGGTCCATTCTAGGTCAGTTTTTCACTGACCACTGATAGGACGTGCTTCTGAATTGAATTTTCAGCTGAGTAGCGTCCGTGAAACACGGAGGGCAAAAAAAAAAAAAAAACGGAGCAGGGACCAAACACTGAACATCTTTTTTTCACGGACGTAAAACGGACCCGAAAATATGAACGAGGCCTTAGGCTGTGTTCACGAGTATCTTCTGACGGTTCGCGCTGCGGTGGATAGGCATGAGGGTTAGGGTGCCTCCCCACGTGGCGGAAAAATCCGGCAGAAAATACGCAGATCCGGATTACCTCCCCGCTGAGTAGAATGGAGACATTCCTCTTCAGAAAAGCCACAACACTTCATTATTGTGTCGCAGAAAATTTTCTGCGACTGAAATTCTGTTCCATTGATTTAAATGAGGCTCGCAGAAAACAACCGCATTCGACTGAATGGACCTGATTTTTCAGTCGCGGAAAATTTTCTGCAGCAAAATCTGCTTTGTGCGATGCATCCTAAGGCCTCATGCACACGACCGTACTTTTGGTCCGCAGTTTTGACAAATCGGATGCAGACCCTTTCATTTCAACTGTGTGCTGTCCACATCTGTATGTCCGTTCTGCAGAAGAGGAAACCGCAGGATGCACATGGCCGGTATCCATGTTTTTTGCACCCACGACTGCAAAACAGATACGGACGCGTGCATGTGACCTAAGTGTGAGAGTCTAAAGCAATCACAGTGCAACACCCCCCCCCCCCACCGATCATGAGAAGGGGGGGGGGGGGGGGGGACAGTACACCCAAAGGTCTAGCATGCATGATGCTTCTCCATTCACCACCAGAAATTACTGAAGGCTCTGCTTGGCTATCCTCGGCAGTTCCATAGATGGTGAGTGGAGCAGCAGCAGCGTGCTAGACCGCCATTCCTTTTATTACAGGGGAATCCGGAATGATCAAGTACTTAAGCCTTATCCTGTGGATAGGGGATACATCTGTATTGTGGGAAAACCTCTTGATAGTGCACAGATGGGCTTATAAGCTAGTACTACATAGGGTTTTTACAGAACGAGCTGTCAGATGGCAAGTCTAACTGATATATCACAGAACGACTTTCTGCAGCTTCTATGTAGTGTGAAATATAGCGGCTGCAGAAACTAAACGCTGCAAAATGTTTAGTAGAAAACTAGAAACCTATCGCAAAAATGTCTGTTAGCCCAAAATATGTGTAAATCAGTAATGAAATAAAGTGTACATAAGAATTCAGATGTCGCCTAGTACTGGCTTTTTGTCATTAAAGGGGTTTTCTGAACAGCACATCCCCTATCGATCAGGAATATGGTGGTCTGAATCCCCTGTAAGAGTGGGATGAAGGTGCTGCTCTGTTCACGTCTATGGGACTGTTGGTGCAGCAGAGTACAGACCGTACCATAGGAGTTAATGGAGTGGTTGTCACACATCCACAGCACCGCTCCGTTCTCAGACTCCAGGACCTCCGTTTATGTGATCTCTGATGGTCCCAGCAGTCGGATACTCAGTGATTTATACCTATAGCAGGGGTCAGCAACTTTCAGCCCCCCAGCTGCTGTGAAACTACAACTCCCAGCATGCACACTTGCTTGGCTCTTCTTGTATCTTCCATAGAAGTAAATGGAGCATGCTGGGTGTTGTAGTTTCAGTACAGCTGGAGTGTCGGGGATTGCTGATCCCTGACCTTTAGGCCCCTTTCACACGAGCGAGTTGCCCGCGGGTGCAATGTGTGACGTGAAAGCATAGCACCCACACTGAATCCTGACCCATTCATTTCGATGGGTCTGTGTTCTGCGTTGCGTGAAAAACGCAGCATGTTCTAGAAGTCTGTGCGTTTTTCACGCAGCCCTGGCCCCATAGAAGTGAATGGGGCTTCAGTGTAAAACACATTGCATCCGGAAGCAAGTGCGGGTGCGATGCGTTTTTCACTGATTGTTGCTAGGAGATGTTGTTGCTAAACCTTCAGTTTTTTTTTATCACGCCAGTGAAAAAAACATCAAAACACATTGCACTCGCGCGGAAAAAACTGAGCGCAATCGCAGACAAAACTGACTGAGCTTGCTTGCAAAATGGTGCGAGTTTCACTGAACGTATCCGGACCTAATTGTCACACTCGTGGCCTTAGTGTAATTAGGTGAGAAGTGTTGTTAGTAGGAAAACCCCTTTTAAGTCCTGTATTTCAAGTTTTTTTTCTACTTACTTGTTTTCGTAATAAATCTTGTTACTGTGTCAATAATAGTAACAGGGAAGTAAGTGTGCACATCAGCTGTATTCACACTTATGCTACATTGTATGTTGTGGAGTTAAAGGGGTCACCAATATCAGATCAGTGGGGTCCGACACCCAGCACCCCTGCCGAACAGCAGAGCACGTGCCGTCTCCTGTCTCTCTTCCTGCTCGCTGCTGCTATGTCTATGGTGAGCAGCATGAGAGAAGGAAGAGGGGGCGCGTGCACTGCTGATCGGCAGGGGTGTCGGACCCCACTGATCTGATATTGGTCACCTATCCTGAGGATAGGTGGAAATAATATGTGATTGTGGCTGCAATTGTTCCCTATCAGAAAGAAAGCGACTTTGCGGCTATTATAAGATTTCCGACCATAGGGGAATAATTGAGGTCCCAGCCAGGACTTTACCTGGAGCTCTAGCCTAACGCCTTTAGCCACAGTTTAGGCTGAATACACATATAGCAGATTTGTTGCAGAAATTTCTGAAAACCTGTCCCATACATGTGAATAAGGCCATTTTATGGCAAGCACGTGGATTTCTGCAAGCCCTATTTAAATGTTTTAAGACAGCTGCAGAAATGTCTAGAATAAATCTGCTGCATGTGAACTCACCCTTAGGCCTCTTTCACACGACCGTTTTTTTTTTTCAGTTTTTTGCGTTCCGTATACGGAATCATTGATTTCAATGGTTCCGCAAAAAAAAACTGAATGTACTCCGTATGCATTCTGTTTCTGTTTTTCCGTTCCGTTAAAAGATAGAACATGTCCTATTATTGCCTGCAAATCACATTCCGTGGCTCCATTCAAGTCAATGGGTCCGCAAAAAAACCGGAACACATACGGAAATGCATCCGTATGTCTTCCGTATCCGTTCCGTTTTTTGCGGAACCATCTATTGAAAATGTTATGCCCAGCCCAATTTTTTCTATAAAGTTACTGTATACTGTATATGCCATACGGAAAAACGGAACGGAAAAACGAAACGGAAACACAACGGAAACAAAAAATGGAACAACGGATCCATTTAAAACGGACCGCAAAACACTGAAAAAGCCATACAGTCGTGTGAAAGAGGCCTAAGGCTGCATTTATATGGCCATGTGCGGTCAATGTGACTGCTTTCGTGAGCCGAACTCATTGCATCATAGCGATCCACAGTGCTGTGAGTTCCAGACTAGCCACAGGTCTACTGTCATGTACCCACAGCAGCATTTGAGCCTAGCCTCGGGTCTACTGTCCTGTACTCACAGCAGCATTTGAGCCTAGCCTTGGGTCTACTGTCCTGTACTCACAGCAGCTTCGGGTCTACTGTCCTGTACTCACAGCAGCATTTGAGCCTAGCCTTGGGTCTACTGTCCTGTACTCACAGCAGCTTCGGGTCTACTGTCCTGTACCCACAGCAGCATTTGAGCCTAGCTCCGGGTCAGGAGAGAGTGCTTTAGGCAGAACCAGCGATCAAAGGTACAGCACCTTTAGGAAGTTGGACCATGTCTAGTGCTTCTTCTTACTGGAACCGCTGATGCCATAGATTTGAGTTTTTTCCAGACGTGCCTGCCTGTGTCCATGCTGCAGTTGGTTAAATCTGCATATTTTGTGACGTAGCTGTGCTGTTAACCTCTTGCTTTAGGAGGTTCACACACACAATGTCAGAGCAACAGGCCATTGTGTATCTCCTTGGAAGCAGCGTGTTGTAAAAAAGGAGGCATCGCCTCTGCCGTTGCAGTATGCAGACCTTCTGTGGCGGTTTCAGGTTGGATCATTTTCACTTTAGCCGGATCAGTAAACCCCCTGCAGTTGGTAAGAGGAGTTTAGCAGAACCCCAAATAAATGTATTTACAAAGCCACACATAAAGGTACAAACATTACCTCTTTATTATTGTAAATAGATATCAAAAACAAATACATAAAAGTTTGCAAGAGATGTTGGGATGTAGAACAATACAGGCCCACAAAGCGGGTACAGGGGTTAAGGCTCAATGAATAGAAGTGCAACCACATTTTAAAGCAAGCCGTATAAATTTATAAAGAGCCCACCTATGACTCCCAACAATAGGGAGGGAAATGCACAGGGGTAGATATATGCAAGGAATGGGTGACCTCACAATACATTTATTTGGGGTTCTGGTTGATCCCACACATGTAGTATTGTTTGTTATATCGGAAGATGAGTTTAGCAGTTAAAGGGAACCTGTCATCAACTTTATGCTGTCCATACTAAAGGCAGCATAAAGTAGAGACAGGCGAGATGATTTCAGCGGTCTTTCATTTAAAAGTTTAAAAGTAAGTGGTTGCCGAGAACCAACATCACAATAATTGCAGACTGGGCCTGGAAAAGAGTCCTGGCCACCTGAGAAGAGTCCTGGTTATTCATGAATTCCTGCTCTCCCGCCCACCTGCTGACGACTGACCGTCTTCTACCTAGTTTTCTCCCTTTCTCTCTAGGAGAGAACTGACAATCATCAGCAGATGGGTGAGGGAGCAGGAGATTATGTATAACCAGGACTCTTCTCAGGTAGATTTGACTCTTTTCAAGGCCTGGGCTGCAATGATTACACCGCGCAACAATGATTTTGCTACTGAGAGAAAAACATGTGATTTATACTAAAATGAGCGTGCGGCTTCCAAATATGAACTCTGAATTTGCCTGACAAGTCTAGAATAGATTTTAAGTTATACATGCAAAGCCTATTCAGTTATAATATTAATGCATGATATTGGAGATATTCCAATGGACATGTCCAGACCTGTCCAGACGCACTCAGGCTGATGTCAGCAGTAAGTATATAAGGCAAGCTGGACAGATTTTGATAAAGTGATCTGTTACAGTGCTATCAGTTTTGAAACTTAAGGTGGATCAACGCAAATGTGTTAACGATCCAGACAATTTCTGCTACATATGTGGCAAATCCACTACTTATGATCAGCGCAAGAATCTGACAAAGTGAGTGCATCTTGCAGCTTGGGATGCATTTGTGCTAGTAGTGCAGAACTTCCTTGGGAACAGACGAGCTGCAAACTATGCTGAATAAGTAGACAACATGCTCACAGCATATGAACAACTTGGCTGCCGAATGTCATTGATAGTGCATTTCTTACATTCCCATCTTGACTTTTTCCCACCTAATTTGGGACACTAACATGGAGAGCGGTTCCATAAAGATATTTCTACAATGGAGAACAGGTGTAATGGCCGCTGGAATCCCAACATGATGGGGACTACTGCTGGTTTTTGCAACGGGAAAATATGACCGTTCACAAACGCATTAGGCAGATGCCAGAAGCACTTTTAACAGTACTGGGCCTCGCTCATGTAAGACTTTTAAACTGAAAAACAAGACTTTTAGAAATTTTGTTATTCCATTCCATTTTCATACATTGTTTACTACGCAAACTTTGATGTAGATCAGGTAATTGTTGTAAAGCATTGAATAATTTTGAACAGAACGAGTTTTACTCCAAGTGCTTAATTCATTTAGGCATACTTATGCATGGCAAAATTTCGTGACGTGTTACAACAATTCTGACAAATGGTTTTTGCCCAGTAGCAGACAAAAAGTTTTTTTTGTTGGTGTTATAAAGCTGGTTCTCGGCAACCACTTACTATTAGCTCATAAGTGACACACCGCTGAGATCAGCATTTCTGTCACTACTTTATGCTGTACTCAGCGAGGTCAGCGTAAAGTTGATGACGGGTTCCCTTTAAGCCTTTTCTGTCTGTACACTCTCACTCGTGTTGGTGAAGGACCATTCAGTCATTCCAAGGCCCAGTAATCTCATTGTGATGAATTCTATTCTTCTTCTTCCTTCTACAGGGAGTTGGGAACCCTACTGTACATTAGGTGACATGACTTCAACCAAAACTGCACAAGCAGAGCTTGCATGGTCATCAGTTTTTTTGGAATTGCATTCTGGGCAGTTCCCTGATAGCCTTCTATTGCCCACATCGCCCCTTTGCAACATATATGAGGATGAGGGATGGAGAAATCGGTGACAGGATATTCAGATTCCTTGTGGCACCTACTTTAGATGCCATCAGTCAGTGAAGCGAGAGTTAAAGGGCTTCTCTCACCTCAGCAAGTGGCATTTATCATGTAGAGAGAGTCATTACAAGGCACTTACTAATGTATTGTGATTCTCCATATTGCTTCCTTTGCTGGCTTGATTCATTTTCCATCATATTATAAACTGCTAGTTTCCATGGTTACGACCACTCTGCAATACATCAGCGGCGGTCATGCTTGCACTCTATAGGAAAATCAGCCCTACCAGGCAGTAATATTGTCGGTACACTGAGGCCACCTGCACAAGTTGCGGAATATGTGCGTTTTCTCTGTGCGGATTCCCAAGCGTAAAAACTGCAGCGTATTACAGTGCCAGCAAAGTGTATCAGATTACACAAATGTGATGTACAAATTTCAGATTGTTTCCATGGGGAAATTGACCTGCCGTGTGGATTTCCAAATCTGCAGCATGTCGATTTATGTTTGTAGTTTTCACCCTTTTCCAATGAAAAAGCCGCATTTAATCCACAATTATAAATTGCGGATGTTGGTGCGGACATGCTGCTAAAACGCACATAAATCTACACGGATCTTATTCCACTCGTGTGCAGGTGGCCTTAAAGTACACGATTGTGTGTGCAATAACTTCAGCATTTACGGTAAATGCAAAGTGGGTGAGATTTAAAAAAACCTCATCTGCACGCTGCAGAGAATATCTGTACTGAAATCTGTGCTTGACTTGACATTGCGGCGTGGCTTACATGTATCTGCCGTGGACTTCACCCTTTATAATGCAGATGGTGAAATCTGTGGCAGATCCACAGCATATCCGTACTGGAATCCGCAGCCAAATCTGCAGTAGGCCTGCTAAATATGTCTGTACTTTTAGGGCTCATGCACACAACTGTATGTATTTTGTGGTCCACCAAAAATACGGATGATTTCTTTTTTTTTTTTTTTTTGCGGATTCAATGTAACAATGCCTATCTTTGTCCACAAAACAGTCAAGAAAAGGACATGTTCTTTTTTTGCAGAACGGTCATGCGGACATACGGAAACAGAATGCACACGTCTTTTCCGTTATTTTTTATTTTTTTTGCAGACCCATTGAAGTGACCGGTTCCGCATACAGGCCTTAAAATAAACGGAACAGACACCGGAAAAAAAGTACGTTTGTGTGCATGAGTCCATACAAATAAGATCCCAGGCTGCAGGCATCAGGGAAAAAGTAATGAATCCTGGACAATCCCTTTAAGGGGCACCTAAAATACCGCTTGGTCTCCTTCCTGTTCTCACAGTGCTAACGTGTTGCTTTCCTTAGGCCGACTTTCGACCAAACATGGACGCTTGAGAGTGCTGCGGCAAGTCTGTTTGTGACTAGTAGTCGTCTTGCCTCTCAGTAAGCAGCCAGCTGTCATATGAAATAAGGCATGCTGGGAATTGTAGTTCTCTAGTAACATCAGGGAGGGGGACCTATAGCTAATGTGACAGTTTGATTGCACCTCCTGAGACCCCCCTCCCTTGAACAGCTTATGTTAAAGTCTCTACACTTTGCAACCAAATTTAACCTCTCGGGTGACCGCAATATTGTGTTTTTTCCTGTTCTAGTAGGAATGGATGACATGATGGGACGGTTGATGAGCAAGTGCATTTTTTTTCCACAGCTCCAGATGAAAGGACACGGCCCCTGAGTAGTAAATCCGGGAGCTGTTTATGTTTCTTACCACTGGCGTACATCAAAGAGTCAGTATCATGGTGGAATGAAACGCGTGGATGATAGGAGTCGAGGAATGCTCGCCCTGTTCTCTTACAGTAGGAAAATAAGAGACTTGGCATGGCTAATCTGTACTCGCAGCTCCTTGTAATCTTTTTCTGAGGAAATGGTTGGATCGTCTCCTATTTACTTTTATTTAAAGGAGCCCCCTTACTGGTGGTCGTTACTTCCGCTTATCAGAAGATTTTTTTTCTCACTGTTGCTTTAGTTTCTTGTCCATCACTTTGTCCTATCTGATTGTGGATCTATTGTACTGGACCCACATGATGACGATAGATCCGCTATTACATATGAACTGACTGCATCATAGTGATTTATTATACAGTCAGTTCCTATCTGATTGTGGATCTATTGTACTGTACCCACATGTGACGATGTGAGATGTGGCCGACACATGGACCGTGTAGCCCGAGCCTATCACGGTTGTGTTAATCAGCCCTTGTAAGACGGGAGTTGCTTGCTTGATGATATACTGTAGATCTGACCATCTTCGGGTTGTCCATCACTTGATCAGTTGTGGATTCTCACTCTACCAAGCATCTACAATACAGTTGATGCATTCATGGGACTCTTGACTCTCATGCCATGTTATCCATACCAACCAATCAGAGTGCAGATTTTTTATTTTTTTTCCAAATCATTTTTATAAAAAAATTAAATCATGGTGCTCTCTGTTGCATGCTTTAAGACAGAACTATCCTTCCATTGAAGCATTGTGGGCTGCGTGGTGTATCTAGTGGTTCTAATTGCGGGTCTACTCGGGCCGATTCTCAGGCAAATTATTGGGGACGAACGTAATCATGCTCGTTCTGGATAATCTGCCTGTGTAAAGGTGGCGCCAATCACCTGGTGAACGAGCGAACTGCTAATTCATCAGGTGAAACTTTCGTTCATACAGGCACCAGAATTATCGTTTCTGGGCAGCAGACCATGCGGTCTAAACAGCGATCTGCCGCCCAGAAACAATGCAGCTGGGCGGCAGATCGCTGCAGGAGAGGACTCCCCTGCATAACGGAAACTGGACGGATCCGTTTTGCAGCCCATAGACTTGTTTTATGACGGAATGAATAATGGAATGCCTCTAAAGGCATTCCGTCATATAGAATTGCATTATGGTCCGTGGTAACGGAATCCATAACGCAATTCACCTTTAATTAACAAACGAAGTGTGAACAAATTTCTAAATATGAAATTCGCTCATCTCTAGTGCTTGGCTATCTTTGGTAGTATCCAAGATAATGAATGGAGTGGTGGAGTGCATGCTTGACCGCCACTGCGTTTATTCCGGGGAATCGGGAAACTCATTCTCGGCCTATTATTCAAATGTTTATCTCCTACATATATTGCGTTGAACGTGATTTATTTATTTATTTATTTTTTCGGGGGGGGGGGGGGGTTAAAAAAATGACAACAATAGTATTGCTATTTGTGGAGAGAATTATTTTTACGCTGCAGTATAAATAGCATGTTCTATGGGCTGTTGTATCGGCGCTGCTAAGTTTATATCACTTTTGCTATGTTTTACTTCCTTTTGCCCAATGAAAGCGGTTATTACAAATTTGTATTTGTGTTCATGCATTCCAAGACCCTAAACCTCTGTCCACACTGCATATTTTAATCTATAATTTGGTGCGTGGTACGTTCCTATTCTGTGTCAAAATAGTCGTGTAGAATGCCTTTAAACCACATCCCATTGATTTCAATGACAAATATGCAACGATGCTAAAATCTTAATTTTTCCATCTATGTGACATCCTGTCTTGAGAAGGAGCTGTTGTAATTTGAATCCTCTGTAAGCTTATAATTGGCAGAATACAGTGATTATATGCCTAAAGTGGTTTTCCAGCAATAAATTAAAAACATTCTTACGCCCCATAGCCTACCTACCCATTGAAAGAGTCATAATTGCTTGCTTCCCTCCACTCCGGTCCTCCACAGTGGCTCCCACTCATGCATCCTTCCGGTCCCTGGCTTGTTTTCTTCTGGCCGGTATAGACATGTTCATGTGCGCCGCCGTCATTGGTGCACGATGCGATTGCACTCAGTGTTTCAGTTTTTTCCATGCGGGTGCAATCCGTTTTTGGTGCGTTTTTCTAGAATTATAATCCAGGGATGCTAAACCTGCGGCCCTCCAGCTGTCGCAAAACTACAACTCCCTGCATGCCCAGACTGCCTACAGCAGGGCATGATGGGAGTTGTAGTTTTACAACAGCTGGAGGGCCGCAGGTTGAGCATCACTGTAATAATCTATATCTCCTAGCAACCATCAGTGAAAAACGCATTACATCCGGGCGCCTTCTGTTTTTCACTGAAGCCTCATTCACTTTTATGGAGCCAGGGCTTCGTGAAAAACACACAATATAGAACAGGCTCCAATTCTTCCTGAACGCAGAAATGATGCGTGAAAAACCACACTCATGTGCACAGACCTATTGAAATGAATGGGTCCGGATGTTATACTTTTGCTTCACGCATCGCACCCTGACGGAAAACTCGCTCGTGTGAAAGTGGCCTTAGGCTACTTTCACACTCGCGTTTGGTGCGGATCCATCATGGATCTGCACAGACGGATCCGTTCAGATAATACAACCATCTGCATCCGTTCAGAACGGATCCATTTGTATTATCTGTAACATAGCCATTGAACACCATTGAAAGTCAATGGAGGACGGATCCATTTTCTGTTGTGCCATATTGTCAGTGAAAACGGATCCGTCCCCATTGACTTAGATTGTGTGGCTCAGTTTCGTCAAGCCGACAGCAAAACGCTGCAAGCAGAGTTTTGGTGTCTGCCACCAGAGCGGAATGGAGACTGATCGGAGGCAAACTGATGCATTCTGAGCGGATCCTTTTCCATTCAGAATGCATTAGGGCAAAACTGATCCGTTTTGGACCGCTTGTGAGAGCCCTGAACGGATCTCGCTAATGGAAAGCCAAAACGCCAGCGTTTGTTCAGGAAAAAACTGATGGTCTTGCACACAAGTTCAGTCAGTTTTTTCCTGCGATTCCGTTCAGGGTGTTCGGTTTTTCCACCCGGATTTGATCCAGACTGCATATGTTTTCCATGTGGGGGAATAAAACTGAATAATAACACTGAACGTCTTCTAGCAACCATCAGTGAAGAACACATTGTATCCAGATGCCTTCCATTTTTCACGCAAGCCCCATTCACTTTCAGAGCTGCGTGAAAAACTCACGTTCTAGAACATGAAGCGATTTGTTTTTCTTTTTTTCTTTTTGCTGAATGCAGAGGTGATCAGTAATAAACAGCACTCATGTGCACATACCCATTGAAATGAATGGGTTAGGATTCAGTCCGGATGCTGTGTTCATCTGGACGGAAAACTCTCCAAGTATCTGATTTTTTGTAGGACAATAATTGGCTACGGCCGTGTACATAAGGCCTTATCTGCAGAAATAAATTTGTTGCAAAAACTGTGGTTATACAATATTGTTTTCTAGAAAAGGTCCATTTCCTGTGTTTGGACAATACCGTGCATTGTGTGGAGGCCGGGGTGGTACCACGAGACTGCTCCTTCATTCCTGCCATGAAATACATTTGCTCCAGTCCCTTCGGCAGATTAATTGGTTATTTATAATTACACATCTCCTTAAGTCCAGCACTTGGACTTTAGACTCTTAAGACGCTGGGTAGACGTGTGTGTGTATGTATATACAGTACAGACCAAAAGTTTGGACACACCTTCTCATTCAAAGAGTTTTCTTTATTTTCATGACTATGAAGGCATCAAAACTATGAATTAACACATGTGGAATTATATACATAACAAACAAGTGTGAAACAACAGAAAATATGTCATATTCTAGGTTCTTCAAAGTAGCCACCTTTTGCTTTGATTACTGCTTTGCACACTCTTGGCATTCTCTTGATGAGCTTCAAGAAGTAGTCCCCTGAAATGGTCTTCCAACCGTCTTGAAGGAGTTCCCAGAGATGCTTAGCACTTGTTGGCCCTTTTGCCTTCACTCTGCAGTCCAGCTCACCCCAAACCATCTCGATTGGGTTCAGGTCCGGTGACTGTGGAGGCCAGGTCATCTGGCGCAGCACCCCATCACTCTCCTTCATGGTCAAATAGCCCTTACTTTCATAGTTTTCAGAATTTCTTAAAGTAATGATGGCCACTCGTTTTTCTTTACTTAGCTGCTATTTTCTTGCCATAATACAAATTCTAACAGTCTATTCAGTAGGACTATCAGCTGTGTATCCACCTGACTTTTCCTCAACGCAACTGATGGTCCCAACCCCATTTATAAGGCAAGAAATCCCACTTATTAAACCTGACAGGGCACACCTGTGAAGTGAAAACCATTTCGGGGGACTACCTCTTGAAGCTCATCAAGAGAATGCCAAGAGTGTGCAAAGCAGTAATCAAAGCAAAAGGTGGCTACTTTGAAGAACCTAGAATATGACATATTTTCAGTTGTTTCACACTTGTTTGTTATGTATATAATTCCACATGTGTTAATTCATAGTTTTGATGCCTTCAGTGTGAATCTACAATTTTCATAGTCATGAAAATAAAGAAAACTCTTTGAATGAGAAGGTGTGTCCAAACTTTTGGTCTGTACTGTGTATGTATGTGTGTATGTGTATATGTATATATATATATATATATATATATATATATATATATATATATATATATATATATATATATATATATATATATAATATAGGGATTCTTGTCCTGCCAGGTAAAGCTGCACATGATAAAGGCCGAAGGATTTGCTCAGGTTGTGATAAAGGGAATAAAATTGTCTTCAGCAACGTGGCTGCCATAATACACAGAGGAGACTAAAACGTACAGTAGAAAAAAGTTTAAAAAATGTTTTTACAAATATATATTAAAAAACACACACGTATTAAAAATTCAAATCTCTTACTTTCCCAATTTTACACACACACACAAAAAAATGCCCAGTGAATTCCGTAATGGGGAAAAAAAAAGCGCCAAGTTTTGGGGTCATGTTGTCCCCGTGAAAAATGTAATAAAACGTGATCCAGTCATATGCACCCCCAAATGATACCAATAAACACCACAGCTGTCCTGCAAAAAATGAGCCCTGAAGTTTTTTTGAAAGGTTTTTCTTTTTTGTAAAGTAGCAAAATGTAATAGACTATATAAATTTGATATCGATGTAATCATATCAACCTGCAGAATAAGGTTGTCATGTCATTTTCAGCATACACTGAAAGCAAATGGCAAATGGCTAGGTGAACGTCAGTATCGGCTGGGCTGAATCTTGTGAACTCCGGCAGGCTGTCCTCTGCCAAAGCAGCCTTCCGGATCCGTTAAATGCAAACGTGATCCTACCCTTATCGGGAACTAATGTCCTGATCCTGATAATTGCCACATATAAAGGTGCCCCCAATCACCCATTGAACCAACAAATGATCGCATCTTTCACAAATGATCAGGTGATCATGTCTTTCACGTAGAGCCTGAAACCATAGTTTGTGGGCAGCACATTGCCTTGTGTAAACAGGGATGTGTTGCCACCAAAAGATGAATCTTTATGGGAATGAACAATTGTAGACGGGGCTCTACAGCAGCTAAACGACCAGGCAATAATTTGTAACGAGCGATTCATTACCGTTCCTGTGCATCTAGCGGTAGCCATGGTCTTTAATACTGTTCCGGCATCTGTCCTAGATCCCAGGGTGTGGGTTCCCAAACCATGCAGCGCTCCAATTGATGGAAAAATCTGTGCCGCATACGCTACAGCGCGGACTCCCATTATAAGCAATAGGATGCTAATGTGACATGGGTTTTGGCGCGGATTTTGGCTGAGCAAGAAAAACTAAAATAAATGTTGGCCGTAAAAGTTGCAATTGGCCAAGAGTATGTGTGTGTTTTAAAGGAAAGTATAATAAGTTTTCTGTGACCTTCGTCTAGATCTGGCTTTTTTTTTCTGTCTCAGCAGTCTTCCGGTTTTGCCATGTTTTTCAAAACTTTTGTCCTGCGTCCTAGATAAGACAGGTAGTCACTGATGACATCACGGTTTCTCATGTGACTATTTTCTCACCTCGCCCAGATGTCGTGGGCTTGGTTGCATCTACTTGTGAAATCATTTACTTTAGCGCTTCCGGCTTTGTGTCCAAGTATATCCTTGGAGGACAATCCAGGAAGGAAAGACTCTGCTAATTGCCTTCTACTTGGAAGGAGCGGAAACTTGCCTGACTGTAGCACACGTTCCATGTGTATTAGCTGTAAGCTGAGAGAGCAGATTCCAATCTCGTGCCTGTGAGAGAGCGCAATAAATCCTCCTTCAAAAGTTTTTCCATAATTAGACTTTCCTGAAGTTGAGACCTATTTTTCAGCTCTTTTCATTGTAAAGGGGTTGGCACTCGCTGGCTACTGTTAACCAATGGCACTTGAAGGGGTTGTCCGGGTTCAGAGCTGAACCCGGACATACCCTTATTTTCACCCAGGCAGCCCCCCTGAGGCTAGCATCGGAGCATCTCATGCTTCGATGCGCTCCCTTGCCCTGCGCTAGATTGCGCAGGGCACGGGCTCTTTTGTTTATCATAACACACTGCCGGGCGGAAACTTCTGCCCAGCAGTGTGTTCGGTGACATCACCGGCTCTGATGGGCGGGCTTTAGCGCTGCCCTAGCCGTTTTCCTGTCCATAAGATGACAGAGGGGTCTGCGCATGTATGGTCACTTTGACTTAAAGCGGTTGGCCATTACATGGGTACTGTTGACTAATGTGCAGGTAGGATGACAATATGGCTGTTTCTGATATAGATATTCTGTGCCATTTGCTATATTTCATAAGCCATGTCCTATTATGCAAATGTTCTTTACTGTCTGCATAGAGATGGCCACTGATGGAGAGTCATGTGACCAGACACCTCACTCAGTCCCCCTTAGGGTAGGTTCGCACCTCCATTTAACTGATCCGGCAATGTGTTTCGGCAGAGAGTAGCCTGCCAATGCTCTCCTGGTACTGGCGTTCACCACGGGACCCCATTGACTATAATGGGATCCAGAGGTGATCCGGCCACTTTCTGCTATGAGTGCTGGGATTCGGCTGGACAAAATCCACTGATGACCCCATGCCGATCAGCTAGTGATGACCTATCTCGAGGATAGGCCATAACTTTTATAAAAAGTGGACAACCCCTTTAAAGGGAATGTCTACCTCTCTTGGTTTAAACCATGACTTTCTATTGTGAATCTTTGTAATAAAAAAACAAACAAAAAAAAAAAAACCTTCACATTTGGCAGAACAAACAATGGAACTTAAAGGTCTGAATTAGCAAAAACACAATAGAAATGGGCTGTTTGTATTTAAGTCAGAGGAAAGATATTTCATGCACTACAGGGAATTTGTACTTGATGGGGTTAGCAGTAACGTAAATGTCTTGTGGATGTAACCCTTCAGTTGTCACTCCTGTTTGTTTTGTCCTCTGGAGGACGTATGAGGACAATCTTCCCTTCTCTGTGTGTGCACTAGTAATGCTCTCTGCTTCTGTTCCATAATTGTAAGGTGAAGCAGACCGCGCTTGTGGTCGGGTTGCTGCACTATTTTTATTTTTTTTTCTTCTATCTATTTTGGTTAGCAAATGTTATGGACACCTTTTGACGTGGAAAGTATTTTATTTTATTTTTTTAAGTGTTGGCGGTTACCTTGAGTGAAAAAGGTTGCGCTAAGTTTCAAGCTGCAATGTTCATGCCTTCATTTTTTTTAGACCCCCTGATCTGCAACACATCTCTGTGCTGACTGCCGCTGATGCTGAGTAGACTGATTCTTATAGATGTTCCTCCACCTCCCCTACCAATGTGGTGGCCTACCATCATGTCGGTGTAGGACTCCTAGCACAACGACCTTTGAGAATTGACACCTACATCTCAAGCGCCCTATTCCTGATGCCGGGTACCCTGACGGGGTAAGGATATACCACTAGCTACTTTACAGAGGCGAGCTAACTTCCCGAAAATCACATAGAACAAAACGGCCATTAGTGCTTTTCTTGACTTAAAATGTTACCTCTGATGAAACCACCTTCCAAGGGGGATACAAATACAGATTCTCCATCTCTCCCCTTCATTCGGACAATCCCTACTATTGGCGATTTTTTACTTTTTTTGTTGTTGTTGTTATTATAAGTGCCAGTGGACAGATGGTTATAGGTCGGTTGTCTTGACACGTCCTCCTGATTCTCTTATTAGGTTAGGAATGTTTTTCTATAATGTAGTTTGATGTGTGCGTTTAGCTATGCTATAACTCCTTATAGCGGGCAGTAAACAGCCGTAAACATGCTTGTTTTTACTTTATTAGGATTTTTGCACAATACTCAATGTAGACTCATCGGTACAGTAAGCAATATGGGGCTAATAAAAGCATCAAATAATTGTGATGTGTGGCTCCTGCGTTGTAATACCAGGTGATTCAGAAAGGGTCCATTCACACAACTAGAATTTTGGTCCGCAACCAATCTACTTTTTTTTTCTTCTTTTTTTGTGGATCAGATGCAGACCCGATCATTTCAATGGCGCTGCAAAAGTACGTTCTTGTGTCTGTTCCGTGGCCTCGCAAAAAAGGATAGAATATGTCCGGTTCATGCCATTTTGCAGACAAGAATAGGCATTTCTAACAAAGGGCGGAAGGTACAGGACCGCAAAATGGGGGACACACACGGCGGGTGTCCGTGTTTTGCGGATCTGCAATTTGCAAGCAACAAAACGGTAACGGTTGTGTGAATGCCCCCTTAAAGTGAACAAGTTCTGCTCTTGAAAAATGAAAGCTGTGCTGTGATTTGTGCCGTGATTAGTTGCAGTGGGTTCCATTCGAAACCACTGGCTGTTTAGGTCGTAGGAAAAGTCCAGGTCATCCAAAGACTTCAGAAGAGACCGTGAACAGGATTTGAGACATGTAAGAGCGTAGTCACGCAGGCAGACTAGTATGGAACTACAAGTACCACAAACCACAATGTGACATATCTCATGAAGAAGTTGCATTGTAAGCCATACAGAGTTCTTCAGGAGATGAAACCGAAACACTTACTTCTGCATTGACTTGCAGGACTTGTTGGAAGAGGATGAATTCGCTGACCCGCTGGTGTTCAGTGATAAGGCTAGCTTTCACCACAATGTTAGAATCTGGGGCTCAGAAAACCCAAAGGGAGGGAGTCGCCCCAAATGTTCTATGCAGTGAGCAGGCGCAAAGTCTTCGTCCCTTCTTTTTTGCCGAGGATACTGTCGCTGGGCGCTTCTACCGGGAAATATTAAAGGGGTTGTCCGCTTGTTACTATTGATGACTTATCCTTCTCGGTGAGCAGGACAAAGAAATAATAAAAACAACAAACAGCAGGTGGCGCTATACCGATACATGTTATTGAATATCTCAGTGACTATGCTAACCTTTTAATTACATGCAATTACAAAAGTATTCAGATCCAGGTGCTGGTTTGAAAACTGTAGAATATTTTTTGTGGGACAACCCCTTTAAGGGAAAAGTTGATGCCACACATAGAGGTAGATCTGCCAAACTCAGTCCATCAGCCGCGTGGTGCTTCTCCTCACTTTTAGTTGGATGTGTCTTTTCATGTTAATGTTAATACATTTTTACCTTCTCTCAGTTATGAATACCGAGGCTATAATTTTCCACCATTCTTCTTGAATCGCCCTGTAGTAAAGTGAGCCATGCACATTCGATGTTTGCCGGCCAAACCATCCAATCATCTAATGCAGCTGTTGTAAAACTACAACTCCCACCATGCCCTGCTGTAGGCTGATAGCTGTAAGCTGTTCTGGCATGCTGGGAGTTGTAGTTTTGCAACAGCTGGAGGGCCGCAGGTTGAGCATGCCTGATCTACAATGGCAGATGTGTGAAAGGAGAGAAGCATTAGGCTTTTGGTTCTCAACATGCCTGATCCTTTTGTTCTTGGGAGATGAGATGCCGCTAAGGCCTCGTTCATATTTCCATGTCAGTTTCACGTCTGTGAAAAAAGCGCCCATGTTTCATCCGTGAAGATGTCAGTGAAAGATCCTTGTTTGGTCCATGTGTCCATTTTTGCCCTCCGTGTGTCATCCATAATCCACAGATGCTGCCCAGCTGAAAATAAATTAATTTCCAAAGCATCTCTTATCAGTCTTCACTCTTCAGTGAAAAAACGGATGCCATAATCTTCACTAACCTATAGACTTCAATGGGAGTGTTTGGTCCGCATCACAGACCAAAATAGTTCATGTCTCCGAGATTTATTTTATTTTTTTACTGACCCACGATCAGTAAAAAAAATACTGACATGTTCACAGACACATTAAGATAAATGAGTATGTGTCCGTGAAAAACTGAAATCTTGAATTAGGCATTAGGTTTAGTTCACACTTCAGTTATTTGGTCAGTTCTTTCTATCAGTTATTGTGAGCCAAAAGTAGCCAACTGATGCAGATAACTGAACAAATAACTGAAGCTTCCTCTGAGAACACATGTATGCAAGTGTATAGAGAGGATGGCCAGCCTAAGAGATAACACACTCAGAATCGAAGCCATTCTCGGCATGTCATAAGCAGTATCCAGGAGGCAAAGGTCTTTACGCCACAATAGCGGTGTAAAAAAGTTGAAAATGATGATGCACGCCATATTTGCGACATAGCTTGGGACTTTTAGAGGTTCTCGGCAATTTTGAAAAGTGGTGCGGAAAGGGGGGGGGGGGGGGGTGTTTACCATAACATATACCAGAAACTGATGCAAGTTATAGCTGATGTCTAAGCTAGACTTAAGTATCTGGGGCACAGACTGCCAGAGATGTGACTAATTTATTACGAGGCATGTACCTCTTAATAAGGGCTCATGCTCACGAACACATTTTGGAGCACTCAGTTCTGTTCAGTTCAGTTTTGTCCCCATTGACAATGAATGGGGACAAAACTGAAGCGTTTTTTTTTTTTGTTTTTTTTTTTCTGGTATTGAGCCCCTATGACGGAACTCAAAAACGGAAAACTTAAACGCTACTGTGAAAGTACCCTTAATCGTGGAACATTTACTATATAAAAAAAAAGTCACACTGTAACTGGCGGAAAACAAAATAAGCGACACATTCCCTCAGACAGAGCCGTTTCCTCTCCTGCTTTCATGTCCGCCAGTCTTCTGTACTCCTATAGCTCCATGGGGCAAATTTCAGGAAAAAATCTTCTGACAGGAACTGCTTTTTGCGGTGTTCTTATTTGTACAGCTCCGGTAGAGTGGATCACTCGCACGCTACAATTTCCTTCAATAGGGAAGGAATACAAGACGGGTCAGGTTTCATCGCTTGCCTGCTTACCATGAGTGAGGCAGATTAGAGGACTTGTGTTACCAGGGCTCCACATTACAAAGAAAATGACCTGGGAGTGGTTGGCTGCTAAAACGAAAAACGTAGGTGTCAAATTTATTTATTTTTAATTTTTTTTTAAAGGAACCCAATTCCTGACCATTCTCACAAGAGCCATTGAGGTCTATCATCCCATGCTTTTTTTGTTCTTTTTACAACTGAAATGTTACTTTTATTTTCCCCCTCACCCATGACCGCACCACCAGAGAGACGATCTGCCCAAAGACCGGAAACCTGAAGTACAAAAAGGCAGAGGATCCCCTCCAATTTCAGTATGGTTTCCCGGTTGGGTGCCTCTTTGTTACCTGCAGTTCCCCAGTCTGACACGTAGCACATGTGGTGTACGGTGGCCTCGGCAGAGACGTGACGGCCAGAGAGAGCTTTTCAGCATTGGATGCATTATGTTTCAGTGTTGTTTGTGTGGCACTAGAACAGGGATCAGCAACCTCCGGCTCTCCAGCTGTTCGGAAACTACAACTCCCAAAATCCTTCTTTCAGTTCTGTGGGAATTATAAGAACAACCCAGAAAGTTTGAATGCTGGGAGTTGTAGTTTCACAGCAGCTGGAGTGCCAAAGGTTGCTGATCCCTGCACTAGAAGGTCTCCTTGCGGCAGGGCAGTAGTCCGTATGTGGCAGAAAGAAATTGCCATCTTGCCCGGGGGAGGAGCGCCTGCTTACGGCCTTGATTGAGTGCTATGGGAGAAGTGAAGTCCAGGCTGAGGATTGGAATGCACGCGTGCGTCGTGACACAGCGCTTGACGTCGGAGGAGGTACATATGAAGCGCGATACCCAGAAGTGAGCTGCCGGCGGGTTTTTTGATAGGAATAGACCACATGTAGCGTCTCCTGGTAGAACCTGAGTGTTCTGGATTAGGAGCGCTAGAAAATCTACTGGCAAGCTACTATGGAAAAGGAAAGAAAGGACATGACTGAGAATCCAGTGTTCACTCCGGCCCTGGTACTTACAAGAGGGGGTGAGAGACTTCTGGCTATATATACATAAGCGATACTGATGGTATTTAATGTGGGGATTCGCTCTGGTAGTTAGGATTTGCTGGTGCAGCACAGAGGCAAAGTACACAGTTTTTGAATCAAACATCAGTGTTTATTCACACGTGAAAGCAAAGCAAAAACGCAAGTTGCTTGGTGATCGTTCACATGCATGAAAAATTCATATACAAAACGGTCACCTTTTCTCCTGGGTGTTACTTCACACCCTGTTGGAAGTTCTGCTTTGTCAAGTCCACAGGCAGGCTTTAGGCGGCCTGTTTGCCCTCACAGGGGTCTATGCCCTCCAGCCCGGCTTAAGCCGCGGATCCCAACACAGCCCTCAGATCACAGCACACAGACCTCCTGAGCTCCACTGTCAGACGGAGGTAATCCTCCCCAGCTGGCAGTGCTGGCTGGTTTTTATGCCTGGCAAAACCCGGCCTAGAATATGGGGAATAGTTACCCACCCAGCACTTTGACTACTCCCAGTAAGAGCCATCCCGGATCAGCTATTTCAGCCATACTAAGTATCAAGGTGTCAAACAGCAACTGCTGCTGACACATAAAAACCGTCTCTTACTCCACCGAGGCCAGGAATCTCGGTGACATGTACCTATCATCCACGATGATTCCTTGTCCCTTTTTTACATTATGTATATGTATTTTCAGGGAAAACCTAAAAAAGCACTAACTAAAAGAAGAAATAAGGAATGTGCTATTTGCAGATTTTCCCTGTCTTTTGACTATAAAAAAAACTGTCAGGTCTGCATTGATAAAACTGTGGTGGAGGAATCTCCATCTTTTTATAAATCTTCAGTCTTTGGTTAAATCTGAAGTGGATTCGTCATTGGCCCTGAGTAAAGTTAATGTAGAGAACAGCGATCAAGGAAGAGCCAGGTGTTAGATAATGTAATTTCTTCAGACTCAGAAGGGGAAGAAGATTTTCAATCCTTGAAGAATAGAGATAGGCAAATCCTTTTTTCCTGTAGAAGATGTGGATCGTTTATTAAAGGCGGTAAAAGCTACAATGGGGATTGAAGACTCAAAAGAGCCAAAATCAGTACAGGATGTAATGTTTGGAGGGCTTGAAACCAGACACCATAGGTCCTTCCCGCTTCATAAGAATGTGGCGGCATTAATTAAGGGAGAATGGAAAAGGCCTAATAAAAAAAGTTTATATTTAAAAAATATTAAAAGAAAATATCCCTTTTTCGGAGGACATTTCTGCCTCCTGGAATAAAGCCCCTAAAATAGATGTTGCCATCTCTAAGGAAGCCAAGAAAATGTCTCTACCTTTTGAAGATATGGGATCATTAAAAGATCCTTTAGACAAAAAAGCTGATGGTTTTTTGAAGGGTGCCTGGGAAGCTTCCACCTCTTCATTCAGACCTTCTATTGCTTCTACCTGTACTGCACATTCTTTAATTATTTGGCTGTCAGAGCTACAGGACCAAATCAAGAATAAATGTCCCAGCGAGTAGGGTTTCTAATGATTAAAAAAGCAGCGGACCTTCTGGCAGACGCTTCGGCAGATTCCATTAGGTTAGCGGCTCGTTCTTCAGCTCTAGCTAATACTTAAGTTGGAGGGGAGTCTCCGCCTTTTCGTACTTCAGGTTTCCTGTATTTGGGGGCAGATCCTCTCTCTCGTGCTGCTGTCGTGGGTTGAGGAAAATCTGATTACTTTTACCAGTAATTTTCATTTTCTTTACACCTAAGATTAAAGGTGTTGTCCAGCTTTTGGACTGTTTTTTAGCCAGTAGCAACAGTGTGTTGTATCTGTCTGTGGCTCCCTGGCTCGCTTCAGCAGTCTTCTGGTCCCCATGGACTGGGTCACGTGCTCCACTGCAGCCAATGACTGACCTCAACAGTGAACTCACTGCTGCCACCAGCTTAAAAAAAATCCCAAAGCTGGACAACTCCCCTAGGCCTCGTTCACATTTTCATGTTGGTGACCCTTCTGTTAAAAAAAGCGTACATGTTAAATCTGTGAAGGATCAGTGGTTTGTCTCTGTGTCCGTTTTTACCCTCCTTGTGTCATCCGTAATTCAATGACGTTGCTCAGCTGAAAATTATTTTCTAAAGAATCTCCTATCCGTCTTCAGTATAAAATGGATGCACCACAGATGTCATCCATGGTGTGTCCATGATTTTCAGACCAAAGTAGTGCATGTCTCCGTGATTTTTTTTTTTTTTACTGACCCACAGTCAGTAAAGAAAATGCTGAAATGTGAACAGACACATTTAAATCAATTGGTACGTGTGTTGTCCATGGAAAATGCAGACAGCGCACATCAGTTAAAAAATGGAAATGTGGACAAGGCCTTGGGGTAGGTTCACACGTCTGTTTAACTGCTCTGGCAAGCTGTTTTGGCAGAGAACAGCGTGCCGGAGCTCTCCAGGTACTGGCGTTTGCTGCCAGACTCCATCAACTATAATAGAAACATAGAATGTGTCGGCAGATAAGAACCATTTGGCCCATCTAGTCTGCCCAATATACTAAATACTATGGATAGCCCCTGGCCCTATCTTATAAGAAGGATAGCCTTATGCCTATCCCATGCATGCTTAAACTCCTTTACTGTATTTGCAGCTACCACTTCTGCAGGAAGGCTATTCCATGCATCCACTACTCTCTCAGTAAAGTAATACTTCCTGATATTATTTTTAAACCTTTGCCCCTCTAATTTAAAACTATGTCCTCTTGTAGCAGTTTTTCTGCTTTTAAATATTCTCTTCTCTTTTACCGAGTTGATTCCCTTTATGTATTTAAAAGTTTCTATCATATCCCCTCTGTCTCGTCTTTCTTCCAAGCTACAGATGTTAAGGTCCTTTAACCTTTCCTGGTAAGTTTTATCCGGCAATCCATGTACCAGTTTAGTAGCTCTTCTCTGAACTCTCTCCAAAGTATCAATATCCTTCTGGAGATATGGTCTCCAGTACTGAGCACAATACTCCAAATGAGGTCTCACTAGTGCTCTGTAGAGCGGCATGAGCGCCTCCCTCTTTCTACTGGTAATGCCTCTCCCTATACACCCAAGCATTCTGCTAGCATTTCCTGCTGCTCTTTGGCATTGTCTGCCTACCTTGAAGTCTTTTGAAATAATGACCCCTAAATCCCTTTCTTCAGATACTAAGGTTAGGACTGTATCACTGATTTTATATTCTGCTCTTGGGTTTTTACGTCCCAGGTGCATTATCTTACACCTATCAACATTAAATTTTAGTTGCCAGATTTTTGACCATTCCTCTAGTTTTCCTAAGTCCTTTTCCATTTGGTGTATCCCTCCAGGAACATCAACCCTGTTACAAATCTTTGTGTCATCAGCAAAAAGACACAACTTACCATCGAGGCCTTCTGCAATTTCGCTGATAAAGATATTAAACAATATGGGTCCCAGAACAGATCCCTGAGGTACCCCACTGGTAACAAGATCATGGTCTGAATATACTCCATTGACTACAACCCTCTGTTGTCTGTCCCTCAGCCACTGCCTAATCCATTTAACAATATGGGAGTCCAAGCCCAAAGACTGCAATTTATTGATAAGCCTTCTATGTGGGACAGTATCAAAAGCCTTACTGAAGTCTAGATAAGCGATGTCTACTGCACCTCCGCCATCTATTATTTTAGTCACCCAATCAAAAAAATCTATAAGATTAGTTTGACATGATCTCCCTGAAGTAAACCCATGCTGGTTTACATCTTTCAATCCATGGGATTTTAGATGTTCCACAATCCTCTCCTTTAAGTATGGTTTCCATTAATTTCTCCACTATTGATGTCAGGCTTACTGGCCTATAGTTGCCCGATTCCTCCCTACTACTTTTCTTGTGAATGGGCACAACATTTGCTAATTTCCAATCTTCTGGGACGACTCCTGTTACCAGTGATTGGTTAAATAAATCTGTTAATGGTTTTGCTAGTTCACCGCTAAGCTCTTTTAATA
Organism: Bufo bufo; assembly: GCF_905171765.1. Taxonomy (NCBI): domain Eukaryota; kingdom Metazoa; phylum Chordata; class Amphibia; order Anura; family Bufonidae; genus Bufo; species Bufo bufo. Next base: position 172,306,273 of record NC_053397.1, read on the forward strand.
GCTTTGGGTGTATCCCATCAGGCCCCTGTGACTTATTTGTATTAATTTTAGAAAGCTGACTTAGAACCTCTTCCTCTGTAAAGACACATGCATCAAAAGATTCATTAGTCTTCCTTCCAGGGTGGATTTGATTTAAATCAAACCGATTTAAATCACTAGTCAGTAAGGCTTGATTTTAATCATAGTTTTCTACATAAAGACTAATTCTTGCTGGTATAATAACTAATAATATGCAAGTAGATGAAGATTTTTAGAATAACAACTTTTCATATTAGTTTGATTAGGTTGATTCTGTATTCATAGGTTTGTAACATAGTACATAAGGCCGAAAAAAAGACATTTGTCCATCCAGTTCGGCCTGTTATCCTGCAAGTTGATCCTGAGGAAGGCAAAAAAAAAAAAAGTGAGGTGGAAGGCAATTTTCCCCACTTTAGGGGAATAAAAAATTCCTTCCCGACTCCAATCAGGCAATCAGAATAACTCCCTGGATCAACGACCCCTCTCTAGTAGCTATAGCCTGTAATATTATTACGCTCCAGAAATACATCCAGGCCCCTCTTGAATTCCTTTATTGTACTCACCATCACCACCTCCTCAGGCAGAGAGTTCCATAGTCTCACTGCTCTTACCGTAAAGAATCCTCTTCTATGTTTGTGTACAAACCTTCTTTCCTCCAGACGCAGAGGATGTCCCCTCGTCACAGTCACAGTCCTGGGGATAAATAGATGATGGGATAGATCTCTGTACTGACCCCTGATATATTTATACATATTAATTAGATCTCCCCTCAGTCGTCTTTTTTTCTAAAGTGAATAACCGTAATTTTGATAATCTTTCAGGGTACTGTAGTTGCCCCATTCCAGTTATTACTTTAGTTGCCCTCCTCTGGACCTTCTCCAGCTCTGCTATGTCTGCCTTGTTTACAGGAGCCCAGAACTGTACACAGTACTCCATGTGTGGTCTGACTAATGATGTGTAAAGTGGTAGGACTATGTTCTTATCACGGGCATCTATGCCCCTTCTGATGCAACCCATTATCTTATTGGCCTTGGCAGCAGCTGCCTGACACTGGGTTTTGCAGCTTAGTTTGCTGTTTATTAAAATTCCTAGATCCTTTTCCATGTCAGTGTTACCGAGTGTTTTATCATTTAGTATGTATGGGTGACTTGCATTATTCCTTCCCATGTGCATAACTTTACATTTGTCAGTGTTAAAAAGTTGAGAACTGCAAAAGTAAACCAAGCATCTGTGATAATATCTTGTAGGCAGAGAAACTGCCCAATAATCTTACAAAAACCTCTGGAAGAGCATGACACTGTGAATGGATTAATGGAATTTATTTACCAAAAAAAGTTAACATATACAGCCTTATTCTATATAATTAAAAAACTAATCTTTATTTCATGATGGAATAACTTTGGATGGTAATATATTTTCCTCAAAGCATTTTAAATAAAAAAAAATCTGATTTAAATAAAAAAAAAAATCAGATTATATTTATTTAAAAATAAAAATCATTTTATTTTTTATTTTTTTTATCCACCCTGCTTCCTTCCTAACTGAGGTCCTTTTCCTTCATTTTCCTTTGTAAAAACTGAACAGAAGTATTCATTGAGGCAGTCAGCTAGTTCTTTATCATCTTCCATATACCTTCCTTTTGTTTTTAATTTGGTAATTCCTTGTTTTAGTTTCCTTTTTTCATTTATGTATCTGAAGAATGTCTTATCGCCTTTTTTCACTGACTGAGCTAACTTCTCTTCTGCCTGTGCTTTAGAAGCTCCTATAACTTGTTTGGCCTCTCTCTGCCTAATCTTATAAATGTGCCTGTCATCCTTGTGTTCTTTTTTTTTAAATATAAATACTAAATGCTATCTTTTTGTTTTTAATGATTTTGGCCACTTCTGCTGAGTACCACAGTGGTCTCTTCCTTTGTTTGCTTTTACTGACAAGCCTAATGCAATTATCTGTTGCCTTCCATAGTGCCTCTTTTAAGTAGTCCCATTTCTCCTGGACTCCATTGAAACTGTTCCAATCTGATGGGGACTCGTATACCACTAATCTAATTTTAGAAAAGTCAGTTTTTTTTAAAATCTAAAACTTTTTGTTTTTGTGTGGTGTGACTCAGTCACTGTACTTATAGTAAACCACACTGACTGGTGATCATAATGGGACCCAGAGGTGATCCGGCTGCTTTCTGCTATGAGTGCTGGGTTTTTGCTGGACAAAAAACACTGATGACCCCATGCCGATCAGCTAGTGATGGCCTATCTTGAGGATAGGCCATCACTTAATAAAAGGTGAACAACCCCTTTAAAGGGAATGTCTACGTCTCTTGGTTTAAAACATTACTTATTATTGTCTTTTGTAATTCCCCCCCTCAAAAAAAACATTTCACATTTAGGCTACATGCACACGACCGTATGTGTTTTGCGGTCGGCAAATTGCGGCTCTGCAAAAAAAAAAGTGGATGACATCCATATGCTTTTTTTTTTTTTTTTTTTTTTTGCGTATCCATTGTAACAATGCCCAAGGCTACATGCACATGACTGTTATGTGTTTTGCGGTCCGCAAAACACGGATGGCGTCCGTGTGCGTTCCACAATTTTCAGAACGGCACGGACAGCCTTTTTAATATAACTGCCTATTCTTGCCCGCAAAGCGCAGACAAGAATAGGACAGGTTATATATTTTTTGCGGACCACGGAACGGAGCATCAGATGCGAACAGCACACAGAGTGCTGTCCGCATCTTTTGCAGCCCCATTGAAGTCAATGGATCCGCATCCGAGCCGCCAAAACTGCGGCTCGGATGTGGACCAAAACAACGGCTGTGTGCATGAGGCCTAAAATGGACAAGAACAGGACATGTTCTATTTTTTTTGCAGGGCTACGGAACGGACATACTGATGCGGACAGCACACTGTGTGCTGTCCGCATTTTTTGCGGACCCATTGAAATGGGTCCTCATCCTAGCCGCAAAAAAAAAAAACGAAGAGACACGGAAACAAACAACGTTCGTGTGCATGTAGCCTTAGCAGACCAAACAATGAAACTTTAAGGTCTGAATTTGCAAAAACACTATCGAAACGGGCTGAAAGTGAAAGGTGTAGAAAAAGAAACTGAATAATTGACTGTCAGCTTAAAGGGGTTTTCCCTATCTCAAAGTGATGGCCACGCACTAGGATTGGTCATCCCTTTATGATTGGTTAAGGTCTGACCTCTGGGAGGACTCATGGATCCTGAGAATGAGAGGACCTTAGCGTTTATCTAGTTCCACGGCCCCTTGCACATTGGCATTCCTGGCCTCCCACTGTGTACAGGAACTGCAGTCAGCCCCATTCACAATCGCTGAATCGTTAACTTGCCCCCATACAGTGGAGGTTATTGCTGAATGTAAATGAAGCAATCGCCTCCACAGATGATCTTACGGTTATCGGGAGCATCTGCTTCGTTCTCAATTGTTGGTTCGTGTAAAAGGACCTTATATCAGCCGATCAACTCGGGTTACAGGAGGTGTACTCCCATGGATCTAATATTAATGACCTGTCCTAAAGACAGCTTGTCAATATTTAAAGGGGTTGTCCACTTTTTACTATTGATGACCTATCCTCAGAATGGGTCATCAGTATCCGATCGGCAGTGGTCCGCAAAACATCCAACGGTCGTGTGCATGAGCCCTTAAACTGAGCACGTGTGACCTCAGTGAGGTGGACAGAAAAATAAGGAAAAGAACAAACAGCAGGTGGCGCGGTACAGAATCAGATACATTTTATTGAATAGCTCAGTGGATATACTACATTTTTAATTACATTGAATTACAAATGTATTCAGATCCAGGTTCTGGTTTAAAAATGTCGAATATTTTTTGTGGTCATATACATTAGGTGGAAGTTGGCTGATGGTTGAATAAACAATCATCTGGCCGTTAGTCCTTTAAACTGGTCATACATGTTCAATAAAAACCGCAAGATCTTTATGGGAACAGTCTTTCAAAAGAAAGATCCATTAACGACCTGTCTTTGAATGAACGTTCTTTTGTCCAACTAGCGAATTCAAATATTAAGCCATGCCTCCTTCTCAGACAGTAATGGTCTAACATTGGCCAGCTAAAACAATAATTTTTTATTTTACCCATTGAATGATTGTTTTTGGTTGAAATAGTCCACTTTAGGCCAAGTTCAAAAAATATTTTCCATTAAACCTTATCTCTGAGGAGGCTTTACTACTGCTTTTGGCTCACAATAACTGATGGAAGTAACTGAGTAAATACAGTTACAAGAAAAAGTATGTGAACCCTTTGGAATGATATGGATTTCTGCACAAATTGGTCATAAAATGTGATCTGATCTTCATCTAAGTCACAACAATAGACAATCACAGTCTGCTTAAACCAATAACACACAAAGAATTAAATGTTACCATGTTTTTATTGAACACACCATGTAAACATTCACAGTGCAGGTGGAAAAAGTATGTGAACCCCTAGACTAATGACATCTCCAAGAGCTAATTGGAGTGAGATGTCGGCCAACTGGAGTCCAATCAATGAGATGAGATTGGAGGTGTTGGTTACAGCTGCCCTGCCCTATAAAAAACACACACCAGTTGTGGGTTTGCTTTTCACAAGAAGCATTGCCTGATGTGAATGAGCTCTCAGCACAAAAGAGCTCTCAGAAGACCTACGATTAAGAACTGTTGACTTGCATAAAGCTGGAAAGTGTTCTAAAAGTATCTCCAAAAGCCTTGCTGTTCATCAGTCCACGGTAAGACAAATTGTCTATAAATGGAGAAAGTTCAGCACTGCTGCTACTCTCCCTAGGAGTGTCCGTCCTGTAAAGAGGACTGCAAGAGCACAGCGCAGACTGCTCAATGAGGTGAAGAAGAATCCTAGAGTGTCAGCTAAAGACTTACAAAAGTCTCTGGCATATGCTAACATCCCTGTTAGCGAATCTACAATACGTAAAACACTAAACAAGAATGGATTTCATGGGAGGATACCACAGAAGAAGCCACTGCTGTCCAAAAAAAAAAAACATTGCTGCACGTTTACAGTTTGCCCAAGAGCACCTGGATGTTCCACAGCAGTACTGGCAAAATATTCTGTGGACAGATGAAAGCAAAGTTGAGCTGTTTGGAAGAAACACACAACACTATGTGTGGACAGAAAGAGGCACAGCACACCAACATCAAAACCTCATCCCAACTGTGAAGTATGGTGGTGGGGGCATCATGGTTTGGGGCTGCTTTGCTGCGTCAAGGCCTGGACGGATTGCTATCATCGAACGAAAAAATGAATTCCCAAGTTTATCAAGACATTTTGCAGGAGAACTTTAGGCCATCTGTCCACCAGCTGAAGCTCAACAGAAGATGGGTGTTGCAACAGGACAACGACCCAGAGCATAGAAGTAAATCAACAACAGAATGGCTTAAACAGAAGAAAATACGCCTTCTGCAGTGGCCCAGTCAGAGTCCTGACCTCAACCCGATTGAGATGCTGTGACCTCAAGAAAGCGATTCAAACCAGACTTCCCAAGAATATTGTTGAACTGAAACAGTTCTGGTTGAAGTTATTGCTGCCAAAAGAGGTTCAACTAGTTATTAAATCCAAGGGTTCACATACTTTTTCCACCTGCACTGTGAATGTTTACATGGTGTGTTCAATAAAAACATGGTAACATTTAATTCTTTGTGTGTTATTAGTTTAAGCAGACTGTGATTGTCTATTGTTGTGACTTAGATGAAGATCAGATCACATTTTATGACCAATTTGTGCAGAAATCCGTATCATTCCAAAGGGTTCACATACTTTTTCTTGCAACTGTAAGTAAAGTGTGAACTTGGCCTTAGACTTATGTTCACAGCTCATCTGAAGGGAGCCATGCACATGAGGACAGATCGTGACCTTTTTCCTCTAGATGAGATTAGATTTCCATGTGTTATCTAGGCAGTGATAAGAGAATTGTGGAAATCCTGACACACAGTAGTCACGTGCTAACGCGTCAGATCCATGCGGCTCTTATCTATGCTGCTGGTGTCGTCAACTTTCTTGGGCTACTTTTACATCGGGCAGGGATCAGCAAAAACGCTTCCGTTATGATAATACAATCGGCTGCATCTGTTATAAACGGATCCGGTTATATTATCTCTAAAACTAACAAGACTGATCCAGCACTAAAACCATTTCAAGTCAATGGGCACTGAATCATTTTTTTTCGTGCCTGTCTTGGTCAGTTTCCCATGACACACACAAATTCAGAGGTTTTCTGTCTGGGATAGGAACAGAATGCATTCTGGTGCACTCCGTTGCGTTCAGTTTTGTCCCATTGAAAGTAAATGGTGACAAAACTGAAATGTTTTCCTCTGGTTTTGAGATCCTGTGATGGATCTCAATACCGGAAAGGAAAACGTAGATGTGAAAGTAGCCTTGATGTGTGACACACATTTTTTTCTGAATGCTGATTTGACGTCTATATAATGTAAATTTCCATTGTAGAAAATATGGGAACAGGATAGCCGGTTGTATGAACTACCGTAAACTTTCGCACCTAGATTTGGCTTTAGAAATATCGAATTAATATGTCCGTTGAAATGAGGGCGTACACGTTCAATAGAGGTCAGCTGAATGATCGTTAGACCCACAGCTCCCTCTCCCAACTCTTCCATGCATGTTCAGTTCTGTGTTGTCATTGGGGAGAGAGGGGGATGGTGCAGCCAGACATTTCTGGGGGCGTATACCCTGGTAGAACCCATCTGTCAGTGGTGAGGGCGCAGGAGCTCCCCATTAGATTGTCAGCTAAACCCGCGTTTAGCCAACATAAACCAATGTGGACCTTTTAGGCCATGATGCCTCGTGACCTGGAAATTGCAGTAAATTCATTATGATTGGCGTTAGTTTGTTTCAGGTAGCAGCGTTAGGTCCTCCCAGAGTGTAACTTGCGTATTAAAGGGATTCTCCAGGATTTACGTGTTGATGACCTATCTTCAGGATAGGTCATCAATATGAGATCCGCGGGGGTCTGGCCGCTACTCAGCTGTACAAAGAGTCAGCTCTACTCCATAAGCGCTTAGGCCTCTTCCTAGGCCATGTGACTTCACGTTGGACATTGGTCACATGGTCTTGGCTCAGTGGAGCTGAGCCGCAATACCAAGCACAGCCACTATACAATGCACTGTGGCCTTCTAAAACAGCTGATGAATTGGGGTGTTGGGAGTCGGGCCCCTGCAGATCTCATATTGATGACCTATCCTCAGGATAGGTCATCAATATGTAAATCCTGGAGAACCCCTTTAACATTTGTCACCATTCCTCTGAACAGAAAATTGGCAGTGAACGAGAACAGGTACAACCAGTCTTTGTTTAGAACCATGCCAGCCAGAATCCTACTCCATACTGATGAGGAGCAAGTACCCTGATACAGCTGTCTGTGGATGAATATATGGTTTTCATAGACCTTATAGGTAAATTTCCGGTGGGCTGATGCCCAGTGGGCCACCCAAGCCTTCCTCCCGGCCACTGGCCAGTTACATAACGACCTCTTGTCGGAAATTGTCTCTGTTAGGATCAAGTACTCATATACCCGGCCAACGACCCCACATGCCCTCCTAAATTCAACTGCTGTGGCCGCATCTCACCTCCTAAGCCCCCGACTCCATATCTTAATCAGAGACAACTAGAGGAGGAGGACAGAAAATGGCAGCTATTGATAGCCACCACAGAGGGCCAAATTTTGGGGCAGTATATTGTGCTGCTCTGTGGTATTTGGTTCTGCTTAGACGGTATTTTGCACAATGGTATTCCTGGCGCTGTCTGTCTGTGTTGCCCCACCTTCTGTCAATTTGGACCCGCCTACAATATGGGGCCACTTTTATTTTATATATTTTTTTCCAGGGCCACTTTAGGTTCCCCGTCCACCCCTGATGGTTTTGCTATTTTCCCTTGTCATGGTCTAAGGCTTGAACGTTGACTCGTAGGGAGGCCCTTCCAATAGGTGGACCTAGCGAGATGGTCCTTCTTTAAGCTATTGATAATTCACATTTCCAGCACATGATATCCCAGGTTAAGATTGATATCTGGATGTTAGATGCACCGTCTAGGATCTAATTTAATTATCGGATCTGACCTCAGATGTACACAGCACACCATAGTGGAGGCAAGCCCAGAAAGCAAATATTGGCTATTACTCACCATCTGTGATATCAACAGGTTGAAAACGTGACTGCACAGCATGCTAAACTTAGGACAACAAAGAATACAATGCCGTAGCTTTAAAATAACCAGCTCGAACGGCGTCTCAGAGAGAACCGGCTGAGCAGCCAAGGAGATGGTGAGAAAGTAGAAGTTGGTGTCTCATTACGGAGCTGTGATAACTGCGTGTCCTTCACATGACCAAGATGAGGAAGGTGCTCATTCAAGGACTACAAGTAAAGATCTTGAAAACAGTGACAGATTGATGCATAAATTATAAAAGAAAATTACCAAACTTTTCCTTATATAACCTCTGGACATGTGTAGCATGCATCGGGGGGCCACAGTGCAGTCGAAAACCATGACCACGTGAGGTTCAGCATGGTGTTCTAATAGATTGATTATGGCTGTGCAGATTTGCAGGGACCATTCATCTATTCTTAAAGCATTTTGCTGTCGTTTTTGCTTGCCCAGCGCTCGCTACTTATGCCTATACCCTAAGGGGAAAGATTAATGATGCTTCAGCTATAAAATGTGAGCTTGGTAGTGACTTGGCGGTGAATGACATTCTCTTCTGCACTGTTTGGTAGTACCGTGAGAGTGTAATGCTGTTCTTGCACCTCCTCCTTCTCCGGAATATCTCATACAACAAATTCCTGGGTGATGTAACCACTCTGCCGCGCTGATTTACAATCAGACAATCCAAAACTATATTTCTACTGCCACCTGCTGTGGAATTCCCATATCCACACACAACTGAGCCGTGCCAGCAGGGGGCAATAAGATCCCGTCTAAAGTCACACACTTGGAAAGGAACTCTACACTAGACCGTGGGTCTGCTGTACTTATGGCATCCTGTGAGCAGGGGCGGATTAAGTGCATGATACGGGCTTTCTACCCAACTCGGCCCCTCCCTCTATTTAGTTTAATTTTTTTCTGTATGAAGACGCTGCGGTGCTTCATGAGCGCCACAGTCTCTTCCTAGGCCATATGACGTCACATTCATCGTTCACATGGCCTAGCTGCAGCTCAGTCTCATCTGAGTGATTGGGGCTGAGTTGCAGTACCAAGCTCAGTGCTATCAAATGGACAGCGCTGTGCTTGGTAACGAGCAAAGAGGCTGCAGCGCTCACTGGGACATCGCGGTCTCCTTAAACAGCTGATTGGCAGGGGGTGCCAGGAGCCTGACCCCCACCATCTCATAACTCACTGAGTACAGATGTCATAGATGTTATCTGCAGTCCTATGTAACACCCCACATAAAACAGTGAACTATTGTGTTATGTGGGGTGTTACATAGGACTGCATGGAACATCTACTACATTATCTGAACAAAGAAAGTTATCACTGTTATCTGGGTTCTTACATAGGACTGCAGGTGACAAATTTAAAATTTTAGTTGCCAAATTTAAAATACATATGATTATGATAAAAAAGACTTGGAGGAGAAGATGAAATTCAGGTCACAGTAGTGAGCCACCTCTACATATAGGGGAATACAGCATCACATACCTCTTAGGCCTCTTGCACATGAATGTTGAGTGCCCGTGGCCGTATTGCGGCCCGCATACGGTGGTTCCGCAATACATGGGTATCGGCCCGTGCCCACTCTGTGGACCCATGCACGGATCGGAACCCCACTGAAGCACTACGGAGTGCTTCCGTAGGGTTTCTGTCTGTGCCTCTGCACCGCAAAAAAAAATAGAACTTGTTCTATTTTTTATTTCTATAAATTTTTTTTTTTGCGGTGCGGACGGATCTCGATCCGTCCTAGCCGCTGCACAGACGTTGCCCGTGCATTGTGGACCGCAAATTGCGGTCCCCAATGCACGAAACGGATGCACCACGTTCGTGTGCAAGAGGCCTAACTTCCAGTGACATCTCCTGTCATGTAGACCTTCTCATTCCTCTTCTCCTCCGTTTGACCCAGACCGCCATGACAAGTTCTTTCAGCCGCATCTCGTCTCTACAGAGTTTGTTACACAGACACGTTAGATTTCTCATAATTGGGGTCATTTATCAAACTGGTGTTAAGTAGAACTGGCTTAGTTGCCCATAGCAATCAATCAGATTCCACCTTTCATTTTCCAAAGGAGTTGTGAAAAATTAAAAGTGGAATCTGTTACTGTGGGCAACTAAGCCAGTTCTACTTTACACCACTTTGATAAATTATCCCAAAGGTTCCTATAGTGTCTACAGCAGTTATAATGTCCCCTAGAGTGCCCCCAGTAATAATTACACCCTATAATTTGCTCCAGGTAATATTAGCTGTATAGTGTCTCCAAAAATAATGTCCCCTAATAGCAACGCCTCCACATAATAATTTCCCCTACACTGCCCCAATGTAATAATCTGCCCCCAAACTGCGTCCCCTGAAGTGATTTGGCCCCATGTCTTCCTCTGCCTCCCAAAGTTGGCACACAAAAAAAAAAAAAATAATAAAAGCTAATACTTACCTGTGTCCGGGATGGGGAGGCAGGCTGCAGGCTCACAATCCTCATTGTCCTGTGTCCTGGCGCAGGCACGCGATTATGTCATCATGCACGCCTGCGCCAGGATTATACTACCACATAGGCCTCAGGCCTACTAGGCCTGAAGCCTATGGCGTTGATCGGCGGCGGGGCAGGGACCTATGCGCTCCCGTGCCCAGCCGCAGTATGTGGGTGTTCGGGTCTGCGTTGGGCCCCCCAGCAATCCTGGACTTAGAAAAGAAAAAGAATCAAAAGTAAGCTCTCAACTTGTACTGCCACAAGTCAATAGAAAGAGGAAAGGTGGTACCAACCTCAGGCCTGGGCAAATCTAGGTTTAGGAACCTGCAATGGCATGTCTTAGGACCAGGCTCACTTCTCCAGTAGTTACAGCAGGATCAGCCATAGTTTCACTAGTGATCTTAGCAGGGCACACTCATTCAGTAGTCGCACCATGCGTACGCTGTGCTTTCTCTGCTTGGCAGGAGTGGTCTGTGACTGCTATCAGTGACTGAATCCAGCCCCACACATTCAGTGCTAGGTGGAAGCACAATTGCATTATGGACATGGAGTTGAACCTGGTGGGCAGTGCCAATTTTCTTGATGGCATTGGCAACCTGTGCTTATCCAGCTGCAGAGAGCCTAATGGAAGTGGAAATGGTAGTTTTTGGCAAGAGCTTGGGCGCTGCAGGCTGCGGAACACTATTTCTCTACTGTACCCCCTAGTCCATGGATGCCCAACCTGTGGTCCTCCAACTGTTGCAAAACTACAACTCCCAACATTCCCTGATAGCTGTAGGCTATCCAGGCATGCTGGGAGTTGTAGTTTTGCAACAGCTGGAGGGACGCAGGTTGGGCATCCCTGCACTAGTCAAAGAAATTTCAAGCAAAACATTTTCTCAAGTCTGTGTAATATAGCAGGATCGGATTCTTCTGCCTTAAGTGACCAGATGGGTGGTTCTATAAAACAGAAAAACCTAGTGCCACTATAGCACCATCACCCCTGTCATGTAGTGAGCAGGAAGGGGATTAGAGCACGACTCAGCTTGGGTAGTTGTGCAATGCAGATACAACACTGAGAGGCACATAGACGGTCTAGTAAGGCTGCAGCTTAACAGTCCAGCAACAGTAGAGCCCACTGCTCGTAGAAACAACAAAGAATATTGGCCAGAGCGATGCCAAACTTAAAGGGAAGGAATTTCTTGTATAAAATGACAATGAATATACAGGCAATTTGTTTCGATGCAGGGACTGCATCTTCATCAGGCGGCAGGCCAATAATCATCTTTTATGAGGGAGAAGGGACAGGGGGGCTAGAAAAAGGGAGGGGGCGAAAAAGGAGAGAAGTGGCCCACAGTAGAATTCCAATAAACATAAAAAAAATAATATATATATACCATATATAATATAACTGCGTAAAAATTACCCAAAAAAGGGTACATAAAATACATCACATAATAGTAAAAACCAATTTAGCAAAAAAACATACTCATGTGGTGGTCAACATAAAACATCAGGCTTTGGGCATGTTTAAAATGTTGATTCAGTCATGTCATTCAAGCCATCGGGTCGCAAGAAAGTCAGTTTGTACATCCAAAATGACTCAAGTTTTAAAGAGCCTCTGTCGACATGACCAACCCTGTTAAACCAGACATATTGCCTGGTAGGGTTGATCATGCTGATTTAAAGCTATATATTTCTTTATTTTTAAGCTTGCAGTGTTATTGAGTTAGTTATTTGTACTTTTATTAGGCTGTAGCGCTTTGAGCACTGCTACTGCTACACCCCTAGTGCTCAATACACCCAACCTTCCCTTTTATTTACAGCGCTAGACATCATGCTGTGAGAATAAAGACAGTTTTATTTAAAAAAAATATAAAAAATTAGGCAGTTCAAAAATCCCCAAGTTTTTTCATTATATATTTTATTCCCTAATAGCCCCTCAGGATATTGGCATATTGTCATTCACATTGATATGCTTTACAATAGTCAGCTTTAATTGCCCATTACATTAGTTTATAGGAAGTGCGCCTGTATGGCTTATGGTAAAAGATTAGGCTGGGTTCACATCTGCGCTGTGTACGCCGGCAGTCTGCCAGAGTTCCCTGTATCCTGTATAGCTGGATACCACCGTGCACCGCCAGAGCCCCATTCACTGTAACGGCATATATACCAACTTTTGGCCGGACAAAAAATTCTGGACAACCCCTTTAAAGGCTTATCTGGCCAGTAATTTATTTTTTTCAAAGGGTCAGAATAGCATAAAAAAAGTATGCTCACTGATCCTCCTGCACTCCTATTTCTGGTGTCTCTCCAGAGTCCTTCGTCTTCCGTTCTTTAGGGTTTTGTTGTTCAGTCTTCATTCTGGTCATTCGCCTTTCATGTGGAAGACAAGACCTGATTTGTCAGGATACTTGGTTTGTCATGCTGTTCAAATTTTTCCATGCCCATCAACCCCACAGAAACGGCAGACATGAGTTTTTTTTTTTTTACTCTGGTTACTGAATATGCAAAGAAGTATCTCCCAAGAAAGAGAACAATCTCGCCAGTGCCACCTATTGGAAGCGGGCCCCTATTAGTTAAAATCCGACTTTCCAACAAGCCTTGGGATTTGACAAGGGAATATAGCCGGACAAGATAACCATCGTTTGACTTCTGTTTCAGGGTGCTTGTCCCCCATCAGCACAGAGCAGGATTCTGGCTGTCTGGGTGCGATGCCTTGTTTGCAGCTTAGGCAGGGTGCTGTGTGGAGACTTACTTTCCCTGTAGGGTCTATGGCCAGTCTACCCTTGACCCTGGTTACCCAAATGGTTGTAACTTCCCTGGTGACAATTATGTAAACCTTCTAATCAGATTGCAAAATTGTGGGAGGGAAACTCAATAGTAATGTAGTGTGCCTTGCGTGGTCCCCGGGGTGCGCCCCGTCTGATGCAGAAATGATTGTTAAGGGCCTTGTAGAAGCTAGGAAAGCAGGTTTGGCTACTGTACACCACTTTACTAGGATGCGTATCAGTTCCCGTGATTAGATTAGGATCGGACGATGATCTTTTAGATGCTTATGTGGCTTTTACTGTTTTGTTTATGTAGTTGTTATACAAACGGTGAACCTTTTATTCCAGAAGATTTAAAGCAGGCGCTCATCTATCCATTAGGAATCTGTCCAGAGTAAACCTTCTCAACCAGTGTCATTCACCTGATGCACCCTGGTCACTGGAGACACAATGTTTTGCCAAAAAAATGTGAGAAATAGATCATCTTCCTGTGTCTGCTAAAAGGAAGAAAATAATTGGGACACGGCGACTTCTGCTATATCTATTTGTATATGTGCCGTTTCCCTTGAGAAATAAAATTGACCTTTAATGGATTGTCTGTTTTTCTTCTGCAAGGTGCACCATGGCTCCTTTCCTGCGGATTGCCTTTAACTCATTTGAGTTGGGACCTATGCCAGCACAGTCTGAACAATACCAGCCATTCTGTGCCGTGAAGGTGAAGGAATCCCTCACTACAGGTAAGAGAAGAAGAGACTTGTTGCTCATGTGTTTTAGCACTTGCCCTGCCAAGCTGTCTCTGTTTTACACCAGGCAAGGCTCTCTTGTAGTTTCCTAGGACTTTTTTTTTTTTTTTTCTCCAAACCTTTTAGGTCTATGCTTTGCGTTTGGGGCTGTGATTTATCACCGTGCTCTTGGCAGGCATTCCCTAATAAAGGAACCAAGGTATCGGGACTAATCCAGAGCACCCCTTTACCCCATAAGGACAGAGATAACCCAGCAGTAATGCTGGCTTGGATTGATACCAGACTCCTAATAATCTCCATGGATGCACGTTTTATTATGCATAACATACACCGATCAGCTGTAACATTAAAACCTGAAATGGTGTAGGTCCTCCTCATGCCGCCAAAATGGCTCTAACCCACTGAGGCCTGGTATCCACAAGACCTCTGAAGGTGCCCTGTGGTGGCAGAGGTTTTTGAAACCAAAATGTTAGCAGCAGATTGCGAGGTGGGGCCTCCATGGATCAGACAGATACTTGTTAGGATTGAGATTTGGGGGATGGTGTGTTGGGTGCGCTGAGAAGAAGCGAGGTCGAAAAATCTGGATATCTAAGAATAACCAAATCCTGATGGAGCGGAAAAATTATGGACTATGCCACAGATTGTAAGACTCGTCAACAGATTGTAAGACTCGTCAAATGCGGACTGTATTGCATATGGACTACTATGCGTATACTACGGACACAATGGAATGGGAAGGAAGGGGGGAGGGAGTTTGGGAGGTAATGTCATGTTTAATAGTTCTGTATCTAAAAAATGGTTAATAAAAAATATCTGAATCAGAAAAGGATTGAAATTTTAGGAATTCGGACGTCAAGTTTTATTTTGGGCATTTTGTGTTCCTCAGACCATTCCTGTAAATGTTTGCAGTGTGGCAGGGCACACTTTTCTGCACAAAGAGGCCACTGCCATGAAGGCAACAATACTTAGGAAGGTGCTACATGTCAAGGTTTGTGTTTTTCCCCTAGAGCATCTTTTCCCCAGGTAGTCAGTATTTCAGCATCACCTTCTTCCATTGCTCCTTCGAGCAGTTCTTATGCTTACGTGTCCATCGTTAACACTTTTGGTGGGCAAAGGTTGGCATAGGTACCCTCACCTGTATTCAGATATGCAGCCCCATATACAATAAGCTGCGATATACTTCTTTGGGTCTAATCCTAAAGATGGTGGAAGCTTAAACAGGCTGTCTAGACCTGCACCAGATCTATCACCGGGGCTCAGGCTGGATGATAGATGTGGTGCAGGGATAGACCATCTTTTTACCCCAGAATTGTGGCACAAAAATATCACATTTTGGACACTACCCTCATTCCCACAATGCTGCAGCCTTTTGTTGAGCGTAAGAAAAAATTGTAGAAACCCTAGATGCGCCAATTTGTGCCACTTTTTAGACAGATTTTTGGTGCAGACACATTAGTAGATCTGAGCCTTTGTGTTCTGACTCCTTTCTGTCATGGCCAGCAGTAACTTTTTACGCCATTTGTCCTATAGTAGCTCCTCTGCGTGAAGGAACATAAAGGTTAGCTTCTGCTCCTCAAGCACATTAATAAGCCTTAGGCTGGGTTCACATCACAGTTTTATTTATACGTTCTTCTGATCTATCAGAAGAACAGGAAAAAAAGGATCCTTTATTCTGAGCATGATTATCATTAGTTTTTTCTCATTTTCATCTGAGATGCATTATTTTAGACTGTAAGGAGGAATTTTTCTCCCGTCAAAAATAACGGATCTTTGAAGGAACTGACAAAAACAGATTTAAAATGAGCACAACGAATGCTCAAAATAAAGGATCTTTGTTCTCTTTATTTTTCTCTTGACCGATCAGAAGAACGGAAAACTAAACGGTGATGTGAACCTGGCCTTAGGCGCCCATAACCCTGTCTCTGGTTCACTGGTTGTCCTTCCAGGGACCACTGGAAGTCACTAACCAGTGTATATCAGGAACACAACATGAGACCTGCCTGACAGGTGCCATTGACACCGATTTAGTTAATGTTTACTGCAGCTTTTAATGTTATGGCTGACTGATGTATACAGCAACATAAACTTGTATATATAATAAAGTATGCATGCAGGAGTATGCTCTTTCTGCCTAGAGCTCCAATCGTACTTTTTTTTTTTTTACCCTTTGACATTTTGGTATAAGCAAGCACAGCCTATTTGGTCATATCCTAATGCAACCTATTTCCACTTACTGTATTTTTCGGACTGTAAGATGCACCTAGGATTTGGAGGAGGAAAATAGGAAAAATTCCTCATCAGACTACAAAATCAGACCCCCAGCCTCCATCAGCCTCAGATCAGACCCCCCCCCCCCCAGCCTCCATCATCCTCAGATCAGACCCACCCAACAGCCTCAGATTAGACCCTCCAACCTCCATCAGATCTGAGATGGGACCCCATCAGATCTGAGATGGGACCCCATCAGATCTGAAATGGGACCCCATCAGATCTGAAATGGGACCCCATCAGATCTGAAATGGGACCCCATCGGATCTGAGATGGGACCCCATCAGATCTGAGATGGGACGTTACAAAATAAATAAACTTGCCTCGCTTGCTGCGGAAGGGGCTGCAGATCCAGGACACACCGCTTCATTGCTTCTTCCAGGTCCCGCTGTGTACTGTGACCTGACAGCACACCATGTCAAGGTCATAGTGCGCACCTACGTACACTACGTCCTGATGCTGTATGCGATCAGGACACAGTGCACAGTGGGATCTGGAAGAAGACCAGGGAAGGTGAGTAGAGCCTGAACAGCCTGTCCTAACTTCCCCATGCCCCCCGCATGCTAATGATCGCTTCCATAATGTCTCAGTTTTACTTTATACCAGTTTGATAAATGACCCCATATGACCTTCAAGTGAATTGGCCTGGGCTGCAATACCAAGAACGGCCATTATACAATCTACAGAGGTAAAAAGATAAAATATCCCAGGGCGCAAGAATCCAGTCCAGATAGTGATAGTAAATAGAAAACTTATTTATTGCAGAAGTACAACGCGTTTCGGGGAGTAGTTCCCCTTCATCAGGTACATAACACATAATGTACCTGATGAAGGGGAACTACTCCCCGAAACGCGTTGTACTTCTGCAATAAATAAGTTTTCTATTTACTATCACTATCTGGACTGGAATCTTGCGCCCTGGGATATTTTATCTTTTTACCTCTGTATCCTATCACTTCTTGGAGACTTCAGGGATCTCCGACAAGAAGTCATCCCTCCGCGGCTGCAGATCCACCAGCGAATCGTGACTCCATCACATGTATTGACAAGCTTTTACTAGAGTTGTGCCTACAGATAGCACAACCACAAAAGGTGAGCCCTGTACTGGAACCATTTATTTTATCTGTCTACCAACGGTATTACCCTATGGTGCGCCCTGCTTTGTTTTTAACAGCATAAAGTAAATCCTGTGGATCCATTATACAATCTACGGCACTGTGCTTGGTATGTGTCTGGCCCTTCCAAACAGCTGATTAGTGGGGGTAATGTGCTTTGGAGCCCCACCGGTCTGATATTGGTAACCTATCCTGAGGACTGGTTAGTAATATTGTACTCCCAGAAAACCCCCTTAAAACCCCTGCTCTTTCTCTGCTTAGGAGTCCTGTAGATGGTCCTACTCTGAAATTGGCAGGCTTCCCTGTATGAGTGTACATACAAAGATAGCTGTCAATCGACGAGTACAACTGCCCGAATCCTAGAAAGAGATTAAAATGAATAAATACATTTTTCCACAGGTCTGTATATCAATATACTCGGCTCGTCCTTCTCTGCAGAGCGGACATCGTGTTAAGTGAAGACGACAGGTTCCCTTTAGGCTACATTCACACGGCCATAGTGTTTTGCGGATCCGCAAAACACGGATACAGGCCCGTGTGCGTTTTGCAGTTTGCGGACCACACATGGCCACCGCTACCATATTTCTTTTTTTTGGGCCATGGAACGGAACTACGGATGCGGACAGCACACTGTGTGCAGTCCGCATCTTTTGCGGCCCTATTGAAATGAATGTATCGTTCTGCAATGTGGACTCGTTCATACGGACGGGTGAATGTAGTCTTAACAGTAGGAATATATCATGTAGAAGAGAGAAAAGAGGATGTTGACAATAGCGGCCTCTTTTCTGAAAAGAACAAGTGATTAGTCTAACTAATAATAATCTGATCAATGCTTCTAAAAAAATCGATAATGATTTTTGATGATATGATGATGATTGGCACAAAACTAGACAGACGCACGCTTCACTGCGCAAATCGGGGACTTACTAAATGAACCGAGATGTAGATGATGATCAGTACCATGAGGCCTCATGCACACGACCGTATGAATTTTGCAGTCTGCAAAATGTGGATCTGAAACAAAACCTTAGAAAAATTGGTGCACTACAATGGTAAATGCAATTGACCATATATGGCTAAGCCCTCACTCTGATATAAAAAAATTGACTTTCGCCAATATATTCTTATATCAAGAACATTCCAGGGCCCACGCACCTCGTCAAGGTCTCTCATAGTGGCACGGGACCCAACGCTAACCTACCTGTACCAGTAGGCAATTACAGGAGCCATATGGGCAATTACAGGGGCATAAAGTCTGACACACACAGCAAACAGGATCGCGGATCTGCAAAATACGGATGACGTCCGTGTTGTATCCATTTTTGCAGACCCCATGTGCTTTTCGCAAAATAATAGAACATGCCCTATGCTTGGACCACAAAATGCAGACCCCAGAAGTCAAGGGGTCTGCAAAAAAAAAAGCCAAACGGATGCGACGCACGTAACACAGATGTGACCTGTATTTTGCAGATCTACAAAATTCTTACGGTCGGGTGCATGAAGCGCAATGCTTATGTTTTATTAAAGGTCTCTGTGTACACATGTACAAAAATTCTGCAGTATCATTTTTTTCCTCTGCATTTTGTTTTTATTTTAATTTTTTTAGTTTAGTTTCTCCGTTATCACGATGTGCAAACAAGGTTTATATAGGTGAAGTGGTCTTCATGTTGCTATGGTTGCCTTTAGAATATAGCCACTTTATTTTACCTACATGCCAGCTATGACAAGTGACAACCTACCGTATGTTCAGGCCCACACAGTATAGCTCCACCTAGTGGTAGATCAGGCCTTTGCACACTGCGTGTGTCAGGAATGCTGTTTTCTATTTTAGCCCTACATCTCTATTGGATACCTGGACAGGGCATCATGGCTACCAGAGCTACTATCTGCAGATGGTGACTTTTTATGATCAAATCTGTTAAAACCACAATTAGTATTTTCCAAAAGTAAGTGGCATAAGGGGAAAAAGAACAGTTACTATAGGGGCTAGCACAGGGGTCTCGAACCCTCGTTTCCTTTTCACTGCATTTCCACAATGAGGAGGAGTTAGAATGGTGGTCAAGTATACACCCTGCAGCACCGCTCAGTATCTGTGGGGCTGAAGCGCACATGCATGCTTGACCACTGCAGTTGTAATTTATAAATAAAGGCTATATTATATCTAGCCAACTTCATAAGAACATTAAAAATGTTTTTATAATTTCAAACAGATATAATAAACCTTTTTAATTAGGAAATTCTTGGGTGTGCACAATTTCTGCTTGCAGCTTTTTGGTTCTTTTTTACGTGATTGTCTGTTCCTGCAGGTGCCCAAATATATACAGTATTTCTTTTGCAGTGATCCCATCAGTTGGGACCCCGGTGATCAGACATATGAACATTGAACACATGGATCTTAAATTGCATTACTCCTACATATATCTATTATATGTATAAGCTTGAGGTTCCTGGGGCACATTGTACGAACCCGTCTGCCCCGGCAAGGTGACCTCATCATATGGGACCCTACACTGAACCGACTTGCCCCTTGTGGACCAAGGTCACTTCCAGTGCTTTTTTAAAATGTACAGGTGGGGGTTATCCCTTGCAATGTAAAAACTAAAAAATCATCAGAATAGGTCATCAATATTTGATCAGTAGGGGTCCATCTCCGCAGCCTCCTCCTAGGCCAGTGACGTCATGTTCATTGGTCACATGGCCCAGGCACAGCTCAGTCCCATTCAAGGTAATGGTCCTGAGCTGTGATACTAAGCACAACCACTATATAATATATGGCACTGTGCTTGGTAAGCTGACCCCCCCCCCCCCCCCCCACCAATCAGATATTGATGACCTATACTGAGGACAGACCATCCAAATCGCAGAAAACCCCTTTAAATCCTTTCAGAATATCTAAGTTTTGTTTTTTCATTCCATATATTACAGACAGAGGAAAGACACTCGTCCAGAAGAAGCCGACGATGTATCCAGACTGGAAGTCTTCGTTCGATGCTCATATCCACGAGGGTCGGGTAATTCAGATAGTGCTGATGAAAGCGGCTGAGGACCCCCTCTCTGAAGCCACAGTTGGGGTCTCTGTACTTGCAGAGCGCTGCAAGAAAGGAAATGGCAAATCAGAGTTTTGGGTATGTAAGATAAACTAAAGGAAGATTTGGTCTCTTAAAGGGAATGTGTCAATGAATTTTATCTGCCACAGTGCCCCCCACAATGCCCAAGCCCCTCCTATAGATCATACTAACCCTGCTCCCCAGCACCTGCGTCAGTCCAGATCCCTGCACGGCCGCTGCTGTGACGTCATCCGTGATGCTAGAGAGGCTGATCACCGTCGCGGCCTGTTATTGGCTGCAGCCCCTGTCGTCGGATGTTTTGATCCGCGCGATGGGGAGATCCAGTGGTGGCCGTGCAGGGGTCCGGAGTGATGCAGATATTCGTTTTTTTTTTAAATATAGATATTGACAGGACAAATTAAAAATAACCACCAAAAATTCTTTAAAAAGAGGTTTAAAGGGAACCACTAAAAATTCACACCTCATACTAATATACACTTCCTGCTGTCTCACCAAATAATTTTGCTAACATTCTTGTTAACTTCAGTTTTAGTTCCACTTATATTCATTGCATTAGGATATTGAATGAAGAAAATTTACTGGTTTAACATTGTAATTATTAAAGTGATGCAGATATAAGAAAAATATATGTGTAATTAAGATGTGTATGTCTATTCAACATGTATCAAAATCCTAATACTTGCACATTATACTTCTGTATTGTAGGTTAACCTGTATCGCTGCAGATGTATTAACAATAAAATGTTTTGAAAACTAAACTAAAAAGATGTTTAAAGGGGTTGTCCCACAAAAAATATTCAACATTTTGTTAAACCAGCCCCTGGGTCTGAATACTTTTGTAATTGCATGTAATTTAAAAAACCGCTCAGCAATTCACTGTACTTTATCTGTATAGCGCCACCTGCTGTTTGCCTTTTTTTAAATTCTCTGTCCAGCTCGCGGAGCTTGACATACATGCTCAGTTCCATCCTTCATCTGTAGCACAAAGGACACACCCCATGAGAAAGTGCATGCTAGCTGGAAATAAATCTAGCAGAGCAATTGCAGCAATGAATGTGGAGATCTCTGGATCCATGTGAGGTGCAGGGCTGGTTCTAGCTTTGTTAGAAAGAGACTGCCATGGACTGTATGATGTCTGATTTTCATTTTTTACATTACTCATGGGGTAACCCCTTTAACATAAAAACATGCTTTAAACAATAGGTAATTTCCTGATGACACATTCCCTTTAACACATCAGTAGCGTTATTTTTATAACCTCCTATGGTCTCTTTTAGTTTGTGATGGTTTTGACGTTAAACATTCCTTTCCTCTCCTTTTGCAGTTGGATCTGCAGCCCCAGGCCAAAGTGCTCATGTCTGTGCAGTTCTTCCTCGAGGACGCCGGTATGTCATATTTAGGACTCGCTGTATAAGTATGTGGAGTGATTTTGTTGATTTGGAGCAGTGTCCAAGTGTATGTGCCAGGCTCTCCTTTCTGAGAGATGGTGTCCTCCCAGCAGAGGATCTCGCACCTCGCATGTGTCCTCACTATTGGTGTGAAGCTGATAAGAGTACATTGGCGACTGTCTGCAGTAACACTTTCACTGCCGGATGGGCTGCCACACGCAATCTAGAAGCTCTTTTCTGATGTTGTATCCTTGGTGTGCACCATACAAAAGACATAGGCGCACAACCGTTCAGAGAGACTGAACCTAAAATGTGCTCTCAATTTCGGACCTGGCAAGTAAGACTACACTTGGGGTAAAAGGGGCAACTTCTATAAAGTCCATTTATAGGATTGATATAATGGCCTAAAGGGCCCTTGATACGAGCTGAGAGTCTGTTGCTGTGAAAGTGCCGATGAACGAAACGTTTGTGTAGGCGCTTACATCTTTGTTTACCGGCTGCACCACGATCTGCTGCTGGCAAACAACAGGGCTGTATGGGGATGAGCAATGGCATTAGTGATCACTCCTCCCTATACTGTGGAGAAGATCACTGCATGTAAATGTAGCGGTCTTCTTCACTGACGAGCAGGCGCTTGCACGTTTCCTTCCGACGGTGGCCTGCTAAATTGGCCAGGGTAAAGGGACCTTAAGACAACAGTAGTAATGGGCGGCTGCTTTTATGTGTAATCAGCACAAGGATCTTTATCTAGCAAATGGGGAGCGTCTCAAGCAGCCATATGTTAAACGCCTATTTCTAGGAGGCCATGCGTGCAGCAGTTCTATATCCGGAGGGAGAAGGCACTAACATTAGTATATGGAATTTGTAGTAAATATAGCGGACACCTTTAGTGCCTGTGCATCTTACTTCTGCATTCCCTGTATGTATTTCCCTTAATGCTCGCTCCTCTCCCTCCCTTTCTAAGTGTCGCCTCCTCCCTTGTACACACTAGTGAGTCTCGCAGTTAGCAGAGCAGCTCCTTAGTCGTCTGCCTTCCAGTCCTGGGATAGCTTTGCTGGAGTTGGCCTTCACTTGCCATGCAGAATGCCATGTCGGCACCATGGAGGGGTCAGTGTACTGTATGTGTGACTCAAGAGATGATGGTGGGATTGGATTGTTCTGGTATATGGTGTGTATACTCTTGGCTTCGTGTTGTGCTTTCCGGATGACTTTTCATAGTTGTCCACTCCTGAATGATTCATTCCTGTGTGTAGTCGGCTATTTTGTGAAGATTGGATGAATTATTTCTCCATTAACCAGATGGACTAGTATTTTCTCCTCTTGTATTTTTCAACGGGCTGCCGACAAAATAGAAAAATTCTGGGGTGATCGCAGTTGTCCACCTCAATGTCCTACAAGAGAACTGGTTCATGGGTGAAAGCTGCAGAGATTTCTGACCAATGTGCGTTAGTTAGAATTTCAGGTGAGGACGCTTCCATAGAATTTCTCATATTTCCGCTTTCAGGACAAGGGGGTGTAGGATACTGACGAATGCTGGGGTCAAACTGTTTTAAATACCATTAGACCATGCTTAATTGTTTTTACACACTTATGAAGAACAATGCTAATAAATGGAGCTGAACTACTTCGTAGTGAAACACGCTTCAAGGTTTGCACCCTGGGAGCCCTAGTCCTGCAAGGTTAAGACCATTTACTGTCTGTTACCTTTTCTTTATAAAATAGCTTAACTAGTCATTGCCATCCAGGCTTAGTGGGTGTTCTTATGATGGCAGATGAGGGCTGAGAGTATTTGACTTATCCAGTACACTTTATATTGTTAATTAGCTTATGGACACCAGTCAGTTATGATAGGCACTGTATAACTGTCGCAGGTATAGATCTATGGGCGATTCTATGAATATAGATGTAACAGTTTATTTTATTTATAGACCGTTAAAGGGGTTGTGTCACTTCAGCAAATGGTATTTGTCATGTAGAGAAAGTTACTACAAGGCACTTACTAATGTATTGTGATTGTCCATATTGCCTCCTTTGCTGGCTTCATTCATTTTTCCATCACATTCTACACGGCTCGTTTCCAGGGGTTACAGCCACCGCTGCAGCACAGGATGGGAACTGCTGCGCATGCATGCCTATATGCACTCCCATGGCCCTGGCCACCAGAGAGGCTAGTACTTTTTCCTATAGTGTGCAAGCATGACCACCACTGCTGGATTGCAGGGTGGTCGTAACCCCTGGATATGAGCAGTGTATAATGTGATAGAAAAAAATGAATCAAGCCAGCAAAGGAAGCTACATGGACAATCACAATATATTAGTAAGTATCTTGTATTAACTTTCTCTACATGATGAGTGCCATTTCCTGAAGTGAGACAACCCCTTTAACTTTGGATCATTCTTACAATTGGATATTTGGAGGAGTTATCTTTAGTACACAGAACACCATAGATTTTTGGTGGCATAGGACTCTGGTCGCAGGACTAAGCACCCTTGCTTTGCTAGCACATATGTGTAGTGCGACCATACTCTTCTATAGGACTGTATAAACAGTGCTGCTATTTGTATTTATTAGGAGTGATCTTTAAAGGGGTTCTCAAAGAGTATAAAATGTCCCCTCATGTGCTGGGCACCCCACATGGAATATACTTCTGCTGCTTCTCCCTGCACACGGATGAAAACAGGTGGTGAGGGGAAGGGGAGCAAGTATATTCCATGTGGGGTGCCCGGTACATGAGGGGACATTTTATACTCTTGGAGAACCCCTTTAATACTTGTAGTTTTTAGTGGTTATGTCTAGTCTTCCATCAATGTGATCACAGTATGTACCATGTCTCCCTGTGGCTTGTCTATACCTGGTTTTGCTTCCGTTGCTATAGTAGTTGCTATAGTAGTTTGAGTCCTTTTTCATTTGGGTCTCTTGTGTGTCTCATCTGTTTTTAAAGGACATGTGCAGTGACTGGACACCCTTTCTTAACTTGGGGGTCGGGATTTCTCTGCTGTTGGAAGTTGAAGTCTTGTTGATGGTGATAGTGTTTAGGGTACTTGTGGCAGCTGGGCCCCTGGTTCGTGACGCCAGTACCATTAGGTGCAAATGTTGGTGGTAGTAGTAATGATGATATAGAATAAGGACACTAGAGCTTTCAACAAACTCCCAGTACTTTACTGAAGCTGATCCACAGGTCATCAATGTAGGCAAAAGTCATTTACATCAAGGCAGCTTTTACAATGATTCACATTAGTTCCCAGAAGTTGCATAAGAAATAGTCCTCTATGACAATCAGTCTTTCTCTCTCTCTTATTTCTCCAGGCTGGAGGGATGAACGATCTCTACTGTCCAGTATAATCCTATACTTCGGTATCCTCTTCTAGGAATACTATACTCTAACAAATGGCCTTTTTGTCTTTTGAGGGGCGGGGTTAACCCTGGGAGGCTTGTAAGAACCTCCCCCTCCCTATGCAACTTTATGAGAACACATTTACAAGCACAGTTTACATGAAACACAATCATAACATTAAGCAGTGTGTTTCAGGACACTGCATCCCCCCCTTCTTTAATATAATTCGTCCTCGACGAACTCTTGCCAAGATGATGCATCACCTGAAAAATTTAAAAAGAGCATGCATGCATATACACAGTACCATTACCCCATTCTTGCGGTTTCTCTTCTTTGGCTATAAGAGAATTGGGTTAGGCACATATATATATATATATATATATATATATATAAAGTGAAAAATGGCGGCACTGGCTCCAAAGAGAGAAGGCGGGTGCACGTCCCAAAGGGAATGGACTGGTTTCCCTGATGGATATATTCAGAAAAATGAGCGGCACTCCAAGAGTAAAAGCAGTGAACCCTTTATTCACACCGGTGGTGCAACGTTTCGGCTCTGGTCACGAGCCTTTCTCAAGCTTTTGCTTGAGAAAGGCTCGTGAACAGAGCCGAAACGTTGCACCACCGGTGTGAATAAAGGGTTCACTGCTTTTACTCTTGGAGTGCCGCTCATTTTTCTGAATATATATATATATATATATATATATATATATATTAGAGCATCACAATATAAAATGAGTTGCAAGGGCCGTAGTTTCTATTGTAACTGGGGAACTGGGGGCGCTGACCTGGCACAGCGAACAGTAAGGACCAGGATAGTCCATAATGTAAAACAAAAAGGGAAACTTCTTAGGAGGCTCACAGGGTATGAGTACGTTCCCTGGGCATGAAGCATAATGGTTGTAGAACATCACAGAGGGCTTTAGTGCGTCAAAGTCCTTCTCCGGGTCACATGACTGGAAAGTTGCAAAATAAGGGCAAAGGAATCTTGAGAGTCCTTAGAGCAAGGCAAATAATCAAGGCAATGATTCTCTTACTCTGGCTCTGTAGCTCCAAATGATGTAAGAATGCAATCACAGTTGAACTGGAAGTCTCATCTTCGGCTGCTGTTGTTGGAACTCCCTATAACGGGTCAGCAGCTGACCTTTTGTGGTCCGGTCGGATCGCCGAAGTGGCTGTGGCTCTATAGGCCTTGGTTCAAGCTTACTTGGTACATCTTGAGTTTCTGAGGAACCTTTTACGAGGTACTTCTTCTGGCTGAAGTGGGGCTGTATTAGTCTTGGCGGGAACAACAAAGTTAAGCCATGGTGTAAGGAACCAGTGTAGAGGATCTAAGTCTAATAATAGTTTTCCAATAGACTGTGTAGGTTCCTCTAGATCAGGTGTGTTTTCCAGCAGTTGTTCTGTGGATTGAGTTTCTTCTTGGATCGGAGCTTCTTTTAAACACAGCTTGAGACGGTTGCGATGCACGTCTTGTGGTGCTCTGTTCTTTTTGGTGATTTCGTAGATATCAGTCTCAGGATTAGGAATAGCTGTGATGATGTAGAGTTCTCTTTCCCATTGGCTTTATCTTGATTTAAGTCTTCTCCCAGCCAGGCCGCGCGCTGGACTGAATGCGCACGCCGCTGCACATGCGCCATGGGGACTTATCCGTGGCCAGTATAGTACAGAGCTGGCTTGTGCGTTCACAGCTCTGTACTATTCTGGCCAGGAAGAAGTCACCATGGTGCATGCGCGGCGGCGTGCGCGTTCAGGACAGCGAGCCACCCGGCCGGGAGAAAAGAAGGAGCCTTCTGCGCAAGCGCGGCCACAGGGATTCTGGAGAAGAGCAGTGGCCGTAACCAGGGGGAGACTGAATGACAACAATGAGGTAAGTGGGGATGAATTTTCTCCTAAAGGGTGGGAATTAGTTAATCAAATATATTTACAAAAATGATCAGTCAAATGATTAACAGATTTAACAGTGATCATTATGATGGAAATACCCCTTTAAGCAGTGTGTTTCAGGACACTGCACATACATTGACATAAACTGTTATGCTGTGTAGTTTTACAACAAATTGTGTCATTTATTAAGCTAGTCTGAGCATCTATGAATGGTTCTTTTGGTGTGTGTGTGTGTGTGCACAGTTGTGGAAGGCCCCTGTCTACTTTTGCTCTGAGGATATCTATAGGCTAATATATGCTTTGTAGTTTTTTTTTGTTCTTTTTACAGACATTTCATTGCAGATTTGCTGTGCTTCTATAGCGAAATCTGTGTTACATGCAGATTTGTTGTGGATTTCCTGTGCACTACAAAGGGTGAAATTGCAGTGGCAAGCCACAGTATAAATTGACATGCTGCAAATTTAAAGCAGTATTCCAGGATTAACAAATCTACTCATGTAGTTTCTTACCTTATGTACATCTTCCCCTTGCACTTTTTTTTTTTTTTTTATTAATTTGGAATCTCCTGACCAGTTTTCACCATATAATCATATTACTCTGATTCGTTTCCATCCCATATGTAGCGCTTCCTGTTGCTGTATCCAACCAAACCCATGACGCTCTTCTCCTTTCTCTTGCCACAGCTCCAGCACCGCCCCTAACACCCAGCTACATCATAGCTCTTCCCACCCAGCTAGTTACATAGACACTCCCTTATCACCACCCCTAACAACATTCAGGTAGTTTATGTAACTAGCTAGTGGGAGGAGCTATAAACTACCTGAGTGTTGTTAGTGCCTTTGATAGGGGAGTGTCTATGTAACTAGCTGGGTGGGAGGAGCTATAAACTAGCTGGGTGTTGTTAGGGGCAATGTCTATGAAACTAGCTGGGTGATAGGGGAGTGTCTATGTACCGTAACTACTGTAGATGGGTGGGATGAACTATAAACTAGCTGGGTGGTGTTAGGGGCAGTGATATGGGAGTGTCTATGTAACTAGCTAGTGGGAGGAGCTATACACACTCCCCTATCACTGCCCCTAACACCACCCAGCAAGTTTATAGCTCCTCCCACCCAGCTACAGTAGTTACATAGACACTCCCCTATCACTGCCCCTAACAACACCCAGGTAGTTTATAGCTCCTCCCTCTAGCTAGTTACATAGACACTCCCCTATCACTGCCCCTGTCGCTGCGTTGGCACACACATCTGCACCACAGGTCAATTTACACTTCTTCTTTTTTTTTTTTTCTTTTTTTTTTTAGTGCGCAGAAATCCATTGCTGCAAATCTGCAATGTATCTGCTATGTGTGAACATACCCTAAAAGGGCACGTCGTCTTCAGTGCTATGACTTTATCTCATACTTATTGCCTATTATTCTCTAACAGATTGCAAACAGTCTGTGGGTGAAAATGAAGGACTCGTAACTATCAACAGGAGGAGAGGAGCCATCAAACAGGCCAAAATACACTACATCAAGAACCATGAATTCATTGCCACATTTTTTGGCCAACCAACCTTCTGCTCTGTCTGTAAGGAGTTTGTGTGGTAAGTAAACCTTTCCTCTGTTACCAGTAGTGTTGAGCGAACTTGTGTGTTCGGCGTACAAGGTTCGGATTGTCTAAGAATTCCATTATAGATTCCGCTACTACGGACCATAAGTTATGGTTTGTGGTAGCGGAATCCATAATGGAATTCTTAGCTATCCCCAACCTTGTACACCAAACTTGAAAACAGAAGCTCGCTGAATACTAGTTACCAGCAGTACCAGTATGCTGACATCTCCACAGCGAGAGCACATCTAACTGCTATGGACGTCTTATAATTCATCAATCTGTATTCTTCTCCTTACAGGGGCTTGAACAAACAAGGATATAAATGCAGGCGTAAGTTACTTATCTATCTATCTATCTATCTATCTATCTATCTATCTTTATTTCATATCTATCTGTCTATCTCTCTACTGAAGGCAGCTATCCTATAAGTCAATGTTCAACCTTTTAAACAGGTCTTGAAACATGACTTGGATATTAAATAAGCCAGCATCTCATCTGCAGACAGCTGTTTCTGGGTAAGAGCCCCACATCCGTGCAGAGCAGAGAGTACTGGCTTAACTGGCTGAGAGGCCTAAGTCATGATTCGGGGGGTACTATCTCTCCTTATGGAGAGCGCCTTAAATGGCATGAGGGTCTTATAGGCCAGGCAACCCTCGTCTGGAACAATGGTGGAATTAAAAGTATGGAACCACCTTAATGCTGGTGGTGCAAACATCGTCTTCCACTTGGTCTCTTATTTTCCGAAATATATCCACTAACTAAATGGTTTCATTCCTTAAAACATTTCTTAAGAAAAGTTAGTGGAATGCGACGCATCATATACGTAATGTTGGGATATCGTTTTATAGATAATATGCGTAATAGAATTATATACATATTTGTATTCTATAGATAATATGCATAATATAATAATATGCATAAGCATGGCCGATTATTGATTCCGCTACCACGGACCACAACGGAATTCGGAATCCATATCGGGATTCTCCGCTAACCGGAAGCCGAACTTTAGACGCCGAACTTAAAACAGAAGTTCGCTCAACACTACTTATTAGTCTAAATGATCATACAAGGGACCTGCCAAATGATACATTTCCTCCAGTGATTCCCAACTCTGCAGAGTGAAAGGCTGTTGACTCTGACAAGGCAGCAGTGCAAACCACAGACTGACCACGTAGGGAGCAGTGCAAACCACAGACTGACCACGTAGGGAGCAGTGCAAACCACAGACTGACCACGTAGGGAGCAGTGCAAACCACAGACTGACCACCTAGGGAGTGTTTTTCTACAGTGCAGTAAGCAGTATTAACACAGGGGTCGGAAATCTCCGGCACTCCAGCTGTTGCAAAACTACAACTCCCAGCATGCTTTATTGACTTCTAAGTCTGCATGCCATGATTTGTAGTTTCACAACAGCTGGAGTTCCGAAGGTTGCTGATCCCTGCAGTATCATATCCACAGTCATAATTTATTGCTGCAGGAATTTACAGGTCTTCCTTGCTCATCGGGTACATTTATCAAGGGTCCAAAATGTGTATTTTGGCAGATTTATTAGAAACCAGAGTATGATTTTAGATATTTTAGGGCAATCTGCATAGTCTTAGACACTTTTTTTTTAACACTTCTGCTCAATGACAGAAATATTAAAGTGCACATCTTCAACAGACGGTCAGGCACAGTCGTTTGGTTGCAGATTATTTACTGCTTTGGACACCTGGCAAAATTGGTCTTTCCTAGAAGTCCTTACTTTCCAGCACTACTTTGTGCAGCAGCTTTAGCTGCGGGTTTGGTCTCTGTAGGCCTTATTACCGTCTAAGGCTGTGAACGATTCTTACACGACATGTTAAAATTAGAATAAATGAAGGGCAATATGTCATCTTCTCTGGGAGTGCTTTTACCTGTTCTGAGTGTCTCAGCATTTTTAATTTGTGCATCTTATATCGTCCATGCTTATAAACACCATTTTTTACAAGTATTTTTTCATCAATATCTCCCCCTTCTTCTACTATTAATCTTCTCCAGATGTAGTGATACATCTCTTCACTTCCTTGCTCTTAATCCTTCCTTCCTTTTCCTTATCGTATTGTTTTAGTTAACCTTTCAGTCTCCATCCTTCTCCTTGGAGGAGTCGTTGTGAGCTTCTAACTAGATGTTTCTTGATATGAACGAAAACCCTTTTTTTCTTCCATCCAGAGTGTAATGCTGCCATACATAAAAAATGCATTGACAAGATCATAGGCAGGTGTACGGGCACAGCCACCAACAGCCGGGACACCATGGTGAGCGATCTCCACTACAGTTCATTGTTATCTCACACCGACATTTGTAAGGCTAGTTTCACACCTGCAGCAGCTTTTCTGGCAGAGAATCCTCCGGATACGGCACTGCCAGATGCAATCAGAATATCCTCCGGCTTCATTAACTATAATGGTCTCCAGCAGAGATCTGACCGCAATCCGGAAAAAATGTTTAGGACTGGTCAGACAGAAACCGCTGCGATTTGTGTCCAACCGATTCCCGTCATTCTCTGCCAGAACTGACGGCCGGATCGCAATGCCGCAGATGTGAAAGTAGCCTAACTTAGCAGGATGCCAAAAGGGATGTATAGGTTTACTTGGTCTATTGGGTATTTTTTTGACCTTTTAGCATTGTTTGAGGACAGTTTCCCGATTTCCGTTCCCATCTGTTTTTTTAAGACTTCTGCTACGCGGCCACTTCTGTAAATTACACTCACTTCTAAATGAGCATTGGCCGTGCCAGTAGTCATTTATTTCTTGGCCTTCCCATAACTATTTCATTAAGGAATCAATACCCAGGATGATTCTTCCAGATGTCTAAGCAATATTTATATCTGTTCACTTCAAATGATAACATTACATTCTTGGCTCAGCTATGCAGTCTTATCAGGGGCAGTTCTGGAGTGTACTTGTGACTACATGATTATATACCACACATGTATATATGTGTGAAAGTAATAAGAGAAGTTACTTTTCAGCACATCAGTTAAAACTTTTATCACTTCTTTTAAAAAGTGTTAAAGGCAGGAAGCATCAGGTTCAGATGCCCTCGCCTTCTCATCAGTGGCTCATTTTCTACACAGCTTTCATATTGACATTACATTTTGATTACATCCCATTTCAAGAGCTCATTAACCTCTGCCCATCCGCCCTCTTGGGTGATGTCATGAAGTGGGATTCTCCGCAGGTGCTCTCTTCTATTAACCATAGTGATGAGCTTCTGCAGAGGTCCACGTGTCACTGAAGGACCTACACAATCAGCAGATCCTCTTTTAGGCTCAGTTCACACCTGAGCGTTTTACAGCGCGTTCCTACGCGCTGTAAAACGCTCAACAAGGAGAAACCAATGCTTCCCTATGTGAATGGTTCTCACCTGGGCGTTTTACAGCGCGTACGATCGCGCTGTAAAACGCCCGACGCTCACACAAGTACAGGAGCGTTTTTTTTGGGCGCTTGTCGCGCGTTCCCGTACATAGACTTTCGGGAACGCGCGACACTGTGTGTACACTTGTCTCTGTATGCGCGCTTGTAAACGCCCGTACAATCGCGCATACAGAGCGCTCCTTTCAGAACGCTCAGGTGTGAACTGAGCCTTAGAAAGGGATAACCCCTTTAAGTAGCCGTCTTAGGCTTCTGGCTAGGTGGCCATTCCAGAACTTTGGGCCATATACACAGTGTGTCGGGGTGAACTACACATATAGAAATCAGTGTATGTAATGTGTCTTTATGAGCTACAAACATCATCCCCTCCTGGACCACTGTTCCTCAAGCTCCATTCTCAGGGCCAACATTTCTCACCATTTTTATTATACAGTTTTTAATACAATCATTGATTTAAAAAAATCACGGTAACATAACCACTTTTTCTTAGAAGTCATTTTCTTTAAGGCCTCATGCCTGTACTGTGCTTTTATAGCATAAATCCTCCTATGGGCTCCTATAGCATCTCTGATGTTATATGAATGCAAATGGGAATTTTATTTTTTTAAATAGACACTGTATCGCGACACACAAACTGTCTACAACTGCATAGTACTGACCCAAAGTGACTTACTGTGCGGTTATAAGGGCCCTTACTACTTCAATAGCAATATAAAAATCACGCAAAAATAAGTCTGATCGATGCTCGAAACAAAATTGCAAACTGCAATCTTTTATTGAAGACCAATGTTTCAGCCTCACACTGGGGTCTTTATCAAGTATATCTGACATAGCAAAGTATACAGTATTCAAAGGAAACACCTGTCAGATGCAGTACTACCTATAAAATCAGTGCAAATTACCAGTCGGGAGTCATCTGGGCGTTGCCGATATCAGGAAGGCAGTTGGGTACCTAAGCATGCCCTCCATGCTTCCTTGCTGTGCTAAATCATCTCCAGATACCTGCTGTGTGCATGGTGTATGTGAGGTGCACTGGCCTCGGCTCGTTCACTACACAGATGGGGCAGAACTTTTCGCTCCACTATTTTTGATGAACTCTGTGATTGAGGCTCCGACACAGAGTTGAATGTAGCCTTAGATGGTTGGCCGGCCAATCACTGCAAAATTGACAGGTTCAGCTGACCTACGTCTAATGTGTATTGGCAGCTTAAGGGTCCATTCAAACGTCCGTTGTTTCTTTCCTGATCTGTTCCGTTTTTTGCGGAACAGATCTGGACCAGATCTGGACCCATTCATTTTCAATGGGTCCTGAAAAAAAATCTGACATTGAGCTGTCCGATTTTTTTTCAGGACCCATTGAAAATGAATGGGTCCAGATCTGGTCCAGATCTGTTCCGCAAAAAACGGAACAGATCAGGAAAGAAACAACGGACGTGTGAATAAGGCCTTAGTGTGTGTCTGTACATGAGGTATATAACAAGTCTATTAAAGGAAAATATTAGGTATATTATTATTATGTTATGCATTTTTTTTTTACAGTCTTCTTTCTTCCCATGTATTTTAGAATTAACTTTCTCTTTTTTTTAGTTTCAAAGGGAAAGGTTTAACATCGACATGCCTCACCGGTTCAAAGTTTACAATTATAAGAGCCCTACTTTCTGCGATCACTGCGGCAGCTTGCTGTGGGGATTGGTCAAGCAAGGGTTAAAATGTGATGGTGAGTATGGCGTCTTCTATCTAGTTTCCTTCTGTCTGTGGGATGGGAGTGTTAGCTCTAGTTCCTCCTAATGTTTTACCTCCGATTCCTCCTGCTGATGTGAGAGATTCGGTAAGGGCAGAACGGCATCTGATACGTCTCCGAGCCGCACATTTGAACAAAAACTACTCTTAGAATAGTTTTCCTTCCTTATGCAATGGTCCTGAAATTGTAGACTGCTCTTGAGTTGTCATTAGAGTATTTGGCAGGGTTCACTTATCTTTTTTTTTTTATAAATGGTCAAAAAGCATCCAGGGCTTAATAAAATTATGCTTTCCTCAGACTAAAGAAGAAATCTTTAGGTTGTAGCATTTGGTGCATTCATTCCTTTTACTTTTTTTTTGTGCTATGAAGCAAGGTTTAGGAGGTACTTCATTCTGTGCCTGTCTGCTATAGACTGTGCCTTATGCCCCCATTTTGAATGCCGATTGTGCCGAGGCAAGAGGTGATGCGCTGTGATAATACAGTTATACTGTGATTGAACACTAAAGGGACATACAAGTATTGTTCAGGTATAGCTGAGAAAACCAGTAAATCCTACTACTCTGGTCGACTTGGATACCTTTTACATTTTCCCTTTCTTCTCCATCTGGCCCAGACAATCATGAAGGTTTCTTCAAGCTGCCTGTCATGTCCCTACCTTAAACACTGTTTGCCAGGTTCTTCCTCATACAGTCCTTGCCGACCTGTTTCCCTCTCCCTTGTCTTTACACACAGAGCCATCCTCAGCCTGTACTCACCACCTCACATTTCAGTGCCATCTCCTTTGACTATGCAAATTGTGATTGTTTCAGCCGTAGGTGGTATTCACATTTTCAGCACCCTAGGAAGCCTGCTAAAATTGAGATCTGACAACACAGTGATATAATAGTGATATTTTTGTACTGTTTTAACAAAGTTTCATTGTATACCATCTTCTGACTAAAGGCCGGAAAGCTTGTGGACCTTCAATATGCAACTTCTAAGGCATGTTGTGGGCATAACTAGTACCCACTAAAAGAACCAATTGAAGAGGGTGTCCAAAGTGGGCAAAAAAGATGTGATAAAATGAAAAAAGTAGTGTTGTTATGCATTTTATTCCCCTGTTGTTCCAGCACTGCCACTCCGATCCTTCCCGACATTGTTTTTAGCGGTGACATGCCTGTATACCCATGTGACCACTGCAGCCAATCACTGGCCTCAGCAGACTTGTGCAAAATAGCACTGAGGCCATTGACTGGCTGCAGCCTTATGTAGTTGCATTACCACTGCAGCTAAGTAAACAGAGACCAGTGGGGGGGCGAGAGCAACTCTACTGGAATTGTAGGGGAATAAGTGGGTCAGTGGTGCTTCTTTTTCCTGAGGGTAGGTGGTCAATATTAATCTCTGCGCAACCCCTTTAACACTCATAATAGTGCGATGGCGTGGGCTCATGAGCTGGGCCTGCACCACCGCTTTGGGGTGCCAGATGTATTATGGCTTTTGAAATTTGGAGGTCAAAAGAAAATTGCTGAGCCTAAAGTACCAAACTAGGCTACATCCTTAAAGAGGGCCGAAATTGTGAAGAAAAGTGTCCAAGGATACAATATAGCTTGAAATGCAGTCACTAGTTCTATTACGTTTTAACCCATTAAATGAGTTGTCAGAGTTTAATAAAAACTCGGCAACCTCTTTAAATGTAATAACATAACAAAAGGATCTGTACCTTTTTCTCCCTTGCTGCTTCCAGAGATGCGATTCAGTTCTCCCTTCTGCTGTTTGTTTTCCTGGCTGCAGAGGTGATGTTCCGTTAAGGCTGGTTTCACACGGGCGTTGCGGGAACATGCGCGATTTTTCCGCGCGAGTGCAAAACATTGTAATGCGTTTTGCACTCGCGTGAGAAAAATCGCTTGGGATCGGTGTTCTGTAGATTGTATTATTTTCCCTTATAACATGGTTATAAGGGAAAATAATAGCATTCTGAATACAGAATGCATAGTAAAATAGCACTGGAGGGGTTAAAAAAAATATTAATAATTTTTAACTCTCCTTAATCCACTTGCTCGCGCAGCCCGGCATCTCTTCTGTCTTTTTTGCTGTGTGCAGGAACAGGACCTGTGGTGACGTCACTCCGGTCATCACATGGTCCGTTACATGATCTTTTACCATGGTGATGGATCATGTGATGACCAGGGTGACGTCACCACAGGTCCTGTTCCTGCACACAGCTAAGATGAAGACAGAAGACATGCCGGGCTGCGCGAGAAAGTGGATTAAGGTGAGTTAAATAATTTTTTTATATTTTTTTAACCCCTCCAGCGCTATTTTACTATGCATTCTGTATTGCTATTATTTTCCCTTATAACCATGTTATAAGGGAAAATAATAATGATCGGGTCCCCATCCCGATCGTCTCCTAGCAACCGTGCGTGAAAATCGCACCACATCCGCACTTGCTTGCGGATGCTTGCAATTTTCACGCAGCCCCATTCACTTCTATGGGGCCTGCGTTGCGTGAAAAACGTACAAAATAGAGCTTGCTGCGATTTTCACGCAACGCACAATTGATGCGTGAAAATCACCGCTCGTGTGCACAGCCCCATAGAAATGAATGGGTCGGGATTCAGTGCGGATGCAATGCGTTCAACTCGCGCATCGCATCCGCGCGGAATACTCGCCCGTGTAAAAGAGGCCGAACACAGTCATCGCTGCAGCCAAGCAATGGCCTCAGGAGTGGTATCCTATATACTTCTGAAACCAGTGATTGGCTGCTCAGTGACCTCTCTACAATGAACATCACCAACTGCAGCCAGGAATATGACATCAGTGTCTAGTAGGACTGGAACACAACTTGTAAAAGCAATTGGGGAGAAAAGGCGTGAGTATAGATGCTGCCCAAGGCTTTTATTTAACTTTGACAACCTCTTTGAGGGGTTACAGCATAAGAGACCCGGTGACTGTATTTCAAGTAAAATTGTATCCTTGGATATTTTCTTTATCTTCATGATTTCTGCTTCAAAATCCCTGCATATTCATAGATAGATATGAGTTATATTCTGGCTGCCTGCAGGTGTCACTAGAGGGGAATGTAGGTGTACAGCAGTGTGCAGTAAGCTCCCTCTAGTGGTGACATGTGGGCAGCCAGAACATTATCTTTAAAATCTGAATATGCAAGGAATTTGGATCTCTGTATCAGAAAAATGGAGCTACAACCACTGTAAAGATATATGAAGTGTTTCAGGAACCCATACACATCTGTATGTCTGAGGTGCATGGAGTGGCTCACAAGCTGGTCCCACTCCATACGCAGCAGGTGGCGGCTGTGTAATAGTAGCAATCATAATAAAAAGTACCGTATTTAAATTTGGTATTGCCAATTAGGTGGTCATGTCATTTTCAGCATACAATAAACACTGTGAAAACGAAACCCGAAAACCATGGTGGATATTGCATTTTTTTATTTTCAGTTTCACACCACAAAGAGTTTTTACTCCTGTTCCGATACATATGGTAAATTAAATGGTGCTGTTTAAAAAAAATACATATATAGCTATGCGAACAGAAAAGTGAAAAATGTATTGGAAGGTGGGGAAAAAACGAAATTAAAATTGGATGGGTGCTAAAGGTGTTAATCAGTACATTATATAGACCCTAAAATGGTAAGGAAGACATTTACTTTAAGCAGAGTTTAAAAACCTATTCTCCCCCGGTTCAGTTCCTATTGAGCCCCAAATCTTATGTGGGGTTTCTTACACTAAAGAGGCAAACCGCAAGAACCCCGTATATTTCTTCATTATAGTACCCTACATAGGTGTTTATGTAAAAAATAAAAAAAACACTTTATTGTTCCAGGGCCTTTTAGGTTTTCCTCTACTAGTTTTCAGAGGACTAGTCGTAGTGGGTTTTGCATGTTTTTCCTTCTCCAGTACCCTGCTGGAAGGTCTACAAGCTTTCAGTTACATGATCCCCTGTACTTGTATGTGCATGTCAGATATGGAAATGAGAGAGAATAAATTTAATGATATATTGTACGCTTTCTTATATTCTCTAGAGTGCGGTATGAACTCGCATCACAAGTGTCAAAATAAAGTGGCTAATCTGTGTGGCATCAACCAGAAACTCCTAGCAGAAGCTTTGACCCAAGTCAGCATAGTAAGAAATGGTTTCTTGTGTATAGAGGGAAGAACGGGGGGGGGGCATGGTGTATTTATAGGGATTTGTCCCATCAGGGCACCCCTCAGTGAGCTAAATGTTTGACAGATGTCTTGGGAGCCAAACCAGCTCATTGCCACGGTGGTTGTCATATTAAAGTGGTTGTCTGATGAGCGAACCCCTTTAACCACCTCCGGACCGCCTAACGCAGGATCGCGTTCCGGAGGTGGCAGCCCTGCGCAGAGTCACGCATATATGCGTCATCTCGCGATGGGCGAGATTTCCTGTGAACGCGCGCACACAGGCGCGCGCGCTCACAGGAACGGAAGGTAAGAGAGTTGATCTCCAGCCTGCCAGCGGCGATCGTTCGCTGGCAGGCTGGAGATGTGTTTTTTTTAACCCCTAACAGGTATATTAGACGCTGTTTTGATAACAGCGTCTAATATACCTGCTACCTGGTCCTCTGGTGGTCCCCTTTGTTTGGATCGACCACCAGAGGACACAGGTAGCTCAGTAAAGTCCCACCAAGCACCACTACACTACACTACACCCCCCCCCCGTCACTTATTAACCCCTTATTAGCCCCTGATCACCCCTGATCACCCCATATAGACTCCCTGATCACCCCCCTGTCATTGATCACCCCCCTGTCATTGATTACCCCCCTGTAAAGCTCCATTCAGATGTCCGCATGATTTTTACGGATCCACTGATAGATGGATCAGATCCGCAAAACGCATCCGGACGTCTGAATGAAGCCTTACAGGGGCGTGATCAATGACTGTGGTTATCACCCCATATAGACTCCCTGATCACCCCCCCTGTCATTGATTACACCCCTGTCATTGATCAACCCCCTGTAAAGCTCCATTCAGACGTCCGCATGATTTTTACGGATGCACTGATAGATGGATCCGATCCTCAAAACGCATCCGGACGTCTGAATGAAGCCTTACAGGGGCATGATCAATGACTGTGGTGATCACCCCATATAGACTCCCTGATCACCCCCCTGTAAAGCTCCATTCAGATGTCCGCATGATTTTTACGGATGCACTGATAGATGGATCCGATCCTCAAAACGCATCCGGACGTCTGAATGAAGCCTTACAGGGGCATGATCAATGACTGTGGTGATCACCCCATATAGACTCCCTGATCACCCCCCTGTAAAGCTCCATTCAGATGTCCGCATGATTTTTACGGATGCACTGATAGATGGATCCGATCCGCAAAACGCATCCGGACGTCTGAATGAAGCCTTACAGGGGCATGATCAATGACTGTGGTGATCACCCCATATAGACTCCCTGATCACCCCCCTGTAAAGCTCCATTCAGATGTCCGCATGATTTTTACGGATGCACTGATAGATGGATCCGATCCTCAAAACGCATCCGGACGTCTGAATGAAGCCTTACAGGGGCATGATCAATGACTGTGGTGATCACCCCATATAGACTCCCTGATCACCCCCCTGTAAAGCTCCATTCAGATGTCCGCATGATTTTTACGGATGCACTGATAGATGGATCCGATCCGCAAAACGCATCCGGACGTCTGAATGAAGCCTTACAGGGGCATGATCAATGACTGTGGTGATCACCCCATATAGACTCCCTGATCACCCCCCTGTCATTGATCACCCCCCTGTAAAGCTCCATTCAGATGTCCGCATGATTTTTACGGATGCACTGATAGATGGATCCGATCCGCAAAACGCATCCGGACGTCTGAATGAAGCCTTACAGGGGCATGATCAATGACTGTGGTGATCACCCCATATAGACTCCCTGATCACCCCCCTGTCATTGATTACCCCCCTGTAAAGCTCCATTCAGATGTCCGCATGATTTTTACGGATGCACTGATAGATGGATCCGATCCGCAAAACGCATCCGGACGTCTGAATGAAGCCTTACAGGGGCATGATCAATGACTGTGGTGATCACCCCATATAGACTCCCTGATCACCCCCCTGTCATTGATTACCCCCCTGTAAAGCTCCATTCAGATGTCCGCATGATTTTTACGGATGCACTGATAGATGGATCGGATCCGCAAAACGCATCCGGACGTCTGAATGAAGCCTTACAGGGGCATGATCAATGACTGTGGTGATCACCCCATATAGACTCCCTGATCACCCCCCTGTAAAGCTCCATTCAGATGTCCGCATGATTTTTACGGATGCACTGATAGATGGATCCGATCCGCAAAACGCATCCGGACGTCTGAATGAAGCCTTACAGGGGCATGATCAATGACTGTGGTGATCACCCCATATAGACTCCCTGATCACCCCCCTGTCATTGATCACCCCCCTGTAAAGCTCCATTCAGATGTCCGCATGATTTTTACGGATGCACTGATAGATGGATCCGATCCGCAAAACGCATCCGGACGTCTGAATGAAGCCTTACAGGGGCATGATCAATGACTGTGGTGATCACCCCATATAGACTCCCTGATCACCCCCCTGTCATTGATCACCCCCCTGTAAAGCTCCATTCAGATGTCCGCATGATTTTTACGGATGCACTGATAGATGGATCCGATCCGCAAAACGCATCCGGACGTCTGAATGAAGCCTTACAGGGGCATGATCAATGACTGTGGTGATCACCCCATATAGACTCCCTGATCACCCCCCTGTCATTGATTACCCCCCTGTAAAGCTCCATTCAGATGTCCGCATGATTTTTACGGATGCACTGATAGATGGATCGGATCCGCAAAACGCATCCGGACGTCTGAATGAAGCCTTACAGGGGCATGATCAATGACTGTGGTGATCACCCCATATAGACTCCCTGATCACCCCCCTGTCATTGATCAACCCCCCTGTCATTGATCAACCCCCCTGTCATTGATCACCCCCCCTGTCATTGATCACCCCCCTGTCATTGATCCCCCCCTCTGTAAGGCTCCATTCAGATATTTTTTTGGCCCAAGTTAGCAGAATTTTTTTTTTTTTTTCTTACAAAGTCTCATATTCCACTAACTTGTGTCAAAAAATAAAATCTCACATGAACTCACCATACCCCTCACGGAATCCAAATGCGTAAAATTTTTTAGACATTTATATTTCAGACTTCTTCTCACGCTTTAGGGCCCCTAGAATGCCAGGGCAGTATAAATACCCCACATGTGACCCCATTTCGGAAAGAAGACACCCCCAGGTATTCCGTGAGGGGCATATTGAGTCCATGAAAGATTGAATTTTTTGTCCCAAGTTAGCGGAACGGGAGACTTTGTGAGAAAAAAATTAAAAATATCAATTTCCGCTAACTTGTGCCAAAAAAAAAAAATTTCTATGAACTCGCCATGCCCCTCATTGAATACCTTGGGGTGTCTTCTTTCCAAAATGGGGTCACATGTGGGGTATTTATACTGCTCTGGCATTCTAGGGGCCCCAAAGCGTGAGAAGAAGTCTGGTATCCAAATGTCTAAAAATGCCCTCCTAAAAGGAATTTGGGCACCTTTGCGCATCTAGGCTGCAAAAAAGTGTCACACATCTGGTATCGCCGTACTCAGGAGAAGTTGGGGAATGTGTTTTGGGGTGTCATTTTACATATACCCATGCTGGGTGAGAGAAATATCTTGGTCAAATGCCAACTTTGTATAAAAAAATGGGAAAAGTTGTCTTTTGCCAAGATATTTCTCTCACCCAGCATGGGTATATGTAAAATGACACCCCAAAACACATTCCCCAACTTCTCCTGAATACGGCGATACCACATGTGTGACACTTTTTTGCAGCCTAGGTGGGCAAAGGGGCCCATATTCCAAAGAGCACCTTTAGGATTTCACAGGTCATTTACCTACTTACCACACATTAGGGCCCCTGGAAAATGCCAGGGCAGTATAACTACCCCACAAGTGACCCCATTTTGGAAAGAAGACACCCCAAGGTATTCCGTGAGGGGCATGGCGAGTTCCTAGAATTTTTTATTTTTTGTCACAAGTTAGTGGAAAATGCTTATTTTTTTTTTTATTTTTTTTTTCATACAAAGTCTCATATTCCACTAACTTGTGACAAAAAATAAAAAGTTCCATGAACTCACTATGCCCATCAGCGAATACCTTGGGGTCTCTTCTTTCCAAAATGGGGTCACTTGTGGGGTAGTTATACTGCCCTGGCATTCTAGGGGCCCAAATGTGTGGTAAGGAGTTTGAAATCAAATTCTGTAAAAAATGACCTGTGAAATCCGAAAGGTGCTCTTTTGAATATGGGCCCCTTTGCCCACCTAGGCTGCAAAAAAGTGTCACACATCTGGTATCTCCGTAATCGGGAGAAGTTGGGGAATGTGTTTTGGGGTGTCATTTTACATATACCCATGCTGGGTGAGAGAAATATCTTGGCAAAAGACAACTTTTCCCATTTTTTTTATACAAAGTTGGCATTTGACCAAGATATTTATCTCACCCAGCATGGGTATATGTAAAAAGACACCCCAAAACACATTCCTCAACTTCTCCTGAATACAGAGATACCAGATGTGTGACACTTTTTTGCAGCCTAGGTGGGCAAAGGGGCCCACATTCCAAAGAGCACCTTTCGGATTTCACAGGTCATTTACCTACTTACCATACATTTGGGCCCCTAGAATGCCAGGGCAGTATAACTACCCCACAAGTGACCCCATTTTGGAAAGAAGAGACCCCAAGGTATTCGCTGATGGGCATAGTGAGTTCATGGAAGTTTTTATTTTTTGTCACAAGTTTGTGGAATATGAGACTTTGTATGAAAAAAAAAATTAAAAAACAAATCATCATTTTCCACTAACTTGTGACAAAAAATAAAAAATTCTAGGAACTCGCCATGCCCCTCACGGAATACCTTGGGGTGTCTTCTTTCCAAAATGGGGTCACTTGTGGGGTAGTTATACTGCCCTGGTATTCTAGGGGCCCAAATGTGTGGTAAGGAGTTTGAAATCAAATTCAGGAAAAAATGAGGAGTGAAATCCGAAAGGTGCTCTTTGGAATATGGGCCCCTTTGCCCACCTAGGCTGCAAAAAAGTGTCACACATCTGGTATCCCCGTACTCAGGAGAAGTTGAGGAATGTGTTTTGGGGTGTCTTTTTACATATACCCATGCTGGGTGAGATAAATATCTTGGTCAAATGACAACTTTGTATAAAAAAATGGGAAAAGTTGTCTTTTGCCAAGATATTTCTCTCACCCAGCATGGGTATATATAAAATGACACCCCAAAACACATTCCCCACCTTCTCCTGAGTACGGAGATACCAGATGTGTGACACTTTTTTGCAGCCTAGGTGGGCAAAGGGGCCCATATTCCAAAGAGCACCTTTCGGATTTCACCGGCCATTTTTTACAGAATTTGATTTCAAACTCCTTACCACACATTTGGGCCCCTAGAATGCCAGGGCAGTATA
Organism: Bufo bufo; assembly: GCF_905171765.1. Lineage (NCBI taxonomy): Eukaryota > Metazoa > Chordata > Amphibia > Anura > Bufonidae > Bufo > Bufo bufo. The sequence continues at coordinate 172,349,758 of NC_053397.1, forward strand.
ACTACCCCACAAGTGACCCCATTTTGGAAAGAAGAGACCCCAAGGTATTCGCTGATGGGCATAGTGAGTTCATAAAACTTTTTATTTTTTGTCACAAGTTAGTGGAATATGAGACTTTGTAAGAAAAAAAAAAAAAAAAAAAAAATCATAATTTTCCGCTAACTTGTGACAAAAAATAAAAAGTTCTATGAACTCACTATGCCCATCAGCGAATACCTTAGGGTGTGTACTTTCAGAAATGGGGTCATTTGTGGGGTGTTTGTACTGTCTGGGCATTGTAGAACCTCAGGAAACATGACAGGTGCTCAGAAAGTCAGAGCTGCTTCAAAAAGCGGAAATTCACATTTTTGTACCATAGTTTGTAAACGCTATAACTTTTACCCAAACCATTTTTTTTTTACCCAAACATTTTTTTTTTATCAAAGACATGTAGAACTATAAATTTAGAGCAAAATTTCTATATGGATGTCGTTTTTTTTGCAAAATTTTACTACTGAAAGTGAAAAATGTCATTTTTTTGCAAAAAAATCGTTAAATTTCGATTAATAACAAAAAAAGTAAAAATGTCAGCAGCAATGAAATACCACCAAATGAAAGCTCTATTAGTGAGAAGAAAAGGAGGTAAAATTCATTTGGGTGGTAAGTTGCATGACCGAGCAATAAACGGTGAAAGTAGTGTAGGTCAGAAGTGTAAAAAGTGGCCTGGTCTTTCAGGGTGTTTAAGCACTGGGGGCTGAGGTGGTTAATTGTAGGTGGGTTGATTGCTATTATTTTATTAGATGGGAAATAGTAAATCGGTGGGGGCCTAACCTCTTGGCCTTCCATCGATCCGTAAAACGAAGGGGCTAAAGTGTTTACTCAGCACTGCAGCCCTGTTGGACTTTTGGCCCAGGCCACCTGATGTACAATGGAGAAGCACAGCCCCATGCAGAGGGGGTGGGAGCACAGTCCTTCTCGGGGGTTGGTGGAGAGAGAGAGAATACCCTTCAGAGTGTGCCAGGGCAGTTTTTTTCATGAATATACCCTCTAAAAATATCATTTCATTTTTTAGAAATCCAACAGGAAATCCGATTCTGGCTTGGACAACATTGCCATATACCAGGGTGTAGTTCCAAAAAGTCCAGCTGCTGCAGGACTGGATGCAACAGGCAAGTACAGTCTTTGATAGGGAACAAAAGCTCTTCCGATTTTCCTCCATGTTTTTCCTTCATTAAAGAGTGATTTCCATTTTTTTGATCAGCAGACAACCAGTATGACAGACTCTGGGAGGGAAACAGTCCTCAGCCGAATGTCAGGGTCTCCAGCCTCAGAAACCGCATCAACGTGAATAAATTCCATTTCCACAAGGTTCTTGGGAAAGGCAGCTTTGGGAAGGTACCAGTTTTTGGTATTTTTATTTTTTGTAGCGTTTCACTCTTCTGCGATATGCACCATTGATTTTCCTGTTTCGGCGCGTTTAGGTATTGTTAGCCGAGCTCAAAGGCACAAACGAGTACTTCGCAATAAAGGCCCTGAAGAAGGACGTCGTTCTGATTGATGATGACGTGGAGTGTACCATGGTGGAGAAACGAGTGCTCGCTTTGGCCTGGGAAAATCCCTTTCTTACACACATTTACTGCAGCTTCCAGAGCAAGGTAGTGACTGGAATCCAGGGATCGAACTAAGGGGGGAATTTGTGATGGTTTTGAGATTGCAAGAAAATTTTTTGAGGTTGCACCAAATTTAGGAAATGTTGCACAGTTATCTGGCGCAAGTGCAATGAGGTGCACACTAGAGTTGTTGCGATACCAAAATTTTGATTCGGTTTCGATACCATAAAGTATTGCGATACTCTATACCATTCGATACCACGCGAAAAAAATAAAACACCTTAGGGGTTAACTGCCGCTGATCACAGCTCCCTGTCAGAGGCAGGGTGCCAGCTATGTGATTTTGCTGGCGGCACCTGCCTCCTGTATTAAAAGTTAAAGACAACCTTTCATGAGCAGGTTACATAGAGCGGCGCCCAGGGATCTCCCTGCACTTACTATTATTCCTGGGCGCCGCTCCGTTCGCCCGCTGTGCCCCCATTACTGTCTCCTGCTCTGTATGCTAATTACTACTATCGGAGCGATGGGCAGGAAACATCAGCTTCTCTTCTGGGCGTTCCTTCTCCCTGCTGTGATGTTCTGCGCTGCGATTGGACAGCGCTAACTTAACAAAGTCTGGACCCATTTAAAGGGAGTCTGTCACCAGCATTTCACTTTTTTAACCCTTCCCACAGCTCCCTAGCATGCTTACAGTTAATAAAAACGTTACCTCTGGCATCAATCCTGGACTCATAGAACCCTCAAAAACGATCTTTATAAGATATGCAAATGAGGGCTCGCAAGTGCCCAGGGCGGCATTACTCTATTAGGTGCCCTGCTTGCTCAGCCTTCTCATTGCGTCCCCCCGCCCCTTCCTACCCTTTGCCCGCCCATCCTTTCCCTCTGACCGCCTTTGTACTAGCTTGTTATGCTGCCGATATCCCGCGCCGGCGCACTCATTCCTTTGGCCGGCGCATGCGCACTGCGATGCCCATTCCTTGTACGGCATCACAGTAACTATTGCGCATGCGCCGGCTAACGACGCAAAAATTTGCGTCGTCAGCCGGCGCATGCGCAATAATTACTGCAATGCCGTACAAGGAATGGGCATCACAGTGCGCATGCGCCGGCCAAAGGAATGAGTGCGCCGGCGCGGGATATCGGCAGCATAACAAGTTAGTACAAAGGCGGGCAGAGGGTAGGAAGGGGCGGGGGGACGCAATGAGAAGGCTGAGCAAGCAGGGCACCTAAGAGAGTAACGCCGCCCTGGGCACTTGCGAGCCCTCATTTGCAAATCTTATAAAGATCGTTTTTTAGGAGGAAAATAAGACTTCAGATCAGACCCTATTCCTCCTTAGACTTCATATCAGACCAACCCCCAAAGATCCATAGAAAACATAAAATAAAATAACTCTCCTGCTCCGGACGACTGTGCCATGGTCTTCTGCCGGACTAGCACTGCACTGTGGCTTGATGCCACACAGTATTTGCACCTGATACTTGCTCTTGAGGATACATCTTTTGCTTGAACTTTATGACTGTATGCTCGTTTGGATTTTTACCTTTGGGTATTATTAGCGGGTTGCTTAGTTATATTTTGGGGGAATTATGCATGTGAATATTATATTTTTTTTTTTTTTCATTTTAAAAAGGAACATCTTTTCTTTGTCATGGAGTTTCTGAATGGAGGCGATCTGATGTTTCACATACAAGACAAGGGTCGATTTGATCTTTTCAGGTCTACGTAAGTGCTTCCAAATGTTACAGACACAAGAGAAAGTGGCGGAAAGTTTGCAGTTCAGATTAAATCGTTCACAACGTATGTTAATCTAAAAGGACAGAATTTCCATTCAGGGAATGAATAAACTGCTTATGCCTACAAAGCAGTAATGAGTGGTTGCACACAATATATCAGTACTGATCTGTAGTACGGTATACTTCTTCCTCGGCGGTGCTTGCTCACTCCTGTATGACTGGCATTGATACTTTCCAGTCTGCAGAAGTGCAAATTGATGAAGAGCCATCAGCACATCTGCCCTCAGAATTTCAGGGATGATAGCAGTCCACCCCTTGATGGCGTTGGCTGATAGGAGTTGTTTAGGTTTAAAACGTCTCTATCTTTAGTTGCAAAATTACAGAAGACTGATAAATCATACTTTTGACTACTGAACACTAATGGTGCGATGTTAGTCTGTGTAAAGGCGCGCAATATCTCATTATTGCTCTGTATTCTAATACCGTCCTCTCATGTTGTTACATCTTCATTCTGCAGGTTCTATGGAGCCGAAATAATATGCGGATTACAGTTTCTTCACTCCAAGGGCATTATTTATAGGTAAGGTTTAATCTGTACACACAAGTCAGACGTTTGTAATGTTTACATCTGTTATTATAATATCTTCATTGTGGCGCTAGCGCAGTGTAGTTACATAGACATTGACATCCAATGGCCGTCTCTGACCGAAATCTTCTATATATTATAAGGCGGAGCTGTTTTAGAGCAGACAGTCGAGGTTTAAAGGGGTTTTCAATAATCGTTATTGTATACTGACACGTTATTTAGCGAATATATAACTTGTGTTTAACTTCTCACCATTTACAAGATTTCAAGAAAACGTATGGTCCCGTCCTGCTGACACAGCCGCAAGGCTTCTTATAGGAGTGCTGTTAACAAACTGTGCACCAGTGTCAGAAGGATGGGATTACAACAGGTTTTTATTATGATATAATAAATTTTTTATTAATGTAAAACCAGAAAACGCCTTTAACTGTTGCACATAAACCACAGCCATTCCTGTTAGGCCTCATGCACACGGCCGTGTTCCACGTCCGAGAGCGGTCCGTGGTAACCCGGCCGGGATTCCTGCTGACAGCAGGAGTGCACGGCGTCATTGGTTGCTATGATGCCGTGTGCTTCATGCCGCCGCTGCACTACAGTAATACACTCGTATAGATCATACGAGTGTATTACTGTAGTGCAGCGGCGGCATGAAGCACACGGCGTCATAGCAACCAATGACGCCGTGCGCTCCTGCTGTCAGCAGAAATCCCGGCCGGGTTACCACGGACCGCTCTCAGCCGTCGTGTGCATGAGGCCTTAGGGGAATTTAGCCTTGTAAAGATAAGGTCTACTTGTGTAGGCTCTGTTCACATTACGTTGGAGCCTTTCTTTGGCAGTATACGTCGGGAAGATTTTCCCATGTATATCTCCAGTGGAAGGCTGTAACCTGTGCCACTGTATAGGCAGAAGTTGCCAATACACTTGCATGGTTATAAAAAAGAATTCTGTTTATATAATTTTTTTTTTTTTATGGGATGCCTCTGTATGGAAAAGCATAGTCTTCAGCCAACGGATGGCCCTATGGATATGTTTGGAATATGCAGAGTGAGCGCCTAAGCCGAATGTAGGGCTTTAATCTAATGTAAACAGAGTCTTAAGGCCCGCTTACATGGGCCAACAATCGGGGAAATATCGGGAAGGGTTGTTCCTAGGTACAAGACGTCTCAATAAATCCCTGATTGTTGGCGTATGTTAAACAGGCCAACAGTTAGGGTTTCGGACTCCCACCGATCTGATATTGATGACCTATCCTAAGGATAGGTCATCAATAATAATTCCAGGATAACCCCTTTAAGAAATGCAATATCCATAGTGTATATTTGTTGGAAACAACTCGGAGGCACAGTTTTCATTTCCATATGAATGAAGAAGGCTCATGGTTACCTTTATGAAGATCGTCTTCGGTTTAATTGTTAATTGCTCAGAATGGTTGTTTTGTACAGGGATCTGAAGTTGGACAATATCATGCTGGACAAGGATGGTCACATCAAGATTGCAGACTTTGGAATGTGCAAGGAAAATGTGTTTGGGGAAAATAAAGCCAGCACGTTCTGTGGGACTCCAGATTATATTGCCCCAGAGGTGAGAATGCTCGGTGCTGCAGATAGCGGTTAAGTGTATATAATATTAACCTTTGGTTTTCTGTCTTTAGCTAGCAAATTGGTCTTCACGAAGTATATAATAAAATGTACCAGATATAAAGAGAGACCCTAATCTCCCTTATTGTAACCCCACAGATACTCCAGGGACAGAAGTACACATTTTCTGTAGACTGGTGGTCTTTTGGAGTTCTGCTGTATGAGATGTTGATAGGACAATCCCCCTTCCACGGTGATGATGAGGATGAACTGTTTGAGTCAATTCGAGTGGACACTCCCCACTTTCCACGCTGGATTACAAAAGAATCAAAAGACATCCTAGAAAAGGTATGGGTGCCTATCTTTAGTTCTAGCCACAGTTCATATATCATGGCTCATATGCATATATTTGGTATACGTTAAGCCTATGAACACCCAAATAATTGCTTCTTGTGGTTCGTTTTTCTCCCTAAGCTGTTTGTGAGAGAGCCCACAAAAAGACTTGGTGTGATTGGGAACATCAAGCTGCACCCCTTCTTCAAGACCATCAACTGGACTGCTCTGGAGAAGAAAGAAGTGGATCCTCCTTTTAAACCTAAAGTGGTGCGTTCTTCAGACCTTACACACTTGCATCTTGTGTTCTGTATAGTAAATTAATTCCATAACAACCAATAACGTACATGTACTTCACTGGTCACAGTGGGGGAGTATTTTACACAGCTGACATCTGAGATAACTCCAATCCCGGCTGTTTAACCATAACCTGGCCATCCTCTTTAATTATAGAAACATGCTGCATCCTGCGATATAGTCAACTTACTAATGGAAAAAAGAGCACCTGTGCTGCTGCCCCCTTCATTGCAACACAGGCCCCTTATGCTCACACAGGAGCTGGCTGTCGGCACAACATTTCTCCCTCCGACATGGCCGCTGATAAAGGGGGAACGTGACTAAACCCATACATAGGCGGCCTCCTTAGAGAAATACTATGCACAACTTGGGTAACTAGCACTTGCATATTTGAACTCTAAGGCCCCTTGCAGACTAGCGGGTCCGGATGCGTTGCGGCAAACCTGCGCGAGTAGGTACCCAACTGCGATTGCGTTCTGTTGTTCAGTTTTTATCGCGCGGGTGCAATGCGTTTTGCACGCGCGTGATAAAAAACTGAATGTGGTACCCAGACCCGAACTTCTTCATTGAAGTTCAGGTTTGGGTTCAAGGTTGTGTAGATTGTATTATTTTCCCTTATAGCATGGTTATAAGGGAAAATAATAGCATTCTGAATACAGAATGCATAGTACAATAGGGCTGGAGGGGTTAAATTTTTTTTAACTCACCTTAATCCACTTGTTTGCGCAGCCGGCATCTCTTCTGTCTTCTTCTTTGAGGAATAGGACCTTTGATGACGTCACTATGCTCATCGCATGGTCCATCACATGATCTTTTACCATGGTGATGGATCATGTGACGGACCATGTGATGAGCGTAGTGACGTCACCACAGGTCCTTTTCCTGTGCACAGCAAAGATGAAGACAGAAGAGAAGCCGGGCTGTGCAAGCAAGTGGATTAAGGTGAGTTAAAAAAATATATTTTTCTTTTTAACCCCTCCAGCCCTATTGTACTATGCATTCTGTATTAAGAATGCTATTATTTTCCCTTATAACTATGTTATAAGGGAAAATAATAATTATCGGGTCCCCATCCCGATCGTCTCCTAGCATCCATGCGTGAAAATTGCACCGCATCCGCACTTGCTTGGGGCCCGCGTTGCGTGAAAAACGCACAAAGAGGAGCATGCTGCGATTTTTACGCAACGCACAAGTGATGCGTGAAAATCACCGCTAATGTGCACAGCCCCATAGAACTGAATGGGTCCGTATTCAGTGCGGGTGCAATGCGTTCACCTCACGCATCGCACCCGTGCAGAAATCTCGCCCGTGTGAAAGGGGCCTAAGGCTACTTTCACATTAGCATTAATATTTTCTGGTACTGAGATCCATCATAGGGTTTCAGTACCAGAATAAAACGCTTCTGCTTTGTCCCTATTCATTGTCAATGGGGACAAAACGTAACTGAACAAAAATGAATTCCGTTCTCATACCGGAGAGCAAACCGCAAAATGCTGCAGTTTGCTTTCCGTCCTTTCAATGGAATTCATGACTGATCTGTCTTGGCTATGTTAAAGATAATACAACTGGATCCATTCATAACTGATGCAGATGGTTGCATTATTAGTAATGGAAGCGTTTTTGCTGAACCCTGCCGGATCCAGCAAAAACGCTAGTGTGAAAGTAGCCTAAGGAGGCCGCTGATGGATAAGTTTGGTCATCTTCCCCCTCCATGTTGGGTGAAGGATCGCTATGTTAAAACAGGACCCGACTGTCGGCACAAGGAGCCAGCGCTGTAGTGAAGGGGACAGCAGCACAGATCCTCTTGTTCCAACCTATTAGTAAGTTGACTATAGTGCTAGTTCTACAACCTATCTAAAATTACATGCCACGATCATTAGTGACCACGGCATCAGAGGGAGGGAGATCCATATATCTCCCGGTTGCTTTCCCCCCATGACAGTCACGTGGTGCTGATCAGTTGTTATATCAACTGGAGGCCTGCTATCATACTGCTCCTATTACACCCTGCCATTAGTAGGGGTAATAGGATGTTGGTAGAATTTCTATACACTGCAGTACAAAAGCATTGCAGTGTATAGTACAAACGATTGCAGGTTCACGTTCCCTACGTGGAATTAAAAATGAAAAGTTAAAAATATTCTATTTCTGGTGCCAACTGATCGGTGAGGGTGTCGGGTGACTGACCCCAACCAATCTGATATTGTTGACCTAACCCAAGGATAGCTCCTCAATATCTAGAGCCCAGACAACCCTAATGTGTTAGAGGATATGAAGGTTATGTAGTTGGAATTTGCAACCATGGTTGGTTTTTATTCTTTGCACTGCAAAAATATATTTGTACTATAGTACTGCCATTCAGTTCAGAAGATGTTACATCCATAAGGACAGTTAATCGTAGCAGAGATGCCTTATCCAGTTGAAAATATTGTGGCAGTGTAAATCTGATGTGTGTGTGTGTGTATATATAGTATTTTGTGATTTTAGGCACCTGTACCACATTCCCCAATATCTTATACGTGAAAAATAATTTTGACCAACTGGTACAGGATTAGAATAACATCAGAAACGGCACCACACCTGTCCACACGTTGGATGTGTTATTGCTGATCAGCCCCATTCACTACAATGGAGCTGAGCTGCAATACCAGGCAACACTATGGACATGTGTAGTGCTGTTTCTGGAAGAAGGCAGCCATGTCTTTTCAATCCTGTACAATTAGATGTAGATTGGGAATAGCTTCATGTCCTTTTGTGATCAGAGGTTTTTCTTTATGACTTCAAGATTTTTTTTTTATCTTGCTGTAGAAATCTCCCAGTGACCACAGCAACTTTGACCGGGAATTCCTTGGCGAGAAGCCACGTCTGTCCTACAGCGATAAAAACCTCATTGATTCAATGGACCAAGCAGCTTTCCGTGGGTTCTCTTTCATTAACCCCAAAATGGACCGACTGCTTGAGAAATGATAATAGTGTTTCCTATGAACTGTAGGTCTAGATTTACACTAAAGGGAACAACATCCAGAATAACATCATCCCTGTACTGCAGGACCGACCAACCATCCTGGAGCTCCTTTGTATTTTTTTATATATCTATCACTCCGCCTGCAGATGGGGTTCTTATTTTAAGCATAAATATTTAATGCCATCTGGGTACTGTACTTGAATGTAGTTTATATGCTCAAAAGTATAAATATGAACTTTGCTGTATATACTGCTAGTAGGGGTATACGTAATGTAGATGGGGAGAAGAGTTGGATGAAAATATTTTTTACATTCTACTCCAGCTTTGTTCAAAAAAAATAAATGGTTATTCACTATACCAGCCTAGTGATTTCCTCTTTTCTTTTAATCTATGACTGATTTTGAAATGGATCATATGTTAATTTCAGGTCTTAAATCAAAATGGGTTTGATATAAAAAACTGCAGTGAAGCCTTCAAGGTCTTTTTGGATTAACTTAACATTTTGGAGAGTGTTTCTAATGAAGCCACACAGTGAGGGTGCCCAAAAGGTATAGCCTAGTACAACTGATGCAAGATGGCATAAATTGTATATTAATCATAAGCGCAGAAGGTGCCACCGTGGATAGTAATGTAGAAGTTAAAACTTACAAAACATTAGGTTGCCTAATATTTAAATGAGAAAAATGTGTTCTATTCATATGAATGGGGTTGTTTCAGCAAGTATATAATACTCACAAAAAGTTAGGGATATTTGGCTTTTGGGTGAAATTTATGAAAAAAGGTAAAAAAGTTCACGCTACGGTGATATTATATCATGAAAGTGAGTCATTTAAGTAGAAGCATGCAGTGGTTATTTCCTCATCTTAAACAATATATCCAAACGAAAGTTAACACCAGTGGTGGGTGTTGTTGTGCATTTTCATACGTATACAATATTATCTAATGACATTATAATCAAAATGAATGCTCATCTCATTGCCTTTAAGAACAAAATCAGCCTGAACCAAAGTTCTATTATGTGGCTGATGAAGCCAAGATGAGTTCATGGCAAATTCAGTTTATATAAAAAAAATTGTGAACATAAAACGTACATTGTATTTAAAAGTTATTACTAAATATATGGGATTATCTGTAAGGAGTAAGCCAACTTCCTAAGACATGTCTGTCTGGGGGGAACAAGGTTATTTCATGGATAAGCAATGACGTAATAAGGATTCATATCCTTGAGGCACACCTGCTGTATGAGGTTCAATTTCTATATTCATAATTATATATATCTCTGTATGGTATATTTAGTTTACAACATATGTTACTCAATAATTCATATAATGTGTTATTTATGTGTAACAATATATCGATTTATATATATGTTATACCATGTATTTATCATTTAGAAGGTATTGTAGAAGGTACAGAAACAGTGAAGTAAGTTTGTTATTTGGATTTCTGAGAAGAGTAAATGTTATTTCAAAACAATAGTTATTCATGGATGTAGATAAGTGAAATGTACAAATTCCGATGCCAAGCATCAAAGCCGTTATATAAAATTTTCATCAAGTCAACCTATATTTCAAAAAGATAGGAGAAGACAGCCAACTCCAACAAGTCCAGGATATAGTTAATTAAAAGTGTCAGGAAAAGACCTTCCTCAATGGTGTATGTTAAAAGGTCAAGGAGGTCATGTTGAACGTATGATTAGATATTTAGTTTTAATGCTTAAAAGTTGTGATGTTCATCTGCAGTACCGCAGTGCCATCTGGAGGCAGATGGACAATATTATATTATTTCATTATTTGTTCTATACCATATTAGGAGTTAATATGACATCATGGTGTTATTAGCATGCGAATACACCCACCTTACCTGATTGGGAATCCCTAATATAAAGAGGATGATTCTTAGATAAGAGGGGGAATAATTACTCGTGTGCGGAGTAGCAAGGGAAGCCACATAGATCCATATTGATCCATATTAAGCCATAGATCCATCCATCCATTCATTCATTCATTCAATCAAAAAGAAAACTTTACCAGAAGAAACTTTGATTATTCTTTTTGGATTACTAGGAAAGTTCTTCAGAACTGATCCCATCTGAACTCTGTCTACCTTTGACCCGGTAACGTATGTTTTGTTTACTACCTGTGATATTAATAAGATATTTATCTCGGTATATAGCCAAGAGTTCCCATACTGTGGGAATATATAGTGTTAGGCGCCTCCATAATGCTGATTATTCTCTTAGCAAAGATGCATATTGTTAATGGAAGATCTGACATTATTTGAAAAGAGGACTAAACCCTTGGAAAATTATTTTCCATAGTCTGATTGCCGAGCTGAATATTTTATCATATTAATATCATATATTTTTGATTGGTCATAGGAAAACAGAGTCAAGGGATAACAGTTATTTTCCTGTAAAATCTGTGTGTTATTGCTATAGCCTGTTTTGATAAACAGAAGATCCTACGTTTCTCTTGGTATATGAGTCTGTTTGTTAAAAGTATGACACTGGTTGTCATAAATCACTAAATCATACTGTGCTGATCAGATAGGGGTGTGTTAACACCACCGTGTGGTACATTTTGGGTGTTATTTTGTAACTTCATAATTTGTTTTGCAATTGTATTGATTTTCTATTCTTTGTTTTTATAATAAACGATTATATATTTTTGCATATACAATTGTCCCTTTGTTTCACTGCTTGCACAAATCAAATTAAGATACTTGATAAAAAGAACTTGGAGGCGATTATGTCCGCCTGAAGGATAATATAATTTTAATGTTTTCTTTTTTTTTTATCCTCTCTTTTATATGAAGATTCTGTTTATATAGAAGATATATGACATAAATGGAGGTCCGCACCGAGATCGAGTAATTCTTTAGTTGATTGTGCAAATAGTGAAAGGTTCCATATTTTTCTTGGCTAGCCAGTGTGGTGTTACATCTGTGTATTGATTATTGATCAGAAAGATGAGTGCTACAGGCAGTGACCCGGGTAGTGGCTATGCTACAGCAGGCAGTCCACCTAGCCCAACGCAGCTGATCCATAATGTTGTTGAATATATACACTCACAGAACAAAATTGATAAAGATATAAATGAATGGATTAATGAGCTATAGGTAAAACCCACTCCTATAATTAACATCCATCAGGATCCATTACACATGATAATCCATAACCTGGCTCCCCATAGCATATCCCTGCAGAAGAACACAGTAATTGGTCTAGCTATGGATTCGGAATACTATACTTTTGGATTCCAGAATGATGTAATTGGACTTATTCCTGATGAATACCTAACAGAAGAACAGGTAGTGGAACAATATTTTTCCTCAACACCTGAGGGGTTATTCAATATCCACTCTGTTTATCCTTTCAATTCTGAAGAAGGTACATGCCACATTGAAGAGTCATCATTGGTTTTCAACCAGGAGATCGATGAAAAGGAGTACGAGTCATGCCAACAAGGAAAGGATAAGGTACGCTACACCCAAAATGATTTAATTAGTGAGCTTGAAGAAACTTACGAGTTAAGTCAGCCTGAAATCTTTCCAGAATTTCAGGAATGGGTGGAAGAGCAAATATCTATAGCTAACGCGTGCTCCAATGAGTCAGAGCGTCAACAGCTAAAGGAGCTCTTCACAGAATTCCAGGACATGTTTGCCAAGGATTCTTATGATTGTGGGGAAACAGACCTGCATGTCGCAAGAATCCAGACAGATCCTGATGCACCCCCTGTCTTTGTCAAACAATACAGACTTCCGCTGGCGGCTTACGAGTCCCTATCGGAAATCGTCAAAAACCTGGAGAGGAGGGGCATCATCCGTCTGATACATAGCTCGTTCAACCATCCTATACTTGGAGTCCTCAAACCCAACGGTCAATTTCGTCTCTGCTCGGACCTAAGACAATTAACCACCTCAGCCCCCCTAGCTTAAACACCCTTAATGACCAGGCCACTTTTTACAGTTCTGACCTACACTACTTTAACCGTTTATTGCTCGGTCATGCAACTCACCACCCAAATGAATTTTACCTCCTTTTCTTCTCACTAATAGAGCTTTCATTTGGTGGTATTTCATTGCTGCTGACATTTTTCCATTTTTTGTTATTAATCGAAATTTAACGATTTTTTTGCAAAAAAATGACATTTTTCACTTTCAGTTGTAAAATTTTGCAAAAAAAACGACATCCATATATACATTTTTCTCTAAATTTATTGTTCTACAGGTCTTTGATAAAAAAAAAATGTTTGGGTAAAAAAAAATGGTTTGGGTAAAAGTTATAGCGTTTACAAACTATGGTACAAAAATGTGAATTTCTGAGCACCTGTCATGTTTCCTGAGGTTCTACAATGGCCAGACAGTACAAACACCCCACAAATGACCCCATTTCGGAAAGTAGACACCCTAAGGTATTCGCTGATGGGCATAGTGAGTTCATAGAACTTTTTATTTTTTGTCACAAGTTAGCGGAAAATGATGATTTTTTATTTTTTTATTTTTTCTTACAAAGTCTCATATTCCACTAACTTGTGACAAAAAATAAAAACTTCCATGAACTCACTATGCCCATCACGAAATACCTTGGGGTGTCTTCTTTCCAAAATGGGGTCACTTGTGGGGTAGTTATACTGCCCTGGCATTCTAGGGGCCCAAATGCGTGCAAAGTAGTTTGAAATCAAAATCTGTAAAAAATGGCCGGTGAAATCCGAAAGGTGCTCTTTGGAATGTGGGCCCCTTTGCCCACCTAGGCTGCAAAAAAGTGTCACACATGTGGTATTGCCGTACTCAGGAGAAGTTGGGCAATGTGTTTTGGGGTGTCATTTTACATATACCCATGCTGGGTGAGATAAATATCTCGGTCAAATGCCAACTTTGTATAAAAAAATGGGAAAAGTTGTCTTTTGCCAAGATATTTCTCTCACCCAGCATGGGCATATGTAAAAAGACACCCCAAAACACATTGCCCAACTTCTCCTGAGTACGGTGATACCAGATGTGTGACAGTTTTTTGCAGCCTAGGTGGGCAAAGGGGCCCACATTCCAAAGAGGACCTTTTGGATTTCACCGGCCATTCTTTACAGATTTTGATTTCAAACCACTTCTCACGCATTCGGGCCCCTAAAATGCCAGGGCAGTATAACTACCCCACAAGTGACCCCATTTTGGAAAGAAGACACCCCAAGGTATTTCGTGATGGGCATAGTGAGTTCATGGAAGTTTTTATTTTTTGTCACAAGTTAGTGGAATATGAGACTTTGTAAGAATAAATTTTTTTTTTTTTTAAATCATCATTTTCCGCTAACTTGTGACAAAAAATAAAAAATTCTAGGAACTCGCCATGCCCCTCACGGAATACCTTGGGGTGTCTTCTTTCCAAAATGGGGTCACTTGTGGGGTAGTTATACTGCCCTGGCATTCTAGGGGCCCTAATGTGTGGTAAGTAGGTGAATGACCTGTGAAATCCTAAAGGTGCTCTTTGGAATGTGGGCTCCTTTGCCCACCTAGGCTACAAAAAAGTGTCACATGTGGTATCGCCGTATTCAGGAGATGTTGGGCAATGTGTTTTGGGGTGTCTTCTTCACACAATGTGCTGACGACAAGACCCGAGTGGTTTGCACTCGCTTCAGGCTCTGATGGCACAGCGTGCAAACCACTCGGGTCTTGTCGTCTTCACAGAAGTTCGGGCTTGGGATCGGTGTTCTGTAGATTGTATTATTTTCCCTTATAACATATTTATAAGGGAAAATAATAGCATTCTGAATACAGAATGCATAGTAAAATAGCGCTGGATGGGTTAAAAAAAAAATAATAATAATTTAACTCACCTTAGTCCACTTGATCGCGCAGCCCGGCATCTCCTTCTGTCTCCTTTGCTGAACAGGACCTGTGGTGACGTCACTCCAGTCATCACATGATCCATCACCATGGTAAAAGATCATGTGATGGATCATGTGATGACCGGAGTGACGTCACCACAGGTCCTGTTCAGCAAAGGAGAAAGAAGGAGATGCCAGGCTGCGCGAACAAGTGGACTAAGGTGAGTTAAATTATTTTTATTTATTTTTTAACCCCTCCAGCCCTATTTTACTATGCATTCTGTATTCAGAATGCTATTATTTTCCCTTATAACCATGTTATAAGGGAAAATAATAATGATCGGTCTCCATCCCTATCGTCTCCTAGCAACCATGCGTGAAAATCGCACCGCATCCGCACTTGCTTGCGGATGCTTGCGATTTTCACGCAACCCTATTCATTTCTATGGGCCTGCGTTACGTGAAAAACGCACAAAGAGGAGCATGCTGCGATTTTCACGCAACGCACAAGTGATGCGTGAAAATCACTGCTCATGTGCACAGCCCCATAGAAATGAATGGGTCGGGATTCAGTGCGGGTGCAATGCGTTCAACTCACGCATCGCATCCGCGCGGAATACTCGCCCGTGTGAAAGGGGCCTAACACTTTCAGGCAAGTCTTTTAGAAGTGGCTCAGAAAGAGGATTTTTGCAACAACAGAGGCCAGGTACAAATTTGGCCAGCCAGGGCCCACTACTGGAGGAGAAGGAGGATGGGGATGAAGCATGTTCACAGCGGGGTGGCATCCAACGCAGCTCGGGTCCATCACTGGTGCGTGGCTGGGGGGATACGGAGGATGCAGACGATACGCCTCCCACAGAGAACAGCTTGTCCTTACCTCTGGGCAGCCTGGCACACATGGGTGGCCACCCTGCTGGATCCCCGTTACAAAGACAATGTGCTGTCCTTAATTTCCTCACTGGAGCGTGATCGGAAGATGCGCGACTACAGGCACACGCTGGTAGACGCGCTCCTGAGAGCATTCCCAACTGACGCCGGGGGACAAGTGGAAGCACAAGGCGAAGGCGGGGGAGGAAGAAGAGGTCGCCAGCGCAGCTGTGTCAGCGCCAGCACCTCAGAAGGCAGGGTTAGCATGGCCGACATGTGGAAAAGCTTTGTCACCTCGCCGCAACAACCGGCCCCAACTGCTGATATGGAGCGTGTTAGCAGGAGGCAGCATTTGAACAACATGGTGGAACAGTACCTGTGCACACGACTACACGTACTGACTGATGGTTCTGCCCCATTCAACTTCTGGGTCTCCAAATTGTCCACATGGCCAGAGCTTGCCCTGTATGCCTTGGAGGTGCTGGCCTGCCCTGCAGCCAGTGTACTCTCTGAGCGTGTATTTAGCACAGCAGGAGGCGTCATTACAGACAGACGCAGCCGCCTGTCCACAGCCAACGTGGACAAGCTCACGTTTATTAAAATGAACCAGGCTTGGATCCCACAAGACTTGTCTGTACCTTGTGCAGAATAGACATTTATACCACCATCAAACATACATTCTTGTACTCAAGTCAAGTGCAATGATTCTTTGTTTTCTTTTTTTTTATTTTCCCAACCTTCTCTGAGTTGCAGGTTAATAATTTGTAATTTTTAGTTATTTTATTTCATTTTAAGTTATTTCTCTATCCAAATTTGTTTGCAGAGCATTTGCCATGCTCTTAAGCACATTTTACTGCCTTTTACATCCCTCTAGCCTTTACAAGGACTATTTTAGAGCCATTTTAATTTAAAAAAGCGGCAATTTTAGTGCCCTAAATTGAAAAAAATCTTATTTTCAATTGTCGGGTGATATTTTACCATTTTTGGCTAATGCAAACCCCTGCTGTGCCTGGGTGACAGGGGCCTAAATCTCTCAAAATCCTCTGTTGTATTGCTGGGTAACATGAACCCCCTTTTGCCGTGAATGAACCTCTGCTCTGCATTGCTGACAGGGGCCTAAATCTCTCAAAATCCTCTGTTGTGTTGCTGGGTGACATGAACCCCCTTTTGCCGTGAATGAACTCCTGCTCTGCATTGCTGACAGGGGCCTAAATCTCTCAAAATCCTCTGTTATATTGCTGGGTAACATGAACCCCCTTTTGCCGTGAAAGAACCCCTGCTCTGCATTGCTGACAGGGGCCTAAATCTCTCAAAATCCTCTGTTGTATTGCTGGGTGACATGAACCCCCTTTTGACGTAAATAAACCCCTGCTGTGCCTGGGTGACAGGGGCCTAAATCTCTCAAAATCTTCTGTTGTATTGCTGGGTGACATGAACCCCCTTTTGCCGTGAATGAACCCCTGCTCTGCATTGCTGACAGGGGTCTAAATCTCTCAAAATCCTCTGTTCTATTGCTGGGTGACATGAACCCCATTTTGCCGTGAATGAATCCCTGCTGTGCCTGAGTGACAGGGGTCTAAATCTCTCAAAATACGCTGTTCTTTTGCTGGGTGACATGAACCCACTTTTGCCGTGAATGAACCCCTGCTCTGCATTGCTGACAGGGAACAAAATTTAGTGAAAACATCTGTTACTGATCGGAAGATGCACGACTACAAGCGCACGCTGATGATAGCATTCCCACCTGACAGCGGGGGCACAGTGGAAGCACAAGGCAAAGGCAGAGGAGGAGGAAGAGGTCGCCAACGCAGCTGGGGCACCACCAGCACCTGAGAAGGCAGGGTTAGCATGGCCCAAATGTGGAAAAGCTTTGTCAGCCTTGGAGGTGCTGACCTGCCCTGCAGCCAGTGTATAGTGTGAACGTGTGTTTAGCGCGGCAGAGAGCATTATCACAGGCCGCAGCCAATGTGGACAAGCTTACGTTTATTAAAATGAACCAGGCATGGATCCCACAGGACTTGTCCGTACCTTGTGCAGAATAGACATTTATTGTATTTTTCGCCCCATAAGACGCACTTTTTCTCCCCCCAAAATGGGGGGGAAATGCCCCTGCGTCTTATGGGGCGAATGCTTGCAGTTTTACATTGCAAGCTGCGATGTACAGACGAGCGGGGACTCGGGGAGGGACTGGGAGGAGGAGCTGGGGGCCGGCAATAGCGGCGGGGCGGTGCAGTCAGTGTAGTATAGCCCCGCCGCTCCGGTATACTAATATAAGATGTCTTATTCAATTAATAGTTATTAAACATGCCCTCTCACTCCTAATAGTACCTTACATCCTAACAGTTTCTGTAGAATGCAGGCAGGCAGGCCGGGCAAGTGACATCAGTGAGGGATCCGCCGGCCGGCATTGTGCAGAAGCTGTTAGGATGTAAGGTACTATTAGGAGTGAGGGGGCATGTTTAATAACTATTAATTGAATAAGACATCTTATATTAGTATACCAGAGCGGCGGCGGGGTCTGTGGATGACATTTTTATGGGGGACATCTGTGGATGGCACAGTTATGGGCTGGGGGGGTCTGTGGATGGCACAGTTATGGGCTGGGGGGGGGTCTGTGGATGGCACTGTTATGGGGTGGGGGGGTCTGTGGATGGCACATATATAACAGTGCCACCCACAGATCCCCCTGTAACAGTGCCATCCACAGATCCCCCCTGTAACAGTGCCATCCACAGATCCCCCCTGTAACAGTGCCATCCACAAATCCCCCCTGTAACAGTGCCATCCACAGATCCCCCTGTAACAGTGCAAGCCACAGATCCCCCCTTAACAGTGTCCGTCATCCACAGATCCCCCCCATAATAGTGTCCGTCATCCACAGATCCCCCCATAACAGTGTCAGTCATCCACAGATCCCCCCATAACAGTGTCCGTCATCCACAGATCCCCCCATAACAGTGTCCGTCATCCACAGATCCCCCCATAACAGTGTCCGTCATCCACAGATCCTCCCATAACAGTGTCTGTCATCCACAGATCTTCAGTAATAGTGCCATTCACAGACCACCATTAGTTCCAAACCCACCAAACACACAGCACACCTTTTTTTCTTATTTTCCTCCCCAAAAACCTAGGTGTGTCTTATGGGCCGGTGCGTCCTATAGGACGAAAAATACGGTATACCAGCCTCAACCATCCATTCTTGTACTCAAGTGCACTTATTCTTAGTTTTATTTTGTTATATGTCCCAATATTTTGGGGGATACCCCAATTAAAAAAAAAAAAATAACACAAATCAGTGTTGGCTACCTATTCCTCCTTCACCGCCGCTTCCACCTACACAGCCACGTCAACCTACACCGCCACATACACCCATCCACCGCCTCCTCAACCTCCTACTCCTAGATCCAGATTGTTATTTTAAATTTTTCTGTATTTTATGTTATTTTAAAGGGGTTGTCCGGGATTGGGGACATTGTTGTATATGTACAATAGTCCCCTAAATATTACATTCATGCCTGTCCTTTAACAGACATTTCTGATGCCCCTTTTGCAATTCACAAAATCTCAGCCGGAAGTGCCGTTCTTCTAAGGCCTCCTGCACATGGACGTTTTTTTTTTCCCGTTTACTGGCCTTTTTTTTGCGTTCCGTATACGGTCCGTATATGGAACCATTCATTTCAATGGTTCCGCAAAAAAAAAACGGAATGTACTCCGTATGCATTCCGTTTCCGTATTTCCGTTTTTCCGTTCCATTTAACATAGAACATGTCCTATTATTGCCCGCAAATCACGGTCCGTGGCTCCATTCAAGTCAATGGGTCCGCAAAAAAAACGGAACACATACGGAAATGCATACGTATGTCTTCCATTTCCGTTCCGTTATTTGCTGAACCATCTATTGAAAATGTTATGCCCAGCCCAATTTTATCTACGTAATTACTGTATACTGTATATGCCATACGGAAAAACGGAACGGAAAAACGGAACAGAAACGGAAACACAACGGAAACAAAAAACAGAACAACGGATCCGTGAAAAACGGACCGCAAAACACTGAAAAAGCCATACGGTTGTGTGCAATAGGCCTAAGAGTCAGTGACGTACCGGGTCCCTTTCTGCAGAGCAAAGTTTCTTCTTCCGCTTCGCAAGGAGCCCGGTGACGTCACCGTCAGCCAAAGTAATTATTCACAGCGCATGGATGGGCGGTAGCTAGGCGACAACAAACCGCGCTAAGCCACGCCCCTCTAGTCCGGTGACATCACCGGACAGGGCGCTTTATTATCAGTGAAGGAGGCAGAGTTTAGGGGCGTAACTAAGGGGGAGGAATATGTGCGGCAGGAGGCGGCATATGAATCAGGGGGGGCGGATGCACGGAGGAGCAGACAGACACCAGAAACCACGCGATGCTGCTCTGCGCTGGGACCCAGAAGCTAGTGCGGCAGGAAGTTACCGCACACATAAACATAGATGTCAACAATCAGTGGGGGACTGTCGGAGCACTGCTGATGTCGAAAAATACATTAAAACATCTGGGGGGACCTTGAAACAGCTATTAATAGTGAGTAAACTGTTTTGTAAAAAATATTTTGATCCCGGACAACCCCTTTAAGTCATTTCCCTATCCACATTTGTTTGCAGAACAGTTGCCATGCTCTTAAGCACATTTTGATGCCTTTTGCAGCCCTCTAGCCCTTTCCAGGACTATTTTAGAGCCATTTTAGTGCCCAAAAGTTCGGGTCCCTATTGACTTCAATGGGGTTCGGGGTCAAGTTCGGGTACCGAACCCAAACTTTTTTTTTCAAGTTGGGCCGAACCTGCCGAACCCGAACATCCAGGTGTCCGCTCAACTCTAAATATAATGTTATTCAGTTCACCTACGGTATGTGGTTCCAATGTTATGGCTGATTGGTGTGTAATCTACTGTACACCGCAGTTGGGCAGCCATATAGCAGAGCAAGTTTTCATTGCAACTTTAATTCTGATGCCCTTTCCTTAGGTTAGGCCATCAGTGCTTGATTTCTTGGAGTCTGCCATGTCCCCTTCATAGTATACACAGGCACAACGCACAGCCCCTTTCTGCAGACCATGCACAATTCTAATAGGCCACACATCCTTTTCATGACATGGCACTGCCCCCTCGGTGTACATTTGGGTGCCAGAGCTGCATCTGATCCCACACACAGGTTCATGGAGGACTATAGTACGGGAAGTACCAGAATGCTTCCGTGATGCCCAGGAGATTTGCCAACTCATGCAATAGATCTCTCCATTTTTCAGGAGCCTTTTGAATATTCTTTTTTTTTTTTTCTTTTTTCTTTTTATCCCAAATACAGAATTAAATTAAACATATCGCAAAAAAAGTTAAATACAAAAGCAGAGAAATAAAAATTTAGAAAAAGAGTCTCTTAATGGCTTGGATAATTAAAGCATCCCAAAGTTACAGATTTTTAAAACTAGGCTCTGTTAGGAAGGTGAAAAATAACAGGAACGGGATAAAATCCATCTAGTGGGATTAATAATAATGCTTATTTACGGCATAGTGAAATAAATAAAAATGTTTTCCTTTAACCATATGTACCTTGCTATAAACAAAAAAGTTGAGGTATTTCAGGGGAAAAAGAGCAAAAGTATGGACACTAATGGGAAATGTAATTTGCATCAACCCTACTAACACTTTGCTATGGGGGTAATAATTGGTCCTTTAATGAAGAAAATGCAGTCCACCTGGCAGTCGCACACATCAGTTGTGCTGCACTCAGGGCTCGGGCTGTTGTGTGCTCCTCCAGTCCCAGGCTGTAGAGAACAGAGAGCTGCTGATTGGTGGATTAGAATCTGATCAACCAATCAGCACTTCCCCTCAGAAACATGAATGATAATTGCTGTTACCAACTGTCATTCCTGGTTGCCGGCTGCAGGAGGAGGAAGATCTCTCCCTTCTCTGTCTGCAAGAGAGAAGCATCCGTGTGTCTGTAGTGAAGTCTGCGACCCCTCTTTAGATCATGGTAAGATCTCAGTCAGACATTGCAGGAGGGGGATCATTACTGTACCAGGGAACTGTATGGGAGGATTTATGTGTATGAAGAGGTTCATCTAAACCACTGCATAAGACGAGTGGAGCTGTTAATAGCAGCCAATAAGGCTCCAGTGCCTTTGGTTCATCTATTCACTGCCCCCTTCATCGTACTGGTCACTTCCCACCCTAATTTACAGATCACTGCCTTATCTTACAATTCACTTCCATATATTACTGGTCACTGTCCTAACTTACTGGTTATTACCCTACCTTACTGGTCTCTATCCGCCCTATTTTGCTGCTAACTGTCCTATCTTCAATTCACTGAGATTGATGATATAGAACGCCAAAGAAGATATGTTGGCAATTATGGGTTATCTCAATGTCCTGTTTTTGGGTATGGTCATGAATCAGTAAAATCAGTTTTTTGATACTACAATTGGGGTTATGGATGATATTTATTGTGGGTGACTCTCACAACTTACCCATTATTAATTACTGTATCACCCATTATCGTATGTATCAGTGGTCTTAATAGTCTGACATTTCCACTGTCCTGTCTTACTGGTCATTACCCTATCATACTGGTTATTATTCATCCTATCTTACTGGTCTCTGTCCTATCTTACTGCTTACTATCTCCCCTCTCTTCCTGGATGCTGCTCTATCTTACTGGTCAATGTTCCCCCTATTTCACTGGTCACTGTCACTGGTCACACAAACAACAGCAACCATGATAACATCAAGGTAAGGAGAGGCGATGATTAAGGCTACTTTCAAAATGGCGTTTAGGCTTTACGTTTGTGAGATCCGTTCATGGCTCTCACAAGCGGTCCAAAACTGATCAGTTTTGCCCTAATGCATTCTGAATGGAAAAGGATCCGATCAGAATGCATCAGTATGCCTCAGTTTGCCTTCGTTCCGTCTCCTTTCCACTTTGGTGTCCGTCTGATGAAACTGAGCCACAATGTAAGTCAATGGGGACGGATCCGTTTTCTATGACACAATCTGGCACAATCGAAAACGGATCCGTCCTCCATTGACTTTCAACGGTGTTCAAGATCCGTCTTGGCTATGTTAAAGATAATACAAACTGATCCGTTCAGAACGGATGCAGACGGTTGTATTATCTGAATGGATCCATTGTGCAGATCCATGACGGATCCGCACCAAACGCGAATGGGAAAGTAGCCTAATTATTATGTCCACTGCTTTTGGTAGTCCACAGCACAAGGAGAGATTTATAATTCTTGTACACCAGAAAACTGATAAACAAAAGTTGCAAATTCTGTTTAAAATGTTTGAAAATGGCGTTTTACTGCCAGCCTCTCCATTTTTTTAAAGGGGTGGGCTTGGACATCAGCCCCAGAAGATTTACTTAATGTATGCCAGTTTTCTGCTGTAAATGATGACCAAAATCTATGGCAGCTGTGAGCTGGCCAAGAATTAATTCAGGGCGCATAGACTGTCAGAGGATGCACTTAATTTTTAACCAGGCATGAACTTCATGATAAATTAAATGCATCCCCCCTGCTCTTGATAAATTTCCCCTGAGATGTTTGGTGAGTGGAAAACAACTCCAAACATGTTCTGACAGTTGCTGGCTATTATGGGATGATGGGAGTCAGGGGCGTACATACAGGGGTCGCAGTTGCGACTGGGCCCGGCACTCCAGGGGGCCCGGCCGCCTGTGGACCCCTGGCCCCGCCCTGCAGTAGTACTGTGTGTGCTGTGCCTTCCTGTATAATAACCCAGGCGGCCGTCCCGAGGCCCGGGGCCCACCGCCCGGTGTTGCGTTTCTGCGCTGCAGTGCCAGGCCTATCCTCCCTTGAGTCTCCTCCCCCCGTCAGTCTCCTCCCCGTGCGGGTGCAGCGTGCCTCGTCATTTCCTGTTAGGCACCAGACATGGCGTTTCCCTAGGCTGCGCAGGCGCACAACGACGCCAAGACGCAGCAGGGAGAAGAGAGCGTGCAAAGAAGCCGGTGCCGACCGTCCGGATTGGAACTAGATAAGATTTGTAAAACAAAACAAATTGGTCACTGAGTTCAGACTCAGAGTGGGGGCTGACTGGGCAATGTTACTGTCTGGATTGCCTTCATATGGTAAAATACTTCATTGGCCTATCAATGGCTTTTAACTCTGCTATATTTCTGTAGCCTGCAACCTCTGACTGCCCAGTTGGGCTGAAACTACTACACCCAGCATGTTCTGGCAGTAATAGTAAATGGATATTGGTGCAATTCTGAGCTACTAGTCTATATAATGCATATGTAGGCTACATATGTATTATATAGACTAGTAGCTCAGAATTGCACCAATATCCATTTACTATTACTGCCTGAACATGTTGGGTGTAGTAGTTTCAGCCCAACTGGGCAGTCAGAGGTTGCAGGCTAGCATGGGCGTAGGAAGCGGGGGAGACGGGGGGGACGGATCCCCCCCAGGAAATAATGCGGGGGGGCAGGTATGGTCAAATCCCCCCCAGCGGCAGCGGGGCAATGTGTGCGGCGGCTGCGGGGCAGGCACTGAGATGAGCGCTTCCATTGTGGAAGCGAAGCGCTCATCTCCATGGTGATCTGTTTCTGTTTGTATCGCCGTCCTCAGGACAGCGATACAAACAGAAGGCTGTGCGGAGGAGCAGGGCAGGGAGGTGTGTCCCTTTCCTGTT
Source organism: Bufo bufo (assembly GCF_905171765.1). NCBI lineage: Eukaryota > Metazoa > Chordata > Amphibia > Anura > Bufonidae > Bufo > Bufo bufo. The sequence continues at coordinate 172,374,211 of NC_053397.1, forward strand.
CCTCTGATAGACTGCCGGCTTAGTAGTGCCGGCAGCCTATCAGAGGCCGCTTGAGCCATACAGCGCTGGAGTCGGGACACAGTGACAGGCCGGAAGAGGCCTGCATCGCATCGCTCCAAAGAGGTAAGTATAAGTGTTAATATTTTTTTTACAATACTTTTTTTTACTGGCACTAGATTGGGGGGGGGCTATTACTGGCACTTGATTGGGGGGGCTATTACTGGCACTTGATTTGGGGGGCTATTACTGGCACTTGATTGGGGGGCTATTACTGGCACTTGATTGGGGGGGCTATTACTGGCACTTGATTTGGGGGAGCTATTACTGGCACTTGATTAGGGGGGCTATTACTGGAACTTGATTGGGGGGCTATTAGTGGCACTTGATTGGGGGGGCTATTACTGGCACATGATTGGGGGGCTATTACTGGCACTTGATTGGGGGGGCTATTACTGGCACTTCATTGGGGGGCTATTACTGGCACTTGATTGGGGGGGCTATTACTGGCACTTGATTGGGGGGCTATTACTGGCACATTATTGGGGGGGCTATTACTGGCACATGATTGGGGGGGCTGTTATTACTGGTGCATGATTGGGGGGGGCTGTTATTACTGGCACATGATTGGGGGGCTGTTATTACTGGCACATGATTGGGGGGGCTGTTATTACTGGCACATGATTGGGGGGGCTGTTATTACTGGCACATAATTGGGGGGGCTGTTATTACTGGCACATGATTGGGGGGGCTGTTATTACTGGCACATGATAGGGGGGGGCTGTTATTACTGGCACATGATTGGGGGGGCTGTTATTACTGGCACATAATTGGGGGGCTGTTATTACTGGCACATGATTGGGGGGCTGTTATTACTGGCACATGATTGTGGGGGCTGTTATTACTGGCACATGATTGGGGGGCTGTTATTACTGGCACATGATTGGGGGGCTGTTATTACTGGCACATGATTGGGGGGCTGTTATTACTGGCACATGATTGGGGGGCTGTTATTACTGGCACATGATTGGGGGGGCTGTTATTACTGGCACATGATTGGGGGCTGTTATTACTGGCTGATGAGAGGCACTGGGGGGCTGATGAGAGGCACTGGGGGGCTGATGAGAGGCACTAGGGGGCTGATGAGAGGCACTGGGGCTCTTATCTGAGGTCTGTTTGGGGGTCAGTCATATTGGGGTCTGAGCTGAGGTGTGATCTGAGGTCTTATTAACATTGGGGATCTTATTGGGCTGTTAGCTGAGGTCTGATTAACATTGGGGGTCTGATTGGTGGTCTGACCTGAGGTGTAATGAAACATATTTTTTTCTTATTGTGCCCACTTCCAGCCCGGAGCCCAGCTGCCCAGAGCACTGATCCGGAGCAGCTTGGAGAAAAAGGCCTCACAGTCTCCCACACTCCTTCTGCCCGGCCAAGCCAGCCAGCACCCCTGAGTCTTCAGAACTGTAAGTGTGTGTGTGAGGGGGGAGGGGGGGGGTTCACACACACACTTAAAATTTAACGATATAAACAACTCGCAGTTTACTGAATAAGAATATACCCGGCGAGCAAAAATGCTGTCCCCCCCCAGATTTTTGGGGGTTCCTACACCCATGCAGGCTACAGAAATATAGAAGAGTTAGGCTACTTTCACACCTGCGTTAGGTGCGGATCCGTATCTGCACAGATGGATCCGCACCTATAATGCAAACGCTTGTATCCGTTCAGAACGGATCAGTTTGCATTATTCTTTTTAAAAAAAGTCTAAGTCAAAACGGATCCGTCCTGACTTACATTGAAAGTCAATGGGGGACGGATCCGTTTTCAATTGCACCAAAACGGATCCGTCCCCATTGACTTACATTGTAAGTCAGGACGGATCCGTTTGGCTAAGCATCACCAGGCGGACACTAAAACGCTGCAGGCAGCCTCCAGAGCGGAATGGAGGCTGAACGGAGCCAAACTGATGCATTCTGAGCGGATCCTTATCCATTCAGAATGCATTGGGGCTGAACTGATCCGTTTTGAACCGTTTGTGAGATCCCTGAAACGGATCTCACAGGCGGACCCAGAAACGCCAGTGTGAAAATAGCCTAAGGCTGGGGCGTGGCCAGCAGCCGGCATGTAAGCACGCTTCTGTGAGCAGCTCCGCTTACCCTCGTTAATCCTTCACCATCCTGACAAACTGCCGACTCCTGGCACAGAGTGGACGGTGTGTAGGAGATGGAGGAGACCCCGCACACCGACTATGGGGCCCAGCAAAGCGCAAACGGCTGCGGAAAAGCTCAAAGAGTTCGCCAGGTCTGAGGCCCAAAGTGGAGCCGCGACCGCAACTCCTACACGTGCGGCTGTTACCCGTGGACAGGCTGCCCAGCAGGCAGATGCAGAGGAAGGCGCTGAGCAGGAATTCACCCTCAAGGCAGCCTATGAGCAGTTACTAGTGGCAATATCATCATGCCAAACCTCACTCACCGGGAAGCTGGAGGAGGTGAGAGTGGAGGTGGGCCTGCTCCGCCATGACATGCAGCAACTCAGAGACCGAGTCAAAAACACAGAAGACCGCATGTCTGCGCTGGAAGATCTGACCAGACCTATGGCAGGGAAGATGCAAGACCCGGAGCGATCCGTAGGTCAGTGGCAACAGAAATGTGACGATCTGGAAAATAGATCGCGCCGCAATAACGTGAGGATCTTGGGCCTACCAGAGAAAGCTGAAGGCAGAGATCCTGCGGCCTTCCTAGAGGCCTGGTTTAAAGAGCAGTTCCCTGAGGCACCCTTCTCTCCTGCATATACCGTAGAGAGGGCACATCGTGTTCCAGCCAGATACCCCCCACCAGGGGCTCCTCCTAGACCCCTTTTGGTGCGTCTGCTGAACTGGAGAGACCGGGATCTTATCCTCAGCCAGGCCAGAAGCAAGCAAGACATCAGGCATGAAAATGCAAGGATCTCCCTTTTTCCGGATTTCTCTGCAGATCTCCAGAAGAGAAGAGCCACATTTGTTGCAGTTAAACGACGCCTTCGGGATCTAAATTTTCAATATTCGATGGCTTACCCAGCCCGCCTCAGAGTTATAGATGGCGATAAAACCGTGTTTTTCAGTGATCCTCGTGAAGCTGAGGACTGGGCCTCAAGAAAATCTGTGCGTCCTGGACCACGCTGAACTTTTCGTTGTCTGTTCACAGCAAGTATTATAATATCCCTATGCACAGCACCAGTCACTTTGTCAACATGTTCCATTGTCATGTATTAATGATTGCAGTTTTGCACATATTTGCTGAATGGGGGGTAGGAGCAACACCTGTATGGTTATAACATCTATTTGCACTATACAGGTCCCCGAGTTAAGGGCCACCAAGTTAGTCGGATCAGGATTCGACACCTTCATGTTTATAATGTTATTGTTCTGTATTACGTTTTTGTATGCTCGAGCTTATATGTCTCAAGTATGGCCATCCCTTTTCATGATAGCAACAGGAGAGTTTCTGCTTCATATTGATCAAATGCCTGAAATGTCAGTGTATGCAATGTGGATGAGGGTATTTGTCCTTGATTTAAATCTAGTGATTCCATGGCCTCCATGAGAGTGATGTCATGGAATGTGAGGGGACTGGGAGACCCTAATAAGAGGATTGCGATTTTTTCTCAAATACGCTCCTTTAACCATCATATTTTAGGCCTTCAAGAAACCCACCTTACCCCGGAAACAGGGAATAGGTTGAAAAAGCCCTGGGCGCAACACTTATTCAACTCATATGGGAGCTCTCACTCCAGAGGTGTGGCCCTGCTGTTCCATAGAAGTCTCAGATGCGAGATTCATTACTCAGCCATAGATCAGGGAGGGCAGTACATTTTCATACATGCTCACATTAACTGTGTCCCCTATGTGATTATTAATTTGTATAATTCTCCTCCTGCATCTCTATCCCTACTACAGGCAGTCACAGGTTTTGTGGCTAACTATCCCAATGCCCGTTTCCTATGTATGGGAGACTTTAATCAAGTAGTTAGTGAGGATTTAGACAGATTTAGTTGTAGAGCAGATAGAGGAGGGACGGGAGGGAACAGTACGGTTCTTGCCAGAATTTCACAGGAGATGGGATGGGTAGACATGTGGAGAGCCAGGAATCCACTAACAAGGGAATACTCTTGCTTTACCCCTGCTAGGGGAGCCCTGTCCAGAATTGACTACTTGTTCGGCAATGCCATAGTATATACTGATCTGGTGAATATTAGACACGGGCCACAGGGTCCTTCCGACCATGCCCGATTGTTAGCGGAGTTTGCACTGACTGAACATGCCGGCGTTGGCGGCAAGATGCGTATACACCCTTTCTGGCTGTCCTTGTTTGGTTTAAATGATAGAATCCCTGATCAACTGAGGATGTTTTTTGAGGTACGGGGCGAGTCCACAGACGCTCTACTGCTTTGGGAGACAATGAAAGCGTACCTTAGAGGATGTATAAAATCCTCCATTTCATACGTCAAGAGAGATTCGCAACGTAAGGAAAATGATTTACATGCCAGCTGAGGGCGTTCACTGAGTCCCCCTCTGAAGAGCGCAGATTAGAGTGGTTATCCAGAGGGAGAATGTACATGCTGCATCTGGAGGAAAAGAGCAAAAGAAAGCTCTTCTTCCTTAAGCAACAGGCGTTTGAAACAGGCAATCAGACAGGGAAGTTACTTGCACATATAGCACGCACTAATAATATGTCTCACCCGGTACTCAGGATACAGGAGGCTGATGGCCGCATAATGGAATCGGTGCAAGACATATTGAAAGGTTTCCATAATTTTTACAGAGACCTATACAAATCAGCAGCTGCTTATTCAGGGCTAGAATTAGAGTCCTACCTCACTGAAGTGTCTCATCCTCGGCTAGCGGACCTGGACAAGGGTCTTATGGAGGAGGATATTACATTAGAGGAAGTGGAGAGAGCCATTAAGGATCTACCGACAGGGAAAGCCCTAGGCCCAGATGGCATCCTGGTAGAGGTATACTCTAGGTATGGGGAAAATCTAAACTCTCAGCTGCTGAACCTGTATCGAGCGGCGCACTCCCGTGGCTCCTTGTCAGATTCCATGTATGATGCTTCCATTGTTGTGATCTTGAAGCCTGGCAAGGACCCATTGGAATGTGGATCTTATCGTCCAATTTCACTTTTAGACTTGGACTATAAAATCCTGACCAGAATTATAGCCAATAGGCTGAATAAGGTCATCACGTCAATAATTCATTCTGATCAGTCGGGCTTCATGCCTGGAAGGTCCACATCAGACAACATTAGGAGGGCTCAAGTAATCGCGCAGGTGGGGGTAGCTAAGAAGGAGAGATGGGCTCTGGCTCCACTGGACACGGCCTAGGCTTTCGATTTGTTGGAATGGCCCTTTTTGACAGCAGTGCTGGGTAGCTTTGGCTTCGGTCCTAAATTCATCAAATGGATAGAAATATTATACAAAAAACCCACTGCTAGTATTCAACTGAATGGTTCCCACTCTGATAGGTTTCCCTTACTCAGAGGCACGAGGCAGGGATGCCCGCTCTCACCTTTGCTGTTTGCAATAGCCATAGAGCATCTAGCCATTAGATTTAGACAGGATCAGGTTTATGCAGGTGTCTGTGAGGGAGATAGGGAAGATAGCATTGGATTGTATGCAGATGATCTGATCCTCTTTATGTCGGAACCGGAAGTGTCTCTACTAAGAGCTATTGAAATCATAAAGTGCTTTGGGCAATACTCCGGACTGCACATAAACTGGGGCATGTCTGCCATCATGCCACTCTGGAACCACGATTGGCCTAGTTACCGAAACAACCTGCCTGTAGTTGATAGGTTTAAATACTTAGGGGTAATAATCACTAAAGAACCTCAACTCTCCCATGTCTTGAATATTGAACCCTTAGAGACCATATTCCAAGATAAGGTTAAAACATGGGAGGCCCTCCCTTTGTCAGTTATGGGTAGACTAATCTGGTAAAGATGGTACTCTTGCCCAAGGGTCTATACTTGCTGTCCCACGCCTGTACGCCTGTTCCCAGGGGATTTTTTAAACGTATACATGCTATTATAGCCTCCTTTGTATGGGGTAAATCTAGGAGGAAACTCTCACTGTCAGTTTTACAGAGACCGAGGCTACAGGGAGGAGCTTCCCTTCCGGACTTCTTTCTTTATTATATAGCAAGCCAACTTAGATTTCTGAGATATTGGGTCACTGATGTCTCAAGGCCAAACGCAGAATACTACCTGCACGAATATTTGCATGTCCCCACGCTATGGCCCGTTCTGGAGGGATCTCGCCATATTCAAAAGGGTTTTCTCCCAGTACATAAGCTAGCCCAACAGATATGGCAGGCATCTAAGTTAAATTCCTACAAGGATTGGCCAAGTGAAGTCCCCGTATGGGATAAGTGTATGTTCCCACATCTGGCAAAGCTGGAAGGTGTGTCTGACTGGAAGAGGCATGGTATATTCACTTTGGGTGATCTATATAAGAGTGGGCAGCTTAGATCATTTCCCCAGATTCAGGATAAGTTTCAGGTGCCGCGCACTCTTTTCTTCAGATACCTCCAATTGAGACATGCACTGCAGGCCCAATTCAGAGGTGATAACAGGAGTATTTCTAAATACCCTATTATAGGGGTTTTGAAATCGCAAGGCCCAAAAGGCATAGTCTCAGCGCTATATACACATTTGTTGGACTGCCGCTTGCTGGTGACCCCGTTGGCTGTTGAGGACAGATGGAAGTTGCTAATACCCTCTTTGTCTTCTGAGGACTGGGAGGAGGCATTGATGGCTCCGACTAAAGTATCACCCTCTATAAATAATAGGATGATCCAGCTTTTTATCCTTCATTGTAGTTATCTCACACCCACCAGACTTCAAAAAATGGGTAGAATTAGTCACTCCAGGTGCCATAGATGCGATGCCGTGGGAGCCAATTTTTGGCATATGATGTGAGATTGTGAGTTCATTCGACAGTTCTGGATTTCAGTTCTGGAGGTCCTCGCAACTATGGTTCCTGTGACACTGCCGCTGTGCCCCAAGATGTGCATTCTGGGAGTCATTGATGAAGAGTCATGGTCACACTACCACAGAATCTTCTTAGCGGAAACACTATTTCTAGCTAGAAAGGCAATTGCCATAAGATGGATGGGAGACTCCTCCCCCTCGAAGGGACAATGGCTCACTCTCGTGAATCATGCAGTCTCCATGGAGAACATTGTGTATAAGCATAGGGGGTGTCCACAGAAATTTGACAAAGTCTGGGGTGACTGGTGTGCATCTCCTCTCACCTTACATACACCGCGTCTGCACTTGACAGCTGACGGGTCACATTGATCTTCGAACTTATATTCAGACACTTTACAGTACTGTTATCACTGATGTTAATGTTGGAGCATTTTGGTGTGCGATATGCCTATCCTGTGAATATTGTATGCCATCAGAGTTAAACTCATGTCCTTTTACATGCTAGAGTCCTGATAAATGCCAATGTCCTTATGCATCACTGTTTTCTTGGTATTTCTGAAGCGCCCCTGCGTGGGCCATCACATTGCTATATGTATGCCATACTTGTGTCATTCTCTTTTAATAAAACAAGTTTGTGCAGAAGCTGTTAGGATGTAAGGTACTATTAGGAGTGAGGGGGCATGTTTAATGACTATTAATTGAATAAGACATCTTATATTAGTATACCGGAGCGGCGGCGGGGTCTGTGGATGACATTTTTATGGGGGACATCTGTGGCTGGCACAGTTATGGGCTGGGGGGGGGTCTGTGGATGGCACAGTTATGGGGTGGGGGGGTCTGTGGATGGCACATATATAACAGTGCCACCCACAGATCCCCCCTGTAACAGTGCCACCCACAGATCCCCCCTGTAACAGTGCCATCCACAGATCCCCCCCTGTAACAGTGCCATCCACAGATCCCCCCTGTAACAGTGCCATCCACAGATCCCCCTGTAACAGTGCATGCCACAGATCCCCCCATAACAGTGTCCGTCATCCACAGATCCCCCCATAACAGTGTCTGTCATCCACAGATCTCCAGTAACAGTGCCATTCACAAACCACCATTAGTTTCAAACCCACCAAACACACAGCACACCTTTTGGTTAAAAATATTTGTTTTCTTATTATCCTCCCCAAAAACCTAGGTGTGTCTTATGGGCCGGTGCGTCTTATAGGGGGCGAAAAATACGGTATACCAGCCTCAACCATCCATTTTTGTACTCAAGTGCACTTATTCTTAGTTTTATTTTGTTATATGTCCCAATATTTTGTGGGATACCCCAATTGAAAAAAAAAAAATAACACAAATCAGTGTTGGCTACCTATTCCTCCTTCACCGCCGCTTCCACCTACACCGCCACGTCAACCTACACCGCCACATACACCCATCCACCGCCTCCTCAACCTCCTACTCTTAGATCCAGATTGTTATTTAAAATTTTTCTGTATTTTATGCTACTTTAAAGGGGTTGTCCGGGATTGGGGACATTGTTGTATATGTACAATAGTCCCCTAAATATTACATTCATGCCTGTCCTACCTTTAACAGACATTTCTGATGCCCCTTTTGCAATTCACAAAATCTCAGCCGGAAGTGCCGTTCTTCTAAGAGTCAGTGACGTACCGGGTCCCTTTCTGCAGAGCGAAGCCTCTTCTTCCGCTTCGCAAGGAGCCCGGTGACGTCACCGTCAGCCAAAGTAATTATTCACAGCGCATGGATGGGCGGTAGCTAGGCGGCAACAAACCGCGCTAAGCCACGCCCCTCTAGTCCGGTGACGTCACCGGGCAGGGCGCTTTATTATCAGTGAAGGAGGCAGAGTTTAGGGGCGTAACTAAGGGGGAGGAATATGTGCGGCAGGAGGCGGCATATGAATCAGGGGGGGCGGATGCACGGAGGAGCAGACAGACACCAGAAACCACGCGATGCTGCTCTGCGCTGGGACCCAGAAGCTAGTGCGGCAGGAAGTTACCGCACACATAAACATAGATGTCAACAATCAGTGGGGGACTGTCGGAGCACTGCTGATGTCGAAAAATACATTAAAACATCTGGGGAGGACCTTGAAACAGCTATTAATAGTGAGTATACTGTTTTGTAAAAAATATTTTGATCCCGGACAAACCCCTTTAAGTCATTTCCCTATCCACATTTGTTTGCAGAACAGTTGCCATGCTCTTAAGCACATTTTGATGCCTTTTGCAGCCCTCTAGCCCTTTCCAGGACTATTTTAGAGCCATTTTAGTGCCCAAAAGTTCAGGTCCCTATTGACTTCAATGGGGTTCGGGGTCAAGTTCGGGTACCGAACCCAAACTTTTTTTTTCAAGTTCGGCCGAACCTGCCGAACCCGAACATCCAGGTGTCCGCTCAACTCTAAATATAATGTTATTCAGTTCACCTATGGTTTGTGGTTCCAATGTTATGGCTGATTGGTGTGTAATCTACTGTACACTGCAGTTGGGCAGCCATATAGCAGAGCAAGTTTTCATTGCAACTTTAATTCTGATGCCCTTTCCTTAGGTTAGGCCATCAGTGCTTGATTTCTTGGAGTCTGCCATGTCCCTTTCATAGTATAGACAGGCACAACGCACAGCCCCTTTCTGCAGACCATGCACAATTCTAATAGGCCACACATCCTTTTCATGACATGGCACTGCCCCCTCGGTGTACATTTGGGTGCCAGAGCTGCATCTGATCCCACACACAGGTTCATGGAGGACTATAGTACGGGAAGTACCAGAATGCTTCCGTGATGCCCAGGAGATTTGCCAACTCATGCAATAGATCTCTCCATTTTTCAGGAGCCTCCTGAATATTCTTCTTTTTTTTTTCTTTTTTCTTTTTATCCCAAATACAGAATTAAATTAAACATATCGCAAAAAAAGTTAAATACAAAAGCAGAGAAATAAAAATTTAGAAAAAGAGTCTCTTAATGGCTTGGATAATTAAAGCATCCCAAAGTTACAGATTTTTAAAACTAGGCTCTGTCAGGAAGGTGAAAAATAACAGGAACGGGATAAAATCCATCTAGTGGGATTAATAATAATGCTTATTTACGGCATAGTGAAATAAAAAAAAATGTTTTCCTTTAACCATATGTACCTTGCTATAAACAAAAAAGTTGAGGTATTTCAGGGGAAAAAGAGCAAAAGTATGGACACTAATGGGAAATGTAATTTGCATCAACCCTACTAACACTTTGCTATGGGGGTAATAATTGGTCCTTTAATGAAGAAAATGCAGTCCACCTGGCAGTCGCACACATCAGTTGTACTGCACTCAGGGCTCGGGCTGTTGTGTGCTCCTCCAGTCCCAGGCTGTAGAGAACAGAGAGCTGCTGATTGGTGGATTAGAATCTGATCAACCAATCAGCACTTCCCCTCAGAAACATGAATGATAATTGCTGTTACCAACTGTCATTCCTGGTTGCCGGCTGCAGGAGGAGGAAGATCTCTCCCTTCTCTGTCTGCAAGAGAGAAGCATCCGTGTGTCTGTAGTGAAGTCTGCGACCCCTCTTTAGATCATGGTAAGTTCTCAGTCAGACATTGCAGGAGGGGGATCATTACTGTACCAGGGAACTGTATGGGAGGATTTATGTGTATGAAGAGGTTCATCTAAACCACTGCATAAGACGAGTGGAGCTGTTAATAGCAGCCAATAAGGCTCCAGTGCCTTTGGTTCATCTATTCACTGCCCCCTTCATCGTACTGGTCACTTCCCACCCTAATTTACAGATCACTGCCTTATCTTACAATTCACTTCCATATATTACTGGTCACTGTCCTAACTTACTGGTTATTACCCTACCTTACTGGTCTCTATCCGCCCTATTTTACTGCTAACTGTCCTATCTTCAACTTACTGAGATTGATGATATAGAACGCCAAAGAAGATATGTTGGCAATTATGGGTTATCTCAATGTCCTGTTTTTGGGTATGGTCATGAATCAGTAAAATCAGTTTTTTGATACTACAATTGGGGTTATGGATGATATTTATTGTGGGTGACTCTCACAACTTACCCATTATTAATTACTGTATCACCCATTATCGTATGTATCAGTGGTCTTAATAGTCTGACATTTCCACTGTCCTGTCTTACTGGTCATTACCCTATCATACTGGTTATTATTCATCCTATCTTACTGGTCTCTGTCCTATCTTACTGCGTACTATCTCCCCTCTCTTCCTGGATGCTGCTCTATCTTACTGGTCAATGTTCCCCCTATTTCACTGGTCACTGTCACTGGTCACACAAACAACAGCAACCATGATAACATCAAGGTAAGGAGAGGCGATGATTAAGGCTACTTTCAAAATGGCGTTTTGGCTTTACGTTTGTGAGATCCGTTCATGGCTCTCACAAGCGGTCCAAAACTGATCAGTTTTGCCCTAATGCATTCTGTAGTACTGTGTGTGCTGTGCCTTCCTGTATAATAACCCAGGCGGCCGTCCCGAGGCCCGGGGCCCACCGCCCGGTGTTGCGTTTCTGCGCTGCAGTGCCAGGCCTATCCTCCCTTGAGTCTCCTCCCCCCGTCAGTCTCCTCCCCGTGCGGGTGCAGCGTGCCTCGTCATTTCCTGTTAGGCACCGGACATGGCGTTTCCCTAGGCTGCGCAGGCGCACAACGACGCCAAGACGCAGCAGGGAGAAGAGAGCGTGCAAAGAAGCCGGTGCCGACCGTCCGGATTGGAACTAGATAAGATTTGTAAAACAAAACAAATTGGTCACTGAGTTCAGACTCAGAGTGGGGGCTGACTGGGCAATGTTACTGTCTGTATTGCCTTCATATGGTAAAATACTTCATTGGCCTATCAATGGCTTTTAACTCTGCTATATTTCTGTAGCCTGCAACCTCTGACTGCCCAGTTGGGCTGAAACTACTACACCCAACATGTTCTGGCAGTAATAGTAAATGGATATTGGTGCAATTCTGAGCTACTAGTCTATATAATGCATATGTAGGCTACATATGTATTATATAGACTAGTAGCTCAGAATTGCACTAATATCCATTTACTATTACTGCCAGAACATGTTGGGTGTAGTAGTTTCAGCCCAACTGGGCAGTCAGAGGTTGCAGGCTAGCATGGGCGTAGGAAGCGGGGGGGACGGGGGGGACGGATCCCCCCCAGGAAATAATGCGGGGGGGAACAGGTATGGTCAAATCCCCCCCAGCGGCAGCGGGGCAATGTGTGCGGCGGCTGCGGGGCAGGCACTGAGATGAGCTCTTCCATTGTGGAAGCGAAGCGCTCATCTCCATGGTGATCTGTTTCTGTTTGTATCGCCGTCCTCAGGACAGCGATACAAACAGAAGGCTGTGCGGAGGAGCAGGGCAAGGAGGTGTGTCCCTTTCCTGTTCCTCTGATAGACTGCCGGCTTAGTAGTGCCGGCAGCCTATCAGAGGCCGCTTGAGCCATACAGCGCTGGAGTCGGGACACAGTGACAGGCCGGAAGAGGCCTGCATCGCATCGCTCCAAAGAGGTAAGTATATGTGTTAATATTTTTTTTACAATACTTTGTTTTACTGGCACTTGATTGGGGGGGCTATTACTGGCACTTGATTGGGGGGGCTATTACTGGCACTTGATTGGGGGGGGCTATTACTGGCACTTGATTGGGGGGGCTATTACTGGCACTTGATTTGGGGGGGCTATTACTGGCACTTGATTAGGGAGGCTACTACTGGAACTTCATTGGGGGGCTATTAGTGGCACTTGATTGGGGGGCTATTACTGGCACATGATTGGGGGGCTATTACTGGCACTTGATTGGGGGTGCTATTACTGGCACTTGATTGGGGGGCTATTACTGGCACTCGATTGGGGGGGCTATTACTGAGAATTGTTTTGGGGGGCTGTTATTACTGGCACATGATTGGGGGGGCTGTTATTACTGGCACATGATTGGGGGGGCTGTTATTACTGGCACATGATTGGGGGGGCTGTTATTACTGGCACATGATTGGGGGGGCTGTTATTACTGGCACATGATTGGGGGGGCTATTACTGGCACATGATTGGGGGGGCTGTTATTACTGGCACATGATTGGGGGGGCTGTTATTACTGGCACATGATTGGGGGGCTGTTATTACTGGCACATGATTGGGGGGCTGTTATTACTGGCACATGATTGGGGGGCTGTTATTACTGGCACATGATTGGGGGGGCTGTTATTACTGGCACATGATTGGGGGGCTGTTATTACTGGCACATGATTGGGGGGCTGTTATTACTGGCACATGATTGGGGGGCTGTTATTACTGGCACATGATTGGGGGGGCTGTTATTACTGGCACATGATTGGGGGGGCTGTTATTACTGGCTGATGAGAGGCACTGGGGGGCTGATGAGAGGCACTGGGGGGCTGATGAGAGGCACTGGGGCTCTTATCTGAGGTCTGTTTGGGGGTCATTCATATTGGGGTCTGAGCTGAGGTGTGATCTGAGGTCTTATTAACATTGGGGATCTTATTGGGCTGTTAGCTGAGGTCTGATTAACAATGGGGGTCTGATTGGTGGTCTGACCTGAGGTGTAATGAAACATATTTTTTTCTTATTGTGCCCACTTCCAGCCCGGAGCCCAGCTGCCCAGAGCACTGATCCGGAGCAGCTTGGAGAAAAAGGCCTCACAGTCTCCCACACTCCTTCTGCCCGGCCAAGCCAGCCAGCACCCCTGAGTCTTCAGAACTGTAAGTGTGTGTGTGAGGGGGGGGGGGGGGGGGTTCACACACACACACACTTAAAATTTAACGATATAAACAACTCGCAGTTTACTGAATAAGAATATACCCGGCGAGCAAAAATGCTGTCCCCCCCAGATTTTTGGGGGTTCCTACACCCATGCAGGCTACAGAAATATAGAAGAGTTAGGCTACTTTCACACCTGCGTTAGGTGCGGATCCGTATCTGCACAGATGGATCCGCACCTATAATGCAAACGCTTGTATCCGTTCAGAACGGATCAGTTTGCATTATTCTTTTAAAAAAAAGTCTAAGTCAAAACGGATATCGTCCTGACTTACATTGAAAGTCAATGGGGGACGGATCAGTTTTCAATTGCACCAAAACGGATCCGTCCCCATTGACTTACATTGTAAGTCAGGACGGATCCGTTTGGCTAAGCATCACCAGGCGGAGACTAAAACGCTGCAGGCAGCCTCCAGAGCGGAATGGAGGCTGAACAGAGCCAAACTGATGCATTCTGAGCGGATCCTTATCCATTCAGAATGCATTGGGGCTGAACTGATCCGTTTTGAACCGTTTGTGAGATCCCTGAAACGGATCTCACAGGCGGACCCAGAAACGCCAGTGTGAAAATAGCCTAAGGCTGGGGCGTGGCCAGCAGCCGGCATGTAAGCACGCTTCTGTGAGCAGCTCCGCTTACCCTCGTTAATCCTTCACCATCCTGACAAACTGCCGACTCCTGGCACAGAGTGGACGGTGTGTAGGAGACGGAGGAGACCCCGCACACCGACTATGGGGCCCAGCAAAGCGCAAACGGCTGCGGAAAAGCTCAAAGAGTTCGCCAGGTCTGAGGCCCAAAGTGGAGCCGCGACCGCAACTCCTACACGTGCGGCTGTTACCCGTGGACAGGCTGCCCAGCAGGCAGATGCAGAGGAAGGCGCTGAGCAGGAATTCACCCTCAAGGCAGCCTATGAGCAGTTACTAGTGGCAATATCATCATGCCAAACCTCACTCACCGGGAAGCTGGAGGAGGTGAGAGTGGATGTGCTGCTCCGCCATGACATGCAGCAACTCAGAGACCGGGTCAAAAACACAGAAGACCGCGTGTCTGCGCTGGAAGATCTGACCAGACCTATGGCAGGGAAGATGCAAGACCTGGAGCGATCCGTAGGTCAGTGGCAACAGAAATGTGACGATCTGGAAAATAGATTGCGCCGCAATAACGTGAGGATCTTGGGCCTACCAGAGAAAGCTGAAGGCAGAGATCCTGCGGCCTTCCTAGAGGCCTGGTTTAAAGAGCAGTTCCCTGAGGCACCCTTCTCTCCTGCATATACCGTAGAGAGGGCACATCGTGTTCCAGCCAGATACCCCCCACCAGGGGCTCCTCCTAGACCCCTTTTGGCGCGTCTGCTGAACTGGAGAGACCGGGATCTTATCCTCAGCCAGGCCAGAAGCAAGCAAGACATCAGGCATGAAAATGCAAGGATCTCCCTTTTTCCGAATTTCTCTGCAGATCTCCAGAAGAGAAGAGCCACATTTGTTGCAGTTAAACGACGCCTTCGGGATCTAAATTTTCAATATTCGATGGCTTACCCAGCCCGCCTCAGAGTTATAGATGGCGATAAAACCGTGTTTTTCAGTGATCCTCGTGAAGCTGAGGACTGGGCCTCAAGAAAATCTGCGCGTCCTGGACCACGCTGAACTTTTCGTTGTCTGTTCACAGCAAGTATTATAATATCCCCACATGTTTGATTCTAAGGAGACTTGATCTTGTTTCCCCTGAGCATGATATCATTTAATACTCAACACAGCTGTTTTTGGTCACTTTTCCATGTTCTGGACTGCATTTGATAGTCTTCTGTGAGATCTCACTTAAATATAGGGCGTTTCCCTATGCACAGCACCAGTCACTTTGTCAACATGTTCCATTGTCATGTATTAATGATTGCAGTTTTGCACATATTTGCTGAATGGGGGGTAGGAGCAACACCTGTATGGTTATAACATCTATTTGCACTATACAGGTCCCCGAGTTAAGGGCCACCAAGTTAGTCGGATCAGGATTCGACACCTTCATGTTTATAATGTTATTGTTCTGTATTAAGTTTTTTGCATGCTCAAGCTTATATGTCTCAAGTATGGCCATCCCTTTTCATGATAGCAACAGGAGAGTTTCTGCTTCATATTGATCAAATGCCTGAAATGTCAGTGTATGCAATGTGGATGAGGGTATTTGTCCTTGATTTAAATCTAGTGATTCCATGGCCTCCATGAGAGTGATGTCATGGAATGTGAGGGGACTGGGAGACCCTAATAAGAGGATTGCGATTTTTTCTCAAATACGCTCCTTTAACCATCATATTTTAGGCCTTCAAGAAACCCACCTTACCCCGGAAACAGGGAATAGGTTGAAAAAGCCCTGGGCGCAACACTTATTCAACTCATATGGGAGCTCTCACTCCAGAGGTGTGGCCCTGCTGTTCCATAGAAGTCTCAGATGCGAGATTCATTACTCAGCCATAGATCAGGGAGGGCAGTACATTTTCATACATGCTCACATTAACTGTGTCCCCTATGTGATTGTTAATTTGTATAATTCTCCTCCTGCATCTCTATCCCTACTACAGGCAGTCACAGGTTTTGTGGCTAACTATCCCAATGCCCGTTTCCTATGTATGGGAGACTTTAATCAAGTAGTTAGTGAGGATTTAGACAGATTTAGTTGTAGAGCAGATAGAGGAGGGACGGGAGGGAACAGTACGGTTCTTGCCAGAATTTCGCAGGAGATGGGATGGGTAGACATGTGGAGAGCCAGGAATCCACTAACAAGGGAATACTCTTGCTTTACCCCTGCTAGGGGAGCCCTGTCCAGAATTGACTACTTGTTCGGCAATGCCATAGTATATACTGATCTGGTGAATATTAGACATGGACCACAGGGTCCTTCCGACCATGCCCCATTGTTAGCGGAGTTTGCACTGACTGACCATGCCGGCGTTGGCGGCAAGATGCGTATACACCCTTTCTGGCTGTCCTTGTTTGGTTTAAATGATAGAATCCCTGATCAACTGAGGATGTTTTTTGAGGTACAGGGCGAGTCCACAGACGCTCTACTGCTTTGGGAGACAATGAAAGCGTACCTTAGAGGATGCATAAAATCCTCCATTTCATACGTTAAGAGAGATTCGCAACGTAAGGAAAATGATTTACATGCCAGCTGTAAGGAAGCCGAGAGGGCGTTCACTGAGTCCCCCTCTGAAGAGCGCAGATTAGAGTGGTTATCCAGAGGGAGAATGTACATGCTGCATCTGGAGGGAAAGAGCAAAAGAAAGCTCTTCTTCCTTAAGCAACAGGCGTTTGAAACAGGCAATCAAACAGGGAAGTTACTTGCACATATAGCACGCACTAATAATATGTCTCCCCCGGTACTCAGGATACAGGAGGCTAATGGCCGCATAATGGAATCGGTGCAAGACATATTGAAAGGCTTCCATAATTTTTACAGAGACCTATACAAATCAGCAGCTACTTATTCAGGGCTAGAGTTAGAGTCCTACCTCACTGAAGTGTCTTATCCTCGGCTAGCGGACCTAGACAAGGGTCTTATGGAGGAGGATATTACATTAGAGGAAGTGGAGAGAGCCATTAAGGATCTACCGACAGGGAAAGCCCCAGGCCCAGATGGCATCCCGGTAGAGGTATACTCTAGGTATGGGGAAAATCTAAACTCTCAGCTGCTGAACCTGTATCGAGCGGCGCACTCCCATGGCTCCTTGTCAGATTCCATGTATGATGCTTCCATTGTTGTGATCTTGAAGCCTGGTAAGGACCCATTGGAATGTGGATCTTATCGTCCAATTTCACTTTTAGACTTGGACTATAAAATCCTGACCAGAATTATAGCCAATAGGCTGAATAAGGTCATCACGTCAATAATTCATTCTGATCAGTCGGGCTTCATGCCTGGAAGGTCCACATCAGACAACATTAGGAGGGCTCAAGTAATCGCGCAGGTGGGGGTAGCTAAGAAGGAGAGATGGGCTCTGGCTCCACTGGACACGGCCTAGGCTTTCGATTTGTTGGAATGGCCCTTTTTGACAGCAGTGCTGGGTAGCTTTGGCTTCGGTCCTAAATTCATCAAATGGATAGAAATATTATACAAAAAACCCACTGCTAGTATTCAACTGAATGGTTCCCACTCTGATAGGTTTCCCTTACTCAGAGGCACGAGGCAGGGATGCCCGCTCTCACCTTTGCTGTTTGCAATAGCCATAGAGCATCTAGCCATTAGATTTAGACAGGATCAGGTTTATGCAGGTGTCTGTGAGGGAGATAGGGAAGATAGCATTGGATTGTATGCAGATGATCTGATCCTCTTTATGTCGGAACCGGAAGTGTCTCTACTAAGAGCTATTGAAATCATAAAGTGCTTTGGGCAATACTCCGGACTGCACATAAACTGGGGCATGTCTGCCATCATGCCACTCTGGAACCACGATTGGCCTAGTTACCGAAACAACCTGCCTGTAGTTGATAGGTTTAAATACTTAGGGGTAATAATCACTAAAGAACCTCAACTCTCCCATGTCTTGAATATTGAACCCTTAGAGACCATATTCCAAGATAAGGTTAAAACATGGGAGGCCCTCCCTTTGTCAGTTATGGGTAGACTAATCTGGTAAAGATGGTACTCTTGCCCAAGGGTCTATACTTGCTGTCCCACGCCTGTACGCCTGTTCCCAGGGGATTTTTTAAACGTATACATGCTATTATAGCCTCCTTTGTATGGGGTAAATCTAGGAGGAAACTCTCACTGTCAGTTTTACAGAGACCGAGGCTACAGGGAGGAGCTTCCCTTCCGGACTTCTTTCTTTATTATATAGCAAGCCAACTTAGATTTCTGAGATATTGGGTCACTGATGTCTCAAGGCCAAACGCAGAATACTACCTGCACGAATATTTGCATGTCCCCACGCTATGGCCCGTTCTGGAGGGATCTCGCCATATTCAATAGGGTTTTCTCCCAGTACATAAGCTAGCCCAACAGATGTGGCAGGCATCTAAGTTAAATTCCTACAAGGATTGGCCAAGTGAAGTCCCCGTATGGGATAAGTGTATGTTCCCACATCTGGCAAAGCTGGAAGGTGTGTCTGACTGGAAGAGGCATGGTATATTCACTTTGGGTGATCTATATGAGAGTGGGCAGCTTAGATAATTTTCCCAGATTCAGGATAAGTTTCAGGTGCCGCGCACTCTTTTCTTCAGATACCTCCAATTGAGACATGCACTGCAGGCCCAATTCAGAGGTGATAACAGGAGTATTTCTAAATACCCTATTATAGGGGTTTTGAAATCGCAAGGCCCGAGAGGCATAGTCTCAGCGCTATATACACATTTGTTGGACTGCCGCTTGCTGGTGACCCCGTTGGCTGTTGAGGACACATGGAAGTTGCTAATACCCTCTTTGTCTTCTGAGGACTGGGAGGAGGCATTGATGGCTCCGACTAAAGTATCACCCTCTATAAATAATAGGATGATCCAGCTTTTTATTCTTCATTGTAGTTATCTCACACCCACCAGACTTCAAAAGATGGGTAGAATTAGTCACTCCAGGTGCCATAGATGCGATGTCGTGGGAGCCAATTTTTGGCATATGATGTGGGATTGTGAGTTCATTCGACAGTTCTGGATTTCAGTTCTGGAGGTCCTCGCAACTATGGTTCCTGTGACACTGCCGCTGTGCCCCAAGATGTGCATTCTGGGAGTCATTGATGAAGAGTCGTGGTCACACTACCACAGAATCTTCTTAGCGAAAACACTATTTCTAGCTAGAAAGGCAATTGCCATAAGATGGATGGGAGACTCCTCCCCCTCGAAGGGACAATGGCTCACTCTCGTGAATCATGCAGTCTCCATGGAGAACATTGTGTATAAGCATAGGGGGTGTCCACAGAAATTTGACAAAGTCTGGGGTGACTGGTGTGCATCTCCTCTCACCTTACATACACCGCGTCTGCACTTGACAGCTGACGGGTCACATTGATCTTCGAACTTATATTCAGACACTTTACAGTACTGTTATCACTGATGTTAATGTTGGAGCATTTTGGTGTGCGATATGCCTATCCTGTGAATATTGTATGCCATCAGAGTTAAACTCATGTCCTTTTACATGCTAGAGTCCTGATAAATGCCAATGTCCTTATGTATCACTGTTTTCTTGGTATTTCTGAAGCGCCCCTGCGTGGGCCATCACATTGCTACATGTATGCCATACTTGTGTCATTCTCTTTTAATAAAACGAGTTTAAAAAAAAAAATAGCCTAAGGCTACTTTCACACTGGCGTTTTGAATTCCGTTTGTGAGATCCGTTTCAGGGATCTCACAAACGGTTCAAAATGGATCAGTTCAGCCCCAATGCATTCTGAATGGATAAGGATCCGTTCAGAATGCATCAGTTTGGCTCCGTTCAGTTTGGCCCAGCCGTTACTTTCAATGTAAGTCAGGACGGATCCGTTTTGACTTAGACTTTTTTTAAAAAGAATAATGCAAACGGATCTGTTCTGAACGGATACAATCGTTTGCATTATAGGTGCGGATCCGTCTGTGCAGATACCAGTCGGATCCGCACCTAACGCAGGTGTGAAAGTAGCCTTAGTTATAAAGCCATTGATAGGCCAATGAAGTATTTTACCATATGAAGGCAAAAGAAATGCATGACAAAACCAGCTCTGCTACATAATGTAGGGTTTTACGTGGGAAATGCATTGCTGGTACCTGATGCCGACACCTACAGTTCTGGGTAAAAGTACATAGTTGTGGTTGAGGCCATTTGTTAACTCTGCTCTGCTACATCTGCTTATAAAGGGATGAACAGACTGCGCACATTGGAGTATACCTTCTTGTTCTTGCATTAGTCCTCAGCCTGTGGCTCTCTAGACCTGGTGGAAGTACAAATTTAGGCGGTTTGGGGGTGGAGGGAGGTTGGGGGGGGCAGCGACGGGGAGGGGGCCCCATGAATCAGTTTTGCACTGGGGCCCCATGGATTGTGTGTACGCCACTGATGGGAGTTGTATTTCTACAGCAGCACTTGCTGAGCCAGAGGTTGGAGACCATTGTTCTAGAAGTTGAACTCATTTCTTGCATCAATCGTTATCAGGGTTTTGGTTTATTTCTAGTTTACATCAAATTTTATATTTCTCCTCCATTGCCTCCACAATTGCCTGAAATTGATTTATATGTTGTATTCTTCCTTGCAGATGTGCACATGTCCATTTTGAAGGAAGGATGACATCACAGCTACAGAGTTGACTGTCTGATAGCCTAGCTCGACTGCCCACCTCTCCTGAAGACATCTCAGTCAAGTGGAGGACATCATCTCTGAAAGAGGGTCCCACAGATGCATCCTAGCAGTTTGAGCACCACTCCTACAAGAGTCTATGCCCTGAGTGATTTCACTGGGGAATTACTCCAGGGTGGTACTTGTGTTGGGATGCACCTCTGGCTGACTATCATCATTCTATAAGATAATGATGTAGGTGTGTGCTGTCAATAACCCCATACAGATTTGTGAATGTTTAGATGAAATGGCTACTATCAGACAACCAGGAATGGATGTCTAACATCCCATGATCTATGCAGCTTATCTGGATACTTCATGCAGTACGGGAAGTCTAGGTGGCCATTTATGGACAGGTAGGATAGATAGTTAGCTAACAAATGAGAAATGCATATATGAGTGATAATGTAATGATCAAAAGAGGAGAAAATGTGGCAGGAAAGAATTAACTCTGATTTCTTGTATCAATCATTATCAGAGTTTTGGTTCATGTCTGGTTTCTTTCCACTTTCCTGCTTCTCCTCTATTGATATAACATTCAATTATAAACTGGAAATGATTAATATGTTATATTCCTAGTTGAGGGCATGGATATGTCCATTTTGTAGGAAGGATGACATCACAGCTACAGAGTTGACCGTCTGATAGCCCAGCTCGACTGCCCACCTCTCCTGAAGACCCCTCAGCTTTTTGAGAGTTGGGTGGAGGACATCATCTCTGAAAGAGGGTCCCACAGATGCACCCTAGCAGTTTGAGCACCACTCTTACAAGAAGAGTCAATGCCCTAAAAGCGTGATTTCACCGGGGATTACTCCAGGGTGGTCCTTGTGTTGGGATGCACCTCTGGCTGGCTGTCGTCATCCTTTTAGGTAGATAATGAAGTGAGTGCTGTCAATAACCCAATAAAGAAGCCGGAATGTTTAGATGAAATGGCATTTATGAGGTGGTCAGGAAGGGATATCTAATATCCCATGATGTATACAGCTTACCTAAATACTTCATGCAGTTTAAGGGGACTTTTTTAGACAGCTAGGACAGATAGTTAGCTAACAAATCAATGAGAAATGCATATATGAGTGATAATGTAATGATCAAAAGAGGAGAAAATGTGAAAGGAAAGAAGTAACTCTGATTTCTTGTATCAATCATTATCAGGGTTTTGGTTCATGTCTGGTTTCTTTCCACTTTCCTGCTTCTCCTCTATTGATATAACATTCAATTATTGACTGGAAATGATTAATATGTTATATTCCTAGTTGAGGGCGTGGATATGTCCATTTTGTAGGAAGGATGACATCACAGCTACAGAGTTGACCGTCTGATAGCCCAGCTCGACTGCCCACCTCTCCTGAAGACCCCTCAGCTTTTTGAGAGTTGGGTGGAGGACATCATCTCTGAAAGAGGGTCCCACAGATGCACCCTAGCAGTTTGAGCACCACTCTTACAAGAAGAGTCAATGCCCTAAAAGTGTGATTTCACCGGGGATTACTCCGGGGTGGTCCTTGTGTTGGGATGCACCTCTGGCTGGCTGTCGTCATCCTTTTAGGTAGATAATGAAGTGAGTGCTGTCAATAACCCCATAAAGAAGCCGGAATGTTTAGATGAAATGGCATTTATGAGGTGGTCAGGAAGGGATATCTAATATCCCATGATGTATACAGCTTACCTAAATACTTCATGCAGTACATGCAGTTTAAGGGGACTTTTTTAGACAGCTAGGACAGATAGTTAGCTAACAAATCAATGAGAAATGCATATATGAATGATAATGTAATGATCAAAAGAGGAGAAAATGTGAAAGGAAAGAAGTAACTCTGATTTCTTGTATCAATCATTATCAGGGTTTTGGTTCATGTCTGGTTTCTTTCCACTTTCCTGCTTCTCCTCTATTGATATAACATTCAATTATAAACTGGAAATGATTAATATGTTATATTCCTAGTTGAGGGCATGGATATGTCCATTTTGTAGGAAGGATGACATCACAGCTACAGAGTTGACCGTCTGATAGCCCAGCTCGACTGCCCACCTCTCCTGAAGACCCCTCAGCTTTTTGAGAGTTGGGTGGAGGACATCATCTCTGAAAGAGGGTCCCACAGATGCACCCTAGCAGTTTGAGCACCACTCTTACAAGAAGAGTCAATGCCCTAAAAGCGTGATTTCACCGGGGATTACTCCGGGGTGGTCCTTGTGTTGGGATGCACCTATGGCTGGCTGTCGTCATCTTTTTAGTTAGATAATTATATGTGTGTGTGTGTTGTCAACAACTCCATAAAGATGTGTGAATGTTCAGATGAAATGGCTACTATGAGGCGGCCAGGAATGGATGTCTAACATCCCATGATCTATGCAGCTTATCTGTATACTTCATGCAGTACAGGCAGTCTAAGGGGCCTTTTCTAGACAGGTAGGATAGATAGTTAGCTAATAAATCAATGAGAAATACATATGTGTGATAATGTAATGATCAAAATGGTGAAAAACGTTAAAGAAATAAATTATTTCTGATACCCTGCCTGCCTGTGATCTAATTTCATTCATATTAATAATATATTCTATAGTATAAAATTATAATTATATACGCATAAAAACTTTTTTAACAAGAAGACCTCATATCTTGAGGACCCGTCGAGCCTACCATCAACTTCCCCACATTCCAAGAAGACAGAAGACAAGGACACATATCTCTGAAATATGAATGCTCGCATTCTAATTAGTTGTTTACCATGTTCAATACTACATGCTCTTTGCATGCTGTATGTGACTATATTGTCATATTACAATTATTGTCATATTACTTTATTGTAATCCCCTGCGGGGACCCTTAAGATGAGTAGAGAGGCAATTCTTCTTCAACTAGATGATCGCGTTAATTGTCTTCATTAAAGTGGGCAATGTTAACCAGTTGTTGACTGCCCATTTATATACATCTGGGGGGGGGGGGGGTGTTGCATTTAACTCCACAAGGACATTTCTGAGTGTCCTTGCAGAGTTAGGATGCTTTCACATCTGCGCTTTCGCTTTCAGCTATTGAGATCCGTCATAGGATCTCAAAAGTGGGGAAAACGCTTCAGTTTTGTCCCCATTAATAGTCAATGGGGACAAAACTGAACTGAAGGTAACAAAGTGCACCAAAATGCATCTCGTTCCAATTCATTGTGTTCCAATGACGCACACAAAACACTGCAAGCAGAGCTTTTGAGTGCGTCCTGGGATGCAGAGCAAGACGAATGGAAAATAAATAGTGGCATGCACTCGGCTGGGATCCGGCTTTTGCGGATCCGCCATTTACAGACAATAAAACACTTACGAACGTGTACATGAGCCCTAATATGTATATTTACTCATACCTACCACCACACAGCCTCCCAGATTCAGCGGAGCCGAAAGTCATCCTTTATCAAATACAGAAGGATCAGAACAATATGGGTTCTAAACTAAGGTTTTACCAATGCCTGGATCTTGGCTACTAGAGTTCACGGAAGAAAAAAGCAGGAGGTAGACTGACGATCCATCCTGCAGGAGCCATACATCCTGGGCCAGAGGTTTAAAATTGTGTTTAAATTGGTCTTGCAAACATTTAGTAAGCTTACCATGTCAATTTATTTGAAGACCATTGGCCGGGATACCCAACTTTCTGCATGGCCCTCAAGGACTCATAGTGGGCTTAGTTACCCCACAGTGGGCTTCATATTCCTCCCAGAAGCTAAATCTTCCTTCCTGGGGCTTCATCTCCACCCGTGAAGTTCACCAGTAATGTCAGTAAAATCTGTTATTCTGCACAATCCACCTTTCCCCATCCCTATGCCACATTTACATCAGCCAGTTGTGCTCACCCAGGTGCTTTTGTTCTACAGGCACATCAGATATACCAAGTGGACTGGCATGCAGGCTTTCTCCGACTGCACCCAATCATTCCAAAGAGAACCAGGATCTTTTTCATCAGCATCTCAGAGTATTTGACTAGCCAGGTGTAGCACTCATTATCCTATTATTCATTTATGCCTTTAATAAGGCCTGAGGGCATTATTATACATATTACATCCCAATTCTGTAGAAATACTCACCAACTTCCGATTGCTAGTCATCTTTTAAATGCCCAATTGATAAGGGCCTGTCTAGTGACGTGTTCATATTAGAGGCTTTTGTAGACCCACAAAAACCCACACATGTTTGAATTTGTAAGTAGAGATGTCCCGAATAGTTCGCCGGCGAATAGTTCCCGGCGAACATAGCTTATTCGCGGTCGCCGTGGCGGGCAAACATATGCGATGTTCGGTCCGCCCCCTATTCATCATCATTGAGTAAACTTTGACCCTGTACCTCACAGTCAGCAGACACATTCCAGCCAATCAGCAGCAGACCCTCCCTCCCAGACCCTCCCACCTCCTGGACAGCATCCATTTTAGATTCATTCGGAAGCTGCATTCTTAGTGAGAGGAGGGACAGTGTAGCTGCTGCTGATTTAATAGGGAAATCGATAACTAGGCTAGTGCATTCAGTGTCCACTACAGTCCTGAAGGACTCATCTGATCTCTGCTGTAAGGACAGCACCCCAAAAAGCCCCTTTTAGGGCTAGAACATCAGTCTGCTTTTTTTTTTTTTTTCCTGTGTAATCTAATTGCAGTTGCCTGCCTGCCAGCGTGTGTGTCAGGCTCACAGCGTATACTGTGCCCACTTGCCCAGTGCCACCACTCATATCTGGTGTCACAATAGCTTCCATTTAAGGGCTAGAACATCAGTCTGCTTTTTTTTTTTTCCTGTGTAATCTAAGCAGTTGCCTGCCTGCCAGCGTGTGTGTCAGGCTCACAGCGTATACTGTGCCCACTTGCCCAGTGCCACCACTCATATCTGGTGTCACAATAGCTTCCATTTAAGGGCTAGAACATCAGTCTACTTTTTTTTTTTTTTTTTCCTGTGTAATCTAAGCAGTTGCCTGCCTGCCTGCCAGCGTGTGTGTCAAGCTCACAGCGTATACTGTGTCCACTTGCCCAGTGCCACCACTCATATCTGGTGTCACAATAGCTTGCATTAAAAAAAAACTAAAACTTTTTTGACTGTAATATAATAGCAGTCAGTTGCCAGCACGCGTGTGCATTTCAGGGCCTGCCAGGGCACAGTGTCACACCAGTGCAACTCATATCTGGTGTAACAGTGGTGTACATTTAAAAAAACAAAACACTTTTTTGAATGTGAAATAATATCAGTCAGTTTCCTCCACATGTGTGCGTTTCAGGGCCTGCCAGGGCACAGTATCACACCAGTAAAAACTCATATCTGGTGTAACAGTAGTGCACATTTAAAAAAAAAAAAAACAACACTTTTTTGACTGTGAAATAATAGCAGTCAGTTTCCTTCACACGTGTGCGTTTCAGGGCCTGCCAGGGCACAGTGTCACACCAGTGCAACTCATATCTGGTGTAACAGTGGTGTACATTTTAAAAAAAACAACACTTTTTTGACTGTGAAATAATAGCAGTCAGTTTCCTTCACACTTTTTTGACTGTGAAATATTAGCAGTCAGTTTCCTTCACACGATTTTGACTGTGAAATAATAGCAGTCAGTTTCCTTTACACGTGTGCGTTTCAGGGCCTATCAGGGCATAGTGTCACACCAGTGCAACTCATATCTGGTGTAACAGTAGTGCACATTTAAAAAAAAAAAAAAAAAACTTTTTTGACTGTGAAATAATAGCAGTCAGTTTCCTTCACACGTGTGCGTTTCAGGGCCTGCCAGGGCACAGTGTCACACCAGTGTAACTCATATCTGGTGTAACAGTAGTGCACATTTAAAAAAAAAAAAAAAACTTTTTTGACTGTGAATTAATAGCAGTCAGTTTCCTTCACACGTGTGCGTTTCAGGGCCTGCCAGGGCACAGTGTCACACCAGTGCAACTCATATCTGGTGTAACAGTGGTGTACATTTAAAAAACAAAAAACTTTTTTGACTGTGAAATAATATGAGTCAGTTTCCTTCACACGTGTGCGTTTCAGGGCCTGCCAGGGCACAGTGTCACACCAGTGCAACTCATATCTGGTGTAATAGTGGTGTACATTTAAAAAAAAAAACTTTTTTGACTGGGAAATAATATCAGTCAGTTTCCTTCACACGTGTGCGTTTCAGGGCCTGCCAGGGCACAGTGTCACACCAGTGCAACTCATATCTGGTGTAACAGTGGTGCAAATTTAAAAAATATATATTTTTTGACTGTGAAATAATAGCAGTCAGTTTCCTTCACACGTGTGCGTTTCAGGGCCTGCCAGGGCACAGTGTCACACCAGTAAAAACTCATATCTGGTGTAACAGTAGTGCACATTTAAAAAAAAAAAAAACTTTTTGGACTGTGAATTAATAGCAGTCAGTTTCCTTCACACGTGTGCGTTTCAGGGCCTGCCAGGGCACAGTGTCACACCAGTGCAACTCATATCTGGTGTAACAGTGGTGCAAATTTAAAAAAAATATATTTTTTGACTGTAAAATAATAGCAGTCAGTTTCCTTCACACGTGTGCGTTTCAGGGCCTGCCAGGGCACAGTGTCACACCAGTGCAACTCATATCTGCTGTAATAGTGGTGTACATTTAAAAAAAAAAACTTTTTTGACTGGGAAATAATATCAGTCAGTTTCCTTCACACGTGTGCGTTTCAGGGCCTGCCAGGGCACAGTGTC
The DNA here is from genome assembly GCF_905171765.1 of Bufo bufo. Lineage (NCBI taxonomy): Eukaryota > Metazoa > Chordata > Amphibia > Anura > Bufonidae > Bufo > Bufo bufo. Next base: position 172,401,907 of record NC_053397.1, read on the forward strand.
ACACCAGTGCAACTCATATCTGGTGTAACAGTGGTGCAAATTAAAAAAATATATATTTTTTGACGGTGAAATAATAGCAGTCAGTTTCCTTCACACGTGTGCGTTTCAGGGCCTGCCAGGGCACAGTGTCACACCAGTAAAAACTCATATCTGGTGTAACAGTAGTGCACATTTAAAAAAAAAAAAAACTTTTTGGACTGTGAAATAATAGCAGTCAGTTTCCTTCACACGTGTGCGTTTCAGGGCCTGCCAGGGCACAGTGTCACACCAGTGCAACTCATATCTGGTGTAACAGTGGTGCAAATTTAAAAAATTTTTTTTTTTTGACGGTGAAATAATAGCAGTCAGTTTCCTTCACACGTGTGCGTTTCAGGGCCTGCCAGGGCACAGTGTCACACCAGTAAAAACTCATATCTGGTGTAACAGTAGTGCACATTTAAAAAAAAACTAAACTTTTTGGACTGTGAAATAATAGCAGTCAGTTTCCTTCACACGTGCGTGTTTCAGGGCCTGCCAGGGCACAGTGTCACACCAGTGCAACTCATATCTGGTGTAACAGTAGTGCACATTTAAAAAAAAAAAAAAACTTTTTTGACTGTGAAATAATAGCAGTCAGTTTCCTTCACACGTGTGCGTTTCAGGGCCTGCCAGGGCACAGTGTCACACCAGTGCAACTCATATCTGGTGTAACAGTAGTGCACATTTAAAAAACAAACAAACACTTTTTTGACTGTGAAATAATAGCAGTCAGTTTCCTTCACACGAGTGCGTTTCAGGGCCTGCCAGGGCACAGTGTCACACCATTGCAACTCATATCTGGTGTAACAGTGGTGTACATTTAGAAAAAAACAACACTTTTTTGACTGTGAAATAATTGCAGTCAGTTTCCTTCACACGTGTGCGTTTCAGGGCCTGCCAGGGCACAGTGTCACACCAGTGCAACTCATATCTGGTGTAACAGTGGTGCAAATTTAAAAAATATATATTTTTTGACGGTGAAATAATAGCAGTCAGTTTCCTTCACACGTGTGCGTTTCAGGGCCTGCCAGGGCACAGTGTCACACCAGTAAAAACTCATATCTGGTGTAACAGTAGTGCACATTTAAAAAAAAAAAAAAAACTTTTTGGACTGTGAAATAATAGCAGTCAGTTTCCTTCACACGTGCGTGTTTCAGGGCCTGCCAGGGCACAGTGTCACACCAGTGCAACTCATATCTGGTGTAACAGTGGTGCAAATTTAAAAAATATATTTTTTTTGACTGTGAAATAATAGCAGTCAGTTTCCTTCACACGTGTGCGTTTCAGGGCCTGCCAGGGCACAGTGTCACACCAGTGCAACTCATATCTGGTGTAATAGTGGTGTACATTTAAAAAAAACAACTTTTTTGACTGAGAAATAATATCAGTCAGTTTCCTTCACACGTGTGCGTTTCAGGGCCTGCCAGGGCACAGTGTCACACCAGTGCAACTCATATCTGGTGTAACAGTGGTGCAAATTAAAAAAATATATATTTTTTGACGGTGAAATAATAGCAGTCAGTTTCCTTCACACGTGCGTGTTTCAGGGCCTGCCAGGGCACAGTGTCACACCAGTGCAACTCATATCTGGTGTAACAGTAGTGCACATTTAAAAAAAAAAAAAAACTTTTTTGACTGTGAAATAATAGCAGTCAGTTTCCTTCACACGTGTGCGTTTCAGGGCCTGCCAGGGCACAGTGTCACACCAGTGCAACTCATATCTGGTGTAACAGTGGTGCAAATTTAAAAAATATATATTTTTTGACGGTGAAATAATAGCAGTCAGTTTCCTTCACACGTGTGCGTTTCAGGGCCTGCCAGGGCACAGTGTCACACCAGTGCAACTCATATCTGGTGTAATAGTGGTGTACATTTAAAAAAAAAAACTTTTTGGACTGTGAAATAATAGCAGTCAGTTTCCTTCACACGTGTGCGTTTCAGGGCCTGCCAGGGCACAGTGTCACACCAGTGCAACTCATATCTGGTGTAATAGTGGTGTACATTTAAAAAAAAAAACTTTTTTGACTGGGAAATAATATCAGTCAGTTTCCTTCACACGTGTGCGTTTCAGGGCCTGCCAGGGCACAGTGTCACACCAGTGCAACTCATATCTGGTGTAACAGTGGTGCAAATTAAAAAAATAAAAAACTTTTTGGACTGTGAAATAATAGCAGTCAGTTTCCTTCTCACGTGTGCGTTTCAGGGCCTGCCAGGGCACAGTGTCACACCAGTGCAACTCATATCTGGTGTAATAGTGGTGTACATTTTAAAAAAAAAACTTTTTTGACTGGGAAATAATATCAGTCAGTTTCCTTCACACGTGTGCGTTTCAGGGCCTGCCAGGGCACAGTGTCACACCAGTGCAACTCATATCTGGTGTAACAGTAGTGCACATTTAAAAAAAAAAAAAACTTTTTGGACTGTGAAATAATAGCAGTCAGTTTCCTTCACACGTGTGCGTTTCAGGGCCTGCCAGGGCACAGTGTCACACCAGTGCAACTCATATCTGGTGTAACAGTAGTGCACATTTAAAAAACAAACAAACACTTTTTTGACTGTGAAATAATAGCAGTCAGTTTCCTTCACACGAGTGCGTTTCAGGGCCTGCCAGGGCACAGTGTCACACCATTGCAACTCATATCTGGTGTAACAGTAGTGTACATTTAAAAAAAATAATACAATTTTGACTGTAATAGATTGAATAGCAGTTAGTTGTCTGCAAGCGTGTGTGTCAGGCCTACAGCGTCTACTCTGCCAACTTCTGCCAGTGCCACTCATATCTGGTGTCACAGTAGCTTGCACGCATAGTACAACTTAACTAATCTAAAAAATAAATGACATGCAGAGGCAGGCCACCCCGCAGGGGCCGTCGTGGTCGTGGTGCTGTCCCTTTGGCCTTAGAATAATACCCAGTGTTCAGAGGCCACGTATCCTGAACTCGAAAGGTTCTGAGGACATAGTTGACTGGCTAACACAGGACACCCAATCTTCTACAGCTTCCGCTCGGAACCTTGAGGCACCATCCTCCTCTAGCTTAGCTTCGGGCACCTCTCAAGTTACCACTCGCCCGCCTGCCGCCACCACCAACACTAGCACCATAGCCGCTTCACTTGATCTGTCAGAGGAGTTATTTACACATCAGTTGGAAGAAATGAGTGATGCGCAACCATTATTGCCAGAGGATGTAGATAACAGGGATATGTCTCAGTCAGGCAGCATTACACACATGGACGTACGGTGTGATGATGATGATGATGTTGTACCCGCTGCTGCTTCCTTTGCTGAGTTGTCAGATACAAGTGAAGCGGTTGATGATGACGATGTGTCCGTGGATGTCACGTGGGTGCCCGCTAGAAGAGAAGAAGAACAGGGGGAAAGTTCAGATGGGGAGACAGAGAGGAGGAGGAGACGAGTTGGAAGCAGGGGGAGGTTGTCGCAAGGAGCTAGTGGCACAGTCAGACAGCATGCATCGGCACCCGGGGTCAGCCAGACAGCACGCCAATCAGCGCATGCTGTTGCCACCACCAGAATGCCGTCATTGCAGAGCTCAGCAGTGTGGCATTTTTTTTGTGTGTCTGCCTCTGACAACAGCGATGCCATTTGCAACCTGTGCCAAAAGAAACTGAGTCGTGGGAAGTCCAACATCCACCTAGGTACAACTGCTTTGCGAAGGCACATGATCGCACATCACAAACGCCTATGGGATCAACACATGAGTACAAGCAGCACACAAACTCAAAGCCAAAAGGCAATCCCCAACCTGTACTCGATTGTGCAAAAGGAAGTAATGGCATGTCTGGCACACAGTGTTGGGGCAAGGGTCCATCTGACCACTGATACCTGGTCTGCAAAGCACGGTCAGGGCAGGTATATCACCTACACTGCGCATTGGGTAAACCTGGAGACGGCTGCCAAGCATGGAATGAGTGGCTCTGCAGAGGAGTTGGTGACACCGCCACGACTTGCATGCAGGCCTGCTGCCACCTCCTCTACTCCTCCTACTCCATCCTCTTCCATAACTTCCTCGGCTGAGTCCTCTTCTACTGCTGCGTCTTGCTCCACATCAACGGCACCCCCCCAGCTCCCCAGGGGCTATTCCACATCCCGGATACGGCAGTGTCACACCGTCTTGGGGTTGACTTGCCTGAAAGCAGAGAGTCACACCGGACCAGCACTCCTGTCCGCCCTGAACGCACAGGTGGATCAGTGACTGACTCCGCACCAACTGGAGATCGGCAAAGTGGTGTGTGACAATGGAAGCAATTTGTTGGCGGCATTGAATTTGGGCAAGTTGACACATGTGCCGTGCATGGCACATGTGTGTAATCTGATCGTACAACGCTTTGTGCATAAGTACCCTGGCTTACAGGACGTCCTGAAGCAGGCCAGGAAGGTGTGTGGCCATTTCAGGCGTTCCTACATGGCCATGGCGCACTTTTTAGATATCCAGCAGCGAAACAACATGCCAGTGAGGCGCTTGATTTGCGACAGCCCAAGAAAAAGCAGTTAACGAGTATTTGTATGACCGAGGTGCTAGGACAGCCTCTGCGGAGCTGGGAATTTTTTTGCCACGTTACTGGACGCTCATGCGCAATGCCTGTAGGCTCATGCGTCCTTTTGAGGAGGTGACAAACCTAGTCAGTCGCACCGAAGGCACCATCAGCGACATCATACCATTTGTTTTCTTCCTGGAGAGTGCCCTGCGAAGAGTGCTGGATCAGGCCGTAGATGAGCGTGAAGAGGAAAAGGAAGAGTTGTGGTCACCATCACCACCAGAAACAGTCTTATCAGCATCGCTTGCTGGACCTGCGGCAACGCTGGAAGAGGACTGTGAGGAAGAGGAGTCAGAGGAGGAATGTGGCTTTGAGGAGGAGGAGGAAGACCAACCACAACAGGCATCCCAGGGTGCTCGTTGTCACCTATCTGGTACCCGTGGTGTTGTACGTGGTTGGGGGGAAGAACATACATTCAGTGAGATCACTGAGGACGAGGAATGGGACATGAGTAGCTCGGCATCCAACCTTGTGCAAATGGGGTCTTTCATGCTGTTGTGCCTGTTGAGGGACCCTCGTATAAAAAGGCTGAAGGAGAACGACCTGTACTGGGTGGCCACGCTACTAGACCCCCGGTATAAGCAGAAAGTGCCTGAAATGTTACCGAATTACCGCAAGTCGGAAATGATGCAGCAGTTTCAAAATAAATTAAAAAGTGTGCTTTACACAGCACAAAGGGAATCTAACAGGGGAAGAGATGAAAGTAATCCTCCTCCTCCCACGACCACGCCGGCAAGGACAGGACACTTTACAGACGTGTTGTTGATGGAGGACATGCAGAGCTTTTTAAGTCCTACACATCGCCACAGCCCTTCGGGGGTCCACCCTCAGAGAACGACTCGACCGACAGGTAGCAGACTACCTCGCCTTAACTGCAGATATCGACACTCTGAGGAGAGATGAACCCCTTGACTACTGGGTGTGCAGGCTTGACCTGTGGCTTGAGCTATCCCAATTTGTGATAGAACTTCTGGCCTGCCCCGCTTCAAGTGTCCTGTCAGAAAGGACCTTCAGTGCAGCAGGAGGTATTGTCACTGAGAAGAGAAGTCGCCTAGGTCAAAAAAGTCTAGATTACCTCACCTTTATTAAGATGAATGAGGGATGGATCCCGAAGGGATTGACTGTGGGCGATACATTCGACTAAAAAAGGCCTGATAAGATGAGCTGCCTTGGGCTAAAAATGGTCCACACGCTGCTGTATTTTATCTCTGAATGCCGGATGACTTGCGTGACTTATCGGCTGCAACAATACCAAATTTTTCAGGCATGTGTACATGCCTAATTTTTCTGGCCTCTGGTGCTGCACTGTGGCTTCAAAAAGCAAACAAAAAAAAAGGCACATACATGTGTCAATTCCCCTTCGTGATCGTTACCTTGTCGTGGTGAAGGGGCTTGCGTATCACAATGAAGTGACCACCTCTATGAGTGTGTTGGCAATGGCAATGTTGGCACACCCCAGATGATAAGGTCGTTGCTTCATTGTAAACAGACCAAAAGCGATTGGCTGGATAATTTTGCATAGAAAAAACATTAATTTTCTTTGTGATCATCTAAGGTGATCATTAAAGCCTACTAGGCCAACAATGGGCCCACACTGCAGAATAATTGTTTTCTGGGTCATTTAACTGTCACTAAACTACCTCAGCACGACCATAGGCTTTATAAAACCCCCATCGCCTGCAATCTCCCAAACGTGCGCACGAGCACAGTCATAACTACACCAAGATTGACGCATAGAGGTATAAAATTGATGTCATGAGTGTGTCAACTATTGACAACTCTTTGCGGTTGTCTAAAATCTATTCCATACACGTCCCCTGATAGGGGACGTAACAGGGATTAAACTGATAAGAATAGAACTACTTAACACACCACTCCTATCTGGTGGCACATTAGATTGCACGCGCAGTGCCCCAAATTTGAAGTAGGAGGACCGACCAAGCATCTTTTTCCATCTCCCGGTTCCTAAAATCGATGCCACATACACGTCCCCTGATAGGGGACGTAACAAGGATTAAACTGATAAGAATAGAACTACTTAACACACCACTCCTATCTGGTGGCAAATTAGATTGCACGCGCAGTGCCCCAAATTTGAAGTAGGAGGACCGACCAAGCATCTTTTTCCATCTCCCGGTTCCTAAAATCGATGCCATATACACGTCCCCTAATAGGGGACGTAACAGGGATTAAACTGATAGGAATAGTACTACTTAACACACCTTATAATAACGCAGAGAGATGCAACGCAGAGAGAGGAGTCTGAAGAAGAGGAGTCAGAGGAGGAAGGTGGCTTTGAGGAGGTGGAAGACCAACCACAGCAGGCGTCCCAGGGGGCTTGTTGTCACCTTTCGGGGACCCTTGGTGTTGTACGTGGCTGGGTGGAGGAAGAGACCTTCAATGACATCAGTGAGGACAAGGAACGGGACATGGCTAGCTTGGTATCCAACCTTGTGCAAATGGGGAGTTTGCGGTTGTGCAAATGGACTGTTTGCGGTTGTTTGCGTTGCGTTAAACGGGGAGTTTGGTCTGTCACTGTGAAGCGGACATAACCCTTACACTACCTGATCGATACAACATCATGCTCAGTTTCATCCTTCTACTGGCTAGTGAGCTGTGATAGGGAGAGCATGCACATGCCCCCTTAGCTGCAGCAGAAAAGACACTCCCTTTGAGCTGCCAGCTTGATATAAATCTAGCAGAGAATTGAATGGGGAGATTTCTGGATCCATGTGAGGTACAGGGCTGGTTCTAGCTTTGTTAGAAAGATGTTGTCATGTACTATATGATGTGTGATTTAAATTTTCTACATTAGTCATGGGATAACCCCTTTAAGCATAAAACAGGGTCAGTGACTACCTGCTTCCACCTCAGATGATTACACAAATGTGTTTACAGTCACTCCAATAACTATAGAATGGTAGAACATGTCCTATTCTTGTCCGTTTTGTGGACAAGGATTGGACATTTCTACAGAAGTTAAAAAAATAAATGGTGGCATGCACTCGGCTGGGATCTGTCTTTTTCGGATCCGCCATTTACAGACAATAAAACACTTACGACCGTGTACATGAGACCTAATATGTATATTTACTCATATTCCTATGTAGTCCTACAGCCTGTCCACCTCATGCTGTGAGTAGAGACTTTATCTCTAGACCTCCATACATTTCCTTGGGATTGAGTGATTTGCTTGTGTGAAGATTGGTGCTTATCTTATTAAACAATACCACAAGGGCCCAGTTGACCCAACATCTGGTATTAGCATAATTGAATTGGATGAAACAATAGATGTTCCTATCACCACACAGCCTCCCAGATTCAGCGGAGCCGAAAGTCATCGTTTATCAAATACATAAGGATAAGAACAATATGGGATACAACTCACACAATAAGATATATAATACACGCTACAAGATAGGCCGTCTATCTATCGCAGGTCCAATTCTACCTAACTGGTCAGAAAATTCCATACTGGATGAATAAGCTCAACCCAAATTCAAAGTCCTCCAACTGTCCTGAAAATTCTTAGATGACACTTAACCAGTTTTGTTTTAAAATGAAAGTCATAGCTTACTTCAGTGTAAGTGGTCATAGGGGAAAACAGCAGGACACTTTTATTTGAGCTCCTTATCACATAGAGAAATAAACATAAGACACGGTTATCCATTTCAAAATAATTTATTAAAACAAAATCCATGCAGAGAAAAATTGTGATCCAGAAGAAGACAAAAACCTAGACACATTTGGCCAGTTTGTGTCACAGGGGAAAAAAAATCCTTCTTGACCCTGAGAAAAGTAAATTGTGGTTGGAAACCAACTGTTTCAGATTGATAGACAAAACCTGCCCTGCGGGGTAAAATATCTGCCCATTAACGGCATATCCATATATAAAATGTCACATCCGAAAAGAGCAGAGCTCGCCTACTTGGCTATTTTCTTAAGCCCCACTAAAGTGAAAGGAGAGAGCAGCACAACGTCGGCCACTTTCCCCTTTCCTGGCTGTGTGTGACAGGGTCCCGTTCTTGAGACAGCAGCAGGTGTCAGTGGTAGGAACCTAGACACTGTAACCTAGGAATGTGCCATAAATTTCCAGATAGAACAAGCCCTTTAATAACAGAGGACACAGCACCCTCTAAGCAGATCCTGGAATGTCACCTTCATTATGTTGTAGGGCTGGTAGGACATACGCACGTACACTACCAGTTCTGGCTGCTATGGCATGGCCACATGGAGAAGATTGCCCAACATGGAAATTTTTCTGCAGATTTTGCTGACATTCCACAGTGGATTTCTGTGCGGATTTACCAAAGATCTAACTCTACGCATTGCAAACGGTGAAATATACAGTGGAAATCTGTAGCATAAATTCAGATTCCATCTTTTATTTTGGACAGCTCCTTTGGAAAATGAAATGAGGAATCTGGTTGGTTGCTATGGGCAACTAAGCCAGTTCTACTTTACACCAGTTTGATAAATGACCCCCTTAATTCTTCTCTGTACCAATCATGATTCCTATTCGTTTTGAATGTGTACTCTTTGTGGAAGCTTCCATGCTGATTTTTTTTAGATGAGGTATTGGTCATTTCAAAGACAATGTATAAGAAACTGGTTATACTAAAATCTTGATAATGTGATAGTTTGGTAGATCGCTACTTATTGGCACCAAAAGAAAAGTCCACTGGAATCTGTGTAAATTCAGATGTAGCAAATGGACTTGAGGGCATGGATGTGCATATTACACCTCAAATCTGTCTTTACACTCCCTAACTTACTATTGTTAGGGCAGCTTTTAAATGCCATAGTGATTAGGGGCCTTTCTAGTGACAAGTACATTTTAGAGTCTCCAGTCAGTCAAGAAAGGGTTAATACTTGGGACCACTGTGGCTGACTTCGTAGTTAAAGTATAACTGTCGCTTTTTTTTTTTTTTGGAGTATTGGATTGTGGTGATTAATATCACCTTGGTGGCCCTATTTCAACTTTTCACTGTGTATTCAATTACCCCTTAATTCCACATTTTTGTTCCCTGTACTGCCTACTTTTACCTGTGCTTAAAAAAGGGTTGCTAGGCATGGACAGCGTGCAAGGTCACATTATTGACAGCCAGGGACTGTATGTAAATGATTAAAGGGAGCAGGGGCGTAGCTAGAAATGACTGGGCCCCATAGCAAAAAAAAATTATGGGCCCCCCCCCCTTTAACCCCTTAAGGATGCAGGGCGTACCGGTACGCCCTATTTCCCGAGTCCCTAAAGACTCAGGGCGTACCGGTACGTCCTAACTTTAAATGAATATTCCAGCACCGCGGGGGTTAATGGGAACGGGATGCCGGCTGAAATCATTCAGCCGGCATCCTGTCACAACGCCAGGGGGGGTCATGTGACCCCCCCGTATCGGCAATCGCCGCAAACCGCAGGTCAATTCAGACCTGCGGTTTGCTGCGCTTTCTGCAGTTTCTGATCCCCACGGATCAGAAACTTTAGTGTCCCTCAAATATCGATTTTCCACCCCCCCCCCTGCACCCCTACATGATTTTTTGCCAGCGGGTGGTGCAGGGGGGGAGTTGTGGGCAGTGGGGGCGGTGCGGGAGGCGGGCGGTGCGGCAGGCGGGATCGCGATCCCCCGCCCGCCTCCCCTTGAATAATCGTTGGTGGTTAGTGGGTATACCAGGGTGCCAGCACATTGCTGACACCCTGGTATAAATGGCTAAAATCTGTGCAGAAGTCAGCCGTTTAACCCTTTCCATACCGCGGTCCGTACGGACCGCTGTATGGAAAAAGTTAACAGTAAGAGGGAGCTCCCTCCCTCTCCCATCGGGGGGCTGCAGTGTCTTTGCAGCCCCCCGATGGAGAGGGAGAGAGTTCCCAGACAGCCCCCAGAGAGCCCTGTCCTTACCCTTCCCCGTCTGCGAAGTTCTGACCAGTACTGAGCAGACGGGGAAGGTTTCCATGGAAACAGGACACCGTCTCAGGCATCCTGCAGTCCATGGTGCTGAACAGATCTGTGCTAAAGGCAGAGATCTGTTCAGACAAAGTGTAAGTAAAATACAGTACAAAACACTATATAGTGTATTGTACTGTATTATACAGACATCAGACCCACTGGATCTTCAAGAACCAAGTGGGTCTGGGTAAAAAAAAAAGTAAAAAAAAGTAAAAATCAAAAAACACATTTATCACTGATTAAAAATGAAAAAAATAAAATTCCCTACACATGTTTGGTATCGCCGCGTCCGTAACGACCTGATCTATAAAACGGTCATGTTACTTTCCCCGCACGGTGAACGCCATAAAAATAAAAACTATTAGGAAATTTAAATTTTGCCCACTTTACTTCCCAAAAAGGTAATAAAAGTGATCAAAAAAGTCGCATGTATGCCAAAATAGTACCAATCAAACCGTCATCTCATCCCGCAAAAATCATACCCTACCCAAGACAATCGCCCAAAAACTGAAAAAACTATGGCTCTCAGACTATGGAAACACTAAAACATGATTTTTTTTGTTTCAAAAATGAAATCATTGTGTAAAACTTAAATAAATAAATAAAAAGTATACATATTAGGTATCACCGTGTCCGTATCGACCGGCTCTATAAAAATATCACATGACCTAACCCCTAACACCGTAAAAAAATAAAAACGGTGTAAAAAAAATCCATTTTTTGTCATCTTACATCACAAAAAGTGTAATAGCAAGCGATCAAAAAGTCATATGCACCCCAAAATAGTGCCAATCAAACCGTCATCTTATCCCTCAAAAAATGAGACCCTACATAAGATAATCTCTCAAAAACTGAAAAAACTATGGTTCTTAGACTATGGGGACACTAAAACATTTATTTTTTTTTAAATGAAATCATTGTGTAAAACTTACATAAATAAAAAATATTGTATACATATTAGGTATCGCCGCATCCGTGACAACCTGCTCTATAAAATTACCACATGATCTAACCTGTCAGACAAATGTTGTAAATAACAAAAAAAAAACGTGCCAAAAAATCTATTTCTTGTTACCTTGCCGCACAAAAAAGTGTAATATAGAGCAACCAAAAATCATATGTACCCTAAACTAGTACCAAAAAAACTGCCACACTATCCCGTAGTTTCTAAAATGGGGTCACTTTTTTGGAGTTTCTACTCTGGGGGTGCATCAGGGGGGCTTCAAATGGGACATGGTGTCAAAAAAACCAGTCCAGCAAAATCTGCCTTCCAAAAACCGTATGGCATTCCTTTCCTTCTGCACCCTGCTGTGTGGCCGTACAGCGGTTTATGGCCACATATGGGGTGTTTCTGTAAACTACAGAATCAGGGCCATAAATAATGAGTTTTGTTTGGCTGTTAACCCTTGCTTTGTAACTGGAAAAAAAAATATTAAAATTGAAAATCTGCCAAAAAAGTGAAATTTTGAAATTGTATCTCTATTTTCCATTAAATCTTGTGCAACACCTAAAGGGTTAACAAAGTTTGTAAAAATCAGTTTTGAATACCTTGAGGAGTGTAGTTTCTTAGATGGGGTCACTTTTATGGAGTTTCTACTGTAGGGGTGCATCAGGGGGGCTTCAAATGGGACATGGTGTAAAAAAACCAGTACAGCAAAATCTGGCTTCCAAAAACCATACGGCGCACCTTTCCCTCTACGCCCTACTGTGTGCCCGTACAGTAGTTTACGGCCACATATGGGGTGTTTCTGTAAACGGTAGAGTCAGGGCAATAAAGATACAGTCTTGTTTGGCTGTTAACCCTTGCTTTGTTAGTGGAAAAAATGGGTTAAAATGGAAAATTAGACAAAAAAATGAAATTCTCAAATTTCATCCCCATTTGCCAATAACTCTTGTGCAACACCTTGAGGGGTGTAGTTTATAGAATGGGGTCATTTTTGGGCGGTTTCTATTATGTAAGCCTTGCAAAGTGACTTCAGACCTGTAGTGGTCCCTAAAAATTGGGTTTTTGTAAATTTCTGAAAAATTTCAAGATTTGCTTCTAAACTTCTAAGCCTTGTAACATCCCCAAAAAATAAAATATAATTCCCAAAATGCTACAAACATGAAGTAGACATATGCGGAATGTAAAGTCATCACAATTTTTGGGGGTATTACTATGTATTACAGAAGTAGAGAAACTGAAACTTTGAAATTTGCTAATTTTTCTAAATTTTTGGTAAATCTGGTATTTTTTTTATGCAAAAAAATTAACTTTTTTGACCCAATTTTAGCAGTGTCATGAAGTACAATATGTGACGAAAAAACAATCTCAGAACAGTCTGGGTAAGTCAAAGCGTTTTAAAGTTATCAGCACTTAAAGTGACACTGGTTTGCAAAAAATGGCCAAGTCCTTAAGGTGAAATAGGGCTGAGTCCTTAAAGGGGTTTTCCCACTTTGCTAAATCAGCTTCACCTGCAGCCAGCTCTGCTGGTAACTTCCTGGTTTTCTGCAGCTAAGGCTGGGCGGGCTTAGGCAGCTAGAGTGAAGGCCGGCCACACCTCCTTATGACATCACACTGAGCACTGAGTTCTTATGTGCTCGTTCATGTGAAGAGTATGACTCATCAGTCTGCAGTGTCTGTGAGGGGAATGGTCACTCAGAGCCATGTGAAGTGAGCTCAGTGTACAGTTTTACACATAAAATCTCTGTCTGATCTTTTACAAACCCATTCTGTGCATCAAAAACTATAATTCCATATTATACATTAGCCCAAAAGCTTGACCGACCCCCACCCCCCAGCACTGATGCAGATTTGTTTCCATTACAGCTGTACTCCAGTTGTGTATAAACCTCACACTATGTATCTTTATAGATGCATATACAGCTCTGCTACATCTGACAGTTTATCTCTTCAACCAGCACTGTATCAGAACAGCAGCATATTCAGCTCTACTACATCTGTTTCTCTCTTCAAACAGCACTGTGTCAGAACACCCGCATATTCAGCTCTGCTACATCTGTCTGTTTATCTCTTCAACCAGCACTGTGTCAGAACAGCAGCATATTCAGCTCTACTACATCTGTTTCTCTCTTCAAACAGCACTGTGTCAGAACACCCGCATATTAAGCTCTACTACATCTGTTTCTCTCTTCAAACAGCACTGTGTCAGAACACCCGCATATTCAGCTTTACTACATCTGTTTCTCTCTTCAAACAGCACTGTATCAGAACAGCCGCATATTCAGCTCTACTACATCTGTTTCTCTTTTGCCAGCATTGATGCTGACCTGCCACATATACAGCGCTGCTACATCTGTTTTTCTATTCAACCAGCACTGTGTCAGAACAGCCGCATATTCAGCTCTGCTTCATCTGTTTCTCTTTAACCAGCATTGATTCTAAACCGCCACATACACATCTCTGCTAAATCCGTCTATTTCCTTCACCATTAGTACTGTGACTGAACAGCGCTTATTCAGCTCTGCTACATCTGATTCTATATTTCACCCGCATTGATTCTAAACCGCCACATACACATCTCTGCATCTCTGCATATCTGCCCCCATAAGTACCTCCTCCATCCGCCCCCATAAGTGCCTCCTCCATCCGCCCCCATAATATAGTTGCCCCCAGTGTACATACATATAATATAGTTGCCCCCAGTGTCCATAGATATAATATAGTTGCCCCCATTGTGCATAAAATTCATATAGTTGCCCCCAGTGTGCATACATATAATATAGTTGCCCCCAGTGTCCATAGATATAATATAGTTGCCCCCAGTGTCCATAGATATAATATAGTTGCCCCCAGTGTCCATAGATATAATATAGTTTCCCCCATTGTGCATAAAATTCATATAGTTGCCCCCAGTGTGCATACATGTATAGGCGTGGCAGACGCCGCATTTGTGTGAGGGGAGGCGCCAGCAGGACTACAAAAGGTAGGAGCAGCGAGCTCCCGAGTGACGCGGTCTTCAGCTACAGCTGACGTCACTTCCGGGATTCTCCTGCTCCTACTCTTGCACCGGCGTCGGCGTGGAACGCGATCCCCCGATACTTCCTCCGGTGGGTAAGTATAGGGCGTGCAGCCGAGGCGAGGGACCGTACATCGGTACACACGGAGGGTAAGTGGGGAGGGGGGGGCGGCACGGCGCAGACACCAGCCAGACACTTTTTCACACTTACCAGCGGCGCCGGATCACTGGCACGCACGCCCGGTCCTTGCGGCGCATCTACCCGCTTCCTCACATGTGTTCTTCCAACAGGTTGCCGCTAGTGACAGTTCGGCATCCCTCACTATAGCAGCGCTTACTGTAGGTGTGTTAAAGGCATTGTCTGGGGATAATAGGGCTGTGGCAATGCAAACATGGGAGTCCACCATCAAGTACATTTTCCCTTACAGGGCGCCAGTTTCAGTGATAAGGGGAAAAATAAAATATAAATAAGGGGAGCATCTGCCCGTGGGAGAGGGGGGGGGGGGGGGGGAGAGGAAAGAGGAAATATTGGCGATGGTGACATTATCCTGCTGCTGATAGGTCATGTAGGGGAAATTCTCATAAGGGGCGTACGGCCCAGGTATTCTGCAACAATCAGCTGCGCCCCCTCATCGCCGGGGCGCTAGTCGCGCATCACCATGTATTATCAGGTTCACGTGTCTGTCTGTCCTCTCTGAGTACCCAAATACGCTTAGCGCACGCGGGGCGCGTATTTGCAGTTGGCTCAAGCACGCGTGCTGGGTTAAATGATGGTAAATGTGGATCAACGGTTAATGATTTAAAAGCGGTCCATGACGTGTAGCGCTCTGGGGTGAAGGGGGTTGGGCTCCAATGGTCAAAAGATCGGGGTTAGGATTGTTATCTTCAAAGCTACATCCGTGTGTCTGCATTTACATTTTGTCCTATACGCCATTCACTACCAGATCAGCGTTCGCTGTTGCATTACATTAATACTCTGCTCACTTTCAGATTGCATTCATACGGCTGCTTGATACCATGCTCCTCATATTCATACTCAGAGCTGTGCCCATACCATGTTTAGGCTACACTCACATCCAGAGCTGCATTTACCCACTTATTCTTACATCATGTGTTATACTCCGCTTCCACCTAAAGCTGCATTTCTTTCATTGCTACATAATGGTTACTCTGCATTTACTAGGGCTATCAGCACACCGCTCTGATACCGCTCTTCCGATAAACATAGCTGCTTTCTTTTCAGGCTTACGTTTCTTTCCTCGATGGTTTGTTACATTCCTTAGGCCTACCCCCTTTTTCTGTTGGTGTTCTTTAAATCCTGGTTGGCATTCACTCAGACTGGTCTCCTTTACTTCGGGTTCGCATTCACTCAGATTGATCCCCTGCCCCAGTTAACCAAATAGCTCCCTAGTGGACAGTGGGCCAATAGGAGTAAGTTCCTACAATGTTTCACAGGTGTTCATTCGTTTGTCATCAATTTCACGGTTGGTTAATGTTTAATTTATGCAAGTGGTTCGGATCATTAATGTCTATGCATTTTCCATTAGGTCTGGCTTACGTTTTAAATTACTTATCGTCACTGTAAGGTCATCCAGGTCAGTCTCTTGGCTCAGGGGGCCTCATGGCTTAGGGGGCCCGATGACCGTTCTTCATGTTGTCCGTTAAGGGTACAATAGGGTGTAGGCTGGTTAGAGTCCCAGGTTGTTGGAGAGGGTCATGGTTATGCGAGTCCCCAAGTCATACTGGAGCTGCATAAGTGGTCAAAAAATAAATAAATAAATAAATAAATAAAATATATATAATTAAAAATCCGCCCTTGGAATCTCTCTCACATGGCTCCGCCATTAGTCTCTCACGCATGACCTCTCCGTTTTAGTGTTACACATATGGCTCCACCGGTAGAGTCTCCCACGCATGGCTTCTCCGTTTTCAGGTTTACACATATGACTCCGCCACGAGTCTCTCCCACTTGGCTCCGCCATTAGAGTCTCTCACGCATGGCTCTCTGTTTAGTTTCACACACATGACTCCGCCATTAGAGCCTCCCACGCATGGCTTCGCCATTAGTCTCTCACGCATGGCTTCTTCGGGTTTTAGGTTTACACATATGACTCCGCCATTAGTCTCTCTCGCATGGCTTCGCCGTTTTTAGGTTACACATATGACTCCGCCATTAGTCTCTCTCGCATGGCTTAGCCATTAGTCTCTCTTATGGCTTCTCCGTTTCAGTTTACACACATGACTCCACCATTAGAGCCTCTCACGCATGGCTTCTCCGTTTTAGGTTTACACATATGACTCCGCTATTAGTCTCCCACGAATGGCTTCTCCGTTTTAGTGTTACACATATGACTCCGCCATTAGAGTCTCTCACGCATGGCCCCGCCATTAGAGTCTCTCTCGTATGGCTTTTCCCTTTTTGTGTCACACATGACTCCGCCATTAGAGTCTCTCACGCATGGCTCCGCCATTAGAGTCTCTCACGTATGGCTTCCCCCTTTTAGTGGTACATATGACTCCGCCATTAGAGTCTCTCACGCTTGGCTTAGCCATTAGAGTCTCACGCATGGCTTCTCCCCTTTTTGGTGTTACATATGACTCCGCCATTAGAGTCTCTCACGCATGGCGTAGCCATTAGAGTCTCTCACGCATGGCTTCCCCCCTTTTAGTGTTACATATGACTCCGCCATTAGAGTCTCTCACGCATGGCTTAGCCATCAGAGTCTCTCACGCATGGCTTCCCCCTTTTTAGTGTTACATATGGCTTAGCCATTAGAGTCTCTCACGCATGGCTTAGCCATTAGAGTCTTTCACGCATGGCTTCCCCCCCTTTTAGTGTTACATATGGCTTAGCCATTAGAGAGTCTCTCACGCATGGCTTAGCCATTAGAGTCTCTCACGCATGGCTTCTCCGTTTTAGTGTTACACGTATGACTCCGCCATTAGTCTCACGCAGGGCTTCTCCGTTTTAGTGTCACACATATGACTCCCCCATTAGTCTCTCACGCATGGCTTCTCCCTTTCAGTGTTACACAGGTCTCTGCCATTAGAGTCTCTCACGCATGGCTCCGCCATTAGAGTCTCTCACGTATGGCTTCTCCGTTAAATTTTACACACAACAACGCCACTCGAGGCCGGCTGCGTAGTCCCACAACAAGTAAGTTCCATGTCTTATTCTGCCTTCAGACCCGCTCGCATGGCTCGGCAATCTGTGGCTCGCAATACAATTTCTCGTGGCGGCTCGCACATGTGACTCATGCCATTAGAGTCTCACTCACGTTATTGTTCTCCCTGACTTTTATTTTCTAGGTTGTTGGGTTTCATTGCTTTCTTTATTAGCAGTCATCCCAGGCCTGCCTTTGCGGACATCATCTTCTCCCAGGCATGCTTACTTCATCTACAAACTCGGACTGAGGGTGTTGGTGTCCGGCCTAAGTCCTGGGTCTCGGTCCATCTTCCAGTAGGAGGTACAGTAATAAGGCGCAGCTTACGAAGTCCGTCATGTCTTCTGACACGACTAGTCCTATCACGACTATAGGCGCAGCATACACAGTTCATCACGACCTTAAGCATTTTTCTGTCACAACTGCAGGTATCGTGTACGTTCTGTCCTCATTACAGGCAACATTAGCTCGTTAATCGATATAGCATGTATTCCTGTGGATGGTTCCCCAGGCCTGGTGGTCTTACACATTTCACTTAATTTACTACTATAGTAAGACGGCAGACACCATGTTCTGACTCGTGGGCCTTAATAGGAAGTGTGGCCTGGGGAATAAGTAGAGGTAAAGTATTTTGCCACCAGGAACAGTTGGTGCCCGATCTGGGCCCTGGGCGGATGGTTGGAATTCATCTAGGCCCGACCAACAGATTCACCATTGTTTGTTTCAGTCTGCAGCTCTCAGGATTCAGACCTTCTCGTAATATGGTCATACGTTAGTCAACATAGGAGTAAATCGTTTCTGGTTACTGGCCACTCTTTCAATTGCATCAGCATTAACCATCTCCAAGAACGATGTGGCGGTACACATGACAAAGAGGTAAGGTAGATGGTAGTCACTGTGATATATACGGTATATTCCGCACCTCCATCGTGAAGGGTCTTTTTCCGTTCAAAATCGGGTGTCGTAACGGTATGTATATATTTACTCTAAACAAGGTCGGCTCTTTTTGGCCCCTTTAGGCCACCCTACCACGGCGGTCATGGCATAACTCTACTGCTCATGGTAGATAGGGTAGGCCCGCCTTTCTGATAGCCTATCCGACCACAGGTATTAAGCAAATATATTGCGGCATTTGTGGGAGGGGAGGCTGATTACAAGGCTGATTACACGCACCAGTGGGCCCCGGCTGACGATGATTCAGCTGATCTCCCCTACTAGCTCTTGGCTCCGTTCCCCTCAGCATTCTAGTCTTCCCAAAGCACGTCCGGATACTCCTCTCCAAGCTAAAGGTAAACCCGCGATCTATCACGGGGCATTCCTTTAGGATAGGCGCAGCTTCCGCAGCTTCAAAATATATAGCACCCCAGCACACATCATAATGTAACTAGGTCAGGTGGCAGTCGTCATGCTATACCAGGTACATTCCCAATCCACGCTCCGAAAGGTCTTGTGCTTTTCAGAAGGTATTACTATAAGTCAGTAACAGGAGTCCTTTGTACCATCCGTGTCTCACGCGTCATTTTTGGCCCCCTTTAGGCTTTCCTTACACAAGCAGTTCCGCCACACCCCCACTGCTAAGGTTAGGGCTCATCATCTGCTAGCCGATCCGATCACAAGTATAGGCGCGGCAGACGCCGCATTTGTGTGAGGGGAGGCGCCAGCAGGACTACAAAAGGTAGGAGCAGCGAGCTCCCGAGTGACGCGGTCTTCAGCTACAGCTGACCCTCCCACCCATAGCCCTCAACTCACACATCCTCCTTTCAAGGTGGCCCCCGTTAGGCTTTCCTTACACAAGCAGTTCCGCCACACCCCCACTGCTAAGGTTAGGGCTCATCATCTGCTAGCTGATCCGATCACAAATAATATAGTTGCCCCCATTGTGCATAAAATTCATATAGTTGCCCCCCAGTGTGCATACATATAATATAGTTGCCCCCAGTGTCCATAGATATAATATAGTTGCCCCCATTGTGCATATAAATTCATATAGTTGCCCCCAGTGTCCATAGATATAATATAGTTGGCCCAATTGTGCATATAATTCATATAGTTGCCCCCATTGTGCATAAAACTCAGTTTGCCCCAGTGCCCATAGATATAATATAGTTGCCCCCAGTTTCCATACATAGAATATAGTTGCCCGCAGTTTCCATAAATATAATATAGTTGCCCCCAGTGTCCATAGCTATAATATAGTTGCCCCCAGTGCCCATAGATATAATATAGTTGCCCCCAGTGTCCAATAGATAGAATATAGTTGCCCCCAGTGTCCAATAGATAGAATATAGTTGCCCCCAGTGTCCATAGATAGAATATAGTTGCCCCCAGTGTCCAATAGATAGAATATAGTTGCCCCCAGTGTCCAATAGATAGAATATAGTTGCCCCCAGTGTCCATAGATAGAATATAGTTGCCCCCAGTGTCCATAGATAGAATATAGTTGCCCCCAGTATCCATAGATATAATATAGTTTCCCCCAGTATCCATAGATAGAATATAGTTGCCCCCAGTGTCCATAGATAGAATATAGTTGCCCCCAGTGTCCATAGATAGAATATAGTTGCCCCCAGTGTCCAATAGATAGAATATAGTTGCCCCCAGTGTCCATAGATAGAATATAGTTGCCCCCAGTGTCCAATAGATAGAATATAGTTGCCCCCAGTATCCATATATATAATATAGTTGCCCCCAGTATCCATAGATAGAATATAGTTGCCCCCAGTGTCCATAGATAGAATATAGTTGCCCCCAGTGTCCAATAGATAGAATATAGTTGCCCCCAGTTTCCATAAATATAATATAGTTGCCCCCAGTGTCCATAGCTATAATATAGTTGCCCCCAGTGCCCATAGATATAATATAGTTGCCCCCAGTGTCCATAGCTATAATATAGTTGCCCCAGGGCCCATAGATAGAATATAGTTGCCCCCAGTGTCCAATAGATATAATATAGTTGCCCCCAGTGTCCAATAGATAGAATATAGTTGCCCCCAGTGTCCAATAGATAGAATATAGTTGCCCCCAGTGTCCAATAGATAGAATATAGTTGCCCCCAGTGTCCATAGATAGAATATAGTTGCCCCCAGTGTCCATAGATAGAATATAGTTGCCCCCAGTGTCCATAGATAGAATATAGTTGCTCCCAGTGTCCATAGATAGAATATAGTTGCCCACAGTGTCCATAGATAGAATATAGTTGCCCCCAGTATCCATAGATAGAATATAGTTGCCCCCAGTGTCCATAGATAGAATATAGTTGCCCCCAGTGTCCATAGATAGAATATAGTTGCCCCCAGTGTCCATAGATAGAATATAGTTGCCCCCAGTGTCCAATAGATAGAATATAGTTGCCCCCAGTGTCCATAGATAGAATATAGTTGCCCCCAGTGTCCAATAGATAGAATATAGTTGCCCCCAGTATCCATAGATAGAATATAGTTGCCCCCAGTATCCATAGATAGAATATAGTTGCCCCCAGTGTCCATAGATAGAATATAGTTGCCCCCAGTATCCATAGATAGAATATAGTTGCCCCCAGTGTCCAATAGATAGAATATAGTTGCCCCCAGTGTCCATAGATAGAATATAGTTGCCCCCCAGTTATACACAAAAATGCCCCCATTGAATTTCCTATGAACCCCCCTTATTGCAGAATATACAATTATCGTTGGTCGATTAGTGGGACAGCAGATATTATACTTACAGTATCCCGTTCCTCCGACGTCCGTCCGCTCACTCCGCTGACTCGCCCGAACTGTTCGGATGGCCGCGCATGCGCAGCTCTATCTAAGACGCGGATATACTGCGCATGCGCGGTCGTGCGCTCATGTAATGGAGAGGCCGGCCGATTATTTCTTTGCCTGTAGTGCGCAGGCGCGGCGAAACGATGCGGCCGGCGAAAAGCCGGCCGTATCCATGGGACACCAGGGTAAACAACAGCTTTTAATAGAAGCTGTTTGCAGAAGATTGAAGCATTTTTTTTAATGACATAGATAGGAATAAATGTTCATTGGGGAAAGTATATTGGGTTAAACAGATTTAATGAAGTGGGACAACCCCTTTAAGGGGTTAAATAATGCAGCTGCGCCTGCCAGGCTTGAGCAGGCATATGTGTGAATATGGATTAGGGAAGATACTGAGATCTGGCTGTACCTCACTGTGAGGTACAGCCGGATCTCAGCATCTTCCCTATTCACACATACACCTGCTCAAGCCTGGCAGCGCAGCTGCATTATTTAATAGTGTGGTGTGGTAATAGTTAATGGCATTTTGGCGAAGAAACAGCCACCTAGGTCCAGATGCGGATCCGTCTCACAAATGCATTGCAAGAAGGGATCAGTCTCTCCGCTTGTCATGCGGACATAGACGGATCCGTCTTGTATTTATTTTTACCGGTCTGCGCATGCGCAGGCCGGAAGGACAGATCCAGCACTAATACATTCCTATGAGGAAAAATGCCGGATCCGTCCTTGTGGGCCCTTGGGTATAGATAGATAATGTAGTAGATATCACCTGCAGCCCTATGTAACAACACAGATAACACAGTACTGACTATCTGAGTACAGAAAATTTAGTAGTGTTACCTGCAGTCCTATGTAAAACTACAGATAACGCTAGAGCTGATAATTTGGTAGTGTTACCTGCAGTCCTATGTAAAAAAACACAGATAACGCTAGAGCTGATAATGTGGTAGTGTTACCTGCAGTCCTATGTAAAAACCACAGATAACACTAGAGCTGATAATGTGGTAGTGTTACCTGCAGTCCTATGTAAAACCACAGATAACACTAGTGTAGATCATGTGGTAGTGTTACCTACTTCCTTAGTGTGCCTCTCCCATGGGACTCAATGCTGGTGGCGCTGCCTCCTCTTCCATCTTCTCCTTGCCCCGCACAGAACGTCTGATGCAGCTGTGTCAAGACATAGGAACACTGTGGGCATGGTGATGGTGACACACAGGGAGACACACACAGACACACACACAGGGAGAGACACACACACACAGGGACAGGGACACGCACAGGGACAGACACATACATATGGACAGACACTTATACGATGGTGAGATCGTCACAGCACCTGCTGTGTATGGGGCAGGCTCGCCGCCGCAGTCCGCTCCATACATTGTCTCAGCACCGCATAGTGAGTGGAGCACAACACTGCCTCCATGGCCTGGCATATTATAAGCTGGGCCATGCGGGCAGCCGCCTGAGACAGCGGTGAAAACCCAGTGACGGAACTCTATGCCGGAAGAAAAGAACGCAAGTGTGAAAGAGCCCTTAAGTCGGATCTTTAGATTCTTTTAACAGGTGACTCATTCGATTCATTTCTATTCTTAGACTCCCTGTACTTACTTGTGTGACTCAGACGACTCAGAGCTGCTAGTGCTTGCCTTGCCTCAGCTCTGATTGGTTGGTGGGCGGGGAGGGGAGGGGCTGGCAGAAGCAGCTTCCACTCTAGGATCATATTACGCTCCTCCCGAGTCCCTCCCTGCTGCCAGCGTCAGGTGAGCGTCTCTGCATTGTCTGTGTGCTGTGTGACTGAGCTGAGCGGCTTCAAATGGATCGGATCAGTCAGGTGAATCGACTCCTCCGGTTCAGTGAACTGAATCGATTCAAATGAACGATTCGTTCATGAACCGGACATCACTATCGCACAGTGAGTGAGAGGCAGCACACTGCCTGCATGGCCGGGCTTATCATAAGCCGGGACAGGCAGGCAGCCGCCCGCGACATTTGGGACCTATCATATGCAGCTTCAGGAGTGAGCTGGCACAGTGGGCCCCCCCAGGAGCAGTGGGCCCCAGCACTTGACCCACACACTCCAGCAGCTCACCTCGCATGCAGCTTCCTATTCTTGAAAGTGCCGCTCCAAGTCTGCGACTCTGCCTCCTCCACTTCCGGCCAACCACCTCCCAGACTGCCTCTCTACCTCCGCCCTCCGGCTCCGAGTCCGACCGCCCCCTATCCGCCCCCTATCACAGCACCATGCCCGGCCCACTCGCCACATGAATTTAATTTTTATTTTTTTAATCCTCAGTCGGCGGCGGGCCCCCAGTGGCGTAGGGCCCCATAGCCATTGCTATGGCTGCTATGGCGATCCATACGCCACTGAAAGGGAGTCTGTCACCAGCATTTCACTTTTTTAACCCTTCCCATAGCTCCCTAGCATGCTTACAGTTAATAAAAACGTTACCTCTGGCATCAATCCTGGACTCATAGAACCATCAAAAACGATTTTTATAAGATATGCAAATGAGGGCTCGCAAGTGCCCAGGGGCGGCGTTACTCTCTTAGGTGCCCTGCTTGCTCATCCTTTTCATTGCGTCCCCCCGCCCCTTCCTACCCTCCGCCCGCCCATCCTTTCCCTCTGACCGCCTATCTACCAACTTGTTATTCCTACGTCTTACAGGTGATTTATGGGGTAGAAACCGTTTTAATCGTAAATATATTAAATCTAGCTGTACCCTGAAGGTCCCCTCTATAGTTAGAGCAATGATGGGTAAGAAAACTGAAAAGGAGAGAGGGGGGGGAACTGAGAAGATCTGGAGCGTATGGTTCTCCAAAACAGGATATGGGAAGAACTAGAGCTGAACGGGAAGGGAAAATTGATAAATTTCTCCAGACCACGGATACGTTCTCAAGTAGAGGCCAAATGAAATCTCATATTCAAAATAAACCCTTGGCCGGGGAAAGTGGGCAAATGCATGAATTGCCCCAACCAGACACTTTAGAAACACCGACACTCGGTGATATTATGCTAGCAGTAAAAAAAATCCAATAGTGTCTTAGAAGTAATTACGACACAGATGAGTGAATTGAAATCAGAAGTCCAAATGGTTAGAGATGACGCCAGAAAGTTAGGCGAGAGAGTAAAACAGGCAGAAGAAAGAATTAGTGGCGTAGAAGATCAAGTCTCTGAATTATCAAAAGAACTTAGAATTCTGAGAACGGTAAACACAGATTTAATTAAGAAGATCACTGACTTAGAAGACAGGGATAGGAGAAGTAATATCCGGCTTATCGGTATACCAGAGAAAGAGGAGGGTACGAACTGTGTACAATATATCCAGAACTGGATTACTGAAGTGGTAGGAAGGGAAAGCTTGTCCAGTCAATTCACAATTGAGAGAGCACATAGAATTCCAGGGAAAAATATACCAGGAAATCTACCTAGAAATATAATCGCAAAAATTTTCCCATTCAAGGATAAAGAAATGAGGAGAATAAGAGCATTAGAATCTGTTGAAATTAATGGCTCAAGGGTTTCTATATATCCAGATTACTCTGTAACAACGCAAAAAGATAGAGGAAAATTTATAGAAGTGAAAAAAAGACTACGCCAGGCTGAGATTAAATATTCCCTTCTGTACCCGGCAAAACTTAGAGTGGTGCACAATGATAAAGTTAGTTTCTTTTTTTCTCCACAAGAGGTACAGAAATGGTTGGAAACCACGAGCTTAGGATAACAATATAATACAAATGTACATAGTAATTTGTTGAAGGTGACTGGGGGAGAGAGGGGGGGGGGGGGACGCGGAGTATACGCCAGTTGGGTAGGATGTTCAAGCCTCTGGGAGAGGGGGGTGGATGGGGGAGGACAAGGAACATATATATCATTTCTTTTTTATTTATTTATTTATTTATTTTTTCTCTACTACTGGTCCTTGGATATATACTATGAGAAGTAAAAAATATGATCTATACTAAACTTTTATGTTGGAATGTGAGAGGCCTCGGGGAGAAATTAAAAGACGAAGGAACCCGTAGGTTCTGAAACGCGTTGGATGGAAATTTGTCCCTTGGAGGCACCCAGAGCGAAGTTGTGACGTCACACGAAGACGCTTCTGAACTCATCCCTGCAGGCTCCTCCACGTGTGCGCTAGCTACCAGCCGGGGCAGCGCGCTAGGTGAGAGTTAGAGCAAGAAGAGTCTCATCAGATCTATACAGCGCTTCCTGGAACAACGGGATCACACCACATCACGGAACGACTATTCACCAGATACAGGTAGAGATCTTGTAATTAGCGTCCTGTGCATATACATATAATAATCCTCACTCTCCCCTACCCTCTCTGTATGCCAGCGCCGGTATTATATACATATATATATAGAAATTAAAAAGTATTTGATATTATTGGGAGATATCTTCCAGCGCTTGTTTGTCTGGTAGAGACTCATATGGTTAGAGACAGACTAAACTTGTTTAAAAGAAAATGGATAGCTCAACAATTCCACTCTGTGTTCAATGGGTATAGCAGGGGGGTTAGCATTATTATTCATAAGGTTATTATGTGCTCTATAATCTCGACGAACATTGATGTGGAGGGACGGTATATATTTTTATACGGATACTTTGAAAATGTAAAATGTGTACTGACTGGGGTATACATTCCCCCACCTTATAGACACGAGGTGCTTTTAAAACTATATGAGTTTCTGCTAGATAAAGGTGACTCTTTATTAATATTAATGGGTGATTTCAACTGCACAATGAATAACGACTTAGATAGAGTAACAAAAAGTGAAAACCCCCCCCCAAAAAAACGGTAGTTACCCCGCTGAAAAAACTAATGTAAGAATTTGGGTGGGGGGACATATGGAGGATTCAGAATCCAGAAGCAAAACAGTACTCATGTTATAGTAAGAGATACGATTCTTTGTCAAGAATAGACTTGATATTTGGTAATCAGCTAACATTACAAAAAAATATAAAGGTCTTGTATGAACCGAGATGTATCTCAGATCACTCTCCAGTATTGGTAAATGTGGGCTTAAAAGTAGAGAATCTGAAAAGGAAGCATAAAAACTAAATGATAAATCCCATATGGCTCAATTTAATAGGAAAAGAAGATCAAATATTAAAGGACTTGACTTTTTTTTTCCAAATTAATAAGGATATAGCTGGAGTGAATGTGGTTTGGGACACTGCTAAGGCCTACATGAGAGGATTGATAAATAAAAAGATCATTGAGCTTAAAAAAGGATATAACAAAAAAGAGGAAGACCTAAGAACTAAGGTGATAAATAAGGAGGCACAGATGACAAGGGAAAAAACAGAGGAAACCAAAGACGAGTGGTTAAAAGCGGTTAATAATTATGATAACTACATCAAGGAAAGGGTGCAGAATAAAGAATTATTTGTCAAAACTAGGAATTACTGGGAAGGAGGTAAACCGGGTAAAGTCCTATCCAAAATAATTAAGAACATGGAGGCGGTTGAGAATATCGCCGCAATTAGAGGAAAAGATGGCCTACTATATAATGATCAGGAAAAAATACGGGATATATTCAAGACCTTTTATAAAGAATTGTACTCAGTAAAAACCCAGTTACATGGAGAAGAGATGATAAAATATGTGCGAGAAATAGGAGCCCCAAAACTCAATGATGATCAACAGACAGCATTAGACCGCCCTATATCCATAAACGAGATATTAGTAGCAATAAATGAAGCACCACTTGGTAAAACATCAGGACCGGACGGTATTCCAAATGAATTATATAAAAGAGATAAAGAATTCTGGGCAAATAGACTTATGGAGGTATTTGAATACTCAAAAGTAGTGTTGATCACGAATATTCGAATTGCAAATTTTAATCGCGAATATCGGCACTTCGAGAATTCACGAATATTTAGAATATCGCAAAATATATTCGTAATCGCGAATATTCGATTTCTTTTTAAAATACCAGTTCATGCGAATTTTCGCAATCAAGAAAATAATGTCTGGATCATGAATTCGCGAATTCTCGAATATATGGCGAATATTCGCTCAAATATTCGCAAAATATCGCGAATTCGAATATTGCCTCTGCCGCTCATCACTACTCAAAAGGTACAGGATGCCTCCCAGAGTCTATGGGAGACGCGACGATTATTTTAATCCCAAAAAAAGATAAGGACCGATTGGATCCCATATCATATCGCCCAATTTCACTTATGAATAATGACTGTAAAATTCTGGCTAGGATTTTGGCGAAAAGGTTGAGGAAGGTCATAGTACAGCTGATCCATGAGGACCAAAACGGATTCATTCCGGATAGATCTACAACAATGGGCTTGCTTAGGGTCTTTGCAAATATCCAGTTTACAGAGAATAATAGAGAATTGTGCTCTATTCTATCATTAGATGCGCATAAAGCATTTGACTCTGTGAACTGGGACTTTGTATGGGAAGCTATGACAAAATTTGGTATTGGCCCAGGATTTATAGACTGGATGAAGATTATATATAAAGACTCCAAAGCCAGAATATCAGTTAATGGTATATTATCTGATAACTTCCGTATAGAACGAGGGGTGAGACAGGGTTGTCCTCTCTCCCCCTTGGTTTTTGCCCTGACAATAGAAATCCTGGCTATAAAGGTCAGGCAGGACGTGGATCTGCGGGGCTTTGGACTAAGGGGGAGTGAGGACAAAATCACTCTATATGCAGATGATCTGCTCTTCTTCCTGGATGACACAAATAAGGATCTGCAACGTGTCATGTCGCTGGTGGAGGAGTTTTGTAGACAATTGGGTATTCTAATTAACTGGGATAAATCGACTCTGCTTCCTCTGAATGACAAGAATGTGATCTCAGAGGCAAAATTAAAGATTCTTATCCCCCAGGACAGCTTCAAATACTTAGGTCTGGAAATATCTAAGGACCCTAATAAATTTATAGCACTGAACATTAAACCATTACTTGATAAGATGAAGGAGAGGATTAAAGTCTGGAATAAACTACCAATAAACAAAGCAGACCGAATTGGACTAATTAAAATGATACTGCTACCCCAGTTGCTCTACGTCATTAGAAACAGTCCCATTTATCTGGGAGAATCGGTTTTTCATGACATAGAGAAATTATTCAATGTATTAATCTGGTCAAACAAAAGGGTAAGGAAAGATATGTACTGGCTTACAAGATCTTACGAACAAGGAGGACTAGAGGTCCCAGATATCAGATTGTACTATATGGTAGCTAATATTAAAACAATGATGAATTGGACACAGGTGGACTTTCTGAGCCATTTGGTATATAAGAGTGAGGGTGGCTTACCAGATATATTTACATTACTCGAATCAGGACAACTGGAAAGTATGCACTTATATAAAATCCCATTGGTAAAATCATTGGTGAAGGTATGGAGTAAAGTCAAAAAATCACTGAATTTAGAGGGGCAGATTAAAGTCACACCATTATGGTATAATAGGAGGTTAGGTAATGCTACCTTTTTGAAAGAGGCCAAATACTGGACTGATAAGGGTTTATGGTATATTTCACAATATTTTCAAAATGAAACACTGAAAGATAGGGACACATTATTAATGAATGTAAGGGAAATAGACAAAGTTATTTTAGATATATTCAGATGGTGGATATTGTTAAAACGGTTATAAAAAAGGAAGATATAGTGATAAAACCACATGAGGTGATCAATTATATACTATGCTGGAAAGGTAAGCACAAATTGGTGTCAAGCTTGTATAAAAAGATACGAGAAACTAGAAGTGAGGGATTTATTTGTAATAGTAAATCAAAATGGGAGAATGATATAGAGATAATAACAGACGATCAGTGGGGAAATTTTTGGTGTTTTAAACCATATCTGAGGAACCCCTCTCATAGGGTAACTCAGTTTATGATATTACACCGTTTATATATAACACCAAAATGGCTCAAGAAAGTTTCAGCTAAAACGCCCGGATTATGTCCTAGATGTATGAATGATAAAGCGGATATTATCCATATGTGGTGGAGGTGCCCAAAGATTCAACCATTCTGGTGCAGTCTGATTGAATTAATCGGGAATATTTTTAGTTTCAAAATCCAATGGACGGCTTCTGTATGTATTTTGGGTGAAACTTCCCATGAGCTATCAAAGGAGAATGAAATTATGTTATACAAATCATGTTTTATAGCTCGTTTACTGATAGCAAGAAGATGGATGCGCCCTGGGATACCAACAATAAAAGAATGGGAAAATTTGATGAACTCCAATAGGTTATAGACATGAGAAAATTTGGGCTCAGTGGACAAAACATATAAACAAATAGATATGGTTATATTTATATATATATATATATATATATATACACATACTTTTTGTATTTTATTTTATTTATTTATATATATATATATATATATATATATATATATATATATTTTTTTTTTTTAAATTTTTATTTTATTTTACTTATTTGTTTTTTGTCGTTCCCCCCCCCCCATCTTCCCGGTGGATATAGGGTGGGGGGATATGGGTTTGGGAAGGGTGGGATGGGGGGAGGGGGGAAATAAGGTTTAAAGGTAATATAAGTGGTGTGCATTTACTGTAATGTATTGGATAGGTCAAGCATCTCCATGTAGGGGATGTTTTAGTGGCAGGGGAACGAATACCCTACTACATTTTATCGGTGCAATTGTATTAAGCACGCTTACTTCCTCTTGGTTGATGCCTGATGTCTTTTTGTTTTTTTATTATGTAACTGTTAAATGTACTATTATTGTTCCTTTTGTACTTTATTGGATTAAATAAAAAATATAAAAAAAGAAAATAAAATATGGGGTAAGTCAGTCTAATAGCAACTGATTCTGGAATCTCATGTTATTAGTAACTACATATATGAAAATTGAAATTAGGGTCTAAGTGTAATAGTTATTCTTTAAAGTGCATGAGGTAGGTATCAATAATAAGCCCCTGTAGTAACTATGGCAATTGTGCTGCTGATGTCATAGATGCATAAGTCTATGACATAAAGTACCCACAGATGAAGGTTCCATAACAGAAGGACAAACGGCCATTTGCAGAGCCATGCTTGATGTGTCTGGAGACCTGGAGCTTCACCATCTGTAGAGGGAGGAAGGGGACGCCCGCCTAGCCAGCCAGATCAGCCCTATCGCCTAGCTAGCCAGATCAGCCCAATCCACCTAGCCAGTCAGATCAGCCCTATCGCCTAGCCAGCCAGATCAGCCCTATCCGCCTAGCCACCCAGATCATCCAAATTAGCCCTAGCCATCAATGGGTCGACAGATGCTGCAGCCAGATCTCCCTCACATCCAGCGCCAGCTGCTGAAAATTTACGTGTAAGGCCAGGAGTGGTCGAATTTGGCTATCTCCGTAAGAGGCTGGCACAGAGTGTTTAATATTGTGTAACTGCTTACTAATCTGTTTCTTTAACTCTTTAACGTGTATGACTATTTGATGTCCTTTCTGTCATATCTTTAATGAATTTCTATCATGTCTCATTGAAAATGTACACCTTCTGATAAAATATCTTGTTCCATTTTGGCATTAACCTTCTAAGCCCAAGGGAAGGGCAACCCTCCAGCCATGGTTCCCTAAAAGGTTTTCCCCACAGGGGTTTTTCCTCTCCTGAGTGTGGGGGGGTGACTCTTCGTGAGTCGGGGGTGTGCCATGTTCAGTGCCCTATTCATAGCGATTGGCCTGAGAATAAATTTGAGGCATTGAATAAAAATACAGTGATTTGATGTTAAATAAATTCTCTCTATTTTACACCCAATTTAAGTGTTTTGTGCACTTCTTTCATAATCTTTGGCTTGGGTGGTATTGCTTCGGAGTGAGCGTTCATTAAATATTGCATAGCGACAAAGCCAGTGGTGCGTTTTTAAACCTGTGCAGCAAGAAGATGGAGCAGAGATGACAAGCATTTCAGAGATGACTAGAGTTGAGCGAACCCGAACAGTAAAGCAGCCAATCAACAAGCGTCATACTACTTGCCCCAAAAGGCCATCACAGCCATGCCTACTATTGGCATGGCTGTGATTGGCCAACTGCAGCATGTGACCCAGCCTCTATTTAAGCTGGAGTCACGTAGCGCCGTCCGTCACTCTGCTCGGATTAGTGTAGGGAGAGGCTGCAGCTGCTGTGAGGGAGAGATCAGGGAGCGATCTTATCAAGAACTGGTTTATGTACTCAGCGATCTACAGAAAAAGTGTTTTGTGGGGTCAGTGCACAATTTTTTTAAGCCTGCCCTGAGCCAACTACTGCTGAAAACGAACTTTTCTTTCTTCATTTTGTAACATCCCAGAGTTAGGTTACTAAACTCTTTCTCCCCGCTACATCATGTTAGGTGTATGTACAGGGTGGGTCATTTATATGGATACACCTTAATAAAATGGGAATGGTTGGTGATATTAACTTCCTGTTTGTGGCACATTAGTATATGTGAGGGGGGAAACTTTTCAAGATGGGTGGTGACCATGGCGGCCATTTTGAAGTCGGCCATTTTGAATCCAACTTATGTTTTTTTAATAGGAAGAGGGTCATGTGACACATCAAACTTATTTGGAATTTCACAAGAAAAACAATGGTGTGCTTGGTTTTAACGTAACTTTATTCTTTCATGAGTTATTTACAAGTTTCTGACCACTTATAAAATGTGTTCAATGTGCTGCCCATTGTGTTGGATTGTCAATGCAACCCTCTTCTCCCACTCTTCACACACTGATAGCAACACCGCAGGAGAAATGCTAGCACAGGCTTCCAGTATCCGTAGTTTCAGGTGCTGCACATCTCGTATCTTCACAGCATAGACAATTGCCTTCAGATAACCCCAAAGATAAAAGTCTAAGGGGGTCAGATCGGGAGACCTTGGGGGCCATTCAACTGGCCCACGACGACCAATCCACTTTCCAGGAAACTGTTCATCTAGGAATGCTCGGACCTGACACCCATAATGTGGTGGTGCACCATCTTGCTGGAAAAACTCGTGCCAGCTTCAGTGCATAAAGAGGGAAACAAATCATCATGTAGCAATTTCGCATATCCAGTGGCCTTGAGGTTTCCATTGATGAAGAATGGCCCCACTATCTTTGTACCCCATATACCACACCATACCATCAATTTTTTTGTTCCAACAGTCTTGGAGGGATCTATCCAATGTGGGTTAGTGTCAGACCAATAGCGGTGGTTTTGTTTGTTAACTTCACCATTCACATAAAAGTTTGCCTCATCACTGAACAAAATCTTCTGCGTAAACTGAGGGTCCTGTTCCAATTTTTGTTTTGCCCATTCTGCAAATTCAGTGCGCCCATCTGGGTCATCCTCGTTGAGATGCTGCAGTAGCTGGAGTTTGTAAGGGTGCCATTTATGAGTAGCTAATATCCGCCGAAGGGATGTTCGACTAATGCCACTCTCCAGTGACATGCGGCGAGTGCTACGCTGTGGGCTCTTGCTGAATGAAGCTAGGACAGCCACTGATGTTTCTTCATTAGAGACAGATTTCATGCGTCCACATTTTGGCAAATCCAACACTGAACTAGTTTCACGAAACTTAGCAAGCAGTTTGCTAACTGTAGCATGGGAGATGGGTGGTCTCATAGGGTGTCTTGCATTGAAATCTGCTGCAATGACCCGGTTACTGCGTTCACCAGACATCAACACAATTTCTATCCGCTCCTCACGTGTTAACCTTGGCGACATGTCAATGGCTGTAAACAAAGAGAAACTTGTAAATAACTCATGAAAGAATAAAGTTACGTTAAAACCAAGCACACCATTGTTTTTCGTGTGAAATTCCCAATAAGTTTGATGCGTCACATGACCCTCTTCCTATTGAAGAAAAAAAAGTTGGATTCAAAATGGCCAACTTCAAAATGGCCGCCATAGCCACCACCCATCTTGAAAAGTTTCCCCCCTCACATATACTAATGTGCCACAAACAGGAAGTTAATATCACCAACCATTTTCATTTTATTAAGGTGTATCCATATAAATGGCCCACCCTGTATATTGGTATCTTGTGTAATCTAACATTGCATTCTTCATTATGTGCATTTTCTAAGCCTGATATATATGTTTGCTGTAATTTCCATGTACACCAGCAGGTGGCAGCAATGCGTTTAGCAGGTCTTAGTCAGTTTAGCATATCTAGACTGGAATAGTTCATTCCCGTTTAACTTCCCCCCTTTGAGGAGGTGTGGAATGTTCCCACATCCTGCCTCATGGGGAGGAAAGGAAGTTATAGTTTAGTGTACCAGCTACCCCTGCTAGGGGAAGGCTGTGCTGGTAGGAGCTCCCAGAAATAGGGATCCCAACCCAGGATCGTTCATCGGCTGAGGCCAAAGATCTCCATTCCCAGACTGAGCCCTTCAGCCTCAGCTGGTAGAAAGCAAGCAGCACCTCCAGTCCTCCAGGAAGAGCCATTCCCTGTGAGCATAACTGTGAGTAACATCCAGAGACCAGGAGAAGCCAAATTCCTCCTCAGCTAGTCAGGCCCACATGAAGCAGAAGATAACAGAGCAGAAGACAGATACCTGCCATATTCTCCAGGCACATAGTATAGGATCAGAAGAGATATTGATCCCTGCCATACATTGCCAATGCCTGCTGGGACCTAAAGACTAATGCTGTAACTCGTATGGATTTATGCTGCCATTCAGCATGGGAGGAATCTGGACCCTTTAATACCACCATTTCTGCGTACGCTGGAGATTACCTGGACTTGCACCTCTTTTCCATCTGCTGTTTAAAAACAGATTCGTCCCGTGCTTGCTAAAGAACTCCCTGGAGCTATATCGTTCCATTCCACTTTGATCGGAACAAGCCAGGATTCGAGCACTAGAGACGCTGAAGTAGCGGAGATCAGAGGAAAAAGCCATACTTCGCTTTGGAGGTAAGGGAGTAGTACAGCTCATAAACAGGTGGGACGCCACCAAAGAGCTGGAACCCCGAATAATTCAAGCTGCGATAACTGGTGATCTATTACACAGAGTTTCTATTACGAAATATTGACTTTGTGAGCCGCCCGAATATATGGTGTTGGACCAATACAACATCTGCAACTCACAGCCAATAATCGAACCGAAACTAGTTTCTTCTTCCTGTGAAAATCATACAAGTGTATTACAATGTATTAATCAGCGATCGCTGATACCGAATATCCGGTGATCACCTGATCGAAAATCCGTCTCTAACGATCATTATATTCGCTAACCAGATTATATTGTGGTGGACATACCAATTGCGGATATTGAATATTCGGTGATTACCTGATCGAAAATCCGGCTTGAACGATCATTATATTCGATAACCAGATTATATTGTGGTGGACATACCAATTGCTGTTAGGCTTATGCGATCAACCAGTCATCCTATGCCTCAGTGATTCTCATATTAAATCGTCATTTTAGTGATGTTTTAACTATTTTGTGTTTTATTTTCTGTACAATTTACGTATCTTGTATGACTCTTTTAGATCTATGATCTTTTTAACAATTATGACCTGTGGAACATTATAATATGTGAATTTAATAAAATCGAATGTTTGAGCAGTCCTCCAGATATATGAGTGCCATATCTTCCATAACTATCTCTTTACAAATTCTTTCTGGTGTGTGGAGTTAACACTGACATATTGAGCACCATCCCATCCCTATTGACTAGTAGAGCCACCCCATTCTGCCAATATGTGCATTTTCTAAGCCTGATATATATGTTTGCTGTAATTTCCATGTATACCAGCAGGTGGCAGCCATGCGTTTAGCAGGTCTTAGTCAGTTTAGCATATCTAGACTGGAATAGTTCATTCCAGTTTAGCTTCCCCCCTTTGAGGAGGTGTGGAATGTTCCCACATCCTGCCTGATGGGGAGGAAAGGAAGTTATAGTTTAGTGTACCAGCTACCCCTGCTAAGGGAAGGCTGTGCTGGTAGGAGCTCCCAGAAATAGGGATCCCAACCCAGGATCGTGCCTTGGCTGAGGCCAAAGATCTCCATTCCCAGACTGAGCCCTTCAGCCTCAGCTGGTAGAAAGCAAGTAGCACCTCCAGTCCTCCAGGAAGAGCCATTCCCTGTGAGCATAACTGTGAGTAACATCCAGAGACCAGGAGAAGCCAAATTCCTCCTCAGCTAGTCAGGCCCACATGAAGCAGAAGATAACAGAGCAGAAGACAGATACCTGCTATAGTCTCCAGGCACATAGTATAGGAGCAGAAGAGATATTGATCCCTGCCATACATTGCCAATGCCTGCTGGGAGCTAAAGACTAATGCTGTAACTCGTATGGATTTATGCTGCCATTCAGTAAAGACAAGTTGGATTATATTACCAGTCTGGATCTAATTTACTGCTACCAAAGTTCCTCAATTACTCCTACTAAATACACTTAATTTATTGCAAGTGAGCCAGGATCCAGGAGTCCAGCCGTAACAAGGTAGGAGACACCGTTGACAATACACAGAGACAAATCCTCCCACTCTGGCATTCCTCACCTGGTACGTGAGTTACAACACCTTAAAGGGCCCTGCAACAGTACCCTGCGCACACTGCAATTGGCGTCACGAACAAACCATAGATTTTTATACACATATCCTGACCCACTGCATAATTGGCCACCGTACCACGGTCCTGCTCATTGCAATTTCATCAATATCAATACCTGATTGGCAGCCATTTTATGCAACAATAGTGCACCAGCATAGGCTTTCTGCAAGTCCATAAATACAGTTTAGGCATACTGGGGTGAAAAAACCCCTCTAATATACTGCACATCTGGGATTAGACAAGCATATGTGACTGTCACATTTAGGACAGAAATACAGCTTTTTGGTTAGGGTGAAAAAAGCCTGTAATATACTGCACATCTGTGATTACACGTGCATAAGTGATTGTCACATTTAGGACAGAAATACGGCTTTTTGGTTACATACTGCACATCTGGGATTACACGTGCATAAGTGACTGTCACATTTAGGGCCATAAATACGGCTTTGGCATACTGGGTGAAAAAAGCCTCTCATATACTGCTCATCTGGGATTACACGTGCATAAGTGATTGTCACATTAAGGGCAGAAATACAGCTTGTTTCCTACTGGGGTGAAAAAAACCCTCTGATATACCGCACATCTCTGATTACACATGCATAAGTGATTGTCACATTAAGGCCAGAAATACCCTTTTTGGTTACTGGGGGTGAAAAAAGCCTCTAATATATTGCACATCTGGGATTACACGTGCATAAGTGAGTGTCACATTTAGGCCAGAAATACGCCTTTTTGGTTACTGGGGTGAAAAAAGCCTCTAATATATTGCCACATCTGGGTTTACCACGTGCATAAGTGATTGTCACATTAAGGCCATAAATACGCCTTTTTGGTTGCAGGGCTGAAAAAAGCCTCTAATATATTGCCTCTGGGATTACACGTGCATAAGTGAGTGTCACATTTAGGCCAGAAATAACGCCTTTTTGGTTACTGGGCTGGAAAAAGCCTCTAATATGTTGCACATCTGTGATTACACATGCATAAGTGATTGTCACATTAGGCCAGAATACGACTTTTTGGTTACTGGGGTGAAAAAAGCCTCTAATATTATTGCACATCTGGGATTACACGTGCATAAGTGATTGTCACATTAAGGCCAGAAATACGTGCAGTGTCCCACTAGGTAAATGTGGGCACTACACAAGGGTCAATTGGGCCACATTGTGAATTGTCATTTTATTCATGTTATTTATGTTTATTTCCTGGTTACCAGGCCTATTAGGGGTGTAATTCCTCCTCCTAGACAGTAGAGGGAGCTAGGGAACCCCCTAGTATAAATAGCCAGGTCCAGACCAGAGAAAGCAGTCAGTCAGAGTCTGTGTATTCCAGAAGTCAGTGTGCACCCTAGGCAGAGGGTAGCTGGGATCCAGCTTCTGATATGCAGCTAGATAGCCCAGGCTTCTAGTTGCCACCAGGAGAAGAGCCTGCCTCCTGAGAAGACCAGTTCACACAGGAGTACAGAGCAGAGCTATTGTTCCAGCCAAACAGAGAGCTGAAGGGCAGAAGTATATATATATCAAGCAAGGAGTCATATACGAGAGGAAGTTTCCCTAACCAAGGATAAAGCCAGCAATAGGGCATACGGGCCTTGGGATAAAGACAGACAGGATTCTGAGGAAAAGTGCAGGCCTGATTTGTAAGTTTTAACCCTCTGAGTATCTTGCAAGAACATTGTGCCTGCCATTGGATGTAAAGCATGCCTGTTACCTTCTGTACATGTGGAACTGAACAAACAGACTGTAAATAGTTAACTGTTTCAGTAAACAAGAGTTTTGGTTCACTTCAACTTGTGTTCCTCCATTATTCCTACAATAAATCGGTGTGCCACCAGTTACCGGCACTGGCGTCACAAACTTAAAGGGATCTTGCCACCGGCACATTAAACCTGCAACACCCAGGGCACCTCACCTACCACCGGCCTGGTCCCTATACATTGAGAGTGCCCCAGAGGACTCCTGTGCCAGCCTCTCCATCACTGCTGTACGCCCTGCCCCAGAGTAATCTGTGAGTAACCAAGAGCAACCCTCGTTTGCCTATTTACCGTGACCTCACCATTGCAATATCCCTGCAGGGCTGCGTACTGCATATTTTGGCATCACAAACAGGATTTACGGATTATTCCTACGCCATTGTGGAATTTAAACTGTTGTGCCGTTATTGCCCATAAAGTGATAAAGCCCTATCTGTTTATTTGAAAATTGCTGGGCCAAAGTACTGTGAAAAACCGTGGTGTGAAAATTGTATTGTTGTGGACTGTTTGCCGCTTCTTAAGTCACCGCTTGCTGTCAGTGAATGGACAGCATTATTCTTAAAGATGGCCACCTAAGCTGACTGAAATAATTGCTGCGTCATCTTTGTACTGTGTTGGCGGGAAAAATTGGCGCCTTCTGCTAGAAGAGCGGGAAAGACTGTATGTCCGCGCCACCGCCTTATCAGCCTATTTGCATGTCTGCCAGTATGGACTCCGCCTGCTAGGTTGGAGTACCTAGGGGGCGGCCTCCCGGAGCAGTGGGAGGTCGTGGGCGAGATACTGAGAGCCGCCCTGTCGCTCTCCAGAGAAGGATCGAGCATGCTGAAGAGTGAGGATTGTTCTGATTTGATGGCTTCACCTGTTGTCCCAATTATGGAATCTACCATGATGGAAAAGGAAGAAGCACCACCGGCCTATACTCCGGGACCGGAGAGGCCACCCTGCCTGCCACAGGGATCGCAGCCCGAGCCGTACTTTGGCTCATGGAAAGACTTTGCTCGACCCAGTGCGCAATGGTCTGCGCTGATGGCCAAGATACGAGATGCGGCCATACAAAAGACTACACGCAAGAAAATCTACTTAGAAGAACTTGCCAAAACAGTCTATGAGTGCCACGCCAATACTCAACCCCGCCTGGAAAGGAGGTTGGTGGTAGTGGTGGCATTTGACAAAAGCCGGGGGTTCGGCTTTATCAAGGACTATTCTACCGGCCGAGACCTCTTTGTAAACCGGAGGTCTGTCAAGCGCAGCTACCTACCGGAGCATCTACACAACCTCCGCGAAGGAGAAGAGGTGGAGTTTACCCCCGCTGAGGGCCTGAGAGGTCTATACGCCACGGCTGTAGCCCGTCCCAAGCAGGGACCTGAAGATTGGGAGGAGCCCGAACAGCCCATCAGCCCGGAACGTGAGCCCGAGCGCCCGGTGGAACCGGCGCACAACACTTACCAAGAACGGGGTTCCTTCACCGGCCCCAATGTCTTCTGGCAACCGACTGTACTGGAAAAGTGGGTGAGTCCTTACCCCTCACCTGAGTTGCCCCGCCGGGAAAAGACCCAAGCGGAGATAGAGAACGCAAAGAAGTTCCAGGAAGCCCTAGATGCCATGCGGCGAGAGAAAAGAGGCGACCCTGCACCTGAACCTGCTGCAACAGTGCCGGAGACCTGCAGTGAAGCAGCGCCCGAGAGACTGGAGGATCAAATAGCCAGGTTAGAGATCAACCTTCATGGCCTGCGCCAGCTTGTCGCGTCCAGAGCGGCACCTATACCTTCGGACGCTGGTGATCCCCCAAAGAACTCAAATGTCCCCGAGCCTGCAGTCAGAGTTCCTGTCCCCGCCAGCTCGGCGATTCCCATAGCTGTGCCCGCCGCTGCAGCACCTGAGAAGCTGTGTTACGTGAGGAGTTTGGTCCATCACCTGAAGCCAGTGACACCCAGACCCATGGAGCCTCCGACAGTGTTAACCCCCAGGCCCATGGGGCATATACCAGTGACAGGCCCATTTATGCTACAATTGCCTGTCAACACTATTTTGTGGGCCCAGCCAATCATGGATCCCCGTTTCAGGCCAAGATTTGGAGCAGAGCCAGGATGTACCACAACTGATGACCAGGGTGGACTTGATACATACCTGTAAGTAGGCCTGCTAGGCCATGTTTAGAGTTTTTGCTGATGGACCCTCACAGTAACTTAACTGTTTCAGGACAGGAGTCCTATGTTCTGGCCCAAAGAGCTGCTGCCAATTCCCCATGGCCCAGTGGTAGTTGAAAAAAAAAACCCACTGAGATTAACAAGTGCTCTAATGCCATACCTTTTCCAGGACATCCTGCCTGTTTCAAGTACTCAAACCAAGTTGTGCCTGTTATTTGTTCCCACTTTACCCTTTTAAACCCCCTTTTCAGGTTAAGTAGGGGATATTACAGCACTATTTTTATATACCAGGACTTGCCAGGGAAAAATATCCCTGGAATATGGACTTTTTGTGCTGTGACTTTTATGTGCAATATTAAAACTTAAAGGACTGTGCCCAGAGATGACCACAGTGCTTGTGGGTCTCTGAGATGCTGTTTTATGTGACTATTGCATTTTATTATTATGGACTATCCTGGTTATCCCTGATACGCTGTACCAGGTCAGCGCCCCTGTTCCCTATACTATGCTGAGGGAAGAGAACGACGCCCCTTTTCACCGCACTTGTTCCTTTGCCAGCGGAGCTGCCTGATTTGTATTGCAAATATAGATGTGTGTGCCTGCTTTGCATTTTTTGTCCTTCATGTTGCAGTGTTATATAGTGTTTTGTTATGCGCGTGAATCAGTCAGCGCTGACTAGCACAACCTAAGCCCCGCCCACCACATAAGCCCCGCCCCTCCCCACCCGGTCCCTGGGAAAATTGTTTTGCATGAAACTGGTCCTTGGTGCAAAAAAGGTTGGGGACCACTGATCTAGAGCAAAAAAAAAACGCTCTCAGTTCCCTCATATTCTGAGAATCCTGACTTTCTAAGGGACTCCACTCTCCCTTGTGGACTTCCGACTGGCAGTATGCCCCCCATCCCGTTGGACTTGCATCCGTGGTAATTGATATAATGGGCCTCCTGACCGACTGGAACCGAGGAGGCCCATGGAGATGGGTGGTCTCTAGGACACATAAGTGTTGCTAGGCAACCCCTGTGAGAAGACAGAGGATGTCACAACCATGCTCCAAACCAGCACCGAAAGATAAGGAGGATACATGTGGAAACAACAACGTATCCACTGGCAGCACCCATACACCACAGATGCAGAGCACCGGCATCCGCGGGTATCGACTGTTGCCACGCCCCACTGAAGAAGCTAAGGCATCTAGAGCCGTGGCGTAGTTGAACTGCAGCAATACAAGATGCGTAGGTATTCCCCTATAAGCGGATCAATTGTGGAAGGGGAAATGCAACAGGAAGCACGGTGATGGGAGAAGGCTAATGCGTACGGCAGGTACAGAACCCAGTGGAGAAGCAATGCCGCCACCTACCGAAGGGGGATGCATATGTCCGGCACTAAAACCAGTGTAACTGTACTTAGTCCACCTACCGCAGGGGGAAAAATATAAGGCAAGTACTGTATCCGTAGTAGGGCAATTACTCCGCCTATGGAAGGGGTAATACATACAACAAGTGCTGCTAGCGGAAGTGGTCATGCTTACAGCAGGAACTGAATGCAACGGTAGAGAGATTACGCCATTTATGGAAGGGGTAATGCATATGTCGAATCCAGTACCCTGTGAGAGTGCAGTTACTCCACCTAAGGAAGGGGTAATGCCTATGGTAAACACTGTAACCGGTAATAATGCCATAACGCCGCCTATGGAAGAGGCTAATGCATACGGTACGTACTGTACCCAGCGGAAATGCAATTCTGTCCCCTAAGGAAGGGGAAACGCCTACTGGCGTCACTGAAAACAGCGCTCTAGCAGTTAGTTCACCTATAATGCCTAAGGTAAGTATTGTATTCAGCAGTGGTGCAAATACTCCGCCTGAGGAAGGGGGTAATACAGACGACAAGAACTTCTGGCTACTGTGGACGGATTCGAGTGAGGGCCCAAATTACTGATTCCCCCCCCCCCTCGGACCGAACCTCTCCAGGGATGGGAGGGTGCGTCTGATCGAGACCCTAGGGAGGAAGGTGGGGGTGCGGAGGTGACCGAGGAAAAAATGTTCTGCTCTGGCCCGCTTGCGCGCAGTTCTACCTCTTAGAAGCTTGGTGGGGATATATCAACCAAACTACCCAGAGGGTGGAGTGGGAACTAGAGGTCCGTCCACTGGAGTGAGCAGGCGGAGCTTTATCAACCAAACGTCCCTGGAGGATGGATTGGGAACTCCCAGAGGTTCTCCACTGTATCGCGCAGGTGGAGAATTATCAACCAGACGACCCCGGAGGATGGATTGGGAACTTCCAGAGGTTCTGCACTGGATGGCGCAGGTGGAGAATTGTCAACCAAACGGCCCTGGAGGACCGATTGGGAATCCAGAGGTCCTTGTGAAGTGCGCTAGAGAACTATCAACCACACGACCCAGAGAGTGGATTGGAACACTTCAGCTGTCCTCTCTGGATCTGCGCAGGTGGAGGATTATCAACCAACGACCCTGGAGGGTGGATTGGGAATTATGAAAGGTCCTCCTTTGTCCGTATAGGACACGGGCCCAGCTTGGTACCACACATACAGGGTGGTCCTGCGGTGATGAGGCTGAGGAGGGCCCGTAACTAGGATGCCCAACGTCAAGTGGGCAGAGAGGCAGGAAGGGGTTAACTGTTTTAACTTTAAGGCACCTTGTACTGGAGATAGAATCCTCAGATAATCTGGTGCTGGCGGCAAGCGGTGGCTGGCCAGACGGGGTTTAGCTGTCCTGAGGAAGGGGGGCGGGGCCCAGCAGCTTCTGGGGGGGTGGCGGGAAGAATTTGCGCTAGAGCGCATCCCCACCCCCTGCTAGGGATGTTATTGACCTTCTAAGTGCCATGACACCAGCGGATCACATATAGGGGGTAGCCCCCATCTGCTCCCTTCCCTGTTTGTCCTGCCGGTGCATGTTCCCGGTCCGCAGCAGGGGTGGTCAGGCCTAAGTATTTGCGCATGGCCGTCCGGAGCTGTCGGTCGGCCGGGGCGCAGAAGGACCATGAGCGATAGCGCATGTCGGTGAAGCTCTCCAGCTGTCTAATATACTCTGTGTTCCAGTTCCTCACCATCTCTGTTTGCGTCGCTGATCCCCCCCCCCCCCCCACCGGCCAGGGGAGTTCACCCCGGACTGGGAAGAGCGCGGGCCGGAAGCTGTGGCGGCCGGCATCGTTTGGCTGTTAACCCCTTCCGGAGCGGCGCTTCCTGGTGCCCACTCCCGAAAGTGGCGGAATCTGGTGGTAGCTGCGGGATTGGACAGGCCACGGGCCGAGAGGGCAGCGCGCTCATCTGACACCAGATCCCGGTCTGCAGCGGAATCACTGATCCCCTGCGCACGGCCTCCCGCTGTGTGCAGCAGCGCCTGCCTGAATGTTATTAACCCCCTTGTGCTCACGAAGCCGTCGGCCTAGAGGGGAGGGAGAGGGAGTCCCGGTGCTGCCATAAATAAGGCTGGTGCCTGTTTCCTGGTGCCCAAATCCTAGCAACAATTGCCACCAAAGAGGGAGGGAGGGAGGGATACTTAGCTAATCCCGTGTACTCACCTCATCCCTTTTCTCTTCACCCTCCCTAAGTGGACCCGCAAGGTCACCTTTTCCAGCAGGGTTACCTCATCAGCAGCTGGCACCAGAGTGGCAGGAGTCTGGCATGGCGGGAGGGTCTTCTCTTTATCGGACCTGTGTGACCCTTCTGCTGGCGGGATGCAGGGAGCGAGGCTGCCCTGGTCTACCTTGTCTTCTTGTGGGGGAGGAGGCAGCGTGGCGGACCAACGCTGGCGTGCTTTCTAGGGAGAACAGTGAGACGAGGCGACCACCGTTTCCCACCTGTAAAGAAGGAAAATAAAAAATTAAAATAAAAAATCTTCAGGAGCTACCCTGCAGAGCAGGGAGGTCTTGCTTTCTATTGACACTAGAAAAAACTGAAGCTCTCTCTCCAGGCTGGAGGGGGTATAGCTGCCAGGGGAGGAGCTAACAGCTTTTACTAGTGTCAACGCCTCCTAAAGGACATAGCTATACCCAAGGTTTCTGTGTCCCCCAATGAATATGGGCGAAAAAAATGTTTAACCCTTTCCTGACCGAGTGATTTGCCGTACATTCCTGGAGCCATAACTTTTTTTATTTTTCCGTTCACATAGCCGTAACAACACGGTTCCCCCACTGCTTCAACCTCGACACGTGTTTCGCCACGTAGGCTTCGTCAGGAGCCTACGTGGCGAAACACGTGTCGAGGTTGAAGCAGTGGGGGAACCGTGTCACCATTTTGCAGCAGCAACATGGGTAGGTAACATGGTATCTGGATTAGGTTGGGACTAGTGGCTTTCAGTTATTGTTATATGCCATCTTTATGAGTAGTATTGCACTGTCCAATTATACCCTATAGCATCCATTGCTTGGACGCTGTGAATAAGAGCTAGGTAGTTGTTCAACACTAGGGGACAGCAATTGCACCCGCAACTACTCTAATATTTACAGCTTCTGTTAATTGTCTGTTACCTGCTGTATATGGTCACATTATCCCCCATTGTGATTCTCCACATTGCAGAGCCCTTTTGTGGCCCAGTCTCCATGTTCTGTCCCTTTTGAGTCTCACCTGTAATGATTATGTGATTTATATTGAATAAAATGAGATTTTTTTACCTTGTTAAATCCTTGCTCTTTTTTTGTGCAAGTTGCAGTAGGTTGGGGAGTGAGGTTTGGTTTTTGGGTTATTGTAGGCTCTCACATAGCCGTATAAGGCCTTAATTTTTGTGGGACAAGTTGCACTTTCTAATGGCCCTATTTAAAATCACATGTAGTGGACAGCTGGAAAAAAATCCAAATGGGGTGGAATAAAAAAAACAACAGTTTTTACAGTGGTAAAACTGACGTTACCTATCTTGTGTTTTAATAGT
Organism: Bufo bufo; assembly: GCF_905171765.1. Lineage (NCBI taxonomy): Eukaryota > Metazoa > Chordata > Amphibia > Anura > Bufonidae > Bufo > Bufo bufo. The sequence goes on from NC_053397.1 coordinate 172,446,589, forward strand.
AAAAAAAAATACGTCTACAGAGCTGTGTGAGAACTCATTTTGTTGTGGGGTGATCTGTAGTTGTTATTAATTTCATTTTGCAGTGTGTGTAACTTTTTGGTCACTTTTTATTAGATTCTTTTAGGAGGTGATGCGACAAATCAGCCATTTAGTTTTTTTTTATTACACCATTTGACATACAAGAAAAATATTGTTACATTTTAATAGTACAAGTGTTTTGTGATTCGGCGATGCTAATGATGTATATTTTTTATTGTTTATTTCTTATATAGGGAAATGGGGAGATTAAAAATTCTAATCTACCATAGACTGCAATGATTTAACATAGCAGTCTTTGGAAGATTCACTATGTTCCTAAAAAAGCCTGCCACACATAGAAACTTACAGGCTTCAGGACCTACTAGAGTTGATTTTCGTGCAGTTAATCCCCTGAACACGCCTTTAGAAAAAAGTAGCTAGCCATGCACCAAACATCACATGAACCACTGCGATAAATTGTCTGCATTTTTATATGGCCTATGTTTACACTTTTACAGGTATAGTAAATCTTCCCCAGAGTGTCAAAGGCTAAAAACAAAAAGACGTAAAGGAGTTTGCACCGCGCTTCCATTTGCTGCTATGGGAGTTCTGAAAATAGCCAAGCGGTGCCTCAGCTTTTTCCGGCATTCCCTTGCGGTGAGTGGAGAGGTGGCCATGCATGTGTAGTACGCTCTCTATTCACCACTATGGGACTTCTGAAAATAGTGGAATGTGCTCCCATACAAGTAAACAGAATGCAAACCACGCATGGGCAGTGTGCTCTTCTTCACTTTGCTGGCCCCATTCTGGAGATATGAGCTGGTCCCAGAGGTGGGACCTGCACCTATCTGATATTGATGGCATATCCTAGCGATATTCCATCAATGTCTGAGACGGGCAAACCCTGTAAGGGGCTTAAACAGCAAGAATAAAGGCCATTATATAGGAAGTGCCGCTCTCAATCAAATCTACTTCTCCCATTCCCCATGCCATAGTTATACACTGAACTCAATTTCTGTAACCCTATTGAGGGATTGATAATTTTGATTACATGTGCTAAATAAAAAGGTGGAGTCACTACATCATAGGGTATTGCCATTTATAGCATATCCAAATACGATGTTACTTGTACTGTTAATGGATGCAGCTGCTTGCATCTGGTGCTGTGATGATGTCACAACGGTGGGTTTGGCTTGGGCATGATGTCACACAATGCATTATGATGTCACCTCCTGGGGGTTCTATACAGCGCCTCCAACCACTGGAAGCTTGTTTCTGCTTTGCCATACTTTGGTGATAGGAGACTGCCCTCTTGGAGACAATGAGGATCATTCTACTACTTGCATTTTTGGATTTAATCCAACCTACGCACTCACTGCTGGTAAGTATTTTCTCTTATTGATGGGGGGAAAGATTATTCCTAGGAATTTATACCCCGAATCCCTGAAGTCTAATGTACTCTGGGGAGAAAGGATATAACTGGATGTACCCGATTGTCTCTTCCAGGACTTTTCATACTGGATAAATACCATTCTGTTCAATGAGAGTCCAGCAAATAACCCAAAACCATGGAAGTTTGAGGTAAGTGTCCAAGTACTATCCATACGATATAAGATTTATTATTATCATGATTAGCACATCCTTGTATATATCTGTATGTTCTTGCCTGACATATTATAGTATGTTATGTTTCAGGACTTCCAGTCTGAGGACACGGTTCCCCACATAAGAATAATATACCATCTCTTTGGGGTGAGTTTACTATTACTTTATTGTCTGTACAGCGCCGATAGAACTATTAAAATACTTATAGACAAGGGCACATGCTAAGAAGGGGAGCTCAGGTCATGTTCAAAATGGTTATCCTAAGCCAACACTTTAAAGCAAGCCCATATCCTCATGTACACAGCAGCCCCTACTATAAGCATCACTAGCATCGCCTGATCCCAGGTGTCCACAGTTCTATATAACAGATTTTGTTTTGTTGCAGGAATTTTTATCAAATCCAGTTGATGACCTGTATGTTCCGCCTGGTCATAGACGGACACGAGAGTGTTGCATTGATGTAAGTTCAGCTCATAGATTCGGCATGTAGTTATTATTTTACCTGCCTCAGCTCCTTTACTCATGGTATCCATGTGCTTATTCTTCTCACTACGTTTTACAGAATAATCAACCGAAATCCACTGCACCCCTAGTGAAGCCAACAATATTTCAGAGGACATATAAATGGATAATATCAAAGTTCTCAAGGGTAAGCTACAAATTCCCACATAATCTGTGTTTGCAGTCAGCCATATTACTCCTCCGGATCTGATCCATGCTAGAAAATAAAAGCTGCAATTAAGTCTCATAGGTTGCAACTTAGTCTTTCTTTCTGCTGTTTCTTACTTTTACAGGACACCCCACCACCTGTGGTCTGCAGACAGGTCCTATTGGACTGTGTTGGAACATATCGTGCTCGGCTCATCCATGGTACGATATGTGTTGGATTGATGTCACCAGTCATTGTACTACTTATCTTGGCTGTATGGTTTATACTAAGCCGGCAAGAGGATGAAATGTTCCATCAGCATCCAAGGCTCTCAGCTGCCAAGAACCTGCACATCAACAAGAAGATTGTGGAAGATCCACCAAGGCCTGATTCCAAAATTGTGCAAGGCCCTGTGGCAAGCAAGCATGTGAGATTCAGTAAAGCGGTGCATGTCCGACTGATACCTCCTAACCACCATAATATAAAGGCTCCTTCCAATAAAGAACATCAAGAAAGAGAATTCATCTATGACCCTGATCCCAGCTAAAGCATCCTGTCACAGATCCTGCACTCCATCAGACGCATCAGGTGCTGCAAAAGCGACAAGGAAAACTGATGTAACAAAGAGGAACGTTACAGCTTTTATGGAGGAGATCTACACCATCACGAGTCTACTCCATGGTCGGACACGCCATTTTCTAGAGTTTAGTAATACATCTTACGGGCAGCACGGTGGCACAGTGGCTAGCACTGTTGCCTTGCAGCGATGGGGTCCTGGGTTAACATCTGGGACAACATCTGCAAGGAGTTTGTATGTTCTCCCCGTGTTTGCGTGGGTTTTCTCCGGGTACTCCGGTTTCCTCCCACACTCCAAAACATACTGATAGGGAAATAAAAAATAATAATAATGACAACACGTGTCATTGTGTCGTTTTTAAGGGGTTATAAATGGGGCACTGTGGCTCTACAGGGAGTGCAGAATTATTAGGCAAGTTGTATTTTTGAGAATTAATTTTATTATTGAACAACAACCATGTTCTCAATGAACCCAAAAAACTCATTAATATCAAAGCTGAATATTTTTGGAAGTAGTTTTTAGTTTGTTTTTAGTTTTAGCTATTTTAGGGGGATATCTGTGTGTGCAGGTGACTATTACTGTGCATAATTATTAGGCAACTTAACAAAAAACAAATATATACCCATTTCAATTATTTATTTTTACCAGTGAAAACAATAGAACATCTCAGCATTCACAAATATACATTTCTGACATTCAAAAACAAAACAAAAACAAATCAGTGACCAATATAGCCACCTTTCTTTGCAAGGACACTCAAAAGCCTGCCATCCATGGATTCTGTCAGTGTTTTGATCTGTTCACCATCAACATTGCGTGCAGCAGCAGCCACAGCCTCCCAGACACTGTTCAGAGAGGTGTACTGTTTTCCCTCCTTGTAAATCTCACATTTGATGATGGACCACAGGTTCTCAATGGGATTCAGATCAGGTGAACAAGGAGGCCATGTCATTAGATTTTCTTCTTTTATACCCTTTCTTGCCAGCCACGCTGTGGAGTATTTGGACGCGTGTGATGGAGCATTGTCCTGCATGAAAATCATGTTTTTCTTGAAGGATGCAGACTTCTTCCTGTACCACTGCTTGAAGAAGGTGTCTTCCAGAAACTGGCAGTAGGACTGGGAGTTGAGCTTGACTCCATCCTCAACCCGAAAAGGCCCCACAAGCTCATCTTTGATGATACCAGCCCAAACCAGTACTCCACCTCCACCTTGCTGGCGTCTGAGTCGGACTGGAGCTCTCTGCCCTTTACCAATCCAGCCACGGGCCCATCCATCTGGCCCATCAAGACTCACTCTCATTTCATCAGTCCATAAAACCTTAGAAAAATCAGTCTTGAGATATTTCTTGGCCCAGTCTTGACGTTTCAGCTTGTGTGTCTTGTTCAGTGGTGGTCGTCTTTCAGCCTTTCTTACCTTGGCCATGTCTCTGAGTATTGCACACCTTGTGCTTTTGGGCACTCCAGTGATGTTGCAGCTCTGAAATATGGCCAAACTGGTGGCAAGTGGCATCTTGGCAGCTGCACGCTTGACTTTTCTCAGTTTATGGGCAGTTATTTTGCGCCTTGGTTTTTCCACACGCTTCTTGCGACCCTGTTGACTATTTTGAATGAAACGCTTGATTGTTCGATGATCACGCTTCAGAAGCTTTGCAATTTTAAGAGTGCTGCATCCCTCTGCAAGATATCTCACTATTTTTGACTTTTCTGAGCCTGTCAAGTCCTTCTTTTGACCCATTTTGCCAAAGGAAAGGAAGTTGCCTAATAATTATGCACACCTAATATAGGGTGTTGATGTCATTAGACCACACCCCTTCTCATTACAGAGATGCACATCACCAAATATGCTTAATTGGTAGTAGGCTTTCAAGCCTATACAGCTTGGAGTAAGACAACATGCATAAAAAGAGGATGATGTGGTCAAAATACTAATTTGCCTAATAATTCTGCACGCAGTGTATATGGGACATTTCTAGACCAACAATCTGTAAGATCTGTCATCTTCCAGATGGGCTGCTGTGCCTGCAAGGATGAGATTAGTTGAAAGACTGTAAAACAATCATATGTAGTACTACGGTTGTCCTGGACTGATACAAAAGGCTGCAGAACCAGTAACCCAGAGCATGTCCTATTCTTGTCCGCAATCGTAGAAAATAATAGGCATTTCAATCATAGGGCTGCAAAATGCGGAATGCGCACAGCCGGTATCTTTTTTGCGGATCTGCGATTTTCGGACCGCAAAACACTTACAGACGTGTCAATGGACCCTAAAGGTGGAGGAGGATAGGAAAGAGCTTCCAACATACATGAGGAGCCCTGGATGTGATAGCCTGGAGGGTGAGCAGAGTCTGCTGATATCCAGGTAATATAATGTCTCCCATTGATGGACACACTCAACCAGTCTGTGATGTAATGTGTGTGAGAGAACTACAAGTCCCAGCAGAGACCATGACTCTTGAGAGTAGGGAGTGGCTAAGAAAAGTGGTGCTGCCTATGGCCACCAGTAAAAATTTAAATAGTAAAGCTCTTGTTCTACATGTAGATGGCTGACCCTAGCCGATTATTACACAATGTATAAAGTAGGGTTGCACCGGGTATCGAAGTATCGATACCCAATCAATACTTTAGACCCAGATCGATTTGATACCGGGATTAGCTATTTTCCGATACTAGGCTATGCTACTGTGCAGCATAGTATCAGTTAGAGAACATGGCACGCGACGCTCTCTGCGTGCGCCATGTTCTCCTCAGCAGTCGACAAGGCAGTCCCTCTCCACTGTGATGTGCCACCACTGCCATCAATGAGAAGAGCAGTGAGGAGGCGGAGGGGGGGGGGGGGCAGCAACGGGTGTCGGACGTATCAAATACCCGGCACCTGGCCTTAATGACAGGGTGCTGCTATCCGCCGAACTGCAATAATTGACAGGGATCGCAGTGCCCTCTCATAGAGGCCGGGTGCCTGATATGTGATACGGTTGGCACCCGCTGCTTACATTTGTATGAATGGTTTAATTACATACATTAATGGTGCAGTGTGCCCCCCCCCAACCCAGCATTGATTCGATTTCGATATCATAAAAAAGTATTGCCATACTCGATACCACGCTAAAAAAAAAAACACAGAAAGCCCTTGCATTCCAGTCTTATTGGTTTTGTTTTTACAGTGTTTGCTATGCAGTAAAACAGCTATGACCTGTTACCTTTCTTGTGTTTCAATACTATAAAAAATAAAAACTTTTTTGTGGAGTCATCTGTAGTTATTAATTTTCATTTTGAAGTGTGTGTATATTTTTGGTCACTTTTTTAATTACAGTTTAGATTTTTTTATTACACCATTCGACATACAAGAAAAATAGTTATATTTTAATAGTACGAACATTTTGGGATGCGGCAATGCTAAGGATGTTTATTTTTTACTGTTTATTTCTTATATAGGGAAAAGAAGGAAATTCAAATTTAAAAATATATATTTTTCTTTTTTCCCCCCACTTATTTTAAGTCCCTCTAGGGGTCTTTAACATGTGATCATCTGATCATTTCTCTCATAGACCTCAATGATTTAACTTAGCAGTCTTTGGGAGATTCACTATGTTGCTATAATGCCCTGTCACACATAGGTACTTCACTATGACAGGTCTCAGGATCTTCAGATGGTCCAAAGCTCCTATTGCAACTAAACAGCTCCCTTGATCTCGGCACCCGGTGGCTATGGAGCCCGCTTAGCTTCTGAGTAGGTGTCTTCTTTAAAGGGCTTCTGTCACCCCCCATTTAGCAATTTTTTTTTGTATCGGACATTAGCTATTTGCTAATGTCAATTGAGTCCATATATATCACTCTTACCTCTCTCTGTGCTCCATCCTGGACATGAAACAGGAACTTTTGTGGAGAGCTCTTAACCACTACCCGACCGCCTAACGCAGGAATGCGTCCTGCGGGCGGTCGGTCTGTTCCTCCTGGACGCGCCGGCGCGTAATCTCGCGACAAGCGAGATTTCCTGTGATTTCACAGGATCGGAAGGTAAACGAGTGGATCTACAGCCTGCCAGCGGCGATCATTCGCTGGCAGGCTGTAGATGCGATTTTTTTTAACCCTTGAAAAGGTATATCAGACGCTGTTTTGTTAACAGCGTCTGATATATCTGCTACCTAGTCCTCTGGTGGTCCCTTTTGCTTGGATCGACCACCAGAGGACACAGGCAGCTCTGTAAGTAGCACCAAACACTACTACACTACACCCCCCCCTGTCACTTATTTACCCCTTATTAACCCCTGATCACCCCATATAGACTCCCTGATCACCCCCCTGTCATTGATCAACCCCCTGTAAGGCTCCATTCAGACGTCCGTATGTGTTTTGCGGATCCGCGGATCCACGGATCCGCAAAACATATACGGACGTCTGAATGGAGCCTTACAGGGGGGTGATCAATGACAGGGGGGTGATTACCCCATATAGACTCCCTGATCACCCCCCGGTCATTGATCACTACCCTGTAAGGCTCCATTCAGACGTCCGCGGATCCGCAAAACATATACGGACGTCTGAATAGAGCCTTACAGGGGGGTGATCAATGACAGGGGGGTGATCACCCCATATAGACTCCCTGATCACCCCCCTGTCATTGATCACTACCCTGTAAGGCTCCATTCATACGTCCTTATGTGTTTTGCGGATCCGTGGATCCGCAAAACACGGACACCGCGGATCCGCAAAACACGGACACCGGCAATGTGCTTTCCGCATTTTGCGGATCCGCACATTGCCAGAACTATATAGAAAATGCCTTTTCTTGTCCGCAATTGCGGACAAGAATAGGACATGTTCTATAGGCTCTACAAAAAACGCAGTGTTCGCCCGATCAGGCCTGATCTTGTGCGCACACTTGCGTTCAGTCCGCCCCACCGCAGTGACAGAAATTGTTTTTTTCTGATCACTGCAAAAACACAGTAAAATCGCTGCGGCGCTATAAAAAGATCACTTTTGAGGGGCATGGCGAGTTCATAGAAGATGTATTTTTTGTCACAAGTTAGCGTAAATTTTTATATATTTTTTTTTCTTGCAAAGTCTCATATGCCACTAACTTGTGACAAAAAATAAAATCTTACATGAACTCACCATACCCCTCACGGAATCCAAATGCGTAAAAATTTTTAGACATTTATATTCCAGACTTCTTCTCATGCTTTAGGGCCCCTAAAATGCCAGGGCAGTATAAATACCCCACATGTGACCCCATTTTGGAAAGTAGACACTCCAAGGTATTCGCTGAGGGGCATATTGAGTCCATGAAAGATTGAACTTTTTGTCACAAGTTAGCGGAAAGGTAGACTTTGTGAGAAAAAACTAAAATAATCATTTTCCGCTAACTTGTGCCAAAAAAAAAAATCTTCTATGAACTCGCCATGCCCCTCACGGAATACCTTGGGGTGTCTTCTTTCCAAAATGAGGTCACATGTGGGGTATTTATACTGCCCTGGCATTTTAGGGGCTCTAAAGCGTGAGAAGAAGTCTGGAATATAAATGTCTAAAAATGCCCTCCTAAAAGGTACTCATTGGAATTGGAGCCCCTTTGCGCACCCAGGCTGCAAAAAAGTGTCACACATGTGGTATCGCCGTACTCAGGAGAAGTAGGGCAATGTGTTTTTGGGTCTATTTTTACATATACCCATGCCGGGTGAGAGAAATATCTCTGTAAAATGACAACTTTGTATAAAAAAAATGGGAAAAGTTGTCTTTTACAGAGATATTTCTCTCACCCAGCATAGGTATATACAAAAATACACCCCAAAACACATTGCCCTACTTCTCCTGAGTATGGCGATACCACATGTGTGACACTTTTTTGCAGCCTGGGTGCGCAAAGGGGCCCAAATTCCAATGAGCATGTTTACGATTTCACAGGGCATTTTTTACGCATTTGAATTCCAAACTACTTCTCACGCTTTAGGTCCCTTAAAATGCCAGGGCAGTATAAATACCCCACAAGTGACCACATTTTGGAAAGAAGACACCCCAAGGTATTCCGGGAGGGGTATGGTAAGTTCATGTAAAATTTTATTTTTTGTCACAAGTTAGTGGAATATGAGACTTTGTAAGAAAAAAAAAGAAAAATAAAAAATAAATCATTTTCGGCTAATTTGTGCCAAAAAATAAAAACTTCCATGAACTCAATATGCCCATCAGCGAATACCTTAGCGTGTCTACTTTCCGAAATTGGGTCATTTGTGGGGTGTTTCTACTGTCTGGGCATTGTAGAACCTCAGGAAACATGACAGGTGCTCAGAAAGTCAGAGCTGCTTCAAAATGCGGAAATTCACATTTTTGTACCATAGTTTGTAAACGCTATAACTTTTACCCAAACCAATAAATATACACTTATTGCATTTTTTTTATCAAAGACATGTAGAACAATACATTTTGAGAAAAATTTATATAGAAAGTGAAAAATTTCATTTTGTTGCAAAAATTTCGGTCAATTTCCATTAATATCAAAAAAAGTTAAAATGTCAGCAGCAATGAAATACCACCAAATGAAAGCTCTGTTAGTGAGAAGAAAAGGAGGTAAAATTCATTTGGGTGGTAAGTTGTATGACCGAGCAATAAACCGTGAAAGTAGTGTAGAGCAGAATTGGAAAAAGTGGTCTGGTCATTAAGGGGGTTTAAGCTAGGGGAGCTGAGGTGGTTAAGGAGAGACTCGGCCCCTATACCACCAGTTATTTGCAAGAACATGCCCTAAAACACATCTAACAACCTACTAAACATATTTATTATTTTTATTTTTTTAGGGAGGGAATAAATGCCGGGTGCTGTTATGGGCTCATGGAAAAGTGATTACCGGTAAGTGTAATCTTAAATTTCCCTTATGCTTATGACAGCACCCTTGAGAGAAGACTAGAATAGAAGAAATAGTCTAGGGGGGGGGGGGGGGGGGGGGACAACTGCCTGTAGGACTTTCCTACCAAATGAGAACCGATCACTAGAGTCTAGACCTAACTTGTAGTGGCGGAAGAAAGTACAAGGAAACTTCCAGGTAGCGGACCTACAAATCTGCTCTAGGGATGCGTCTGCTCTTTCTGCTCAGGAGGTAGAGAGGTAGAGGACCGGGCCCTGGAAGATTGTTTGCCAAGCCGCGGCGATCAGGGCCGTCTTTAACGTGGTACTAATGAAGCGCTTCCATTATGTTAGCGCTTCATTAGTACAGGAGGACCAGGAAGCGGTGAAGGATCTGTACTCACCACTTCCTGGTCCTCAGCTATCGGCTGTGCAGGGCTGCGCACAGCATGAGGTCGCTCTGTGACCTCACACTGTGCGCCGCGATACACAGCCGACAGCAGAATAAAGAGGATCGCGATGGTGACCAGGAGCAGGAGAGGTAAGTGTTTTTTTTTATTTTATTTTATTTGCACTGTGGGCTGACATAAGGGCTGATGGCTGACCTGGGGCTGACATGGGGGGCTGATGGCTGACATAAGGGGCTGATGGCTGACATGGGGGGCTTATAGCTGACATGGGGCACTTATGGCTGACATGGGGGGCTGATGGCTGACATGGGGGGCTGATGGCTGACATGGGGGGCTGAAGGCTGACATGAGGGGCTGAAGGCTGACATGAGGGGCTGAAGGCTGACATGAGGGGCTGAAGGCTGACATGAGGGGCTGATGGCTGACATGGCTGGCTGATGGCTGACATAGGCGCTGATAGATGGCTAAAGGTTGGGGGATTGATCTGAGGCATTGGGGGTCTGATCTGAGGTCTGATTAACATTGGGGGTCTGATCTGAGGTCTGATTAACATTGGGGGTCTGATTGCTGGTCTGACCTGAGGTGTAATGAAAAATGATTTTTTCTTATTGTTCTACTCTAAAACCTAGGTGCATCTTATATAGGGCGAAAAATTAGGTACAGTGCTGCAGAGACCAGTGCAGCAGAGACCCTAGTCAGTTTATATAGTCGTTATATAGTGTTTTGTTATGCGCGTGAATCAGTCAGCGCTGACTAGCACAACCTAAGCCCCGCCCACCACCTAAGCCCCACCCCTTCCCCATCCCTCCCCCTCCCCACCCGGTCCCTGGCAAAATTGTCTTGCATGAAACTGGTCCTTGGTGCAAAAAAGGTTGGGGACCACTGATCTAGAGCAAAAAAAACACGCTCTCAGTTCCCTCATATTCTGAGAATCCTGACTTTCTAAGGGACTCCACTCTCCCTTGTGGACTTCCAACTGGCAGTATGCCCCCCATCCTGTTGGACTTGCATCCGTGGTAATTGATATAATGGGCCTCCTGACCGACTGGAACCGAGGAGGCCCATGGAGATGGGTGGTCTCTAGGACACATAAGTGTTGCTAGGCAACCCCTGTGAGAAGACAGAGAATGTCACAACCATGCTCCAAACCAGCACCGAAAGATAAGGAGGATACATGTGGAAACAACAACCGTATCCACTGGCGGCACCCATACACCACAGATGCAGAGCACCGGCATCCGCGGGTATCGACTGTTGCCACGCCCCACTGAAGAAGCTAAGGCATCTAGAGCCGTGGCGTAGTTGAACTGCAGCAATACAATATGCGCAGGTATTCCCCTGTAGGCGGATCACTTGTGGAAGGGGAAATGCAACAGGAAGCACAGTGATGGGAGAAGGCTAATGCATACGGCAGGTACAGAACCCAGTGGAGAAGCAATGCCACCACCTACCGAAGGGGGGATGCATATGTCCGGCACTAAAACCAGTGTAACTGTACTTAGTCCACCTACCGCAGGGGGGAAAATATAAGGCAAGTACTGTATCCGTAGTAGGGCAATTACTCCGCCTATGGAAGGTGTAATGCATACAAGTGCTGTTAGCGGAAGTGGTCATGCTTACAGCAGGAACTGAATGCAACGGTAGAGAGATTACGCCATTTATGGAAGGGGTAATGCATATGTCGAATCCAGTACCCTGTGAGAGTGCAGTTACTCCACCTAAGGAAGGGGTAATGCCTACGGTAAACACTGTAACCGGTAATAATGCCATAACGCCACCTATGGAAGAGGCTAATGCATACGGTACGTACTGTACCCAACGGAAATGCAATTCTGTCCCCTAAGGAAGGGGAAACGCCTACTGGCGTCACTGAAAACAGCGCTCTAGCAGTTAGTTCACCTATAATGCCTAAGGTAAGTATTGTATGCAGCAGTGGTGCAAATACTCCGCCTGAGGAAGGGGGTAATACAGACGACAAGAACTGCTGGCTACTGTGGACGCAATCTTGAAAGATTGCAACGGATTCGAGTGAGGGCCCAAATTACTGATTCCCCACCCCCCCTCGGAACGAACCTCTCCAGAAATGGGAGGGTGCGTCTGATCGAGACCCTAGGGAGGAAGGTGGGGGTGACCGAGGAGAAAATGTTCTGCTCTGGCCCGCTTGCACGCAGTTCTACCTCTTAGAAGCTTGGTGGGGATATATCAACCAGACTACCCAGAAAGTGGAGTGGGAACTAGAGGTCCGTCCACTGGTGTGAGTAGGCGGAGCTTTATCAACCAAACGTCCCTGGAGGATGGATTGGAAACTCCCAGAGGTTCTCCACTGTATGGCGCAGGTGGAGAATTATCAACCAGACGACCCCGGAGGATGGATTGGGAACTTCCAGAGGTTCTGCACTGGATGCCGCAGGTGGAGAATTGTCAACCAAACGGCCCTGGAGGACCGATTGGGAATCCAGAGGTCCTTGTGAAGTGCGCTAGAGAACTATCAACCACACGACCCAGAGAGTGGATTGGAATACTTCAGCTGTCCTCCCTGGATCTGCGCAGGTGGAGGATTATCAACCAATGACCCTGGAGGGTGGATTGGGAATTATGAAAGGTCCTCCTTTGTCCGTATAGGACACGGGCCCAGCTTGGTACCACACATACAGGGTGGTCCTGCGGTGATGAGGCTGAGGAGGGCCCGTAACTAGGATGCCCAACGTCAAGTGGGCAGAGAGGCAGGAAGGGGTTTACTGTTTTAACTTTAAGGCACCTTGTACTGGAGATAGAATCCTCAGATAATCTGGTGCTGGCGGCAAGCGGTGGCTGGCCAGACGGGGGTTTAGCTGTCCTGAGGAAGGGGGCGGGGCCCAGCGGCTTCTGGGGGGGTGGCGGGAAGAATTCACGCCAGAGCGCATCCCCACCCCCTGCTAGGGATGTTATTGACCTTCTAAGTGCCATGACACCAGCGGATCACATATAGGGGGGAGCCTCCTCCACTCCCTTCCCTGTTTTTCCTGCCGGTGCATGTTCCCGGTCTGCAGCAGGGGTGGTCGGGCCTAAGTATTTGCGCATGGCTGACCGTAGCTGTCGGTCGGCCGGGGCGCAGAGGGACCTTGAGCGATATCGCATGTCGGTGAAGCTCTCCAGCTGTCTAATAAATTCTGTGTTCCAGTTCCTCACCATCTCTGTTTGCGTCACTGATCCAATTCCCCCCCACCGGCCAGGGGAGTTCACCCCGGACTGCGAAGAGCACGAGCCGGAAGCTGTGGTGGCCGGCATCGTTCTGGTGTTAACCCCTTCCGGAGCGGTGCTTCCTGGTGCCCACTCTCAAAAGTGGCGGAATCTGGTGGTAGCTGCGGGATTGGACAGGCCACGGGCCGAGAGGGCAGCGCGCTCATCTGACACCAGCTCCCGGTCCGCAGCGGACTCACTGATCTCCTGCGCACGGCCTCCCGCTGTGTGCAGCAGCGCCTGCCTGAATGTTATTAACCCCCTTGTGCTCACGAAGCCGTCGGCCTAGAGGGGAGGGAGAGGGAGTCCTGGTGCTACGATAAATAAGGCTGGTGCCTGTTTCCTGGTGCCCAAATCCTAGGAAAAATTGGCACCAAACAGGGAGGGAGGGAGGGATACTTACCTAATCCCGTGTACTCACCTCATCGTCATCCTCTTCTCTTCACCCTCCCTAAGTGGACCCACAAGGTCACCTTTTCCAGCAGGGTCACCTCATCAGCAGCTGGCACCGGAGTGGCAGGAGTCTGGCATGGCGGGAGGGTCTTCTCTTTATCGGACCTGTGTGACCCTTCTGCTGGCGGGATGCAGGGAGCGAGGCTGCCCTGGTCTACCTTGTCTTCTTGTGGGGGAGGAGGCAGCGTGGCGGACCAACGCTGGCGTGCTCCCCCGGGAGAAGAGTGAGGCGAGGCGACCACCGTTTCCCACCTGTAAAGAAGGAAAATAAAAAACCAAAATAAAAAATCTTCAGGAGCTACCCTGGTCTTGCCTTCTATTGACACTTGAAAAAACTGAAGCTCTCTCTCCAGGCTGGAGCGGGTATAGCTGCCAGGGGAGGAGCTAACAGCTTTTACTAGTGTCAACGCCTCCTAAAGGACATAGCTATACCCAAGGTTTCTGTGTCCCCCAATGAATATGGGCGAGAAAAATGTTTAACCCTTTCCTGACCGAGTGATTTTCCGTACATTCCTGGAGCCATAACTTTTTTTATTTTTCCGCTCACATAGCCGTACAAGGCCTTAGTTTTTGTGGGACAAGTTGCACTTTCTAATGGCCCTATTTAAAATCACATGTAGTGGACAGCTGGAAAAAAATCCAAATGGGGTGGAATAAAAAAAACAACAGTTTTTACAGTGGTAAAACTGACGTTACCTTTCTTGTGTTTTAATAGTAAAAAAAAATAAGTCTACAGAGCTGTGTGAGAACTCATTTTGTTGTGGGGTGATCTGTAGTTGTTATTAATTTCATTTTGCAGTGTGTGTAACTTTTTGGTCACTTTTAATTAGATTCTTTTAGGTGGTGATGCGACAAATCAGCCATTTAGTTTTTTTTTATTACACCATTCGACATACAAGAAAAATATTGTTACATTTTAATAGTACAAGTGTTTTGTGATTCGGCGATGCTAATGATGTATATTTTTTATTGTTTATTTCTTATATAGGGAAATGGGGAGATTAAAAATTCTAATCTACCATAGACTGCAATGATTTAACATAGCAGTCTTTGGAAGATTCACTATGTTCCTAAAAAAGCCTGCCACACATAGAAACTTACAGGCTTCAGGACCTACTAGGGTTGATTTTCGTGCAGTTAATCCCCTGAACACGCCTTTAGAAAAAAGTAGCTAGCCATGCACCAAACATCACATGAACCACTGTGATAAATTGTCTGCATTTTTAGATGGCCTATGTTTACACTGTTACAGTAAATCTTCCCCAGAGTGCCAAAGGCTAAAAACAAAAAGACGTAAAGGAGTTTGCACCGCGCTTCCATTTGCTGCTATGGGAGTTCTGAAAATAGCCAAGCGCTGCCTCAGCTTTTTCCGGCATTCCCTTGCGGTGAGTGGAGAGGTGGCCATGCATGTGTAGTACGCTCTCTATTCACCACTATGGGACTTCTGAAAATAGTGGAATGTGCTCCCATACAAGTAAACAGAATGCAAACCACGCATGGGCAGTGTGCTCTTCTTCACTTTGCTGGCCCCATTCTGGAGATATGAGCTGGTCCCAGAGGTGGGACCTGCACCTATCTGATATTAATGGCATATCCTAGCGATATTCCATCAATGTCTGAGACGGGCAAACCCTGTAAGGGGCTTAAACAGCAAGAATAAAGGCCATTATTAGGAAGTGCTGCTCTCAATCACATCTACTTCTCCCATTCCCCATGCCATAGTTATACACTGAACTCAAGTTTTGCCAATTAACCATATTTTATTTAAATATATTTATTGTATTTTTTTGTCCATTTATTATTTTTTTTTATACATTTCTGTAACCCTATTGAGGGATTGATCATTTTGATTACATGTGCTAAATAAAAAGGTGGAGTCACTACATCATAGGGTATTGCCATTTATAGCATATCCAAATAAGATGTTACTTGTACTGTTAATGGATGCAGCTGCTTGCATCTGGTGCTGTGATGATGTCACAACGGTGGGTTTGGCTTGGGCATGATGTCACACAATGCATTATGATGTCACCTCCTGGGGGTTCTATACAGCGCCTCCAACCACTGGAAGCTTGTTTCTGCTTTGCCATACTTTGGTGATAGGAGACTGCCCTCTTGGAGACAATGAGGATCATTCTACTACTTGCGGTTTTGGATTTAATCCAACCTACGCACTCACTGCTGGTAAGTATTTTCTCTTATTGATGGGGGGAAAGATTATTCCTAGGAATTTATACCCAGAATCCCTGAAGTCTAATGTACTCTGGGGAGAAAGGATATAACTGGATGTACCCGATTGTCTCTTCCAGGACTTTTCATACTGGATAAATACCATTCTGTTCAATGAGAGTCCAGCAAATAATCCAAAACCATGGAAGTTTGAGGTAAGTGTCCAAGTACTATCCATACGATATAAGATTTATTATTATCATGATTAGCACATCCTTGTATATATCTGTATGTTCTTGCCTGACATATTACAGTATGTTATGTTTCAGGACTTCCAGTCTGAGGACACTGTTCCCCACATAAGAATAATATACCATCTCTTTGGGGTGAGTTTACTATTACTTTACTGTCTGTATAGCGCCAATAGAACTATTAAAATACTTACGGACAAGGGCACATGCTAAGAAGGGGAGCTCAGGTCATGTTCAAAATGGTTATCCTAAGCTAACACTTTAAAGCAAGCCCATATCCTCATGTACACAGCAGCCCCTACTATAAGCATCACTAGCATCGCCTGATCCCAGGTGTCCACAGTTCTATATAACAGATTTTGTTTTGTTGCAGGAATTTTTATCAAATCCAGTTGATGACCTGTATGTTCCGCCTGGTCATAGACGGACACGAGAGTGTTGCATTGATGTAAGTTCAGCTCATAGATTCGGCATGTAGTTATTATTTCACCTGCCTCAGCTCCTTTACTCATGGGATCCATGTGCTTATTAACACTATGTTTTACAGAATAATCAACCGAAATCCACTGCACCCCTAGTGAAGCCAACAATATTTCAGAGGACATATAAATGGATAATATCAAAGTTCTCAAGGGTAAGCTACAAATTCCCACATAATCTGTGTTTGCAGTCAGCCATATTACTCCTCCGGATCTGATCCATGCTAGAAAATAAAAGCTGCAATTAAGTCTCATAGGTTGCAACTTAGTCTTTCTTTCTGCTGTTTCTTACTTTTACAGGACACCCCACCACCTGTGGTCTGCAGACAGGTCCTATTGGACTGTGTTGGAACATATCGTGCTCGGCTCATTCATGGCACGGTGTGTGTTGGATTGATGTCACCAGTCATTGTACTACTTATCTTGGCTGTATGGTTTATACTAAGCCGGCAAGAGGATGAAATGTTCCATCAGCATCCAAGGCTCTCAGCTGCCAAGAACCTGCACATCAACAAGAAGATTGTGGAAGATCCACCAAGGGCTGATTCCAAAATTGTGCAAGGCCCTGTGTCAAGCAAGCATGTGAGATTCAGTAAAGCGGTGCATGTCCGACTGATACCTCCTAACCACCATAATATAAAGGCTCCTTCCAATAAAGAACATCAAGAAAGTGAATTCATCTATGACCCTGATCCCAACTAAAGCATCCTGTCACAGATCCTGCACTCCATCAGACGCATCAGGTGCTGCAAAAGCGACAAGGAAAACTGATGTAACAAAGAGGAACGTTACAGCTTTTATGGAGGAGATCTGCACCAGCACGAGTCTACTCCATGGTCGGACGCGCCATTTTCTAGAGTTTAGTAATACATCTTACGGGCAGCACGGTGGCACAGTGGCTAGCACTGTTGCCTTGCAGCGATGGGGTCCTGGGTTAACATCTGGGACAACATCTGCAAGGAATTTGTATGTTCTCCCCGTGTTTGCGTGGGTTTCCTCCGGGTACTCCGGTTTCCTCCCACACTCCAAAACATATTGATAGGGAAATAAAAAATAATAATAATGACAACACGTGTCATTGTGTCGTTTTTAAGGGGTTATAAATGGGGCACTGTGGCTCTATAGGGGACATTTCTAGACCAACAATCTGTAAGATCTGTCATCTTCCAGACGGGCTGCTGTGCCTGCAAGGAAGAGATTAGTTGAAAGACTGTAAGACAATCATATGTAGTACTACGGTTGTCCTGGACTGATACAAAAGGCTGCAGAACCAGTAACCCAGAGCATGTCCTATTCTTGTCCGTAATCGTGGAAAATAATAGGCATTTTAATCATAGGGCTGCAAAATGCGGAATGCGCACAGCCGGTATCTGTGTTTTGCGGATCTGTGATTTGCGGACCGCAAAACACTTACGGACGTGTCAATGGACCCTAAAGGTGGTGGAGGATAGGAAAGAGCTTCCAACATACATGAGGAGCCCTGGATGTGATTGCCTGGAGGATGAGCAGAGTCTGCTGATATCCAGGTAATGTCTCCCATTGATGGACACACTGAACCAGTCTGTGATATAATGTGTGTGAGAGAACTACAAGTCCCAGCAGAGACCATGACTCTTGAGAGTAGAGAGTGGCTAAGAAAAGTTGTGCTGCCTATGGCTACCAGTAAAAATTTAAATAGTAAAGCTCTTGTTCTACATGTAGATGGCTGACCCTAGCCGATTATTACACAATGTATAAAGTAGGGTTGCACTGTTAGACCCAGATTGATTCAATACCGGGATTTGCTATTTTCCGATACTAGGATATGCTACTGTATCTACTACTGTAGGCTATGCTACTGTACAGCATAGTATCAGTTATAGAGATGGCCCGAACTATCCGACGGCGAACAGTTCCCGGCGAACATAGCTTGTTCGCGTTCGCCTCTGCCGGGCGAACACATGCGATGTTCGGTCCGCCCCCTATACATCATCATTGAGCAAACTTTGACCCTGTACCTCACAGTCAGCAGACACATTCCAGCCAATCAGCAGCATACCCTCCCTCCCAGACCCTCCCACCTCCTGCACAGCATCCATTTTAGATTCATTCTGAAGCTGCAGTCTTAGTGAGAGGAGGGAGACTGTAACTGCTGCTGATTTAATTGGGAAATCGATAGCTAGGCTAGTGAATTCAGTGTCCACTCCAGTCCTGAAAGACTCATCTGATCTCTGCTGTAAGGACAGCGTCCTGACAGCACCCCAAAAAGCCCTTTTTAGGGCTGCAACATTAGTCTGCTTTTTTTTTTTCCTTTATATACATATTGCAGTTGCCTGGCCTGCCTGTGTGTGAGGAGCTGCAGGCCCACAGACTGTAGTGTGCCCACTGCCAGTGCTCACCCCTGTCATTCCGTGTGGCACAGGACTTTGCTTAAAAAAAGGCACTTAATTTTTACACTTTAATCTAAGGTTAGTTGCCTGCCAGTGTGTGTCAGGCTGACTTCCACTGACTGTAGTGTGCCCACTGCCAGTGCCCACCCCTGTCATCCCGTGTGGCACAGGACTTTGCTTAAAAAAAAGGCACTTCATTTTTACACTTTAATCTAAGGTTAGTTGCCTGCCAGTGTGTGTCAGGCCGACTTCAACTGACTGTAGTGTGCCCACTGCCAGTGCCCACCCCTGTCATCCCGAGTGGCACAGGACTTTGCTTAAAAAATAGGCACTTAATTTTTACACTTTAATCTAAGGTTAGTTGCCTGCCAGTGTGTGTCAGGCTGACTTCCACTGACTGTAGTGTGCCCACTGCCAGTGCCCACCACTCATACCGGCTGGCACAGGACTTTGCTTAAAAAAGGCATTTAATTTTTACACTTTAATGTAATTTCAGCTGCTTGCCTGCTGCTAGTGTGTGTCAGGCCGACTTCAACTGACTGTAGTGTGCCCACTGCCAGTGCCCACCCCTGTCATACCGAGTGGCACAGGACTTTGCTTAAAAAATAGGCACTTAATTTTTACACTTTAATCTAAGGTTAGTTGCCTGCCAGTGTGTGTCAGGCTGACTTCCACTGACTGTAGTGTGCCCACTGCCAGTGCCCACCACTCATACCGGCTGGCACAGGACTTTGCATAAAAAAGGCATTTAATTTTTACACTTTAGTGTAATTTCAGTTGCTTGCCTGCTGCCAGTGTGTGTCAGGCCCGCTTCCACTGACTGTAGTGTGCCCACTGCCAGTGCCAACCACTGATACCGGGTGGCACAGTAGCTTGCCGATAAATAAGGCATTTAATTTTTAGACAGTAGTCTAAATTCAGTTGCTTGCCTGCTGCCAGTCAGTGTGTCAGGCCCTCTTCCACTGACTGTAGTGTGCCCACTGCCAGTGCCAACCACTCATACCGGGTGGCACAGTAGCTTGCCGATAAATAAGGCATTTAATTTTTACACTTTAGTGTAATTTCAGTTGCTTGCCTGCTGCCAGTGTGTGTCAGGCCCGCTTCTACTGACTGTAGTGTGCCCACTGCCAGTGCCAACCACTGATACCGGGTGGCACAGTAGCTTGCCGATAAATAAGGCATTTAATTTTTACACTTTAGTGTAATTTCAGTTGCTTGCCTGC
This sequence comes from Bufo bufo, assembly GCF_905171765.1. Taxonomy (NCBI): domain Eukaryota; kingdom Metazoa; phylum Chordata; class Amphibia; order Anura; family Bufonidae; genus Bufo; species Bufo bufo. Next base: position 172,466,839 of record NC_053397.1, read on the forward strand.
TGCCAGTGTGTGTCAGGCCCGCTTCCACTGACTGTAGTGTGCCCACTGCCAGTGCCAACCACTGATACCGGGTGGCACAGTAGCTTGCCGATAAATAAGGCATTTAATTTTTAGACAGTAGTCTAAATTCAGTTGCTTGCCTGCTGCCAGTCAGTGTGTCAGGCCCTCTTCCACTGACTGTAGTGTGCCCACTGCCAGTGCCAACCACTCATACCGGGTGGCACAGTAGCTTGCCGATAAATAAGGCATTTAATTTTTACACTTTAGTGTAATTTCAGTTGCTTGCCTGCTGCCAGTGTGTGTCAGGCCCGCTTCTACTGACTGTAGTGTGCCCACTGCCAGTGCCAACCACTCATACCGGGTGGCACAGTAGCTTGCCGATAAATAAGGCATTTAATTTTTACACTTTAGTGTAATTTCAGTTGCTTGCCTGCTGCCAGTGTGTGTCAGGCCCGCTTCTACTGACTGTAGTGTGCCCACTGCCAGTGCCAACCACTGATACCGGGTGGCACAGTAGCTTGCTGATAAATAAGGCATTTAATTTTTAGACAGTAGTCTAAATTCAGTTGCTTGCCTGCTGCCAGTGTGTGTCAGGCCCGCTTCCACTGACTGTAGTGTGCCCACTGCCAGTGCCAACCACTGATACCGGGTGGCACAGTAGCTTGTCGATAAATAAGGCATTTAATTTTTACACTTTAGTGTAATTTCAGTTGCTTGCCTGCTGCCAGTGTGTGTCAGGCCCGCTTCCACTGACTGTAGTGTGCCCACTGCCAGTGCCAACCACTGATACCGGGTGGCACAGTAGCTTGCCGATAAATAAGGCATTTAATTTTTAGACAGTAGTCTAAATTCAGTTGCGTAACCCTTACACTACCTGATCGATACAACATCATACCTGATCGTATACACACACTGGATGTTTTAAAGCACGTTATTCCAAACAATTTAGGAATGTTAGTTGATTTATGCCCTTTATGGATTAAAACCCGACTCTGCGTCCACTACGTAATTTTCCATGGGAGTTTTGCCATAGATCCCCCTCCGGCATGCCACAGTCCAGGTGTTAGACCCCTTGAAACAACTTTCTCATCACTATTGTGGCCAGAAAGAGTCCCTGTGGGTTTTAAAATTCGCCTGTCTATTGAAGTCTATGGCGGTTCGCCCGGTTCGCCAGTTCGCGAACATTTGCGGAAGTTCGCGTTCGCTGTTCGCGAACTGAAAATTTTATGTTCGCGACATCACTAATCAGTTATAGAAAATGGCACATGCCGCGTTCTCCTCAGCAGTCGACAAGGCAGTCCCTCCCCACTGTGATGTGCCGCCACTGCCACCAATGAGAAGAGTAGTGAGGAGGAGAGGGGCTGTGGCCACTGCGACACCAATGAATATAATACTGGATTGGAGGGGGGGGCAGCGACGGGTGTCGGCCGTATCAAATACCCGGCACCTGGCCATAGATGCCGAGTGTCGGATATGTGATACGGTCGGCACCTGCTGCTTACATTTGTATAGATGGTTTAATTACATTACATTGGTGGTGCTGTTGTGCATTTTCATACGTATACAATATTTTCTAATGACATTATAACCAAAATGGATGCTCATCTTCTTGCCTTTAAGAATAAAATCAGCCTCAACCAAAGTTCTATTATGTGGCTGAGGAAGCCAAGATGAGTTCATGTCAAGTTTAGTTTATATAAAAATAATTGTGAACATGAACGGACATTGTATTTAAAAGTTAGTGCTAAAGATATGGGTTTATCTATGGGGAGTAAACTAACTTCCTCAGACATGTCTGTCTGAAGGGAACAAGGTTGTTTCATGGATAAGCCATGACGTGATAAGGATTCATATCCTTGAGGCACACCTGCTGTATGAGGTTCAATTTATATATTCATAATTATATTATATACATCTCTGTATGGTATATTTAGTTTACATCATATTTTAATCAATAATTCATATAATGTGTTATCTATGTGTAACAATGTATCGATTTATATATATGTTATACCATGTATTTATCATTTAGAAGGTATTGTAGAAGGTACAGAAACATTGAAGTAAGTTTATGTTAATTGGATTTCTGAGAAGAGTAAATGTTATTTCAAAACAATAGTTATTCATAGATGTAGATAAGTGAAATGTACAAGATCCGATGCCAAGCATCATAGCCGTTATATGTTAACTTGATAAAATTTTATATATTTCAAAAAGATAGGAGAAGACAGCCAACTCCAACAAGTCCAGGATATAGGTAATTAAAAGTGTCAGGAAAAGACCTTCCTCAATGATGTATATTAACCAGCTCCCGACCGCCTAACGCAGGGATGCGTCCTGCGGGCGGCCGGGTTATTCCTCCTTGACGCATCGGCGAGTCATCTCGCCAGACGCGAGATTTCCTGTGAACGCGTGCACACAGGAGCGCGCGTTCACAGGATCGCAAGGTAAACGAGTTGATCTACAGCCTGCCAGCGGCGATCATTCGCTGGCAGGCTGTAGATGCGATTTTTTTAACCCCTGAAAGGTATATCAGACGCTGTATTGTTAACAGCGTCGGATATACCTGCTACCTGGTCCTCTGGTGGTCCCTTTTTCTTGGATCGACCACCAGAACACACAGGAAGCTCTGCAAGCAGCACCAAGCACCACACTACACTACACCCCCCCCCCCCCCGTCACTTATTAACCCCTTATTAACTCCTGATCACCCCATATAGACTCCCTGATCACCCCCCTGTCATTGATCACCCCCCTGTAAGGCTCCATTCAGACGTCCGTATGTGTTTTGCGGATCCGCAAAACACGGACACCGGCAATGTGCTTTCTGCATTTTGCGGATCCGCACATTGCCAGAACTATATAGAAAATGCCTTTTCTTGTCCTCAATTGCGGACAAGAATAGGATATGTTCTATATTTTTGCGAAACTGAAGTGCGGACCCGGAAGTGCAGATCCGCAATTCCGGATCCGAGCGGGACAAAGTCTGTCCCCATAGCAATGAATGGGTCTGCAATTCCGTTCCGCAAAATGCGGAACAGAATACGGACGTGTGAATGGGGCCTAAGGGTCCCTTATCACCGCCATTTAGTTAGCCACTTGTTAGGTAGTTAGCGCCCACCGCAGTCACTGATTAGTCGCTGATTAGCGTCATCGCTGTCGCTAATCAGCACTAGTACTATATAGTATCTGTACGTGATCAAGACTGATCGCAATCAGATCTACACTCACCTAAAGAATTATTAGGAACACCTGTTCTATTTCTCATTAATGCAATTATCTAGTCAACCAATCACATGGCAGTTGCTTTAATGCATTTAGGGGGGTGGTCCTGGTCAAGACAATCTCCTGAACTCCAAACTGAATGTCAGAATGGGAAAGAAAGGTGATTTAAGCAATTTTGAGCGTGGCATGGTTGTTGGTGCCAGACGGGCCGGTCTGAGTATTTCACAATCTGCTCAGTTACTGGGATTTTCACGCACAACCATTTCTAGGGTTTACAAAGAATGGTGTGAAAAGGGAAAAACATCCAGTATGCGGCAGTCCTGTGGGCAAAAATGCCTTATGGATGCTAGAGGTCAGAGGAGAATGGGCCGACTGATTCAAGCTGATAGAAGAGCAACGTTGACTGAAATAACCACTCGTTACAACCGAGGTATGCAGCAAAGCATTTGTGAAGCCACAACACGCACAACCTTGAGACGGATGGGCTACAACAGCAGAAGATCCCACCGGGTACCACTCATCTCCACTACAAATAGGAAAAAGAGGCTACAATTTGCACAAGCTCACAAAAATTGGACTGTTGAAGACTGGAAAAATGTTGCCTGGTCTGATGAGTCTCGATTTCTGTTGAGACATTCAAATGGTAGAGTCCGAATTTGGCGTAAACAGAATGAGAACATGTATCCATCCTCTGATGGCTACTTCCAGCAGGATAATGCACCATGTCACAAAGCTCGAATCATTTCAAATTGGTTTCTTGAACATGACAATGAGTTCACTGTACTAAAATGGACCCCACAGTCACCAGATCTCAACCCAATAGAGCATCTTTGGGATGTGGTGGGAGCTTCGTGCCCTGGATGTGCATCCCTCAAATCTCCATCAACTGCAAGATGCTATCCTATCAATATGGGCCAACATTTCTAAAGAATGCTATCAGCACCTTGTTGAATCAATGCCACGTAGAATTAAGGCAGTTCTGAAGGCAAAAGCGGGTCCAACACCGTATTAGTATGGTGTTCCTAATAATTATTTAGGTGAGTGTATATCAGTACATTAGGGTCACCTTAGGCTCTACAAAAAACGCAGTGTTCGCCCGATCAGGCCTGATCTTGTGCGCACATTTGCGTTCAGTCCGCCCCACCGCAGTGACAGAAATGTTTTTTTTTCTGATCACTGCAAAGAAAAGTAAAATCGCTGCGGCGCTATAAAGATCACTTTTGAGCTTTTTGGATCTTTATTAGCGATCGCAGCTTTTTTTTTTTTGCACATTTTTTGGCAGAGATTTTTTTCATCCACATTGATCGATGCGAATAAAGAAATCTGTGCCGTTCATTTTTTCTTTCAGCCCAGAGGCTGAATGAAAAAAAAAAACTCATTACCCGTATGCTCAATATAAGGCCTCATGCACACGACCGTGCTGTTTTTTGCAGTCCGCAAACCGCGGATGCGCAAAAAACGGAAGGCACCCGGGAGCCGGCAATATAAATGCCTATTCTTGTCCGCAAAGCGCGGACAAGAATAGGACATGTTATGTTTTTTTAGCGGGGCCGCGGAACGGAGCCACGGATGCGGACAGCACACGGAGTGCTGTCCGCATCTTTTGCGGCCCCTTTGAAATGAATGGGTCCGCATCCGACCTGCCAAAACGGTGGCTTGGATGCGGACCCAAACAACGGTCGTGTGCATGAGGCCTAAGGAGAATAGCAGAAACTCCTAATGCTGGCCATACATGTAATGATTGCGGAGACCCTCAAATGCCAGGGCAGTACAAACACCCCACAAATGACCCCATTATGGAAAGAAGACACCCCAAGGTATTCGCTGAGGGGCATATTGAGTCCATGAAAGATTCTACTTTTTGTCACAAGTTAGCGGAAAGGGAGACTTTGTGAGAAAAAACAAAACAAAATCTATTTCCGCTAACTTGAGGCAAAAAAATAAAATCTTCTATGAACTCACCATGCCCCTCACGGATTACCTTGGGGTGTCTTCTTTCCAAAATGGGGTCACATGTGGGGTATTTATACTGCCCTGGCATTTTAGGGGCTCTAAAGTGTGAGAAGAAGTCTGGAATCCAAATGCCTAAAAATGCCCTCCTAAAAGGTACTCGTTGGACTTTCGGTCCCTTTGCGCATCTTAACTGCAAAAAAGTGTCACACATGTGGTATCGCCGTACTCAGGAGAAGTAGGGCAATGGGTTTTGGGGTGTCTTTTTACATATACCCATGCTGGGTGAGAGAAATATCTCTGTAAAATGACAACTTTGTATAAAAAAATGGGAAAAGTTGTCTTTTACAGAGATATTTCTCTCACCTAGCATGGGTATATGTAAAAATACACCCCAAAACACATTGCCCTACTTCTCCTGAGTACGGCGATACCACATGTGTGACACTTTTTTGCAGCCTAGGTGCGCAAAGGGGCCCAAATTCCAATGAGTACCTTTACGATTTCGCAGGGCATTTTTTACGCATTTGGATTCCAAACTACTTCTCACGCTTTAGGTCCCCTAAAATGCCAGGGCAGTATAAATACCCCACAAGTGACCCCATTTTGGAAAGAAGACACGCCAAGGTATTTCGTGAGGGGCATGGCGAGTTCATGTAAAGTTTTATTTTTTGTCACAAGTTAGTGGAATGAGACTTTGTAAGAAAAAAACAAAAAACAAAATATCATTTTCCGCTAACTTGTGACAAAAAATAAAAACTTCCATGAACTCACTATGCCCATCAGCGAATACCTTAGGGTGTCTACTTTCCGAAATGGGGTCATTTGTGGGGTGTTTCTACTGTCTGGGCATTGTAGAACCTCAGGAAACATGACAGGTGCTCAGAAAGTCAAAGTGCGTAAATTAATTTTTTTGCACCATAGTTTGTAAACGCTATAACTTCTACCCAAACCAATAAATATACTGTACACTTATTGCATTTTTTTTTATCAAAGACATGTAGAACAATAAATTTTGAGAAAAATGTATATAGAAATGTTGTTTTATTTACAACAGAAAGTGAAAAATGTCATTTTTTTGCTAAAATTTCGGTCAATTTTGATTAATATCAAAAAAAGTCAAAATGTCAGCAGCAATGAAATACCACCAAATGAAAGCTCTATTAGTGAGAAGAAAAGGAGGTAAAATTCATTTGGGTGGTAAGTTGTATGACCGAGCAATAAACCGTCAACGTAGTGTAGAGCAGAATTGTAAAAAGTGGTCTGGTCATTAAGGGGGTTTAAGCTAGGGGAGCTGAGGTGGTTAATAAGGTTAAGGAGGTCATGTGAACATATTATTAGATATTTAGTTTTAATGCTTAAAAGTTGTGATGTTCATCTACAGTACCACAGTGCCATCTGGAGGCAGATGAACAATATTATATTATTTTATCATTTGTTTTATGCCATATTAGGAGTTAATATGACATCATGATGTTATTAGCATGCGAATACACCCACCTTAACCTGATTGGAAATCCCTAATCTAAAGGGGATGGATTCTTAGATAAGGGGGGGGGGGGGGATAAAATATAAAAATACTCGTGTGCAGAGCATTAGGAGAGAGCCATAGATCCATCCATCCATTCAATCAAAAAGAAAACTTTACCAGAAGAAACTTGGATTATTTTTTGGAGTACTAGGAAACTTCTTGAGAACTGGTCCCATCTGAACGCTGTCTACCTTTGACCCGGTAACGTATATTTTGTTTACTACTCGTGATATTAATAAGATATTTCTCTCGGTATATAGCCAAGAGTTCCCATACTGTGGGAATATATAGTGTTAGGTGCCTCCATAATGCTGATTATTCTCTTAGCAAAGATGCATATTGTTAATGGAAGATCTGACATTATTTGAGAAGAGGACTAAACCCTTGGAAAGTTATTTTCTATAGTCTAATTGCCGAGTTGAATATTTTATCATATTAATATCATATATTTTTGATTGGTCATAGGAAAAGAGTCAAGGGATAACAGTTATTTTCCTGTATAATCCATGTTTTATTGTTATAGCCTGTTTGATAAACAGAAGATCCTAAGTTTCCCTTGGTATATGAGTCTGTTTGTTAAAAAGTATGACACTGGTTGTCATAAATCACTAAGTCACACTGTGCTGATCAGATAGGGGTGTATTAGCACCACCGTGTGGTACATTTTAGGTGTTATTTTGTAACTTCATCATTTGTTTTGCAATTGAAATGATTTTATATTCTTTGTTTTTAAAATAAACAATTATATATTTTTGCATATACAATTGTTCCTTTGTTTCACTGCTTGCACAAATCAAATTAAGATACTCGATAAAAAGAACTTATGTCCGCCTGAAGGATAATATAATTTTTATGTATTTTTTTTTAATCTTCTCTTTTATATGAAGATTCTTTTTATATAGAAGATATATGACATAAATGGAGGTCCGCACCGAGATCGAGTAATTCTTTAATTTATTGTGCAAATAGTGAAAGATTCCATATTTCTTCTTTGCTAGCCAGTGTGGTGTTACATCTGTGTATTGATTATTAAACAGAAAGATGAGTGCTACAGGCAGTGACCCGGGTAGTGGCTATGCTACAGCAGGCAGTCCACCTAGCCCAATGCAGCTGATCCATAATGTTGTTGAATATATACACTCACGGAATAAAATTGATAAAGATATAAATGAATGGATTAATGAGCTGCAGGAAAAAGCCAAGGAAGAACGTGGGGAGATATGGCAGTTAGGTGGCATGGTTGAAAGATACTTGACATATATTGATATGTTACAAGATAAAAACAAAAAGGATCAACACCTTTTATGCACATTGCCACCTGTTTTGTATGCATTACTGGCGGTCAGTACTCTTTCACAAAAGAGACGTGAATCTGTGCAGGGAAAGGAGATCTATATAGCCCAGCTAGAAGCAGATCTCAGAGTTGCACAGGCCAAGATTAAAGATTTCAAATACAACCTTGATCACAGCCATGATGCATATCAAAGAGCAAAAAGTGACTTAGGCTACTTTCACACTAGCGTTTGGAGCGGGTCCGTCTGATGTTTCATCAGACGGATCCGCTCCTATAATGCAGACGTTTGCATCCGTTCAGAACGGATCCGTCTGCATTATAACTAGAAAAATTTCTAAGTGTGAAAGTAGCCTGAACGGATCCGTTCAGACTTTACATTGAAAGTCAATGGGGGACGGATCCGCTTGAAGATTGAGCCATATGGTGTCATCTTCAAGCGGATCCGTCCCCATTGACTTCCATTATAAGTCTGGACGGATCCGCTCGCCTCCGCACAGCCAGGCGGACACCCGAACGCTGCAAGCAGCGTTCAGGTGTCCGCTCACTGAGCGGAGCGGAGGCTGAACGCTGGCAGGCGGATGCATTCTCAGTGGATCCGCCTCCACTGAGAATGCATTAGAGCTGGACGGCTGCGTTCGGTGCCGCTTGTGAGCCCCTTCAAACGGAGCTCACGAGCGGACACCTGAACGCAGGTGTGAAAGTAGCCTTAGAGGAGTTACATCTCCGGCATTCCAAAATTCAGCAGACAGACAAATCAAGCCATACTATAATTGATATTGATCAAGATCCGTCTGATACTGAGGGATTTCCAGACCCCCCAAATCTTACGCCCCAACATCTAGACATGTCCTCACATGCTCTTAAAGCAGACTCCATTCCAGACCACAAACCACCCAGAAGTGATGGAATGATGACACCGGAGGCATTGACCCAATTAAGTCGGGCATTCCAAACTGTAACCACCTTACTAGGTGCCAGCAACACAGAAGCCCCTAGAAGTGTCTCTCCACATATTCCCCTGAAGAGAGATGTAATGGTTAAATCCCCTGCGCCATATGTGTCTTATGGAAGTGATCAAAGTGCATGTGATTCTGACAGTGATACGGGAAAACGTGTGTCTTATTCCCTACCATGCAGGCATGAGTTTGCCCATAAGAAAGATCAGGGTCCCAGGTGACCAACATATGCTGAAGTGGTCTCTAGGAAGAAAAATCCTCAGTATTCAGAAAAGGATCAGAGCTCCTCAAACATCATTAAGTTTCTGAATGCCACTGTGCCCAAGTTCTCTAAGAAAGGTTCTTCTAAAATAGCAAACCACTTAGAACTGTATGAGTCCACTATGGATTCTTTAAAGTTGTACTCTGATGTTGATAGGATCAGATTCCTACCATGGGCATTTGATGATAGATATCGTCACTATTTTATTTCCTTTAGGGATAGAGGAATTCAAAATTGGCAAGCTGTTTTGCATGAAATTAAACTGGAATTCGGACCTTACCGAACCTATACTGCTGCAAGACGTGAGATATATAAGCTTACATGTAGGCCCAATCAGAGCCCCCGTGAATTTCTCTCTGTCCTTAAAAATGCATATGGGTTAGCATATAGAGAATAGATATGAAGAGTTTAAGCCGCTGTTCTATGACGCAATGCCAACCCAGATCAAACTTAGCCTAGCTAGAGATCTTGATATTGAAGTTCCCTTGGATAGGTTGGTGACGGCTGCCACCACACTGTATAATATCAGTGAGTGCCATGCTACAGGTGAGAGGAGGTTCAAAAAGTCCCCAGAGCAAAATGTAGCTGAAGCTAAGGTAAACCCTAGCTTGGGATTTGAAACGCAGCCACGTAAATACCCTCAATCTACAGGTCCTGTCCAACAAGCCCAGCGACAACAGGTAGGACCCAAACAGATAAAACCCCAAAACCTCAATGGGTCAGAGGGAGATAATTCTGGTGCTAAGAGGTCTAACTACCGTCCCTATTACAATAGGGGTTCCCAGGGATACAGGAACTGGAATAACAGGCCCAGACAACAAAGGGAAGATAGGCAGGAACCCTCAAATTCACCTAGGAGTAGGTCACCCACTAATAACCAGGCCGCCCCACAAAATCAAAATGTGCGCAAACCAAACAGGTTTGATCAACTGGCTGAACAAATGACCCAGCTGTATGACATTGTAAGTAAGTCGTCCCAGGGGTCCCGAGGAAAACAGGCTGAACCTTTTTTAGGGGCAACTCCAGGTCCCAGCTCAGCCTCATAAAGCAAATAGGGCAGGGTCAGAGCTCAGGCCCACGCAAGGTTATCAAGGTGGTTGAGAAAGAATCTAAATTGATTTCTAAACATATTTTGCCTTGCAGTGCTCCTGACCCTAAAGTTGGGGCCAGGGAGGAGGTGTCTAATATGTTATCTATTTTGCAGGCTAATCTTGTCGATCCATACAATCCTGTGTCTTCTCCAACAAGTGATCCTATCGTATCAGCGTCAGGCTGTGAACTGTCTATAAACTGTGACTTAGTCCAGCTTTCCCCTAAGGTGGGGGCTACCACTCCTGTTCCCTGCAGCAGGAATGTGAAGGATTCACCAGAGGTCGCGACTCTGTAGAGAGGTCATGCTCTCAGAAAACAGGAAAAGAATACTCACCCTAATTTCCTATGTGATTTGTTTCAGGTCGAAGGCCGATATTTCGTGGACTCTTATCTTCAAGATGAGCATATCGGGCCGATCAGGGGTTTAATTGATACAGGATCACAGGCAACTATCTTATCACATAGTTATTTCCAACAGGTTCTGGATTTAACAGCAAAGAGACCGAGATTGAAATCGTTTGATGGCTCTCTGATAAGTGTAGGTGTAGACACTTTGCAGGTAAAAGGTACATCATGGTTGACATTCAAAATTGGCAAGAAGACAATTAAACACCCAACACTGATTGTGGACCTTCCATATGATCGGCTGATCATAGGAATTGACCTTCTGAAAAGGTTGAGTTCCATAATAGACTTCATTAATGAAGCAGTTTGGGCTCAGGTAAAGGCACCCATTGCCTATGATTATTCTTGCAATGCACAAACCCAACATAGTTGTCATGTGGTTGAAGAGAGGCCTAACTCTGTTGAAGTTCATTTTAGGAACAGTCAAACGCCGGATGTCACGATCCTGAAAAATGGTAAGCCTGAGGAAGCTGTCAACGGTGCTGCTCATATCATTACCATCCAGAAGGACAGAATTGAAAAGATAACCCTGGATGAGGATGTATTGACTATTTCCCTTGAAGGGGGAAGTCACAAAGTCGCGGACCTGGCCAAGTATACTCAATCCATGGTACGGATTGAAAAGGTCAATGACAATTTATTAATTCCCATACAGGTGAACAATATACCCCAGGTGAAATATGCCAAGTTGGATCTGAAATCCGAAGCCAGCTACATAAGCTTAGGACTCTTAAAACCGGTCACCAATCCTAAAATGATAAAAAAATTCTCTCCACAGGAACAATAGGTACATGATCTGGATGGAGATTCCCATAGTCATAATGTGGTTGCAAAATGTCTTTTGTCTATCTCAATAAGAAAAAAGACTACAAAACACGTTTTCATCGTGCTGAATGAACCACGGCATCAGATGTATATGGGTAATGACCTTCTGCACCGATTTGCCGTGCAAATTGATCTGGTAAATAATACCCTCTGGTCCAGATTACCGGGAGACCCAGAGGGATTCCAGGATGTGAAGGAAACCTTGAGATGGGGACAACAGATGCCCTATGCCGTGGGTATCATGGTTGCCGAGGAGGTTAAAATCCCTGAAGGATGTAAACCATTTCTTCTTGTCCAACCGGATGCAGCAACTCGGCCTACAGGTAAAACCCACTGCTATAATTAACATCCATCAGGATCCATTGCACATGATAATCCATAACATGGCTCCCAATAGCATATCCCTGCAGAAGAACATGGTAATTGGTCTAGCTATAGATTCGGAATACTATACTTTTGGATTCCAGAATGATGTAATTGGACTTATTCCTGATGAATACCTAACAGAAGAACAGGTAGTGGAACAATGTTTTTCCTCAACACCTGAGGGGTTATTCGATATCCACTCTGTTTATCCTTTCAGTTCTGAAGAAGGTACATGCCACATCGAAGAGTCTTCATTGTATCTTCAAACGAAGGAAAAAACAAAACGAGCGGCACTCACCGATTGTAGAAGGTACACTTTATTCCAGGGCAGGAGGGGGGTGCATGAGGTGCAAACACAGCATTAAAAAGCAACAGCCGTTTCGCGCGTGTGTGCGCTTCTTCTGGATTGCCAGAAGAAGCGCACACACGCGCGAAACGGCTGTTGCTTGTTAATGCTGTGTTTGCACCTCATGCACCCCCCTCCTGCCCTGGAATAAAGTGTACCTTCTACAATCGGTGAGTGCCGCTCGTTTTGTTTTCTCCTTCGTTTGAAGATACTTTGCATATTTACTGCTGCCACAGGCTGAGCACCACCGTGAGGCATCACTCCTCGGTATTGGTATCCAGCATAACTATAGGTTCGGTATAGTGGCACTGGTTATCTCCTCTATATTTTGAGAAGAGTCTTCATTGGTTTACAACCAGGAGATCGATGAAAAGGAGTACGAGTCATGCCAACAAGGAAAGGGTCAAGGTACGCTACACCCAAAATGATTTAACCAGTGAGCTTGAAGAAACTTACGAGTTGAGTCAGCCTAAAATATTTCCAGAATTTCAGGAACGGGTAGAAGAGCAAATATCTATAGCTAAAGCGTGCTCCAATGAGTCAGAGAGTCAACAGCTAAAGGAGCTCTTCACAGAATTCCAGGACATGTTTGCCAAGGATTCTTATGATTGTGGGGAAACAGACCTGCATGTCGCAAGAATCCAAACAGATCCTGATGCACCCCCTGTCTTTGTCACACAATACCGACTTCCGCTGGCGGCTTACGAGTCCCTATTGGAAATCGTCAAAAACCTGGAAAGGAGGGGCATTATCCGTCCGATACATTGCTCATTCAACCATCCTATACTTGGAGTCCTCAAACCCAACGGTCAATTTAGTCTCTGCTCGGACCTAAGACAATTAAACAAACGCGTTTACATGTCCGGATGGCCCATGCTATACATTGACCAGTGTTTGGCGCAAATTCAAGGATCCAAAATTTTCACCGCCCTTGACAGTGCACAAGGATATTGGACGATTAAGGTGGACGAAAGGGATCAGTACAAACTGGCCTTTACATTTGGAAAGACACAATATGCATGGACCCGACTGCCCTTCGGGTACATAAATGCGGGCCATGAATTTGCTGTGTTCATGCATAAGGCAATGCCTGATGCCACTGAACGAGGTACCATATCCTATGTGAATGACATTCTAATCAAAAGCATGACTTTTGAGGAACACATTGTAGAACTGAAGCATGTACTAACCCAACTGAGAAAAGCTGGTGTGAAACTTTCTTTGCAGAAGGCTCAATGGTGTCGTGCCAAGGTTAATTTCTTAGCTCACGAAATCACTGCTGATGGAATCAACCCACAGAAGAAGAAGGTGGAAGCAGTGATCAACACCAAGTCACCTACAAATCTCAAGGAGTTGAGATCTTTCTTGGGCATGATGAACCATTCCCGTAAGTTTATAGATAATTATGCCGAAATTACAAATTACCTCTTTTACAGTTGCTGAAGAAAGGAGTGAAATGGGAATGGAGTGAGCGTCATGGGCAAGCTGTGAATGAACTCAATGCCAAGCTTGTCCAGGTCCCATGCCCTGCATATCCAGTGGGTGGAAAACCTTTCTTCGTGGAAACAGGTTTCACCGACAAAAGCGTGAGTGCAGTCCTGAACAAGATCATCGCCTATGCAAGCAAATCCTCATCACCGGTTGAGGTAAAATTCAACAGTTGTAAGAAAGCATTACAGTCAACAGTGTGGGCTTTGCAATATTTCAGGAGCTTTATTCAAGGTGAAAAGATTATTGTGGAAACTGCACATCAACCACTGCAATATTTGCAAAGTGACAGGATCAAGGATGGAAATCTTTCAAACAGCAGGATAACCGCCTGGACGATGTCCTTAATGGATGGCCATTGGAGATCAGGTATAAACAAAATAAGAAGAACCCAGTTGCTCAAGGATTAGCTGAACTGCATGATTGTTCCAATGCGGAACAGGGAGGTAAGTCACCAGAAAATGATTTCTTGGAGGAACAATCATCATCCCCATATAAATCCTGAGAAGAGGAGTACTGCAAATTATTACCATATGTATATGTAGACGGCTGTTCTTTCCATACGGATGTAGGAAATGAGCGTACACTGGTTGCAGGTGTCCGAATTGCATGGAATAATATATTCCCGGAGATATCCGTCGGATACAAAATTGGCCCCAAAAGTAGCCAAGTCGCAGAACTCACCGCTGTGTACAAAGCCGTACAAATGGCTATCGAATATGATATTAAAGAGGACCTTTCACCGATCCTGACATTGTGAACTAAGTATCATGACAAATACAGCGGCGCCCAGGGATCTCACTGCACTTACTATTATCCCTGGGCGTCGCTCCGTTCTCCCGTTATGTCCTCCGGTATGTTCGGGGACTTGGTTATAGTAGGCGGAGTCTGCCCTTGTTCTGCTGGGCATCTCCTTCTCCTAGACTGTAGCGCTGACCAATCGCAGCGCAGAGCTCACAGTCTGGGAGAAAAAAAAACACTTTTAATTAACTATATTCTGGACTTGTTGGAGTTGGCTGTCTTCTCCTATCTTTTGAAATATAGGTTGACTTGATGAAAATTTTATATAACGGCTTTGATGCTTGGCATCGGAATTTGTACATTTCACTTATCTACATCCATGAATAAGCCTGGGAGTTAACAAGTGGGAGGCACATATGCAAACTGTTGTAATTCCTACACCGTTCACCTGATTTGGATGTAAATGCCCTCAAATGAAAGCTGACAGTCTGCAGTTAAAGCACATATTGTTCGTTTCATTTCAAATCCATTGTGGTGGCGTATAGAGCCAAAAATGTTAGAATTGTGTCGATGTCCCAATATTTATGGACCTGACTGTAATACAGCCATATTAGAAGTGTACAATGTAATATAACTACATAAACTTGTATCGTCCCGAGTGTAACCAGGGACCTTAAGTAAGGAAGAATATCAACTCCTAGTATTATTAAACTCGCCATAAGCCTGCGATCTTTTGAGCGAAAGCATCTGGCATACAGTTGTATAAAGTGAATTCCCAATTAGAACAAGACATATAAGACACAAAAGGAAAGAGGGTAAGGGAGGGAGGGTATAAGTAGTATCGAGACACCCTTGCAGGAAACTGAATAAGAATAAACTAAGGATCACAACAAATCCTTAAATCCCTGAGAATCCAGGAATAAAATCAGAGAGGTATATCTGTTCTGAAATATCTCGCCCCTTTCTTGGCTGTCTGCCATCAGTTCTTCCATCCTTAAAATGTGTTTCAATTCATTAGCCAATTCTACCAGCGTGGGGAAGGGGGGGGGGGGGGGGGAACTGTTTTTTCAAAAAGAGCCTTAATGCCCCCTTTTTAATTTGTGAAATGGATCCCGGAAGGAGTGATAGCAGAGTGACTTGGGGTGTATTAGGTATAGGCTTACTAGAGTAACTAGAATATATCTTTAAAACCTGTTCCCAGAAAGGCTTTATCAGCGGGCAGTCCCACCAAATATGAAGCATGGAGCCTTTCTCCCGCTCACACCGCCAACATTGATCAGAAACTGAAGGAAACATCTGATGTAGAGTAGTAGGGCAATAGTACCACCTGGAGACATTTTATAGTTCTTTTCTTTAACTTGAGTCGCCATTGACATTCCATGGGAGAGCATACAGAACTTCATCTGCCGAAAAGGTAATTTGTAGATCTCTCTCCTATTTATCAATAAATGGGGCTCTCTCTCCATTTTGGAGGTGTAATAGGACCTGATACATGGTTGATATTGTACCTCGACCGTCTGCTGGAGCTAGGTAAAGTTTGTCAAAGTCTGTCAGTTGGCCTATCACTCTACCTGAAAACGTGAGTCCAAAAAATGACCTTACTTTAGCATATCCCAGCCATGAAACAGCTGTGAAGGCTACGTTCTGTCGGAGTGTCCCTATTGAGGATAAATGACCAGAGGTGATCATGTCTTTAACCCTCAGGAAACCGTCACGAGCGACTTTAATGAGGAGGGGACTAGACCCGGTGAAAATGCCGGGTTGCTATGCAACGGAGTCATAGGACCGGGTCTGGTGAATACCTGTTATGCAGATAACCAGTAATCCCAGATAGCCAGGGCATGCCTTACCGAGTATGGCCATCTATCAGTGGATGGTCTATCATCTAAAGCAATCCAGGGCAATGCCTGAAGAGACAGAGGAGATAGTGATTGTTCCAGGCCGACCCACAATTTCTGAGAGTCTTTATGTAGCCAATCTCTGTCTGGTGAGCACAGTTGCACTATAATAGATGGACATATCCGGGAGGCCAAAACCTCCTAAGGATTTCTGCTTAGTCAGGACCTGTTTCTGCAGTCTGCTGGCTTGCCATATAAACTTGTTCAGCCCTTTTTGTAATTCTCGGAAGTATGACCTAGGCACATGCACAGGGACATTTTATCCTCTTTTATATGAAGATTCTTTTTATATAGATATATGACAGTGTAACCCCACAAAAATATCAATGTCTCAAAAACTTGTCATGTGGCCTTGAGCATCAATTACACCTTGATGAAAAAAGTCTCATGCTGCTCACAAGTAAACTTATTGTCTGCTGAGGCATGGCATCCCATTCTTCTTGAAGGGCGCCCCTAAGGTCATTGATGTTCTGGGGTACAGATTGAGTCTCTACAAGACGACTCCCATAGGTTTTCAATGGGACACAGGTCTGGAGCAATTGCAGGCCACTCCATTTGAGGTACCCCAGTCTTCAGCAGCCATTCCCTAATGATACGACCTCGATGAGCTGGTGCATTGTTGTCCATGAAGATGAAATTAGGCCTGTGTTGTTCATGCAGAGGCACAATGACTGGATTAATGATGTTATTCAAGTAGTACCAGTCACAAAGTGTAGGGCAGTTCTGTATTGACTAGACACACCTGCCCTCACTAACACCACCACCACTAAAGGCAAACAGTGGCTGATGCATAGTGCTCTCCTTGACGTCTCCAACATCGTTGGCGGCCATTTCTGCTTGGCATGAATCGACTTTCATCAGTGAACAGCACTGAGGCCCACTGGTCCCTCAGCGTAGATGCTCCCTGGCCCAAGCAAGACACCTGTGCCTGGTGGTGTGGTCAGGTTGTCTAGCACGCAGACCACGCGAATGTAAAAGGTTTCAAATTGTCTGACGTGGCACTTGGGTGCCTCTCACCTCCCTTAAATGTGCCTGGAGTAGGGTGGCATTCACCATCCAGTTCCGCGGGGCATTGTTCTCAATGAAGCGGTAATCAGTGTGGGATGGGGCCAAAGGACGTCCACTTCTATGCCTTTCTGTGACTCTTCCAGTTTCCCTGTTGCAACCTGCTGCTGACACTCTAAGCTCAGTGGCCACTTCCATCTGAGAACATCCTGCTTGAAGCCTTGCAATGGCAAGGTGCTGTTGATCAATTGGTAGGTGGCGGCTTTGTCTCATTATGTCAAAATGTGAATGTCACGGTCACTCCCAGGCTAGGTGTTAGAAGGTCGGAGAGGCTGTCTGCACGTGATGTCATCGGACAGCCCCCTTAAATTTCACTTTGTCGTTGATGGTATGAACACACCTCTAGTCAGGTGCAGCATAGTAGTCATTACTATTTGAGTCTGGCTACTCCCTTCACTCCTTGCAGTGTATAGCTTCATTTGCAAGTGGAAGAGCTGATGTGTGTTGTCTCCTCTGGTGTGCCTGCTCTTATACTTCAGGAGTTAAGTGTCTCATTCCTTTGTATTTGTTTTGTGTGATTTCCTCTGCCTTCTGGTATCTGGTCTGAGTCAAGACCCCTGTTCCTTCAGCTTAAGGAACGGGTCGTCTTTGAGCCCTATCACTACCTCAGGGCATTACAGGGTAAGTCAGGCTTTAGGTTCCAGTGAATGAATGGTCCTACCACTGATGTCCGTTCATTTGGTTAGCAGTCAGGGCTAGGGTTCAGATTCATTAGGTGGTGACCTTTTCCTCTCCCTAGCTTCTAGGCCAGATACAGCCCATGTGTTTGGTATGGTGTTCCCTCCCACACCTCGTCGTGACATTATAGACTGCCATCAGTGCAGCAATAGATCCAATCCCTGCACTGGTTGGACAACTACAGGGGTTGTCCGACCAGTTATCTGATGGATTATCTGAGAGGTACTATCATATGAGATGGCAGCTCCCTCTGATACTTTGGAGAGACTCTCGAGTTTACGCCTTGTGAGAAGCCTATACAGCTAGGGGGAGCTACTCCTAAGACTGCTGGTAAGAGCTTTGGTCATATGAAGGGGGTCTGTTTTTGTTGTGGAAAGAAGACATTTTGTGAATAGTTGTCCGTTCTTGCAGCGTCAAGGTAAAAACCAGAAAAAGACGTTTAATCTTCAAGTTACTATTGGTGGTGTGGGTGGAGAGCAAGAAAACTTACTTTTGTCTTTTACTGGTAGTACCAGATTTCTCCTGTCTGCCGAGGTGGCGCTAGAGTCCAAAACTGTGGAAATCAAAGTATTTATCAACAGTGGGGCAGGGGTTAACCTGATTGATGGACAGTTCGTTCGTATGCATGGTTTGACTACTGGTGCACTGGGGAAAAGTATTTCTGTTTTTGCAATTGATTCAGCACCTCTTACCTAAAAATGCCTTGTCGCAGGTGGTGAATGACATTCATTTAAGAGTGGGTGATTTTCATCAGGAATCTATCTCCTGTTATGTGTTGGAGGATCTGCCTGCTCCGTGGGTGTTAGGTCTACCGTGGTTAAGCAAACATAACCGTACCATCGATTGGCAAGCGAGACAGATTCTCGATTGGAGTGAATCTTGCATAGACAACTGTCTTTAATACATCGTTCTCTGTGGTCACCACTAAAACTGTACCCTTGTTCGTTTCCGTATTTTCTGAGTGGTAACCAGGAGTTACCTCCGCATTGGGAATGTGATTGTTCCTTCAATCTTATTCCCGGAGCTAAACTGCCCAAATCTCGGTTGTATAATCTTTCGAAACCCGAAAGAAAGGTTATGCGAGAATATATACCCTAGAGTTTGGTGGATGGACATATCAGAACATCCAAATCCCCTGTAGCTGCTGTCTTTTTCTTTGTAAAAAAAAAAAAAGAAAAAAAAGAAGGAAGGTACCCTGAGGCCATGTCTGGATTTCCGTGAGCTCAAGCATATTACCGTCCGTGAGCCTTACTCTCTTCCTTTAATCCTGGATTTGTTTAATCAGATTGTCAGTTCCAATGTGTTCTCTGAATTGGATCTGAGGGGGGTTTATAATCTGGTAAGGATCAAGGAGGGGCATGAGTGGAAGACTGCATTTAATACCCCTGAGGGCCATTTTGAGAATCTGGTCATGCCTTTTGGGTTAACCAATGCTCCAGCGGTTTTTCAACACTTTATCAATGACATCTTCCATCACCTGGTGGGGAGGTTTGTTGTTGTATATCTGAATGACATATTCATTTATTCTCCTGATATGGAGACTCATCAGGATCATGTGCGACAGGTGTTACAGATCCTAAGAGAATAAGTTATATGGTAAGATGGAAAAGTGTGTATCTGCAGTTCAGGAAGTGCAATTCCTGGGTTACCTGCTCTCATCCTCAGGTTTTCATATGGATGCCGAGAAAGTCTGTGCCATGCAGGACTGGGATCGACCCAAAAATCTGAAGGCGCTTATGTGGTTTACCAACTACTACCGTAAATTTACCCTGAACTATTCGACTGTGGTTAAACCTTTAACAGACATGACTAGGAATGGTGCTGATTTCTTTGTTTAGTCTGATGCGGCATTACAAGCCTTTTCAGCTGTGAAGGAGTGTTTCGCTATTGCCCCAATTCTGGTGCAACCACACATGTCTCAGCCATTCATTGTAGAGGTTGACGCATCCGAGGTAGGGGTGGGAGTAGTTTTATCGCAGGGTCCTTCACCCAGTAAATGGTGCCCATGTGCATTTTTCTCTAAGAAACTCTCGACTGCTGAAAGAAATTATGACGTGGGTAATAGGGAATTGCTGGCCATTAAGTTGGTTTTTGATATATGGCGTCAAAGGTTGGAAGAAGCAATCCATCCTATTACTGTGCTTACTGATCACAAAAATCTGGCTTAGGCCTCATGCACACGACCGTTGTTGTGTTCCGTGTCAGTTGTTCCGTTTTTGTGATTTTCGGCGGACCCATTGACTTTCAATGGGTCCGTTGAAAACTCGGCTAATGCACCGTTTGTCATCCACGTCCGTGATCCGTGGTTCCAGTCCGTCAAAAAAATATAACCTGTCCTATTTTTTTTCACGGAAAACGGTTCGCGGACCCATTCAAGTCAATGGGACCGTGAAAAAACGCGGAGGCACACAAGAAGTAAGAAGATGGGCGGGCAGAGGGAAAGACTGGGCGGGGTGAAGTGACGATAAGGCAGAGCTGCCTGGGCACCTAAGAGGTTGACGCCGCCCCTGGGCACTTGCGAGCCCTCATTTGCATATCCTACTAAGATGATTTTTGCCAGTTTTATAAGTCCACGATTGCTTATACAGGTAACGTTTTTATCAACTGTAATGCTGCTAGAAAGCTATGGGAAGGGTTAAAAAGGTGAAACTGTGATGACAGACTCCCTTTAATTTCATTGTCACCTATCGCCCTGGGGCCGATGCTTTGTCGCGTAGCTTTCCTGGGGGAGGTGATTTGGAAGATCCTGGTCCGATATTGTCCAAAGGGGTAGTTATATCTGCCCCATCTCCCGACCTGGAGGCAGAGGTGTTGGAGGCTCAGGGAGATGCACCGGATTCTTGTCCTCTGGGGAAGTTGTTTGTTCCATCTGAATTACGTCACAGTTCGAGGAACATCACTGTACTGTTCTCGCAGGACACCCTGGGAGCAGATCCACTGTTGATCTCATAGATTCTAGTGGCCGGGGTTGAGGACTATGTGTCAGCCTGTAGTACTTGTGCACGTGCTAAGGTGACACATACTCAGCCTTCCCGGTCTTTGCTTCCACTGCCCATCCTGTCCAGACCATGGACTCAATTATCCATGGATTTTTATCACAGATTTACCCAATTCTTCAGAGAAAACTGTGATTCTGGTTGTTATTGATCGATGGCACACTTTATAGCATTACCAGGTCTTCCCAATGCTAAAACACATCGACAACATCGTGAAACTACATGGTATTCCCTCTGATGTGGTGTCTGATAGAGGGACTCAGTTTGTTTCCACATTCTGAAAGCGTTCTGTACTTGTCTGGGGTACAATTGTCCTTCTCTTCGGCCATTCATCCTCCGTCGAATAGACAGACCGAACGCACGAATCAGAATCTGGAGACTTATTTGAGATGTTTTGTCTCTGGGAACCAGGAGGCGTGGCCTTTGTTCTTGGCTTTGACCGAGTTTGCTATAAATAACTGTAGACAGGAGTCCACTGATAAGTCGCCGTTCTTTGGGGGCATATGAGTTCCACCCTCCCACACCTCGTTGTGACAGTGAACAGCATGATGAGGACTGTTTAAAATACCAATTCTAATTGAACCTAGGAAATTTATTGGGCAATTCATGGGTAAAATACCTATTGTAAATTTTGCCATTAAGCTCCCTGTTAGAAAACAGCAAGTTGTGCAAAAAAAAAAAAAAAAAAAAAGGGGGTAGCAGGTCTTTAACCACCTCAGCCCCCAGTGCTTAAACACCCTGAAAGACCAGGCCACTTTTTACACTTCTGACCTACACTACTTTCACCGTTTATTGCTCGGTCATGCAACTTACCACCCAAATGAATTTTACCTCCTTTTCTTCTCACTAATAGAGCTTTCATTTGGTGGTATTTCATTGCTGCTGACATTTTTACTTTTTTTGTTATTAATCGAAATTTAACGATTTTTTTGCAAAAAAAATGAAATTTTTCACTTTCAGTTGTAAAATTTTGCAAAAAAAACGAGATCCATATATAAATTTTGCTCTAAATTTATTGTTCTACATGTCTTTGATAAAAAAAAAATGTTTGGGTAAAAAAAAAAAAATGGTTTGGGTAAAAGTCATAGCGTTTACAAACTATGGTACAAAAATGTGAATTTCCGCTTTTTGAAGCAGCTCTGACTTTCTGAGCACCTGTCATGTTTCCTGAGGTTCTACAATGGCCAGACAGTACAAACACCCCACAAATGACCCCATTTCGGAAAGTACACACCCTAAGGTATTCGCTGATGGGCATAGTGAGTTCATAGAACTTTTTATTTTTTGTCACAAGTTAGCGGAAAATGAAGATTTTTTTTTTTTTTTTTTTTCTTACAAAGTCTCATATTCCACTAACTTGTGACAAAAAATAAAAAGTTCTATGAACTCACTATGCCCATCACGAAATACCTTGGGGTCTCTTCTTTCCAAAATGGGGTCACTTGTGGGGTAGTTATACTGCCCTGGCATTTTCCAGGGGGCCCTAATGTGTGGTAAGTAGGTAAAAGACCTGTGAAATCCGAAAGGTGCTCTTTGGAATGTGGGCCCCTTTGCCCACCTAGGCTGCAAAAAAGTGTCACACATGTGGTATCGCCGTATTCAGGAGAAGTTGGGGAATGTGTTTTGGGGTGTCATTTTACATATACCCATGCTGGGTGAGAGAAATATCTTGGAAAAAGACAACTTTTCCAATTTTTTTATACAAAGTTGGCATTTGACCAAGATATTTCTCTCACCCAGCATGGGTATATGTAAAATGACACCCCAAAACATATTCCCCAACTTCTGCTGAATACGGAGATACCACATGTGTGACACTTTTTTGCAGCCTAGGTGGGCAAAGGTGCCCTAATTCCTTTTTGGAGGGCATTTTTAGACATTTGGATACCAGACTTCTTCTCACGCTTTGGGGCCCCTAAAATGCCAGGGCAGTATAAATACCCCACATGTGACCCCATTTTGGAAAGAAGACACCCCAAGGTATTCAATGAGGGGCATGGCGAGTTCATTGAAAAAAAAAAATTTTGGCACAAGTTAGCGGAAATTGATTTTTTTGATTTTGTTCTCACAAAGTCTCCCTTTCCGCTAACTTGGGACAAAAATTTCAATCTTTCATGGACTCAATATGCCCCTCAGCGAATACCTTGGGGTGTCTTCTTTCCAAAATGGTGTTATTTGTGGGGTGTTTGTACTGCCCTGGCATTTGAGGGTCTCCGCAATCATTACATGTATGCCCAGCATTAGGAGTTTCTGCTATTCTCCTTATATTGAGCATACGGGTAATGAGATTTTTTTTTTCCGTTCAGCCTCTGGGCTGAAAAAAAAAATGAATGGCACAGATTTCTTCATTCGCATCGATCAATGTGGATGAAAAAATCTCTGCCAAAAAAAGAAAAAAAGGAGGGGAAAGGCGTCTGCCAGGACATAGGAGCTCCGCCCAACATCCATACCCACTTCAGCTCGTATGCCCTGGCAAACCAGATTTCTCCATTCACATCAATCGATGTGGATGAATAAATCATTGCCGGGATTTTTTTTTTTATATATACAAAGTGTTTGCCAAAGTATATGAACACCGCCACCTCCTCAGCTCATATGCCTCGGCAAACGTATCTTTTACTGCAGAGGAGAAATCTCGTCTTGCAGCGCCGCATACACCGACTTGCGTGTAATCTGACAGCAGCGCAATGCTTCTGTCCGAATGCACATCAGTGCTGCAGCTAGTCGATCGGTTGGTCCACCTGGAAGGTAAAAAAACAAAACAAAAAAGAAAAAACCAGGCCGCAAAGCAATAACTTTATTAACTTTAGAACAGAACATATTAACTTTTTTTTAACTTTTTTACTTACCGGTAATTTTTTTTTTGTTTAGTTTTTTTTTACCTTTATAGAACAAACCTCACCTTCCCCATGGGACAATGTGCAAAGCGCAAATCGCCTAAAGATGTGGCGAAGTACATTATGCACTTTATCCCAGGTGAAAGGAGAGGTTTGCAGCAGCTGTGAGAGAAAGGGCCCTAATAGCCCTGTGTGCCTGTCCTGGTGAGATGTGATCCCTATGCTAGGTGTACCTGTGTGTGGTACTTCCGGAAACACTCACCATAGCATAGGGCAGGGTGGTCCGGACAGTCAGGACAGAAATAGCGGGTGTCACGCCTTATTCCACTCCTGCTACAGACACAACATTTTTTTCGGGGTGGCGGTTGGGTTGAGGTACCAGCAACGACACTGGGGAAATGTCGCTCGTGTAGACGGCTAACTACACTGGTGGATGGGGCCACGGAACCTCCCGGATAAATGAGGTTCTCGATGATATCTTCCTGGAATTTGAGGAAGGATCCTGTTCTCCCAGCCTTACTGTAGAGAACAAAACTATTATAGGCAGCCAATTGAATTAAATATACAGACACCTTCTTATACCAGCGTCTGGTTTCTGCGGGAAACTAAATAGGGAGCCAACATCTGGTCATTGAAGTCCACCCCTCCCATGAGCGCATTATAGTCGTGGACTGAGAGGGGCTTTTCAATGACACGGGTTGCCCTTTCAATTTGGATTGTCGTGTCTGCGTGAATGGA